>NC_134538.1:118712436-119912436 GCF_050624435.1 Tenrec ecaudatus | reverse complement strand
AACAGAGCTCAATCGAATGGGAGGCCGAACTGTGTAGAGCAACACACCATGGGTTGCATCTCATGGTTGAAATGTTCTAGACTCCTCAGTCCTACAGTGCCCTAAGTGACACGTCATTGGAAAAACTGATGATGTTACAAGTACAATGGTTTTACACCCCAGGGGAGTGATTGACAATATTTTATCTTTCTGTTTCTATGGGTTTTTGTTTTCCTGACTTCAGGTTGTTTGTTTCTGTCTTTTGTTGTCTGCTAGTTGGTAGGGAGCTGTTGTTAGGGTAGTGTGTCTTTTGGGGTTTTGAATTTTCCACAGTGCGACCACCAAAGTTAACCTGAGTCATGCATATCCCAGGGACACGAAAATGGATTCTGGGTCTCTACTGCATTCTCGCCCCCAAGTCAAGAACAGTTCATTCTGATAACATGGCCCTGCTTGAGACGCCCTTCACAAAATGATCACTGAAGATAGGGGTGATCCAGCTAAGTGGGTTCAAGAAAGCACATAGTGCCTGGCTATCAAGTGGAATTGTGTCTGGGGTCTTAAAGGCTTGTATTCAAGCAAACAGCCATCTAAATGAGGAGCCAACTAAATCCATAGAGCAGAAGTACACAAGCTTGTGTGATCCAGAGATGACAATGGCAGAATTCAAATACGACAAAGAGAAAAGTATCAGAGCCTAAATTGTGAAAACCTACTTTGTAGAAGGATAATGAGGACAGTGGGAGCCCCAAACCTAGCTGCAGGGTGTCTGGTCAGATGAAGCCTCAGGCAGATCCCCCTAGCCACAGGCCAGGGTTTCAGAACAGCTTTTACTGTCAGATAGAGAGCACTGTGATCATGATTATACTGCATTCAACTTGATACTTGGTCAGTTGACCTTCCTCTTGAACCAACCTGAAATTGTTCTAGGTGCAAGCATTTATTGCTTTGTTACATGCCAAAAATTCTTCACTGGCCTTTTAAATATTCATTGTGGTTGCGTTAGTCTGGGTAGACTAGAGAAACAAATTCATAAATACACACATGTGTATAAGAAAGAATTATATATATAAAAGCAGTTGAACATTGAGAAAACATCCCAGCCCAGCCCAGGTCAAGTCCACAAGAACAATATTAGCCCATATTTCCAACACTAGTCTATAACGTCCTCTTCAGACTCATGAAACACATTCAATGATACCCAATGCAGGGAGATCACAGGCCAATAGGTTGGAAGTCTTCTGGATCCAGTGGCATTGTAAGCATCTCCATCCTGGCAGGTGTCAGCTCCAGAGATCTGGTTGCATCAGGGTAGGTCCATGTGGCGTCTCCAGCTCCCAGGGCGTAGCACCCTGTGTCTTGTCAGTAGAGCATCTCCAAGGGAGTGAGCAGAGCGAGAGTCTCTCCCGCCTGCAAGGAGGAAAACCTAGGAGTTCCCAGAATTCTCAAGAGAAGGTCGTGCCCCCCCAGAGGCCTCATTGGTTCTACAAAGACTGACAGAGTAGCCGCCACCCCTTCACTCCAGTCCCAAACTGACATCCTATTATGTAACTACCATGGTGGTCTTTTCTACTCATTATTTGTATTTTTATCTCTTACCATTTTATTTTGTTTCTGTTTTATTTTGTTATTATTTCAGTTGGGTTTTCCAGTTTGTGAAGCACAGGAGTAGATGCATAGAAATAAAAGTTGATGAAAGGGCTTACAGGGGTGGGGGACAATGAAGGTGAAGGGGTTGGGGAGCAAACAATGTATGTTGGAGAGGGGAGGGAGTACTAGAACTGATGGTGATCACTCAACTCAGGTTAAAAGCAATTCAACAATGAGTTGGGAGGATGTTTGTACAACTCTTCTAGATGTGATTGAACTATTGGATTTGTGACGTGGATAAAGTGCCAGTAATATTACTGTTAAAAAGAAAATGAGGAAGACCCTCAACAGACAGACTAACTCCATGGTTTCATTAATGCAACAAAAGACTCAAACACAGTAACAACTGTGAGATGACACAGGATCATCCAGTGCTTCATTCCGTTATATGGAGGATTACTATTAGTGAGATTTAACTTGGTGGCCCCTTTGTCTGTAGGTGTGTCCCACTGTGGTGTCTTTTATGTTGATATGCTGTGGGGACTCTACTTGTGATATTTTTCACATTAATGGAGTTACTATTATTGTACACATTTTAGCAGTTTCCAGACTAGGAGCAGGCTAGGAAGAAGGAACACGAGGAATTCTTATTCCTTGCCTTGGCGCCAATTCTAACTCATAGCGACCCGATGGCACAGAGAAGAAGAGCTGGCCCTGCAGGTCTCAGAGACTGGAGAGCTTTACAGGAGTAGAAAGTTCTGTCTTTCTCTTGTGGGGCACCTGCTGGTTTCTAACTGCCAACCGCCAGGTTAGCAGCTCGACGTGTAGCCATTATGGGTTGACAACCACCACCACGACAATAAGTCACAACAAAAAATAAACTCGGTGTCATTGAGTCCTTCTGAGTCATCGCGACCCTGTACATGGTTTTTTAGGCTGTACATATTTATGCGAGCATATAACCTCATCTCTTTCCTCACTCTCTCCTGCTCTTGGCAGTCCAACACCAGGCCTGAAAAAGTTATGAACAATAGTGGAATAGTATACGGTATGATAAATATTCCAGCAGATACATTTCTCAGATTGGACCAACCAAATGAACTGTCATCGAGTGCCTTCTGACTCATGGTGATCCTAGAGGACACGGTAGAACCTCCCCGGTGGGTTTCTGAAACGGTAGCTCTTTACAGGAGCAGAAAGCCTCGTCTTGCCCAAGGCATAACCACTCTGCCACCAGGGTTCAGAGTGGAAGACACTCAAAATACGCCTGGGGGAAAACTGCCACGTGAAAGCAGAGTTGGCCTTAATGAGTGGATGGAGCAGAGCTTCAGGAGATTAATTTGCTGACTGGACAGCACCTAACAACAGCAGCAAGACAAATTGAAAAAAAAATGCAAACAATCCCAACAAGCTTGAAAATTTAAAAAGCCCTCAAATTTATATTATGCTCAATTGTTAGACATTTCTTTCTACTTCTAAGCAACTACAATTCTTCAAAGTGTTGTGCAAATTTACTATTTCCTTTTGCGCACCTCTCATTTACGTCTCAATCTATTTTAAAATATCTAAAAGTGTTGTAACAACCACCCAAATCTCCTTCCTGTAAAAGTCCTTACCTTGCTGACTCCTTCAGAGCAGTTGATTCTCCCATCCACCCCCACAACACACTTTTTAAAGGAACATTTCCAAATCTAGAGTAAAATTTAAAGTGTTCAATGATTACATAAATTCTCCACCAAAGAAGCTGATGCCATTTTCTCTCTGTGTGTGTGTGTTTGTCCATGCACATGTATGCATTTTGTTTAACAGTCGTGGATGTTACAGCATGAGTAATTTTGGATATTTTAGTTGGGTTGTCATGGCATTAAAATGCCTTAAAATACTTCAGATTCCATCTTCTGAAAGGGAGAACATTTTTCCATAAGATCAAGTACCATGGTGTGACTGATACTAACCACACTGATACTACCACAGTGAAGAAGATTTACAACAATTCACTTACACTCAATTGTGTTGTGTGCCCTGGAGTTGAATCTGACTCAGAGTGACTCTAGACGAAAGACATGGGGCTTCCCCAAAGGATTCCCTAGGTCTGAATCTTAACGGGAGTCAAGTCCTGAGTCTTTCTTCCTGCAGAAAGGCTTGTGGGTTCAAGTCATTGACTTTTCATTTAGTGGTCGATCATTGATCACCTAACTATTGTGCTTCCAGGGCGCCTTCATATATTCATGTTTCTCTAACTCAAGCTGATTCCAACTCATAGCAATCCTATATTGGGTTTCCCCAACTGGAAATCTTTATAGGAGCAGACGGTCTTACCTTTTTCCTCTCAATCAGCTGGTGGGTCTGAACTGCCAACATTGCAATTAGCAGCCTTAGGCTTCACTAAATTGTCACCACGGCCTTATCACACTATTTTTGCTGCTTTACTAGTTGTTTAGAATCATACTCAGGCAGCATGCACTAAATGTGTTTGTTATCTCCCTTAAAATCTTTTGACTCTACACCTTCCTTCTCTCCATCTTCCTCCCTGATCCCACGAAAATAACACTCCGAAGCATCTAGATCCGTTTTCTTTGGAATGACCACGTTCTGGGTCTATCTGTTTGTCCCACTGTGTTTTCATTTACCTTATATGTCAGTAGTCCATATTTGCTGAAACATGGAAGTTAAAGCTATAGAGTTCAGGAATTTCGGGTTGAGCATCTTTTAGAGAGGAATAGTTAATAATTGATGGGGATTATTTCACATATGTCCCAGACATAAGTTGCTAATATTGCATGGTTCCACTATTAGTATTGGTAATTTTGAATATTTGGTGCTAGTGGCACAGGGGGGTAGGGTCATCAGGAAACACCACCATCCCCCATCCAGCCCTCCCTGCCTGACGGTCAGTAGGCTGTAGTTCTAAAGGGGGTTGATCAATGCCTGCGGCTGCTTGGAGTTGGGCTGCCCGCTTACTTCCCCTGGAAGGCAGATGTGTTGCCTTTAGAGATGAGCTTCAGGGAGCTGATGGACATTCTGAAGCGGGACTGACCCCACTTGGGGCCATCATTGAGGATCTAGTGGCCAAGCTGCACCTTGGCACACACATAGACACGGGTTTAAACTGATTCTGGAAAACCTTGCCCGCGGAGAAGCTGCAGAAAGACATAGTGCTACCAGGTTCCCCTCCCGCACTCACACTCTGACAGCTCCGAGTGCACCGACCCACCACATATATCTTATTTTGAAGTAAAAAAAAAAAACAAACAGGCAAAAACACCCGGCGGGCCGGATAAGTGCCTTCGGCAGACCTCATGTGGCCCGTGGGCCATAGGTGGAGGAGTCCTGCATTAGATGTTTGTACCACCCAAGGACTCCTAATTTCTATGGCATGAAATCTAGCAAGGAATTCATTAGTGAATGAAGAATTAGTCTTAAGAAATCCACGTGTAACTGAGGTATTTGTCAATTCCTTCTTTTCCAAAGTGGTAAGTCAAATGCTTTTTGAAATCTAGTGTTTTACATACACAGACACACACACACACACACATTGAGAAAGAGAGACAGAGAAAAGAGCAGAGAGTGGCTGCCTCAATCTGAAATCACTCTTTCATTTTTGTAAATAAGTGTATAAAGCAACTGGGTTTTGGAACGCAATACGCCATTGAAATAAGCAATTCGGAACTCACTCCAGGGGGTTCAGTTCTATTCTGATATGCATGGGGTCATCATGTGACAGGACCAACTGGACAGCAATTGATTCTACAGTGTGGCAGACTTTAGGATGAGTTTTCAAAGATGATTAAAACTCAGAGGATTAAAAACGATAGCTACACCAGCAATAAAATATGTTGAAGACCTGTACTTGTGTAATTTAATAAAAATTCCTTAAGAAGGATAATTATCCCCCCCAAATTAATTTTACTTCCAATGCACAGGAGTCATTCATTCTATATGTATAAATACCCGAACAGTCTCCACTGTTTTCAGGAATTACACATGATCACTTTAATTAGTGCTCTTTCTAGATCCCAGATCCTTCAATTTCGGAAAGTATCTAAAATAGGGCTCCATTCTCCTTAGAATTTTGAGAACAATCGAGTTTAAATAGATAGATCCTCATCTATTATTTCCTCATGCAATATAATCATGAAAAAATCATTTCTTTTAATGGTGATATTAAGATACTATCCATTCCTGATATATATTCTAAAATCAAAAGTAGATTATATTATATCAGTTTGAAATTACAGTGAAAGATTCTGATTATTTAAATGTTAAACTATCCAAAAACATTTTATCATTTACAATTTACTGTTTCCTGTCCCTTTGGGGAGTTTAGGTCTGCAACTGTATGCAATTATAATGAACTGCTTTGTAAGTCACTTAATTCAATAAACCTTGTCTAAGAGGAGAATCATGAGTGTAAATATAGAACTGAGATTTTAAAAATTGCAATACTTAGAGTATATAGAATGGGATAAGGAGTTTGTAGGGATGTCTTGAATGCACTTTTATCCTTAATTAAAGTAAAAATTAAAGTAAAAAACCATACACTATTGTTTAAAATAAAAATAATATAGAATGTATCCATTCCATTAGCTAATGTTCTTCAAAAGTCTTTTTAACATTTTATTTTTCTGTGATAATAAAACAATTACATACAATTTACTTTCTGTGGCACTCATTCATAGTGCATACCATACACTACCATAAGTTTAATGCACATGTTTTAATTTGAATTATTTTTCATGGACTACGGGATACTGTATTCTATAAGATTAAAAAAAATCTGAATTGAAACTCTGTGTCCAGAGAAAAGATGATTGGAAGAACAATTAAAACACCATTTGTGGTTTTCTATTCATATAGTTATAGTTTGGCAGACCGGAAAGGCAGTTCTATAAGATCACTATGAATCAGAATTGACTCGATGACAGTGATTTTGGTTCTTGAGTGGCTTTCTTTCAGTTGTCTTATTCTGGAGATTGAGCAATTTAAAAAATACCATTTATATTTTTCTGTTTTTATGCTTGTCTTAAATGAGTATATATTTCTTCTGTAACACTTAAAAGCAATTTAATTCATGATTAAGTAAAATAATCCTAACCGATAGCAATGATTGATGTATAATCATCACCCCCCCCCTCACCACTAGGGGGATGAACAACAGAAATATGGGTGAAGGGAGACAGCGGCCATGTAAGATACGAAAACAATAGTAATGTATAATTTATCAAGGAGTCACGTGGGGGGAGGGGGAGGGGGAGGGACAAAAGAGGAGCTGATACCAAGCAATCAAATAGAAAGTAAATGTTTAGAAAATGATGATGGCAATATATATATATATATATATATATATATATATGCTAGATACAATTTATGTATGGAATGCTATAATAGATGTAAGGGCCCCCGGTAAACCAATTTAAACAAACACAAACAAAAAACCAATCCTCCTGCGTCCCTGTCCCATCTTCCGTGGTATTAGTCCTCCAAAGAGTTCCTCAAATAAGGAGAACAGAATAGCTTCAAGTAAATACTTCAACTGTCCTTATCTAAATTGGTTCTCTGAAAACTGAAAGATTGAAGGTCTTGCAAACTGCTCTGTTAAGTACAATTTGGCATGTCCCAGCATTTTTTTCCTTTTGTCTTACAATTGTTTTTTATAAGAAAATAAAAACAACAGAACACAAACAATGGATACAGCACCACATCAACATTTCTATTCATTATCCATCTCACGTGTTAAGAATCTGAACTCCTCGGAGGTGTTAACATAAAGCTGCTAATATAATGGCTTCCTGTTAAACATGAATTGATGAGGTAATACTGTAAAAGTGTAGCGAGTTTGAGGCTGCAAATCTTTATGGGCGCATATATTAGAGTAGGGTAAATGTATGACCTTGCATTCAATGTGAATGAGGTGGACACTGTAACTCAAGTGTCCTTCCAGGGAAGGTCTTCTTGCCTCAGCAGAAATTACGTGAGTAGCATCTCCCAAGATCAGGCTCCTCCTGTGGAAGCTCTCCCCTCACTGACCGGCCTGGTGGCAGCAGACAGGCTCCCTCTTTGATTTCACTGGGTAGAACATCGATTCAAGGCCTGCTCTCATTGAGTTGATTCTGACTCAGAGAGGCCTGGCGGTGCAGTGTGTTCTGAATGTGGCCACTAACCACGGGCCAGCAGATCAAAGCCATGAGTCACTCTGTGGAAGACACATGCAGCTCTCTGAAATAGAGCCTGGTGGTTAGTGGTTACACGTTGGGCCGCCATCTCATGGTTGGCAGTTCAAAACCACAGCAGTTCCTCAGGAGAAAGACTGGGCTTTCAACTGCCACAAACAGTTACAGTCTGTCTAGGAAGCCCACGGGGAGTTCTATGAGTCAGCATGGACTCAGTGGCAGGGAATAGAGAGAATTCTGTAACAATTTACAGCCTAGGAACCCCAAAAGAGGCGGTTCTACTCTGTCCTCTGCGGTTGCTCAGAGGCCACCAAAAGACACTTGTCTGCGTAGAGCATCTTATAGGCTTGGGTCTTCATCTCCATTTGACTTTACCCTGGCCCACTACCCTGTCTTTCCTTTCCACTCCACAAGCGGTATGGAAGTGCACTTTAATAAATGCCCTACATGCTAAACGCCATCCCGGTTTCAGAAATCAGTCTGTGACCATGAATCACAACTCAGGAAAGGGTGGGCTCCTGAAAAAAATTTAGGACTTTATTATATAATGTTATTGTTGCTATTAAACCCATCGGCATGGAGTCCATTCCAATGGAGAAGAAATGTACAGGGCAGAGCAGACTGCTCCAGAGAGTCCCGAGACATCAACTCCACACAGAAACAGGCCGCTTCATCATTCGTCTAGAGAGCAGCAGGTAGGATTGAACTGCCAATTTTGAGGTTAGCAGTCCATTGTGACCCCAGGGCTCCTAGACGATTGCTATCGGGTGCTCTTGAATCCATTTGGACTCGTAAGGACCACATGTGACAGAGTACATGTCCTCTAGGGAGCAGGTTCCCAGGCCTTTCTCCTACGGACTCTCGAGGTGGGTTTGAACTGCCAATTTTGTAGATTAACATTTTAAGTTAAGGCAAGTGATTAACTGTGGCATCTCTAGACTTTTATAATGTCATAAAAGTCCCAGACAAAATAGCATGGACCTGGAGATGTGGGCGTATTTCTGGGCAGTACCTGCGGCTGCAGCAAGGGGCTCGATCTGGGCACGATTGTGAGGATGGCACAGGATCAGGAAGTAGTTTTTGTTTTGTTAAAATACCAATGTGTCAGAACCTAAAATTCAATTTGCCTTAAAATAATGTGAAATGTAGTTACTGATTTAGTTAACATCTTAGTCTGTATTTGTCAGAACCTGCCTGTAATTTGGGGAACATATCTTAGAGATTTTTTTTCCTTCACACCACCGTCATTGGTATCAACCTGGAGCACAGGTTTAATAAAATGATTGGCACACCGAACGTGCCATCCTTGGAGTGCAGTCACGTAGCTGACTGACCTGCGGCCTCCCCCGCCATCTTCCATGTTTGGAGAACAACAGTGATGTAGGGTTAGCAAGCTGAACTTTGATTTGGACGTGTTTTACAGTGCTTCAAAGGATGCCGAATCAGAAAGCAGCTCTTAAAAGCTGTTAACCCAACTTGTGGGTTCTGGAGCTGCAGCTCTTTGCTGCCCTCTGTAGACAGCTGGAGATGCACATGGGAAAAGACCTTGATGCTCTCAGTGAGAGTCATGGTATTTTCGTTCTGTAAACATAATGGAACGATAGACTAAGCAGAGGATATTTGAACTATGGAATGATTCGGAATCTTACCTTGCTGTGATCTCATTTGCACGACTGTATTTCAACATAAGTAGTACATGGGTTTTATGATTGTTTTGCAAATTCTGAGACTCCCTTGGAGTAAGTGGGGCATTTGCCTTATACATATGTTTGCGTTATTTACACTGGAATGGTTTGCAAAAAAAAAAGAAAGAGCACATCATTTAACTTCTGATTTTGTTTTCGTATAATTATTGCCCCGAATTACAACTATATTTTTGAAAACCTATTTTAAGGCAAAATGAAGACATATGTATATGCATCACATGTTCATCTTTGTTCTAATTTTAATCATTTATATTACCCACATTTAGGAAGCCATCCCAGTTATATTAGAGAGTGTCCTCTAATTTAAAAAAATCAAAACAAAACAAAGAGAAACTATAGGATCTATTTCCACATAACAGTTTCCGTTTTCGTATGATGTTTATCGTTGTTCCTTTCTTTGGCAAAGGAAAAGGCTATTCTTCTCCAAGAAAAGAACCATTATTTCACTGTAACTTCAAGTTATTTTTCTGAGTGTTTCCTGCGTACTCAGCAGAGGCCTGGATGCTAGCAGGAGGCATCAAATTGGTGATAACGATGGCAATTAACATCTGAGTGCTTTCTGCATGCAAAACAGTGTAGCGCTAACTTTACACACGCTAGCATCGAATCTTTACAAGTATTGCAAGGCATCTTCTTTCATAAAATCCTGCCGTTTTGTTGAGAATTGCATTATCTTAGGTGATATGACCATTTATTTATAACCCTTGCTATGGATTGAATTTCATTCCCTCAAGATGCATTGAATATCTGGCCCCTGTACTTGCAGATGTGATGTTGTTTGGCGATGGGGGCGGTCTTTCTTCAGTTATGTTAATGAAGTCATATTTGTGTAGGGTGGACCTAGCCCTAAGCACTTCTGACTTACACAAAGGCCAGGACAGGCACAGAGACATACACCCAAGGAAAAACCACATGCCAAGGAAGTCCCAGGGCTACCAGAAAGCAAGGGCCCTCCTTCTAGAGCCACCCCACATTTGACAGTGTAGCTTACTGAATGATGATAAAATAAATGTGTGTTCTTCTAAGGCACCCACTTGTGGCATCTCTTGTTAGAGCAGCGTTCAGTAACACAGATGACCACACATTGCCTCTCCTAGGACACATGTGAGATATCAGTGAGTCCTGCCATTTGACAGTACATATATGGGTTTACTCGTCTTTGGGTTGTCTGTTCCTTAAGCTCATGGTTCACTTCTTTCAAGCAGTACACCTAAAATGACATCATAAGAGATAATCACTTGCCAAATAGAACTTCTCTATTTAAAAACTCCAACTATGGACCAGCCTTTTAATCAACTCATAAAATTGGGGGGTAGGTTCTTATGACAATAAGATGCTAAAATAAAATTCGCTATTGGCCTTCATTGCTTCCACAAAATCTTTCCTCCTAATGTACTCCTCCTACTTGTGCATTAGCCTCAAGAAAATGCTCGCGGCTTCACCTGAATGGGCTAAAATATACTGCCTGTTGATGAAACATCAGATACCTGCTTAGGAGCTTGGGGGAAGGTAAGTGTGGCAGGAAGAACAGTCAGATCAGTGTCCAGTGGAAAGTTGGGTAAGACTCTATGGGATTGACAAGGATCTTAGTGATTAAGATTCGGAAGATTAAAGATTGACAGTTCAGAAGAACTAAATTTCTAAAGAACCTAAGCTTCAGGAATATGCACTTTAAGGAACCCTTTACATTTGGGGGTTCAGGAAGAAAAGAGAGGATAGGAATGGCAATGTTGCTCCACATCATTGGGCTCCTGCCAGTACCGTGCACCCCAACTCTAGTGGTAAGTATTCAGACAGGACTTTATTATCTCTTCCTTTTTCCCAGTACAGAGATTTAGAAGTCAAGGCCATGGAGAAATGTTTAAACGGAAAGCAATTTAAACACTATTCTCAGAGGGGAATAAAGAGAAGGATCCAAAGGGAAAACTAAAATGCCAGCCATTTTCCCTAAGGGAGTAGGAGACTTACCCCGCCCTCCAGTGAAACAGAGTATCCCTGATAAAGGGCCTATATTTTTAGAAATGAAAACAAAACCCACTTTATTTGGGAAATTTTCAAACACATTTGCAGGAAGAGAGATTAGAGTAAGAAGGGACCATGCATCTGTCATCTATTTTAACAATTACCAACTGATTACCACTATTGTTTCATGTACTGCTACTGTTCGTGTGCCACGCATGAAGCTTCCTTTATATGTGGAGCTTGGAGGAGTGGATTCTATATTGGAGTCATCTTTTTAGCAAACACAATGTCCATTACATAGCCAATATTCAATGGTATTTGCTACCTAACTCAACAAATCGATGGAAAATTGCTCCATTGAGTCAATTCATCCCACTGGTCAGAAAATGAATCTGACTTTAGCAAAGTATGAATGTTTATGAACATGATAATAGGCAAATATAAGCAAAGAGTGATATCTGATTGATCTGATTGGAACTTTACCATGGGGCAGGCATTTTGAAGAAAACCCAGGCTAGTATTGTAAGTTCTTCTGAAATGAACAAGAGAAACGAAACCTACTGATCGACAACCTGCTCAGGCTGTAGAGAAGGGGAAACACTGCTGGAAGTTCCCCAGTGACCCAATGAGAATGACCACCATCTCATATTACTGCAGAGGCATTAGCCTGCATTTTAAAACATGTTTACCTCAAAATATGCCTCTTTAGCTAAGTGTCAGGTCCAAGTTGATGAAACTTTACCTTTCTATGGTGAGTTCTCTCGTACCTTAAAATCTGACCCTAATGAAAAGTATGCACGCACACATGTTCACACACACAAGCATGTATGTCTGGACATACAAAGCCAAAAACATAGGGAAAATTATATAATTTGTTTCTCTTTGATTTTCCAAATCCCTCGGAGACCTGCTCTAGCTTTTATTAGGAACCATGTGGCTAATTCTCTAATATAATTGTGCAAAACGTACGAATATGTGATGCCAGAATCTCTAAATGTTAATTAAAATGTGATTTAGTAAATCATTTAAATACTTAATTTATACCACACTAACTGCCTAACTATTTTAAAATATGATACTTGTTAGAACACTATTACCATTATTAAAAGAGCTTCAGGCCATATTTGCTTTAAGAAAGCAGTAATTTCTCCTCAGACAAATGCCAGTATTTGGAAGTGATAGTATTAACATGGAACTAAATTATAAGAAAAAACTAAGTCTCTGCTTATAGGAAACTGAAGATATAAGTGAGAGTGATATACAGGCCATCAGTGAAGGAAACATTTGAAAACAGCTGAGCTGACATGCTCGCTTTGATTTTTCAATTTTAGGACTAAAGATTCTACTATTTTAAAATTTATATAATTTAATTGGCAAAGCTTAATATAGACAGCAGTCTAATTTCAACTATAATAAAATAATTAAATTTTCTGATCTTATTTCAGTAAAACAGAAATTATGAAATGTGTTTTACTTTCTTTCAAATAGAAGTGTTTTGATGGAATTCTACTTCTAGGTGGAACTATCGGTAATGGAATATTAATAAATCAGGCCAATCTCTACAAGATAAAATGATACCCAATTCAGTATTCATTCTTAACCTAGCCCTTCCCCTGGTTCACCTCCCATTGATGCTCAACAATGAAGTTGAACAAAGCTGCACCATGTGTTGGTGTACATTGAATTAGCACATGAGTTTCATACTAATGCTAACGAAGATATCCCCCCCCACCCCCGAAACAATTTACTGGGTGTAGACATGGTTTTAGATACTGATCTAGAAATCAAAACACTAGAAATCAAAACAGGTAGGAGTAGGTCTGAAATATGTTTTCGTTGTAAGGAAAATAGAAAGCATCTTGATTTTATCAGCAATGTTTAAGAGTTTTAACTTGAAACCACTTCATGATATCAAATTTACATAATTCTGTTTCATAGATATGTATACACATTCAGCGATTTTATTCATTCCAAGAGGATTCTTTTCAGTGGCTTCGCACAAGATGGATTGACATGGTGGCATTGTTCAAGCATCACAATCCCAGGAAGGGCCAGGGACCTGGCAGAGTTTGCTTCCTGTTGTGCATAAAGGAGTTGGAACCAACTGGAAAGCATTTAAAGCATTAACAAAACAAAAATGATTCGCTGGAATCTTTTGGCCACTGTGCTATAAAAGCAAAGTAAAGATTGCGATGAAGAAGAACTCAACTGCTAGAAAACAGAAACTTCAAGAAAACACACTTTAAGGAAACCTTGCCTTTATTTTTATAAGTTTTAAGAAGGTGCTTCCACTAGAAAGGTTGTTTGTGAGTCGCTACTATGCAAGACAAGAGGAATCTGGATTGATTCACAGAATACTAGTTGCCAGATCTTTATTCTGTAACTCAATTTGAGGGAATTCACTTAATCATTTTAAGCATCTGATTCTTGAATTGCTAAATGATGGAGTTAAAATTACAGTCTCTGGGTTCCTTTCTAGAACTACAAAATGCTAGCATTCTAGCCTCAATAGCCAGAATCATCACTTTCGGGGGTGGGGGTAAAAGTTTTAAAACCTGCATTAGAAATATATTAGTAGTAGATCATATTTAACTATAAATATAAAAGTGAAAGTGACAAATGTTCAACAGTAGTCAGAACACCTATCAGCATGTGGTCTCCATACTTGTCCTCAGCCGTGTGCATTGATTAAAGCAGTAAGATCTTTAACTTGGCATTATCCCTAACAACACGATAAAAACACCCTATGTTATTGAGTATACATTGACTCCTTAACTACTTTAGATATAGGAGCTAAAAGACATATAACCAATCCTATTTTATGGCCATTCAGATGTTTTCACCTTGCTTCTGCAGACATGCATATGGATGGCTGAATCTTCTCACTGTTTAGGAAGCGTTGATAGAAGTCTGGCCCCTGCGGGAAGGTTCTCTCTCTCTGTTCTTCAGGGAGTCTGCACCTCCTTTTTCTAGTGCTCTTTTACACATTCTTGGAGATCTCATGGCAAGTTTTCTCCATTTGCACTTCCTTCCTCCTATGCCTAACCGACCCTTTTCATAGCTCGATCATTATGGGATTTAAGCTATACCTCCATGGCTTCATTAACATGGCACTGAGACCTAGTACCAAGTGGAAGTGCCCACATGAGTTATAGGGGTTATGATCTACAACACATATTTTGAGGGACATAATTCTATACACAACACATCCTTTAAAATGTTCCCTTTATCCTTTCCCCTCCACCTTTGGTCAAAAACCAAAACTGCCATCAAGTCGATTCTGACTGGTGGTGACTGTCACTGGTAGTGACTTTATAGGATAAAGCAGAACTGCCCTGTGGGTTTCTTTTGCATCTTTTACAGGAGCAGAAAACCTCACCTTTCTCCTCAGGCTGGCTGGTGATTTTGAACTGCTGATCTAGTGGTTAACAGATCAACTCAGAACATACCATACTACTGGTGCTCCCAAAATTTGGGTTCTATATATTTGCTTACTTGTTATCAGTGAGGTAAAACAGTTGTTCATTTGTAGCTGTTTGCTTTCATCCAGCATATTGTCTTCAATGGTACCCCTTCTTCCACATCCTCTTCAAGAGTCAACTTGAATTTTGGCAGTTCATGGTTGATGTAAGTCTGCATACTTTTAAAAAGTCTTCATTAAAATATTATTTGCATGTGGTGTTAATAATCTCATTCCACAATCTCCCTACCATCACCAGTAATTATTCACCAGGAATGACAGCTGAATTCAGAGGAGAACGTGGAATGATGGCCTGAAGAATATCATTGCTATTATCACACGACTCTTGGATAGGAGCAGAAAGTCTAGAAAGATGTTTGTCAGTGTTTCATTAACTATGAAAAGGCATTTAACTCTATGGATCAAAATTACTGATAGCATTTCAAAAATTAAAATTCCAGAATACTTAATTGTGCTCATGCAGAACCTATCCATAGGCCAAGAGGTGGTCATTCAAGTAGAACAAGTGGATAATAGGGTTTTAAATCAGGAAAGGCATATATTGGGTTTTATCCATTCACCACACTCATCAAGTTTCTATGCTGAGCAAGCAATCTGAGAAAGTGAACTCCCCAAAGAGGAGCATATTGTTAGGATTAGCGGAAGATGCATGGACATGCAGGTGATACAATTTTGCTTGCTGGGAGTGAAGAAGACGTGAAACACTCATGAAGATAAAAAATATGTAGAGTTTTCAATACGCATCAACATAAAGATAACAAAACCCTCACCATTGGACCAATTAGCAACATCATGATAAATGTGTAGAAAAACATTAAAGTTATCAAAGATTTAATTTTGTTTGTATCCACAATCAATGCTCCCGGAAGCAACACCCAGGGACTGAAAATGTCTTGCAGGGGACAAATCTGCTGCTTTGATCTCAAAGTGTTAAAAAGCAAACAGGCTGCTTTAAAGGTTAAGGTGCACCTGACTCACTCCATAGCATTTTCAGTGACCTCTCACGTGTGAAAGCTGGACCACAGAAGAATCAATGCTTTTGACTTACTGCATTGGTGATTATCCTAAATGGATGAAATATACTAAGGACTTCCAGAAAAACAAACAGATGACTAGAAAGGCCGGTAAGAGGTGACTACGCTGAAGGATATGAAAGCCACAGAGGCTCCTCAAACGGAGTCATGACCCTGAGGCCAGTGCTCCTCAGGAAGAGTTGCCTCGGGTTGTTCTGTGGGTCGCTAGGAGCAAGACCCAATTCAATGGCAGGTAACAGCAGCACGTTCTCAAGATTCACCTGTGTTGTGACATGCATTAGAACTTCATTTCTCTTATGACCGTGTGACACGCCACCACATGTGTATAACATATTTCATCTATTAATCTGCCAGTGGGTATCCGCCCCACCTTGGGTTCTTGTGAAATGTGGTGATACGAACCCTGGTGTAAGGTTCCGTTGCATTGCTACCGTCCCTTCTTCTTGCCATATGCCTACCATTGGTATCCTGCTTATTTTTAACTTAATGAATTGTATATAATTAATTGTCCTGCAATGAATTTTCCAGATACGTAGTCATATAATCTGCACATAGAGGCAATATATTTTCTTCTAAACTCCCCTCTGTGTATTTTCCTTATTGTGTCTTTTATTGACCACCTTATGATATATGTTTTATAGATACCTTATTTCTCCTTCCAGAATCCTTTAAAAGTGAAGATTTCTATGGGATTCATTTTCATAGTCTCCACAACACAGTGCCTTGCCCATCTACCACCATCAGTTCACGGAGTGAGTGGAGGAGCAAACATCATACACATGTTGTCCAGCCGCTCTGGAGTCTCCAGTGCTCATGTAATTGGCCTTTGGGGATCCACTAGATCAGTGTCTAGACTCCCATAAGAAACATGTCCCCAGAAAACCGTAATTTCACCAGAGGGGCATATGTCAAGGTAGCGTGATTACATTACATTTATATTACTGGGGCCAGAACATATTTGTGTGACATGAATTGTATTTCTGCCATGGGCCATAAAATGAGCAAGTAATAAAAACAAATGAACATAGAGAGGTAAACCATTCCGTATAATTATAATATCCATGCTTACCTTAGTTTCCTGCTGTTGAGACAACAAAAATACTATCAGTGGGTGGTTTTAAAGAACAGAAATATATTGTCTTGAATTTCTGGAGGGTAGAAGTCAATAGCTGCAGGGCCCTTGCCAGAGGGAGGGGTCTTTCTGGTGAGTCGCCTTGGGTGTGCCTTGGCACGACTTGGCTTGTAAACAGATCTTCATGTCTGACTGTGTCTGAACATCACTCTGACAGATTTCCCGTAATGTCTGACTGTGTCTGAACACCACCCCAAGCAGATTAATTCTTAGGGCCCATTCTAGTCAGGCATGACTTCAGTAACAGCAGAAATATCCCATTTCCTAACAGATACTTTCACAGATCTACAAGTTAGGAACTCGGCGTGTTCTTTGGAAAGAGACACAATTCGATGCAGAAAATGTCTTAAACTAGAGCATTGTAAACTACCAATTATTAGTAACATCAATACGACAGTCCTTATTGTAGTCCACAGCATGATTTCATTATTGATAAAGAAAACACTAATTATTGCATTTATTACATACTTCATTCACAACTACTATTGCTTCCACTTGCTACAACCACAGCTCCAAATTCAGCTTACTTTTTTCCGTGAGAACTATGTGGACATTTAACATTCTAGAGAGGTGCCCATGATGTAAACCCTTTTAAAAGTCCTTCTAAACCCTTGCAAACCCTTCTAAAAAGTGGGTATGCTTTTCAACATAAGTTAGAGACGACTTCCCCATGTCATCTCACCCACTGGAAGGCAGAAGGGAAAGACGTCTAAGCAGGAAAGTTCTCACAAAGTCTGAGACAAACGTCATGTTGGGCCAGGCTGTTGTCACGGAGGGCCCGTGCTCAAGAAAGGTCTATACTTTGTGTTTGTTTTTTTGTTGTCATTTTGAAATTCTTAATAATTCTGTCTTTGGTGCATTTTGTAGTGGAAATCCAATGGGACTGTAAGACATAGAAGTAGCTTGAGGACATACATGTAATATGTGTACCTGTTGTCCATTCCTTGGTAGACTGCTCAACACAGAACCCCAGAAACTCATGTTTGGGAGTTCAGGAAGATTTACAATGAGTACACTGTAAGTGCACTCGGTCATAGGGCACTGACATCCTGATAGGCCATACTTTCCGCTTGAATAACAGGTTGAAGCAACTTAAAAAGAAGGAAATGGAATTCCTACGAGAAAATAAGTGACCCAGAACGAGCATACCTTTTCTCGCTCGTGTTACTTCCCTTTAGGGATCAGTCACGAGTGCTGAACATGATGACCCGGAAGGCAAAGAGAAGGTAGGGGAACAAATCAGTCTGATCCTTTCAGTCCTCCTTCACTGAACAGTAGATGAAGGGAGAGCGTGTTGTTACACTAAATATGAATCAAGAAGTGAAAGCAATGAAATCAAGCCAGCTGAGTTAGGGCTGCGCTGTGTTTCCCTGGAAAGAATGAAAGACCCATGCATATATTATGCACCACAGGGTGATGCCCAACAGTGGCAAGGTCCCCTGGGAAAGAGAGACGGCTCTATTAGGGAGCTGAGGGCTACTGGTGGGAGCAACAACACAGGAGAGGAGAAAGGAAGAGGACATGTCTGGGGGAACATGGATGCACATCTGCCGGTAGGAAAAGAGGGAGGGCTGACTTCCAAGTGGGGGAAAGAATGACTGAGTATATGTTTGGGGACACTAGGGCATGCCTTTGAAGGCATTCAACCAATGGGCCACATTGAACTGGGATAGCTGGTGGTATCCTGGGCAACCAGGTGGATGCTGTGGAACACTGGGACCCTGAATCCTGGATCTTCAGAGCATGCAGCATGCTTCAGAGGCTGCATCAGGGACATCTCATGGGGGTACTCCAGTGGGTGAACTGGACTCTACCTCAGGCACACGTGTCCCCTGAGCACTTAAGTCAGAAAACACATGGTGTCTGAGGATGCAGAAGACGGCTGTACAAGAGTGGTGAACTGCTGTCAGGCAGACCGGGTTTGCTCCATCAACACCCTGTATGCTGTAGTAAGATATGATATTCTGTTTTGTCTCTGCTTGTTCCCATTTTGGTGTATCTCAGAGATGCAATGTCACCGGAGGGCACCTTCTTGAAATGGTGCTATTTGCTTTTCTGTTTTTTGGTAAATGAAACCCAGGCTTGATTAGCCTATAGGGACAGCAAGCAGAACAAGGGTTATGGGGGAGGGGGACCTGCGGGGAGAGGAGATAAATGAGAGAAAATGTCACGGAGGTCTGGAAGGAAAAGTACATTTGGAAACTGATTGTGGAAACAATCATACATTTCTGCTTGATGTGATTGAACTATAGAATAATATGGCATATGTATTAATCTCAAAATAATAACGAAGTATTGCTTTGTTTAGTTTTTGTTTGCATATGTCAGAGGTGTTCTATGATTGGACGTCACCCTCTTGAAGTTGCATTATATGTTTTTTCCATTTTTTGGTACATGAAACCCGGGACTGATGAACCTACATGGACAGCAAGTAGAGTAAGTGGCTTGGGAAGAGGGGGTACAGTGGGGGGAGGGGGGATAATTGGGAGATGATGTCAAGGAGTTCATGTGATACCGATTGTGGTATTAATTGTACAATTCTACTTGACATGATTGAACTATGGGATGATGTGATATATGTATTAAATACCAATGAATAATATTTTAAAATTATAAATAAATAAGTACAGATGATACATTGTGTAATTTAAGTGATTTCTTTGCATAGAAGTTAAAAATTCCTATATTTACTTTTAAAATTGGCACTGCATCATACAAAGATGAAAAATAATACCATTCTCATAATATGAACTTTTCACTTTTATTTAGTTGGATGATAATAAATAGCAAATAAAACGTTTGTCAAAGCATCATGACTACTAAAGAGACTGCCAAGAATGGAAAACACTTTATATTTTAGCATATTTAATGGCATATTTTTCCTACTTTTAAAACAAAAGTCCTGCAATTTTATCTTGAATTGGCACCACAAATTATGTACCTGGTCCTGGGAATGAGAGGCCTATTGGGGGACTTTACCATGTACATATGTGGAGGGTATTTTCTTTACAATGTGGTACGATTCCTACTATTGTTGAGCTGCTCCTCACGCGGGCAGAGGTACTCCTATGGACGCATAGTCTGACTGTTGGGGGTACATTGACATTAAGAGTTATCTGAATGAGAAGACGCTGAGATGTCATAAAAATATATCTTGGTCCTAATGGAAGTAGAAAATAATTTTTATTTTTCTTCAGCATCTAGTATTACATGTAGTATACTTATTCTATAATAGGTCATTTCTTAACTGGTACTTAGGTGGTTGGAAAGTTCAAAGGATCCCCTACAAATGATTCCTTTATCCTTTTCTGCTCGACAAGGTCAAGTTTTCTGAGAGATTCTGGTTTCACCATTTCAAAACTTCAGAGTAATTACTTCAGTCCTTCCATCCAATTAAGACTCTACCAAAAGTCATCACAAGATACACAGGCGTTTTAAAAGGAGAGTTGCCTATGTGTGCCCATGTGCATATGTATATACACACTCGTGTGTCTATATGTGTATATATATATATATATACACACACAAACATAAATAATTAGATTTAGAGTTCAGATCATCAATTTTGTACTATACAACTTAAGTTACTTATCAAATGAAGGAGGGTTATATTTTTAACCCCTACAGTTCTACCCAAAAACGTCAATTTTCTTATTTTCTAAGGTGTGGAAATGAGTTTACTTAATGGCTATTTTCCTAAGAAATCATCAATGCAACAACTGCTTTAAAATAGGGATAGTCATAAATTTTAATGTATACAGTGGATGTTTTAAGAGATGAAAAGCTAATTCCAACAGGAATGGATTGAATTATTTACGCAGGTTGTATCGGTTACTGCTGAAACCAGCGTGTTCTCTTCTGCTCCAGCACTCAAGCTCCTTCAGCCCATGCAATCTAAAGTTTTGCACAACATCCTTTTGCATGCTCCCTACAGACCATAATATGCTTCCATAAATTAAAATGAAGACATTTTAAAGAGAGCGTTGACAACTAGCTCTCTAGTGCTTGGAAACGCCTTTCCTGAATGAACACCCGGAAGGAGGAAACAATCGTGTATCTCTCATGCTTTCAGTTTGAGAACTGCTTCAAGAAAGAATAAAAAGGGGGAAATTTTCCTGGATACTATGTGCAACTGTTTGCTATGGCAAATGTTAGGAGAATGAATGGAGATAACCAAGTCACTTTCAGTGGGACGCTGGAGGGAAACATCCTACTAAATGACTGATCACTTTCTGCAGTTAGTAAAAATGAAGATAGTATTTTATTTCAAGAGAACCATGTCCAGAATTCATCCAGGAGACCCTCTTGGACAATGAGCAGTGTGGGGTCAACCATGAGATGGGTATTGGGCCTATTGTCCTCTCTGATCCCTTTAATTTATGACTCAATCAGCATTTCCTCCAAAAGGATCAAATTAACAACGATTTAGACAACAACTGACTGGCATTGTTCTAAGCAGTCACAAGATGCAATGTGGTCACCTAGCAATCAAATACAATGCAGCCAGATGTTTCTCATCAGCGAACTGCCGACCACATCTCAGCAGAGATCACTGACAAATGCGATGGTGACGCAAGCGTCGCTTGCAAAGGACAATCAGATGGCCACGTGAACTGACATCTGTGATGTTCATTTCATCAACTGAGCTTTTAATGACAATTAGCTGCCTTTCGCACACACTGTGCACTGCTCCCTTGCTACATGCTAATAGACCCCATTACATATTCTGGGGAAGCCAGAACATGCAGAGGAAGGAGAGCACCCCAAATGCTGTAATATAAACAGCACTCTGGTGGGGAGGGGTGTTGAAACGGGGGTTTGGAAATGAAAGCAATTTGCACTTTTGCCTGTGGTGGAAATGAAAATGTGACTGAATTAGTAACTCAAGTTCTAACGGGACAATATCACGTTTTCTCCCTCCCGCCCAGTCCTGCGGGCAGGTGTGCCACCTCTGTTTAGGGGCCACAGGGAATCGGACCCTCAACCTTCCAGTGTGCGGCACTGGTCAACGGTATAGTTCCTTCTCTACCTCTGTGTGCGGGTCTCCGGGGTGAGCTCACAATGACATTGATCCTCCTCAAACAGCATTGTCATTGTGTAATCCAACTGTTTCCCATTATTTTATAAGATTTCTCATTATTGTTTTTTCATTTCATTTATCATTCATAAAGTTTAATCAGAAGACACCAAAAATGGAATCAAAGAAATCATGGACAACTTATTATTTCTCATTTGTATTTTACTTGGATTTTTAAAAATAAACTAATGCAAGTAGATACTTAAAGGGAAAAAAAGGTCCTGCTTCTCTTGGTTCTCACAAGTAAAAATATTTCTTTAACATAGTTTTTTACCTCATATTTCTCAATAATAATCTCATTCTACTATTTCTGCTTTAAAAAAACCTTTTAGGTACGATCTTGTTATTTTATCTGATGTAAATTTGCCTCTCTTAATTTCATTTTAAATTTGCATAAAAGAAAATCAGTAGATACCAGCTAAAAAGAAATTTAAAAAATAGAAATAGCAGAATTAGGTGGCATCGTTATTCATTGGGCTGCTAAGTACAAGGTCATCAGTTCAAAACTACCACCCTCATGGGAGAGGAATATGAAGCCTACCACCTTCTTTAACAATGTTCAGTCTCAACACCACCCTGGGGTAGTTACTCCGCCCTCCAGGTGCTGTATGTTGGAATGGACTGAATGGTCCAGCGGTTTTGTTTTTTTCTTTGGACTTACTACCAGTCATGCCTACCATTCGCCCTATCTTCTCACTATGACAGATCATCACTTTTAGTTAATAATCAATATTGTATCACTATAATTATCATTCAGTATAATACTTTTTATCTATTATCAGTCTCTTTTTCATCAACTGATTTCCTATTTTTTTTAAGTTGTAGGATTACCTGTCGCTCAAGGCTTATGCTTTTCCTGAGTTCCAGCCGATATGTTGCATTCCTAACCGAGGTTTTACTGGTTTTACCCAAACCATACCATTTCTGATAGAAACATTTCTTCTGGTCCTTGCAGCTTTTCCTCCCCCTTTCTGATCCAGCATGTGCACTGGTCACCCTCTAGGCCAGTCATCCTTCTGTCTCCTTGAACTTCATTTTACTACCGACCAGCCAAGTGTTTTTTGATTGACTCACCAATTAAATAAGTTTGGTATTCATGTCAAATCTGCCTATACTCGTGAAAAGACATCAGTGAAATGAGACCGCAAAGACTGCAGGCCTAAAATTGGCCAGAGTAATTTCACTAAAAAAGACCGAAGCTGTTTAAACACTCAATCCCCATCAAGTGTCAAACATTATGTCCTGCTCATGGGGAAATCACAATCCACACTTGCACCCCGCCAAGCTTTGCCCCCAGTGGAAATATTAATCACATTCTCCATTTTTGCTAAATATTGATTGTCTAAAAATAACAAGTGAAATAGACTTAGAGGCATACAGACCATCCGTTTTTCAGCACCCTGTGGTGATAGCTAAGAACTGAAAGAGAAAATAAGAGTTCCTGTCTTCAAAATGTAAAAACTAAGAAATTGAGATTAATAAAGGTTTCATGAAATATTCAGAAAATGTAACACTTGTTAAATTTAATATTAAATAGATTATCTGATACATTATTAAATTTAAATGTAAATTCAATTACATGGGAAACATGGTATAGAGGTAAAAATATTTTACTTCCCAAGAATTTCCATATATTCATAAGTATTCTAGCAACAATAGTCATCTATTAATGAAGGCATCACTATGTTTTTGAGGGATCTTATTTTAGCTATTTTATTTCACAATTTTTTCAAATAGTAAAGATGAAAGATTGGTCCAATAAATATCTGTATACTTTCTGCTTAGGTTTTAGAATTCTTGACCTCAAAATAATTTTTTAAGATCAATTCTTGTTCATGAAACTCTCTAAGATAATATTTTTATGCTCTATACTTGAGGAACATGAAGCAGAGAGAAATTATAGCTTGTCCTTGGTTACAGAACTGACAACTGTTTGGTCCGAGTATCAACTTTAAATATAGAACTTAGATTTCGTATTTGCTAAACTCAGTGCAAGGACTCATTCCTATATGAAATTAATTGTTCCCAGTCACATCCCCTATAAATTATTTTACATCCAAATTATATTTAATGCAGAATACAGTTATCATTTAATATTTTAGGGGCTAAAATATTCCCATGTAAATGTGGGTAGAGGCTTTTGAAAAAGTGTGGGGCATTCAGCTGGCAGTACAGAACTCAATGCCCTTGGAAGCGTGGCCAGGGGAGAAGAGGCGCTCAGGAAGACGTGCAATGATGTTGGACTCTTTCCTGCATCTGTTGGAAGAGAAGCGGTTTCTCATTTTCTGAGGTGATTGAATGCTCTTCACAAGCTTTCGGTGCTACACAGCCTGTTTTTTTGCAAAATTATGGAGCTGGAGTACCACTAATTCTTAGACTATAGAATCACAACTCTTGTCCCTTGACTGACAGTCAGATGAACTGAGATTACTGACTCAGCTCTAAGTCAGCTGCTCTCATTTCCTTGTGCTGACAACTCCAGGATCAGTAAATACAGTGGAGCCGTGCCCAGGGATAATAGGAACACCTCTAGCTCAGATTCAAACTGGCCTCCAGTCCTGGACCTATTTTGAATTAGTCCTGGTTACACCTTTCGGAACCCAGTGTCCTTTATGATGTGGGATGATCTTTATGGCCACTATCAGTTCTAACACTCTATAGTTTCTGTTGGAACCCAGATGAACTGTACAACTTCGAAAGGTGTTAAAGCAAGAGCAATTTATTTGCAAAGACAAGCTATTGAAAGAATCTTGTATTGTCCCTTTGGTTATTCATAGTGCTCTCAAATATATTGATGTAGTTTATTTTACCATCTTCACGGTCCTGGGGAATATGCAGATTTCCCTACTGGACCAATGAGAGAATGGAGCTCCCGTGGCATCAGGCAGACACATCCTGTTGGTAACCCAGCCCAAATTTCTGTCTCCTCACTCACTTTCCATCCAACTGACAAGGTAAGTGCTTGTATGGCTTTATTTCCTCTGTTTGTCCTGAGTAATACTCCTTGGATTTACGATTACTATTCTAGCATTGGTGTTGCCAGAGGCAAAACAGAGGTGACAGATGAGATAAGGAGGCTGGGTGGCATAGTGGTTACTCTTTGGGCAGCGAAGTGCAAGGTCAGCAATTTGAAACCACCAGCCACTCCACAGGACAAAGACAAGACTTTCTTCTCCTATAAGGCAGCGGTGGGTTCAGCGGTTCACATGGGTTATCAGAACAATACATAATTTATTGCTGCGCTTAGTAAACCAGGGGTTAAAATTGCCCTTGTAATCAAGGTTCTCTCTAAGGGAGTTGTTTGGGCAGCCTCCCAACTGGGAAATCACAAGTTTTTACATTCCTCACTCTTTTTTTACTGTCATCTGCAAAATAGTGTATCTTAAGCACTCTTAGTAATTTTCATTCCATCCATAGGTGTAAAAAATGGAGCTATATTTACAACATTTATTCATTTTATAAACCTCATTAAACTTTTGATTTAATACTACACTGTTATTCCCTTGCCTTTGTTACATCTCTAAACAAACATGTAACATAAAGAGAAAAAGCGCCAAACAATCAAAGGGTGACACACTGTTTGACACACTGTTTGACACACTGTTGTTTCAGCTTTGTGTTTTGCCCCAAATTCCCACAAGGTATTGTGAGTGAATTATGAGATCCCTGAAAGTGTTCAAAGAGCTAAAAATATCGTCAGAGCAATGGCTGCCAGTTCAGCAGGCCCTGGAAAGGAGTTTCTCAGAGGCGAACATAACATGTTCAGAGAAGAAAAGTAGCCTGTTTCCTAAGATACTACACGCAAGGAATTTGTCCAATTGGCCTGCCTCTAGGGGAGTGGGATCCTCCTCCCACAGTGGACGGAGGGTTAAGGCTAGCTCACACAAGGGATGATGCGCAGAGAGAAGTGAAGACCATTACAAGTGAGGATGCATTACTAACACGCAGGGAGCATTTGAAAGTGGATTGTGGCAGATGCAGTGAGGTTAAAAGTTAGCATCCTACCATTTGATCCGCTTTATAACCCTTACATTGGTTCTGGTTTTAATATTTTCTGCTTTATTTTTGATTGATTTTATCTGTTTTACATGGTTATTCCTGTTATTTTTTATTTGTTTGCCTGTTTGTTTTTTTATGTTTTTCTGTTTATAAAATCCCGATAGGTAAATCTGTAGAGATGGTAGCTGGATTAATTAATGGTCCTAAGAAGCATGGCTGGGAAGGCTGAGGGGGAACAGGGAGCTAATAACGATGGATTCAAGAGTAAAGAAAACGACCTAAAACTGATAGTGGTGATGATTGTATGCCTCCTCTTGATGTGATGGAACTACTGAATTGTACGATCTGTGTGTTATATGCCAATAAAACTGTTGAAAATAAAATAGAGAGTGCACTTACAAAAAGAAGCAAACTGAAATATCATAAATGACACTTTTGCTGTTTTTGTCAGATATAATTTAACATTTTCTCATTAATATTTAAAAAACTCTTATAATCTAGTTTTGCTTACCTCATTTATTGTTCTTATTTGTTAACTGTATGAAATAAGGAATTAAGTTTGATGTATCTTTTTCCCCACTTAAAATAGTTATTAGGGCAGCACACCTATTGTTATTTGAGTGCCAAGACTGCAGAAATGGCTAGAGTCTGAGAAACTCACGGGGGCAGGTCTGCCTTCTCCTACATGGTTGCTGAGTTGGAATCTATCCAATGACAGTGAGTTTGATTTTTGTGATAAGAAATAATTCAGGAGCTTCCAGAAGGGTCCTTTGCCACAAAGTAACACTACATACTTCTTTGTTTCAGGGCATTACATGCGACAAATACAACATACTTATATTTTCAGTTGAAGCCCTAGCTAGAACTTTCATTCTTAAAAAAAAAAATAAATGCAGCCAAAGTGCTCACAGAGGTGGAGGATCCTAATCAGAAAATGGCTTTTTGTTGGGAGAAGAGGACTAGATCAGTATAATTGGCCACGGGAACAGTATAATTGGCCACGGGAAAAAGAGTCTCTGGTTGGTAAGGAGGGTGACAACCCGAGTGAACTGTCAGCACTAAAGAGAAAATGTGATGAGATTGAATGTGCGGAGCCAACATTCTATTTTGCTTACTTCACAGCTTTGCCTGGGGCCAATTTTTATATATCCCCTCTCCCCCACCCCGTGCTTACCCTTTCCAACCTTGAAAGTTTATGAGGGCAGTAAGGGAATATAAGAAACACAGAAGTGGTGATATTCAAGGTCACAGACAACAGCTTATATCTGTGCTTGGGTCATTTGCCTTTCTCTGGCATTCTTCCTTTGGAAGAACGATTCATCTGAGTAAGTCCCATAAACAGTGGTTCTAAATCATGCAGATAAAACTGGCTTTTGGAGCTATACAAATTAGGGAAACGCTAGCTACCATTTTTAACTCCGGGTGATAAACAATGTACATGACACGTTCTGAGGAGTTTCGATTTGTTCAACCAGCTACTTGTCAAATGTGTTTGCCCCAAGAATTACTGTTCTATGCCAACAGCCTATGAAATACTTTTTAAAAAGATACTTTTGTGTATCATCTGCATAACAAGCACTAAATTCTGCCCATGTTGAAGTAGCCATAATTGCTCACATTGTGCTTTCTTTGGTCTTTTGTAACTTTTTGAATTTACTTGGAATTCACTTTGTTTCCCCCAATGCCTGTTATTATAGAAGAACTTTGAATACATTTTTCACTAATTCTAAAAATGAAGTATGAAAGTGATCTATGACCTTGTACTACAAAAATTCTTATTGGCTCCAAGATTAAAAAAATAGTTGGACTTGCTTTTTTGATAAAAGAATAGAATACTGAGTAGAAAATACAGTTTAGTCTGAACAAAATTTTTATTTGCACTCCTGTTGTAGGTGATTAAAGAGAAATAATTAAATAGATATACAATTAGTATTGTGGACACACTAAAAACACTAATGTCTATGAGTGATAGCTCTTGCCAATGTTGACTCAGTTGACCGGTACCTAAAATCAACCTCATCTTCAGTGATCTCTTCATGAGGGCAGATAAGGAAGAAGGTCATGCATTAAGAACTAATTGTTCTTAGATTTGGGCTACAATTAAGTGCAAGCCAAAAATCAATTCATATACCTATAGTGTATATATGACCCTTTCCCACTTTGGAGACATCATTTTGGGGGGCACATTATAAGTCTTCCTCCTGGGGCATATGGTATTTCTAATGATAGTACAATTTAGCCATTTCCAGACCAGAGGATGTACAGATAGCAACTGGAAACACAGGGAATCCAGGACAGATGACCCCTCCTGGACCAGTGGTGAGAGTGGCGATGCAGGGTGGAGGGAATGTGGGGTGGAAAGGGGGATGCAATTACAAGAATCTATGCATAGCCTCCTCCCAGGGGGATGGACAACAGAGAAGTGGGTGAGGGGAGACATCAGACAGTGTAAGGTGTGACAAAATAATAATAATTTATGAATTGTGAAGGGTTCATGTGGGAGGGGGCAGTGGGGAGGGAAGGGGAAAATGAGGAGCTGATATTAAGTAGAAGGCAAATGTTGAGGATGGAGATGGCAACAAATGTACAAATGTTCTTGACACAATGGATGTCTGTATGGATTGTGATAAGAATTGTACGAGCCCCAATAAAATGATTTTAAAATGTTTTTAGCCATGTTATAGAAATTCTAATAGTGTTTATAAAAGGAAAGTATATGTGTATGGGTCAGCTTTTTAGACCAAAATATATGGATTGTTGACCTGTACAGATCAAAAGCTCAAGTAGTTGAACCAGATTTACACAAACAATGCGGGTTGGAGACAGCAAATCTTTAACACTCACTCACAATGGCAGAACCATTCCTGCTAAATTAAGACATGTCATAAACAAGCAAAGAACACATGAGCATAATAAATATAATAAAATATAGAAAATTAGCCATTGAGTACTCTCAAAGCAAGAGAGCTGAGCCTAATCTATGCCTTTGGGATTGCATCACTGGTTCTTACCCACTAAGACATTTCAGCCCGAAGGCCAAGGGAGCACTCCGATTCCTTAAATATGCTACAGGTGAGTTTAAGGTGAAGTTCACTTAGTGGGGTTTCAAAATTGGAGCTTTCTGGTGTGTCCTCTGAAGAATGTTGTAGACCTTGAGAGAACAGAATCTAACGTCCTGGTTGCCTATAGCACGTGGTCTGGATGGATCACACAGCACTGGATAGAAACTAGGTCAAAAGTGCCCAATTAGGGACATCATATCAGGCAAAGTCTCCACTTAGGGATCTATAAAAGTAATGCTAAGTGGTGTTTTTTTTTTTCTCCCCAATGGCAAGTTACTCCATCTTGTTTACCCACCAATAGAGGTATAATCACAGTCTCAAAGAGAGACCGACCCCTTGCTCACTTCTGGACTTGAATTTCCATTAAGACACAAAAGCACTATTAGAAAAAACACTAGTTGAGGATTTCATCTTGCTTGGATCCCCAATTAATGCTTATGGAAAGAGCTGTCAAGAATGTCAATGATGCACTGCATTAGGTAAATCTGTTAGGCAAGACCAAGCTCTAGCACATTCTATTTAGAATGTTTATTTTAATTTTCTCACTGCTAACAAAAAAGAAAGAATGAAAATAAAACAAAATGATTAACCAACAAACATACACAAGAAAAATACTTAAGAAGTCATTCATGCAAAAGGCTCAAAAATACCTCCTAAATCTATGAGTATTATCTTTTAACTTTAATTTTTAAAAAATTTTGGCTTGGATGATATCCAATTAAATTCAATATAAATGTTTTAGAGTATAAGGTGACTACGACATGGACTTATTAAAAATTATAAAATTTGATGAAATAAGGGGACAATTTGTTATATATTAAATTATGTCCCATGAAAGTATACATTGTACTGTTTATCCCAAATCTGTAATTATTAAACAATAGCCTACTAGCCACAAGGTCAAATCCACCAATTGCTCTGCTGAAGAAAGATGAAGCTTTCTACCCCTGTACAAAGTTGCAGCTTCAGAAGCTCTTGGAGCAGGTTAAACCTTCCCTACAAGGTCCCTAAGAGTCAGAATGACCTCACAAAGTGTTGCAGTTTTTGCTTGTTATTTAGATGTATACCTCGTATACCTGCAAACTGAGTTCTGGTGTTGAGGTAGTTCACACTGTTAACCCCAAAATTGGCTGTTCCAACCTCTCAGGAGCTCCATGGAAGAACAGGGTGCCATCCAGCTCCCTTGGTGATTGATACCCTGGGAAACTATGTGGGGCAATTCTACTTTGCCCTGTAGGTCTACAATAGTCTGCATCAACTCAACAAGAATGAGTTTAGCTTGGTTTTAACTCCTGAAAATAAAACTCTTCTTGGAAAGAGGGTCTCCTTTGGTAGGTCATACGTAAATCACTTCTGACTTAGAAACAGAGAGAAGGCAAATAATAACAGAAACCATATAAAGACAAGCCAAGAACAAGAACACTAGGAGTTACTGTCAATGAAGCATATTGTGCTTGCTAAAGTAGTTGGGGTGAGCTGCCATCAAGTTGGTTCTGATTCAAAATGATCCCTTGTATTATAGGCAAAGCACTATCTTGTCCAGTGCCATCTTCACACTTATTTTTTAACCCATCATTGAGACCCTTGCGTCAATCCATCTAGATGAAGGTTTCCCTCTTCTTCACTGATCCTCTATTTATCAAGCATGAGTGCTTCCCAGAGATTGGTCTCGCTTGACAACACGTGTAAAATAGGCGACGAAGGCCAGGCATACTCACTTCTAAGGAATATTCGCATTGCACTTCTTCCAAGACAAATTTGGTCAACTAGAGGATCAGTGGAAAAGAGGAAAACCGTTAACAAGGGGCTGCAGCATTTGTGAGCATGGAGCAGTGTTTTGATTTGTTGCACACAGAATATAATCATTACTGGCTGGATAGCACCTATCAAAAACAGCAGTGGAACAAGATGAAATTGACACTGCCAAGAGTCTGATTTAGAATTGCAGTCCAAAACTGTGCGAAAATAAATTTCTATTTTTTATTGCCACTTGTGATATTTCTGTTATAGCGGTACTAGTTAATGAACATTCTATCAAAGAGGAACTATAAATTTAATTGGTTCAAGAAAGAATACCACTTATAATCTGCTGCCATCTGTAACTTTCCCTTTACATTCAACAACGTCCAAATATTCCCATTCCTCCAAAATTGCTCCAACACTTGGTGCTTGTAATTTCCCCTGGAGCACTGTAGCCAGCATTTACCACTTAGAAACATTTCCATGTTTTATCAGAGTCTGTGTGCAGTATTCCTTACTCACTCCCACATTCTTCCTGGAAAATTCATTACTCCTTCCTTTACAATACGGGAAACACAACTATTATGCCTTATGAAATTCGAGGAAAGCACATTGTACATATTATTTCAGCAATTTTATTTAAATTATTTATTTAATATTTTTTCCTTTACAAGATCTTGAGTTTCTTGACTTCATGGATGATGTCAGCGTCAGACTGGTATCCTCACGGCTTACTCTCTAATGCCTTCTACAGAGCACACATATGGGTTTGCTCAACTGAACCTCCCCCCCCCCTTTGATGAGTACACACACAGTTTAAATTTATTTGTACTTGAGTTTTGTGGACACAGATAATAAATAGAGAAGTAAATGAAACTTGAGCCATATAACAGACAGGCAGCGGGATTTCACACGGTGCAGAAATCTCATTGACAGAGCTCATTCTGTGTGTTTCTCCTGTTTTGTTATTTGCGGCTCTGTTGAAGTTTTCTGCCAGCATAGGTTGTCTAGCAGCCCATTTTAAACAAACGTCTTATAAAGCAAAGATGGGCGAGTGTGCTGGATCATTGATACGGAATATTGTGGGCTGGCCTGGCTATGCTGTGCTAGGTGCTGTTGAGTTGACTGACTCATAGCAGTCCCATGTGGGTCGGAATATAGAGGGACCACAAGAGCTAATCTGCGGGAAGCAGATCATCAAGTCTGCTCTGGGTCACTCGCACCTCCACTCAGCAAGTTGGTAGCTAAGCGTGTTAGCCCTTTGTACCCCCCAGGGTTTCCAGGCACTTGCTTGTCCTGGGTGTTTATTCAGATAACATGCGTATGATGCCATTTTGCAAATAATGAAAACCCCACTGTGTGACAGTCTCCTCTGTGTGCTGCACCATTTGCATAGGCACATTACATGCACAAATAGAGTAAAGACTTTCCCTGTCGTATAAGTTCGTTTGTCATATGATGATCACAGGCTAGTTTCTATATATCTTATAATTCTTCTCCTCTTCCTCCTCGTTCATCTTCTCCTTCTTCATTTCTGAAACTTCCAGGCTAATCCAGATTAATCAGGGTTTTAGTTCAGATACTGGTAATTTTTCCAGGTACCTTTCCAAGCTTCTTTGTAAATAAGCAAACAAATAGCACACAGAACCCTGCTGGTGCAGTAGCTCAGCTCTTGGCTGCTACTGAAAGATCAAAGATCCAAACTGCCAGGGACTGATTAATTTGAGACATGGCAGTCTCTTTGTTTGTAAGGATGAATATCCTTGGAAAGCTTCTGAGCAGTTTTCTCTGGCCCATACGATGACTTTACTTACGTTGAACCTTGACAGCAGTGGTATATATATATATATATATATATATATATATATATATATATATATATATATATATATATATATATATATATATATATATATATATCCCTATTACCCATATATTTGAATCCAAATTGACTGGCTGACATGAGGTTCTTTGGGTTTATATACTTTAACATTTACATAATTTTAAAAACTTTTAACATCAGACATCAATTGAGGTAGATAATTTTGAATGAGAAATCTCAGCATTCAAAATCTTCACCACACATTGTGTAACTCTGGTTTACAGACACTTTTTAGTTTAGGTCAAGCCCTGCTTTAGTATATTTTTCTATCGTGTCTTCTAATATTTCTATTTGAAATATACCTTCCCTTTTTTCCATAAACTAAATAGAAAAAATGTAGTATTAACTGTTAACTGTCTCCCTTTCCCTTTATGTCTAAAGAACAGATGTGTCAAGTCTCACTCAACATTTACCTCTAATTAACAGCATCCACCTTCCACTGCTTCCAAAGCTGTTACGTTTATGCAAAAGCAATGAGTTTGTTTTAGTTTGGCATCCACTCATTAATTACACAAGTAACCACATGCATCATGAATATTTACTTGTAAATTGGAAAACTACCTAAATGTTTCATAGTGGGGATTGGCTAAATCATTTATGATATATAAGAGATTTTCAAAAACTTCATGGAAAAATTTCATATCCTTCAATTTCATCATGGCTCATGTGATAAAATGTTGAGTCAATCATCATATTTTATTAAACTGCCCGCCCCCTCAAAAAATAACAACTTTTACTTACATTGAGTCAATGCTGATTCACAGCCAGATCCTCTAGGTTTCTGAGACTGTAACTGTTTACAGGAGTAGAAAGCCCCATTTTTCTCCCATGGAGCTGCTAGTGGTTTAGAACTGCCAACCATGCGGATCGCAGCCCAACATGTAACCATCACACCAGGACTTTAATATTTTGTTAAAGTGTGTTTGGGGGGGGGGGTGCATTGTTTGTGTGTGTGTAGGGGGAGGGTAAGTCCTTGGTGACTAAAAGATTAGCAGTTCAAACTCACCTGACTCTTCATGGAAGGAAAGTGAGACAGTTTGCTTCCATAAAGTTTTATGCCTTGAAAATCTCAGCAGGTAGTTCTACTCTACCCAAGAGGGTCTCTATGCGTTGGAGTCCAGTCAATGACAGCATGGGTGTATCTCTGCTTATTTTTCCATCCATCTACCATATACTCATATTTATTTAGACACAACTATCACCCATAAATTTCCTGGATGGTAAGATTACAGTTTATGTTTTCTTATCTTCTTTGTGTTTTCTTTTACAAGATTTTTTGCAATTAGAATATATTTTTCTTTTACTTCTTTTTCTTCCTTTTTGGAGTGGTATTTTAAAAGAAGATAACTGATTTAGAAATGATTCAGGCTTTCAAACAAAGTTTGCAGGATGATGATTGAGCTTTTATCCAATTGAGGTAATACAGGTGAAAAAGCTGGGTTAGAGGAAAACAGATATTCTTTTGAGTATGTCTGAGTTGGAGCCTTTCACTTGGCCATGTATAATGAGCTCGTGGAAACAAACACAGTATTTGTGCAGAATAAAAATTTCCACCTAAAAGGTATAAAATGGAAAGCAGAAGTTTTCCCTCTATTTCTACCCTGATCCCTTGACATTTCCCCAGTAGTAATCACATTTTAAAACATCCTAATGGAGGGGGAAGAAAAAGCAAATTCTTTACTTGCTTATCACAGTACACACAACATCCTACACTCCATGTGTTTTAGGTAATGATATAAATTAAAGATAATTTCACAGAAGAACATATGAATCTCACTGTGTTTTAGTTGCTGAAAATATCCCACTAGGTGTATATATTATAATTGTGTCATTCTCTCATGGAGAAACATTGCAGTAATGTCTAGCATTGTCCTATTACATATAATCTTCAACAAAGTTCTGGTAGTAATAATGGTACCATGAAAAATTTTTTCTATAATGTAGAAAAGTTCTTTTATAAAGTAAATTGCAACTCATAAGTATCTTGCAGGACAAAGTAGACCACCCCACATTGTTTCCAAGACTAATATCAACAGGGAAAGAGCCCACAGGTGCAAACCTTCCAGCTGTTTTGAGTGAGAAAGATGTGTTACCTACTTCCATAAGAGCCTTGGAAACCCTTTGTGGCACTTAGTCTTGGAAGTTAAAACCAACTCAGCTGTGATGATCTGGGGCAGCGTGTTTGTTTTGTAATAATCTTTAGGGGGTCAGAGGACCACGTGTCTCCCTCAGAGCACCTTGGGGGTTTTACCGCACTCCTGTCACTTAGTAGCCTAGTGCTTGAGCACTGTGCCACCAGCGCTCCTTGTGACTGATAATCCTACTCACACCCACTTCCACCTGCCCTGGAGGGGATTCCAACTCATAGCGCCCCTCTATCTGACTAATATCAGCCAGCATAAATGCAGATAAGAGTGGAGTGGCTGGAAGTGCCCCCCTTTACATTTTGTGACTGCTCCTTACCATGGAGTCGGCTGTAACTCATGATGACCGTACCATGACTGGCCAGTCCTGGATCATCTTTGATGTCAGTGGTATGTAGGTAATGCCAATCAATCACAAGGATCAATCTAGAACCCCCTCCCAGGGGGATGGATAATGGAAATGTGGGTGAGGGGTGATGGAGGACAATGTAAGATATAGAAAAAATGATCTGTAACTTATCAAAGGTTTGTGAGGAGGGCGGGTGGGGGAGGGGAAGGCAATGGGGAGCTGATGTCAGGGGCTCAAGTGGGAAGAGAATGCTTTGAAAATGATGATGGCGGCATATGTGCAAATGTGCTTGCACATTGGAGGAATGTATGGATTGTGATAAGAGATGTAAGAGCCCCCAGTTTACTTCCCAGGAACAAAGTATAAGAATTCCAGTTTCCAAAATCCTTGGCATTCCTGGGTTGTGCAAAGATGTTTACATTTTGCCGATCTAGCATGACACAAGAAGAAACAGCTTTCAGTGTTGGCCATAGACTGGTGGTGTGGTGAATGAGGAGCTCCACACTGGGATGATCATGACCTCTGTCCAGGGCCAGTGGTTAATTTAGTTTCTGTTTTTTCCTGCATTCTACTAAATCCCTAGTACTTGCAGCACTTGATTTTTTTCTGGGTGTTAGATAAAGGGTGTATTTTGTCTGTCCAGGTCACTGCCAGTTAACTACTGGGAGGGTGGAGCTGAGGGGAGCCAAACTCTGGAAATCCTTCTTGGTTTTGAAGAGTTCCTGAGATTGAGGAAAAGTATGTTTCCTCTTCAGAGGTTTCCTTAATGATTACTCTCTGGACCATCTCATCGTCTTATAACTTCAAAATTTAGGACCACGTGCCCTGGGTGGTTTTGACAGGGACAATAGGTCCCAGAGGTAGAGGTATGTGAGTGGAGAGGGTGTAGATGCCTCCCGGCGATGCCTGGAGTCTCTCTCTCTCTCTTCCCTTTTTCTCTGACAACCACTTTTCAAATATTAGGATTGGAAGTTGGGCCCTCTCTTTTTCTTCATTGCTGATAGCAGGTTATCACTGTTTTCAAATGCCTTCCAGCTTATTTTGCTTGAGTGAAAGCAATTCAATTGTATAGGTTCGTTGCAACACATAAGCCTAGACATTTCTTAGCAGGTAGAACCCAACCCAAACTCACTGTCACCCCGTCACAGTGACCCCTCCATGACTGTAACTGTTTGCAGAAATAAAATGCCCAGTCTGTGTCTCATTTAGCATGCATACTGTGTGTATGTATATATGTATGTATACACACACATATACACATATATGCAAAATGAATACATTGTGTTTTCTGTCGCAGGACTCCCCTGCAGTGACTCGATCCCCACTGCTCCTTTATTGCTGTCTCACACAGCTGCTGCCGCTCCCAGCTTTATTTTGTTTGATCAGAAATCAAATATTTGTGGACAAATGTTTCTTGTTCTCTGTCTGTTAATCCCTTCTGGCGTTTAACCCTTAGAAAACAACAAGTAATATTTTTCTGAAGTTCGTTCAGCTCCCCTGAGAACCTTTCTCTCGCTTTCACAGGGACCATCCCAGAACACGAATAAGGGTGATAAAAAGCATTGTAGTACACCAAAGTTATGAAAAGAAACATGGGGATTTTACTTACTGCAAAATCAAATTTTCAAGAAAATCAGATGTTTTTGGTCACTAAGATAATTAATTAAACCTCGTCTTGCAGGTCTAACTCTTAAAACCCAAAGGCAATGTAAATCCTTCATGAAGATATTTAATACACTTTAAAAGCATCGTCTGGACAGATAGCCACAAAGCATCTCATGGTAGTAAGTTACCCCAAACCATAATTTATTGTTCTTCCAATAATTGTGTTTCTGCTTAGATACTTTCTTCTTTCATTACATGGTAAGAATGGGTCTTTTGGGTGACAGTTTCATTGCAATTTTAAACAAGTTTATTTTGTCAATGTAGTACCAAAGCATTATGTTCTTACAGAATTGTCCCTCTCCTTTTGCTATCTCTCTATAGATAGATAGGTAGATAGATAGATAGATATCTGTCATATATATGACAGAAAGATCCAACATTCATTTATATATATGAGAAAGATGGTATGTCACATATTATATGGTAAATATATAATATACATATGCATACTATATTGCATATGCATATTATAGTATATACACAGGCATATTTTATATGCATGGAAATAAGCCCTTTGCTTTTTCCTTGGGACATGGTTGTGGCGTTCAAGTACAAAAACAGAAGAAAAGGATGGTCAGAAAGGGGATTAACTTGGTTTCCGTTTTCTTCCTCCTTTCCTCGCTAGCAGATAAACAGTGCCAGGGATACAAAGCCGTATGACATTTATGTTCACTCATTAATTCCAAACCTACACAACCATGTATTAGCTAGTAATAATTTGTTGGACACATTATGGCACTTAACAAATAACTGTCCATTAGTCCAGTCTGTGTGAGGGAGTGGATGGTAAGACTTCCCTTCAACATGTTGAAATTTCAATGGGATGTTAGAGAAAATAAATGTTTATCCTCATGACTTTGATGGTCTAATGCAGGTCTCTCTTTTTGGTTATTGATTTTTAAATGTGAGGAAGATGTAAGGTCAAAATTACTCTGATTTCAGACAAAATGAATCCAGATAAAAGACCGAAATTCCAAAATTCATTTAGTATACTGTTGAATCTGTGAAACGACCTGCATTACTTTCAACACTATGAACGGCAGTGGGCCCATCGGCTTTAGTTAATAAGCCGACGGTGACAAAAGCACTGCTATACAGTCTTTGAAGGACTCCCCATCCCATCTTCATTTCCGTCTTTTGTTCTTCTCAAAGGAGGAAGACCACAGGAAGACGAACAACTACTTGCATTGAGCATTTGTTCTGTGCAGTTGCAAGGACATCGGATCTTTGCAAATTTAAAGGCAATATTGTTATTTTATCTCTATATTGGCTTATATTGTTCTATGAGTTTTGCATGTAACAGTGCCTTCCAGCTTTGCAGCCGATTCTATGGAGCATTATTATAATTACAACTCTCATTTTACTGATGAGGAAACCGTGGCACAACAAAGTTAAGATGTTTTCTTTTTCACTCAATTTACATATAAAAGAAGCAAGAAAGCTGTACTTTCAATCCAGCATCGTAGTCTTGACTCAGCTCTTCGTTACTAAACTAGTAGATGCTTCGGAAGCATGTCCATGTGTGTGTGTCTCAGGAGCTATGTTAATGAGCCATGCTACCTTGAACAAATTGTTCTTTCTATTATTCAAAATTCTTCTCTCCAAAATGAAGATAATAATGTCTATCTCACAGGATGTACTAAGAATCAAATAGAATTTGGAATGTATAAGAAGCAGTTAGACCTAGTACAGGATAAACAGTCAATAAATAGTATTATTATTATTTATTATTGCTGTGCTTCTCTCTCGTGATACGATAAATTATCTTCAATGGCAATAATAGCACCATTACGTAAGTATAGGGCTACTGCTTCACAAAAGAAACGTCTCCTGCTTTGTTCTCACTATTGAAAAACTTCACCGTGTTTGTCAGAAACTGCAGGGAAACTGGGAATGTGGGAAGCAGGGAGTTGCACATACTACATCCTGGTAGTTGCCCACTAACCTGTAAATACTCATGGCTGAGCCTTGGAGATGTTGAGTCCTTCCCTCTGGGGGTTGATAATACTCTGTGGATGATTTTCTTGTGGATTACACTGTGAAGACCCCCCTGGTGCTATCACCCACCAACCATCCTAACAACAAGCACAGTGTTTGCACAGAGCAAGGACCAAAATAGGCTTGGTGTCAACATCATGTATCCTGCAGACTGAGAATAAGCCTGAAGGCTTGGGGAAAGACACCGTCACCTTGGTGACGGTTAGCATCCTGTTTCATACCGGAAGGCTTCATGCCTATTAGCCTCCACCCTGCCAATGATAATAAGCAAACATTGGTAGAAAAAGGTACTCATTCTGTTTCTCAAGACACCACTCTGTGAAATATTTGTATTGAAAATACTTGGCTCACAGAACACCTTTCCTTGTAAGTTGCTTGTTAACATAAGATTGCTTAATGGAGGGAGTTTCCAAAAGTTCATGAAAAAACGGAGTTAACCGAGAATGGTGTTTTTCTATGAGCTTTGGAAGCTCCTCATCATGTTTTTACATAGTACTGTGAGTTCATGAGCTTGACAGCACCTGCTATTGTCATGTAAGCCGCTGTGTGCACACAGCTATGAGTTTTCCCGAGAGCCCGACGGCACACTGGATTACATGGGGGCGGCCAACCACAAGAGTAAGAGTTCAAAACCACCGTCAAATGAGGCTTTCTACTCCTAGAAAGAGTTAACATCGTGGCAGCCCGCAGGGCCATTCTACTCTGTCTCGATAGGGTTGCTTTGAGTCAGAATTGGCTGGTTAGTCGTGCATCTGGGTTTTAATTTGATATTCTATTGAACATGTAACACACATAGGAGTTCCATTAATAAGAGTTTTTCTAGATATTTTAGCCAGAATGTCTTAGATAGCTTAGAAATGGGAGACACAGTCTGTAATCATGAAGAAATGTAGGTAAAGAGCCTTAGGGAGTTCACGAATGTCCTGTATATTTACATACAACGAAGAGTCTCAGCAATAGCGCTTTCTTTTGAAATACTAATCCTAGTGCTGTAACAAACTCGCATACTAAATTAGTTAATATGCAGATAGCATGAGGAACAGTGCCTAGCAGCACACTGTGCTTGATATTTAACCCTATCACGCCGAATGGGACATTCTCATAACATTTAATTAAAACGTATCTGGTACCGAAATTATAAAGCTCTTGGCGCCGACGAGAATGTCGACGACCTCGTTGCACCTTATGAGTACAAATGCACACCGCTAGTCACGCGTGTCGGCAGCAAAATGCACGATCCGTGGGACATGTTTTGACCGGTTGTGCATTTGAAGCTAAGTGGTCATTTGTATTCAGTGCATTTTATGATAATTTTCAATCTAGTGAAGTTTTAGTGTTGATATTTTTTGTATATGTTCATAAAACTGTAGTTTTTATGTCAAAGGTATACTCATAAGATGATATTTATGATATATTTATGCTTTTTCTAAATGTAACGAATTTATTATGTTCGTCTTTTGAATTGACAGTGACAAAAATTACCACATCATGGATTGTGATTTGTTTTATGGAAAATGGAGAATTTATGACCTAGATGGAAGCAGTACAGGCTCAGACAAGGAACTAGATGCTAATATGGATGAAATTGGTAAATAAAATGTGCATTATATTTTAATAGTTTGATTTTAAAATATAAAATTGTAATTATATTTTTATTCAAACTATTTTGATAATAATATTTATTTTTTCCCATGATAGGAAGTGAACATATGCCTAAGATTTGGATGAGTTAAAGACCTCGTAGTTAGTAATGACAATACTAGTGAAGATGAGTTAGAAACTTCAGCTGTTGAAGATGAAGAATCAATTCCAATAACTACAAGTTCAAAGCCATCTACATCAAGAAATCAAAGAATTCCTCTTTGCGGCACATTTCTGGAGACAGTACAGCTAGACCTATGCCTAAATGGTTAGGACAAATAGATCTTTCGGGGGTAGTAAAACGTCCTGTTAAATTTTTTAGACATTTTTTCTCGAAGGATATCATTACTCATATTGTCGACCAATCAAATCTTTATGCAATCCAGCAAAATCCCAATGAACCTCTTGCACTGAGTAGCCAGGAACTAGAGCAACTTGGGGGTACACTGCTTGCTATGTCGATGGTGAAGCTCTCAAATTCATGTTTACATTGGAAGAGCAAACTAAACTGTTCTATTGTATCGGAAGTGATAAGTAGAGATAGATGGGAAGATATAAAGTCCAGGATTCACTTCAATGATAATTCACAAATTCCCAAGTCTGCAAGAGTTCAACATGAGCATCGCCGAAGCTGATCTTCTTGAAGGAGAAAATTGACCAACAAAAAGAGGCAGACCCTCTACTAGCTTTACTGATGTTGAGTCTGCTGACAAAAAGAGGAGGTCCTGTACCAAAAGTATCCCTGGAAGAGATACCGGTTTGGATGGTCTTCACCATTGCCCTGAAGTCACAAACAGAGGAAGATGCAAAAATGTAAATTTCAAGAGTGCAGCAGTATTTTTGTGCAGCAAATGCAAAGTTCATATTTGTTTCACAAAAGGAAAAATTATTTTGTTCAATTTCACACTAAAATTATAAACAAATAAATTTTGTATTGTATTTTATAAATAAGTTTCAATTTGTTTTTTATTTAATAAGATGAAAAATAATAAAGAACTGAAGGTGCATTTTTTAATTCTTGTATTATAAATCCATGGACAAATGTGACGACTTGGTTACATTTTAAAAAACATTGCAAATTTTATATATTTTTAAATATATTTTGGTTGTCATGTATATTGATAACTATGAAAGCAAAGAATAAAAACAAAATTTTCCTGAAATTAACAATTCAGGCATTATAGGGTTAATATTACTGTCTTAATCAATGATTCCAGTTCAAAAGAAATATGGCTCATATTATTTTCATATATATAAGGATTGTACATGTTATTAAAAATTACACAAACAAAGCAAAATAAATCTAGGCTTTTTCTTACAGGAAACAAATGATAAAAGGAATGTAAAACTATTTAATTGTTTAATGGAACAGTTACCGGTACTGCCAAGGAGCCCATTTAGTTCTGAAACCATTATATTTGGCATTCTGCTTTCATGTGACTTCACATAATTCAAACTTTTAAAATAGATAATGCAAATACTTTCAATTAATACCCAGAACTGTTACAAAGTGGCCCCTGTGCCCTTGATTGATGGAATTCTCTATTTTGTCAGTATTCTTACTTCATTGCACATTTCAAATCTGGTTATAAAAAGTAAAGACATGTGTTTACCTTTTAAGACGCCTCAGGGAAAAAAGAATGACAAATGAATGAGACACAGCTTGGAGCTGATAGCACTCATTTTTAGAATGTTTTATATTTTAGTGCTTTCACATTTGCAAAGCTTAATTCAAAATAATTCCCCATTTTTCCCTGGGTTCAGTATTTAAGAATCTCAGTACTGCCATCTGCCTCATCTTTTCAGATACTAGAGATACCAGAATTTATAACAGTGAAAAGTGTAACTCTAAAATGATTGGGCCCCTCAATTGATATCTGTGTATGTTTACACTTTCCTACACAGCCTGATGAGTAGAGTTGGAGTCGGGAATCACCACACACCTCTACACCTCTAGCTCATGCTTTCTTTCTGAGAGAGAGAAAAAGAGTGTGCCCAGAGAGAAGTCCTCACGAAGTCATTGCTACAAAAAGTTTCAAGGTCAGAAAGCCAAAAAAGGGGGGAAGCGGTCCTCAAGTAATGGAAAAACACCAGGAGCTGTATTCCCAGGCGACCACTTGTCCTAGAGGTGAAATGCTTCAGCCAGAAGGACCCACATGCTGGCATATGACTGGATTCACCTCCTGGGGTGCTACATTCAGGAGCTGCCTTTCAGAAAGAACCTGTTCTGCCTGAGTTTTCCTGATTCACACTATCACGTCCACTCAACAGGAGAACATCTCCGAAGAAATCCTCCCCTCTAATCCCAGAAGCCCTTACAACGAACCCATCTTGGAGCACAACTGCAGACACAGCCTATTAGCAGAGCCAACACCTTATCTCAGATTTTAGTGAATGTGTGTAAGTGCTTTAACTTATGTACTGTGAGTGTTTCACTTCAGGGGAACAAGGGTTCACATGGCTGGGGGCCCTCCTTGCCTTCACTAATGACGTTAGCATGCTTCTTTTCACTGGGGTGGAAGACTTCTGTCTCCCCGATTCTTCTCCATTAGCCAAAGGCAAGGGCCTTCTTTGAGGATGCTAGCTGGGATATGCACTCTTGAGCGACACTCCCTTATCACAGTACTCCCAATGGGTGAAAAACAGGCACAGAACCCCAAGCCAAGAAGTCATTCCTGACGCTCACATCGCTGAAAAGACGCCCCTGTAATCTCTTTCTGCGCTCTCTGCTGCACCCCACACATAATCAGCAAAAGGGGAGTTGAGGGGCTTTCCCTTGGTCAAATGAAAACCTGAAATTAAGCCAGCAGTTTTACAGAACATGTTCTCTTAGCTAGTGGCTAGGTTCTACATGAGATGTGCAAAAGCCAGAATCTATGTAAGGCAGAACCAGGTCATAGGAGACGAATCAAATATTACCCACTCAACGGTGAAATAAAAAAGTGCCCAACTCAAACGTTCAAAGATGGAAAACCTGTAGGATCCAGAAAAAACAGTCAATCCAAAGAAGTTCTGGCTCTCACAGGTTTCACTGTATTAGACACAAATTCTGAATAACTGAATTTGGGAATTTGGGAGGGGGGATACAATAAATGATGTATCTATTCTACTAACCCTGGGGGTGGAGTGGTTGTGGGATGGGCTGTGCTCACACGGCCAGCAGCTGGAAACCACCAGCAGCAACAAGGGAGGAAGGCTGGGCTTTCTGCTCCTCTAATAGTTACCGCCTCAGAGCCAAGGTGCCCTTCCAAGTCAGCATGGACTCGATCACAGTGAGTTTATTTATCTAGTTATTAGTTTTAGTAATATTAAGATTACATACATTGATAGTATATGCCATTAGGATGAAATAGTCGTTCTGAAAGAAATAATTCTATATATCATCTATAAAGTATCAGTGGATGTAATTAATTTTTCATTATAAAATAATATCTATGCGTTACACTTTATAAACAACATGTGGATTGTTAATCAGTGTTATATCAACTGTACCAAGGAGAGTTGACATTTGAGAAGTCCCTGCCATCTGCCAAGGCCTGTGTTGTGTTGATTCATTCAATATTCACAGCAAGCTCATGGGGCAGGTGCATGGAGAAGAGTAGGGACCATGGAGAATAAGGAACGGCTCGACCTTTGAGCTCCCACGGTTGCCACCGCATTTCAAGGGCACCTTGGGGCAAGACTGAAACAACATAGTCTCTATTTAGAGTTTCTTGAAGAGTGAAATTGGCGTTTAATTACAATGGATAGTTTTGATCATGAGAGTCCTATTGCTGAAGGTAAAGTAAGTATTCTGAGATCATATATATTCTGCATCATCGACACATTCAAAAATTCTTCATATAAACAGTCTTTAAAATGTACTATCCTCTGACTGTAATGCAGCATGCATTGCAAGAAATGAGGGATGTGCTAGAAAGAAGAAAGAGATAAAAATAAAAGGAGAGGAGATGGAAAGGGGGAGGGAGAATAATAAGAAATAAATTGTAATATAAGGTATTAAGAAAATAGTTTTAAAAATCCTTTTGGATTAAATAAATTAGTTGAAATATACCATATAATTTTAAAGTCTAGTACTTTTTCTAAATGGATGGGAAATAACAATTCATTGAGATTACTCTCCGTCAAGCATGTCCTTTTTACAATTAAATGATGTATTCTTTACAAGTGAAATCTTCTCCCCTGTCAGTGCACAGACATACAAAAGCACACATGGCACACAGTATAAAACGAGCATCTGAACCGTAGGCATCACAGGTAAGCCTATTGCTAACTTGGTCAAGCCATGCCATGAGCTCCTTTGATTGAAGTATTAATTTTCAGGTGTAAAGTGATCCTGAGCCCTGTCAGGCTTGTCAAGGCAGTCTTTATCTGCTCCGCAAGGGATTTCTCCCTTAGGTGATTTAACCAAAAAACACCAAAACTCTGTGTTTAGGTGTGGCATCCTGTTTTTAATCGACTGGAAGGCTGGTAAACAGCCATCTTGCTGCTCCTTCTTAGGGTTGGTACTTGCTTTAAGGAACAGGGTTGGCAAGATGGTACAGCGCTGTGTGAAACAGAATGGGAGACCAGGCTGAGCAAAGAACATGGAGGCCACACTTCCAATTAATTTGTGGACATTTTTATGGAACTATTTTCAATGGATGTGTGTGTAATTGTTTCAGGAAATTACTCATTGAAGTTCATAGTTATACGTAAATGTAAAGGTGATACGACAGAGTATGGAAATTATAGCACAGTTTTCATATGACCTGCAAGCAAACATTTGCTGAACATAGCTTGAAAATGATTGTAGCAGTATACCAATAAGTTATCAAGGAACTGAGAGAAAGTCAAGTTGGAATTAGAAGCAAAGATAGAAGATATCTTTGCTGACATCAGAGGGAATTGAGCTTCAAGAAGAGAAGACAGGATGGATGTTTGCTTGTCTTTCACTGACTAGGCAAAGGCATATGACGGTGCAAATCCTAAGAAAGTCTGGAGAGCATTCTGCAGCAGAATTTCAGAGATCTTAAGGGTGCTCACCAGGAACCTGTGCACAGACCGAGAGGCACTTAAAGTTGTGCATCAGGGTTGTATCTTATAATCATTATTATTTCATCTGTATCCACAGCAAACTAACTGTTAAACTGTATTAAATGAAGAAAACGCAACATTGCAATATCAGAACTAGGGAAAGGCTCATTAGCTACCAGCAATATACAGAAGACATGAACTTGCTCCCTGAAAGCGAAGAGGATTGAAGTACTTATGATGAAGATCAAAGACTACAGTCACCAGTATAGACTGCAAGGAAATGTAAGGAACATACTGTTCTCACAACTTGACCAATACACACATCATGATAAAGAGGGAAAAGATTGGCGTTTGACTGGGATTTAAATACCATTTTAACCTACTGTATAGCCATAGTAATCAAAAAACCCTGGCACTAGTAGAGTGCCTCCCACAGACAGTATTGCACAGGGATTCACAGTCAGAGAAACAGAACAGCGAACCCAGAAGGAAAGCCATCTACCTATGGGCCGGTCACCTTCAACAAAGGGTGGGACATCCATTAAAAGATGAAAAGATAATGTCTTGAAAATGACACTAAAACTATTTTAAAAACGATGATGGAAAAACTGGATATCCATTTTCAGAGAAATGAAATAAGATCATACCTCACACCATATATACAATCTAACTCAAAAATACATCAAAGACCTAAATGTAAAACTTAAAATTGTCATTATTAGGGGGAAATAGGGCCAATCTTGTTGTTATGTGCCAACCAGTGGATTGATTGTATAAAAGGACACAGCACAGCCAAGTCCAGCCCCATTTGCACACCTATAATTGTGTTTGAGCCCATTGTTGTAGCCACAGTGTGAACACACCTCTTTGAGGGCCATCCTCATTTTTCCTGAACCTTTACCAAGCACGATGTCTTCTCCAAGGACTAGCCCCTCCTTACAGCGTGACCAAAGTCTTGCCATCCTTGCTTCTAAAGAGAAAGGCTGTACTTCCTCCAAATTTAATTTGTTTACTCTTCTGGATGCCCACTATTTTACTATTTTACTCTTCTGGATGCTCACTATTCTCACTAACTTCCCTAATTCAAGTCTATCAATTCTTCTCTGGTCTTCCCTCTTCATTGTCTAGCTTTCACATCCCATAGGAGGTGGTTGAGAGTACTATTGCTTGGATGAGGTTCACTTAGTCTTCAAAATTACATCCTTGCTCTTTACCAAGTTAGGAAGGTTGTATGTGGCGGTTACCCCATTGCACTATATCATTTGATTTCTTGTTGTCAATAATGAAAGAAAAATTTTAAAGATGCAATTGGAGTCCCTCAAAGTTGTCCAACCTACCATTTGACATGTTTTAAATAAAAGTGAGTGAGATTCTCCCGAGAAGCCCAAGAGAGCTGGTACATCACCTTCAGAAATGTATAGTTCTAGATATTTTTGTTTACAAAAGATTCCATGGTTTTGTAGCAGTATTTTTTTCTTATCCTCCCAGATCTAGAAAAAGGGGTGGGAAAAATCTAGTAATAAAACATTTATTGTCAGCCAAGTATATCTAGATATAGATTTTAATGGATACATTGTTCCTCAATCCTTCAAATTTCCTATTAGGTAGCTACTACAATTTCCAATCTATAGATAAATATTTAACAAAATTGCTGCAATCTATCATGGACTATCATGGCCACAGTAGTTTATCACTATAATACATAGTAGCTCTGTCTAAGTACATAATCTCCTGACTGCTCCTTCAATTCTAGCAAATGCAGATGGTAACAGCACCTGCATCATAAGTGTTACTCATTACGCGATGCCACCAAGGCCACTCCAGCCCATAGTGAGCCTATAGGAAGAATAGAATGGCTGAGCAGGCTTTCTGAGACGGTACATCTTCACACGAACTGACGGCCTCATCTATTTACTTGGGGAGTAATGGTTGGGTTTGAAGACTGACCTTGCATGAAGCAGCCTGATGCTTAACTTATTGTTCAATGATCCCTTGAGTCTCAGTGACAATGTGTGGCAATATAACATAAAAATAAATGTGAGATATTATGTATTACCTTAATTAACTTGTACATACCAAGGACAAGAAAATGTTCTCTCTCTCTCTCACTGCCATGGAGTCAATGATGAATCATAGTGATGCCCTGAAGGTTTCTGAGACGAACTATTTACAGAATTAGAAAGCCCAGTCTTTCTCCAGGGGAACTTCTGGTGGTTTCAAACTACTGACCATGGGGTCACAGCCCAACTCATAACTCATATAATACCAGGGAACAGGAAAAAAAGTCTTCTAAAATTTGGTAACATGACACATTGGAGCAGTCCATATTTTGGTTATAGTGGCTGTTACCTGACCAGATGCTTTTATAAACGTTCATAGAACTCCACTGAAATGAGTGAATTGTACTAAATATAAGCAGAGATTTCAACCAATTCAGTTCAGTTTGACCGTGCATAGAAATTTCTCTTTCAATTCTAGATCTATGGAATCATGTTAATAAGATTCCCAGATAATTCGAACATGTAGATTCTGATTCTGCAAAGCAGGTGGACACAGAACCCATTCAGCTGAACCCATTCAGCAGGGGTGAATGGGTTAGGATAAATGAATGGATTTTAATCTCTCATGCAAACTTTACCTTAATGTACCAGACATCAAAAACTCTTCTGTAATTTTAAAAGATTTTGTCAATTTTTCATGTATTTTCGCAATAATCTTCCATTTTGATCCACTCTTGCATGTCTGTTTGGCCTAAGACTCGTATATTATTCTCCATTAAGAAATAATCCTGAAACTCACAAGCTGGTCTATGCGCTTCTCTTTGGGCATGATGTATTCCTCATGCCTGACACTGAGCACCATACCGATAGGGGGGGAAATGCCTTATTCATCTTCACGTACATTAGGTCAATTGACCTAACATAAGAATTCAACAACTGCTTCATATACAGATTACATTTGAAATTTTACTAGCTTGTAAAATAGATATAGAAATTATAAGAGGTACTTGATTTAACTCATTTGTCTGACTATTATATAAAGTTCGTTCTCATACTAGAAATAGAATAATTAAATTACTGGCACACCTTTTAATTATAATACACTCCTTAAAACATTTCGACAGACAGAATTAGAGGGTGGTTCTAGTCTGATTTATTTTGCATATTTTTTTACTGGCAAAGTATGCATGAGATACATGGCATGGACAGCAGGATATAACATCTTAAAAGTTGTAAAACTACATTATTTATAGCAGTTAACATTTTAGTGGTTCTTTTGCTTTTATTATATTTGGAGCAACTTTGAGATCTTAATTTATGCAAATGTGGACATATAAAATTACAAAGCTCTCTGGACTAAGGAGGCTGAGAACTCTCATTGGTCAATGAGACATTGAGAGGACGAGGACAATCTTGGCAAATTAAACTGCTCAACTGAGCCTGTTTTGTAATATTCCAAATTGCTTACTCTGTCTTCTTTCTTGAGACACAAAAACACTTTTTATGGCCTGATTGTGATGCAGTGCTGTTGGGAAAGTAGTTATTATGAGATAATTGTATCCCAACAGGATTTGAGGCACTTGGCTGCTCTTTGTACAGAATGTCACCTGAGGGGTGAGATTTCCATACCTACTTTGATTCTAGCAGACGTGCTATTCAGAGTCGCAGCCTGTTCCTGTGTGGGCAATAGAATGGGGACATGATATGTATCAATCAAAGTGAAAATTAAAAGTGGGAAACTCAAGTCGGACGAAGATTATGAGTCTAAGGATTCTATTTGCTCTCAGTCAAAAAGGGCGACAGTATATATTTATGTGCATAAATAGGACTTGCGGAAAGAACCAGAAGGTAGGAGCATCTTCCGCAATCATTATGCCATCTTGATAGGCACGGAGCCTCCGATCACATCATCATCAGCACTTCCATTTCGGAGTGCTGTGTGGGGACCGGAGTGATCTCGGTGTTGAAAATGAACGTATAGGCGCCTCCAGTCCTCATCAGCTGCAAACTATGTAGCCGTTAGATAATTTCATTTTCCAGAATACGCACTCCCACAGGTGTACACATCACCGATACATTGTAAGACTTATACCAGATAGTCTGAAAACCGACTCAATGCTTCCTCCGAAAAAGAAACTTTAAAATAATCACTGAAGGGAAGTAGGTTGAACTACCTATCTATAGATGATTTTTCTCCTCCTCATTCCTCCCTTTGGCTTCCCATTCCTTCCCTGGACCCTTCCTTCCCTTTCTTTGCCTCTGTCTCCCTGCATTCTTTCCTTCCAATGTGAGAGCAAGGATGGGGTCATGGACAGAATTACTTTTACTCCCAAATCTACTCCTATCTAATACTATTCAATGAGTTTGTATTTTAATTGAAAACTACACAGTAGCATGTAGCTTTTCAAAGACACCTCCAATAGTGTCCATGCCCTACTGAGCACACATTCTAATCCTGCTTAGGATCTTATTGAAAATAAACTAAGTAATTAGTAAATAATTCATTTACAAACTACCATTGACCAGCCATTTCATGATGTTTATTGTGTTCCCAAGTCTCTTACATAATATTAGGAATGGTTCTTATTTTCTAAAGTAGCCATGAAGATATAAAAATCGACCAAAGTAAACATTTTGAGGAGCATTTACTTTTGCACTTAGATGGTCAATATTTAATCAGCAGGTTAAGTATCCAATTTCAGGGGTCAGATACAAACAGGCTGCCACCAAAAAAGTGAGCAATAAATAGTGTGAAAGTTCTTTCACGCAGCCATAAATTGTTGCCCGGCATCACAAGCTGTGGAGGACAAAACTTCAAGAAAGTTGAATTGGTCATAAAGTCCCGAACTGAATGCGTGCAAAGTGGCGAACTCCGGATGACTCACCGAGGGCCAAGCATAATGCGCGCGGCGCTGAGCCTCCTTCATCCGCACAGGGCGTGCCCGGATCTCACTATATCTCTTGAGAGGGACGCTTAATGGCGAAATAAATATGCAGGCACTTAATTCTTTCTGCCAACTACTCAACGACAATGATTCACCCCATGCATTAAGTAAGGCTAGGCAAGCAATTAGCTCTGTCGTCATTGTCATTAGGTGCCTCTGAGTCGGCGCCATTTCAGTGACTCCAGCCAGGTCCAGGGGGTGGAAACACAGCGGCGTCCACGCGGTCCCCACCATCGCCATTATGCTTGAGCCCGCTGTGGTTATCACTCACTATGCGACTGTGTTATAAGATGGTACTTGTCCTCCTGCCTGCTTCCACGGCCTTTCTTCCGCCTGCAGTGCCTTACTCCGCGGAGAAGAACACAGTGCAATTCCGCGCCGCTGCCTCCCCCAGTCCTAAGTCTGTTTTCAATCTGGGTGAGAAGCAACACTTTATGTGCATGGTTAAGTTTGAAATACAGCTAGCTCTCAACTGCTAGGTCTCAGAATATAACATAGTTAGGAATATAAAATAGCTCTGAAACGACTGTTCATTGTAAAAATATTCAAAATGATGATTTGTTTGATAGGATAAGACCCAGAGCCTAAAAGAAATGTGTCCTGATCTGTTGCATGAGATTGCCCAACAATACACAAGTGTTCCCTTCAACAGAGAGCATGGAGATAATGCCCCAGGAGAGCTTAGGACGTCAGCATCAACCAGGATGTGATCGTTGCTTGTGGTTGTTCCTGCGCTGGACAGTCTTTGGAAGCTGACTTCTTGGTTTGTTTAAGAACAAGGAATTCAGAAGAGTGTCCTGTAGTAATTTGCAAAACACATTCACACCTTCTTCAGACCATTCTAGAATTAAGTCAAAGGGAAGAGGTCCAGATCTTCAGAGGACTCTATGACGTCATTTAGGTTGGTTAGAGGTGTGGGGACAATGGGTTGTTGCTGTTGGTCCGTTTCACACCAGTGAAAGAGGCATCGTGAAAAACTCGGACAATGAAGCCAATTTTATTTGTCCACATGGATTTACCAAATACCAGGCTGAGTTATTTCTACTTCTTGCGATTTTATTACTTCCATGTCTGAGGTAAGACATTGCAGGGAATATACAGCTATGATATGTTGGGCCCCAAATAAAACTTGATCGATCCCTGGACTGAAACTAAACATAAGAAGAATGCAGAAAAGTTCATGTATAATTTTCTTTAGGAATGTTTCCACTGCATGTTGCTGACATGATAGCTCTCATGTCTTCAATGAAAAAGACTTTCTAGCTTATTCCTTTATTTTTTTAATGTGACTATCCATAAAATACTATATCTGCTCCCAAGAAGCCTTGAAAACAAGAACACCATCGTCTCCTATAAAGAGCAAAATTCTTGCTATGTTTTAATAATGACTGCTTATCTAGGGAGAAAAATACCGTTTACAACCCGAGGGAATGACGGGAATGCCCGTGACTGATAACTCCAGGTGGTTCCAGAATGTTCTGATGCCCTTGACAGGCAGCATCTGGTGAAACGGATGCAAGTGAGACTCAACTATATAAACCCAGACGACAGGGCAATCAGTGCTCAGGCCTCAAACCATGCCCTGGTGAGGACTCCTGGGTACATTATACCGGTCTGTGACTCCTGGGTACATTATACCGGTCTGTGACTCCTGGGTACATTATACTGGTGTAGCCACTTACGGCAGAAGGCCAGCTGGGCAATGGGATGAGAAGAGCATTCGGCAGCAACAACTTGCTGGGGCTGATTCTCAAGTCTCTGCTTACCTCCTTCCTGATTGCTTCAGAGGAAGCTGGACATTGGTCAGGACTTGCCTAGAGGAGCCCTGGTGGCATACTGCTTGGGAGTTAGGCTACTATCCTCATAGTCAGCAGTTCAAAACCACCAGCAGCTCTGAAGGTAAACAACTGGACTTTCTATTCCCATAAAAGTTACAGTCTCAGAAACCCACAGAGGTTACTATGAGTCAGCACAGATGTGAAATAATTGTTGTAAAACAAGCAAGTTGGGCACGGAGACAAGAAAAGCAGTAGGCAAAGACAACTCCTCTGGGGCTTATTGTGATTCTCTGCCTGTCTTCCAATTGCAATGAAAGCAGGAAACAAACAAACCAACACACACACACACACACACACACCCAGGATTGAGACAAGAAGAGCAGTGACAGCCTGTCCCAGTCTCTGCCCACCAGATGCTGAGCCTTGCCTCCAAGCCACCGTCTCCAGAAGCACTGGCGCTTCATAAGATCTCTTTAAGTGTTGAGAAGCAAAGACTTTACTTGGAGAATGACGGCATACTTGACACAGGTCATGGTCTTTTTATTCGCCTCATGTGCATGGCAGAATTGGGCACTGAGTAAGCAAGACCAAAGAAAATGCAATGCATTGGAACTGGTGTTGGCGAAGAATATGTAAAGGACTGTGGACCGCCAAGAACCATCAGAACTGTCTTAGGAGAATTTTAGCCAGAATGCTTCTTCAGAAGCATGGATGGGAAGACTTCCTTTCATGAACTCTGGGCATATTATCAGGCGAGAACAGTTCTAAGTGAAGGGCATCATGCTTGGTAAAGTGGAGAAGCAGCGAAAATTAGGAAGGCCCTAGACAAGATGGATTGACGCAGAGGCTGCAACGATGGGCTGAACTATATGAACATCTGTGCGGAAGGTGCAGGACCTAGAGGTGCTTCATTACGTTGTACATAAGATAGCCATGTGTCAGAAGAGGCCCAACGACACCTAAAAACAGCAGCAACAACACTTTGTCTGTAGCGCAAGTTTGTATTACTTCTGTGCTCGTGTCTGTGACTGCATTCAGCATATCAAGTCGAACTTTTGGCTTATTTAGACAATGACATATTCTAATTGACTTACTGTGTGACTCCTTTGAATACACCTGAGATTCTAGGAAGACACCATCAAGTGCACTTGAAGAATGATTGCAGCCAATAGCCATCAAGGGTTTCCTGACATCTCTCTCACTGCAAGGGGTCAACATAGAAAGGAAGTAAACCTGAGCTAAACACATACATTTTTAGATTGGCCTCAGCTCCTGATACAGAAAAATGGGACCAGCTTTGATAGGAGTCACTATCCCATAGTCTACTACTAATTCTTGCTACTAAGAAGCAACGAGGGGATAGGTACTTAAGAATGGGTTCCACAACTGCAGATTTCCATGCTCAAGAAGGGAAGCCATATGAAGTGGTGTTTAACATAATCAACCAAGAATCAGATTCTGAGCTCTACTTGTAGAAAAACAAATTCTGTATCTGCCTTTCTGAAATTGTTGAATTGATTTTTTCTGTATTTTTTCTTGGGTTAGCAAACTTTATTGAACAATATCCCTAGTCGTAACCATAAAGTACTTTTTCTAAAGTACTTTTAGACCTGGCACTCTAGTCACGTGGTTCATTGCTTTATCTCCAGCTCGTTCAATACTACCAGGCACATAGCTTGTGTTCAACATACATTTGTTGAAGTAATTTAACAAAAAGACACATTTTGATTTTTGGAACAAGGGAAAGTGTAGCCATTTGTTTCAATATTCATGCATTGAACATTGGTTTGCTACTACTTTGAGCACATATCTGGTGATATATTAGAAAAGAGGCTTGCCTTCTCAGTAAGAAATGACTGGATAAATGTGTCAAAATATATGTGTATTTAAAATATTTAGTAATCTCCTAATCCTTCTGCCTTATCTAGACTTTTCCAATTAGCAATCATCCTAAATAACAGGCTGCTTTAGTCAAGTGATCTCAGAGCAATGGTACATGCCCTCACATCTGTTCCAGCACTAAAGGTCTAAGATTTCATTTTTTCTACCTGAGTTTTCATAGTCTATTTTAATATCATTGATTTTTTTAGTCGCATAGAATGTAAAACAAAAATGTAAGACTTATAACTACCATACTCAGATCGAACAATGACAGTTTTATTATACTTATATAGGTAAAAATCACTTGAAACTTGAATAGGAAGAACACTAGCAATAGATTTTCCCCAGGAAAATGAACATAGAATATTTTCACTTTCCATGCAGCAAATGGACAGAAAGAAATGATGCAACAGGTGCCACACACGTGTGCTGATTGATGACTGAATGGATAGTCAGTGGTAACATTTACAGAGACTTCCAATACTAAGAGGGAGCAGATTTGGAAGTGTGATGATTTTTTATTGTGCCATTTTGAATTTGAGAGGCTTTTGGGGTATGTAGGTAGATATATATTAATCAACTAAATGGATGAATCATTTCAGTCATTACGTGAATCAAGTAACGAACAGAGCCCTGGTTCACAACCTTTCCTGTGCATCCAGATCACGTGGAGGGCTTTCCCTAGAAGAAAACTGACTGAGCCTTCCCTGGAACTCTCACCCCGGCCAATCTAATTGTTGCTAGTTCAGGGGCCACTCTTTGAGGACGATTCCTCTAGGAATTTTCAAATCCCAGAGACATTTGACTGTTTAAGTGAATTGAAATGTATGTCACCCCCACCTAATTTACAATTTTAAAAGTGCAGCACATTCACAATATAGAAATGTTCCAAGTCCAAACACAAGAACTATAGGAAGCTGTATGCTCTACAAATTCGTATTGTGAATTTGATCTATTTGGGAATAGTAGCCAAATGAATTAAAATAATTATAGAACTTCTAAGCAGATTTGGAGATAGTAGCTCATCTGCCTGGTTATTCATAAAGCAGATGATTTCTATTTTGATTGTGGTGTGTGAAAAAGATAGGTTGAACTAAATGTCTCCTCTGGACTACCAGTGCCAGTGACAGAGACACACTGTTCCATTGCTTCCAGGCATAAATGGTATTGTAAATATGAAAAACCCACACATCCACAGTAATTCAGGAAAAGGAAGCCTACTCACATTACCATCTTCACAATAACTGAAAGACACATACAATATTGCAGACTGACAGATAATGGAGTTGCTTATGTCAGGTTTATTACCAAAGGCCAGTAGACAATCCTCTCAAGAAATCACTTATTATTTCGGCAGTGAATTATTTATAAAGATAAGCTTCATGAATTAAGTGGTCACCGGAAAGACACTATTTACAAGCCACAAGTTAAATAAGGTATCAATAATAAATTAAAAGCAGCGTATCAACTTCTCGTTTATCAAAAGCCCAATCAACGAATCCCAAAGGGATGAAAAACTCTTCTTGTCAAAAAGGGGTGTTGCCAGGGAACTGCCTGCTCTTCCCACAGCCCTGCCAGACAACTGGCTCTACTTGTGCTGTTGGCAGCCATCCACACCTGGGTCCCTCAAACACTGCTGCGTGAGAGCACTCGCCTGCAACTGAGACAGATGCAATGCATTGCCGCTAATCACGGGTGTGCTCCAAGCATACCTCTTTCATGGTGTGCTTTGGTTGTCCATTTGCATTTTCTGATTCACGACTGTTTGCCTAATCTTTGACCACTACTGGTCTTGCGCTTCTGTTCAAGTCCTTCTGAAGAGCACGACCTGTAGAACTGCCTTCTCCCAAATCTTTATCCTCTTGCTTTCTGTTCGTGTCCTTGTTTCTCAGGTCACTGCTGTCCTATCACTACCCTCTAATGTGGGACCTGCTCCCGGCCAGTTTCCAGGCCTGAGTGACACGTCACTCAGAGACTTTAAGTATTACATGCATTTTAAACCATTTATTGTAAGCACTAGAAGATATTTATGAAGTGAACAAATATAAAGAGTTTGGCAAGGTACTGGACAAAATGATTGCCCTACATGCTTTTTACTATGAGAGGTGCCTGCCTTGGGCTAATGGTTTCCATTGTTTAGTTGGCACATTTTGTGATATCGAGTCAGGATACATGGACTTCCATGAGCCACCTTCACTGTCACGCTCTCTATGTGGGCACTAGGGAGAGTAATGATCACAGGCGTCATGTACCTCGTAGATGTCATCCTCTATGCACCCATTGTCGCATAATCACTGTGACCAACATTGGGGCAATAATCCTCTGATGCACACGGATAAGCTAAATATTAGAAGCATGTGGCCCCTATTCACTCAGGTAAGCCAGGCATATAATTATATGGCACATTTTCTCTCATTTTGAAATTGTCTTTGCAACAGGCATGTTTGCAGCCATCATGAAAATTTTCACTTAATTATTTTTAATATATTGTAAAATAAGAATTGTAATTGAAAACATAATTTGTTTGTACAGGTGATCCTACCTTTATGGGCAAAAATTTATAAACTTAAAATAATACATTAAAGTCCTACAGTATGTGGACATTCTTCTCGGATCACCCCATGGTTCCTTCTCTTCTGGCCTCATCAACTCTTTGATCTAAATCTGTTTGACTGTAATTTTGATCCCCTCAAATCTAGGTGATCAAGGAAGATTAAAAACAACTGGTTGGCAGCTCAAGCGAATAGCTTTGATAGACTTGCAGGGCATTATTAAATTGTCCTTGCGCTTTCACTTCTACAGTGGAATTGTATTTGAATTTTCCTCCCTGTTCTCTCTTTGTAATCTTTATTCATGTCTGTATCTTCAAAACTTTGGTTGAATTAGTTATGAGAGTAAGTTAAAAGTATTGCTAATAGGGTTCTATTTCATACATGCAAGATTTGTTCCAAACAAAACATATTTTAATGTGTATCTGTGATCACTGGAGGACAATAGATATGTTCTCTCAGGCATACCCTTATCTTAATCTCATTAAAGTGCCTTCAAAAAGAAATACACGTTTCACACCGTGGGTAAAACATTTTGAGGTCGGGACAAATATCAAATTATTAACAAAACTCAAATGGACATCTTCCCAAATCATTGAAGCTTTACAAACATTTTTGGAAATGGTGCCCCATACAAGATGACAGTTTTTAGATCAAGTGTTTCCCAAGAAGTCTGGAAGACCTTAAGGAGGAGTCAAGACAAGAACGATTGCCAACCACGACCAGTGATGCAACTGCGGCTGAAATTCAGAAACTGATCGAAGAAGACCACAGAATGGCCACTGATATGCTGGTGACTAAAACTGAGATCGCCCACGGTCGGGCACTTTCCATTTTAAATGAACACCGTGGCCTCTGCAAGCTTCCAGGGAGATGTGCTGGAAGTGTTACCCAAAAATCCCGTCGTTCGAGGTGCTGCTCTTCTCCTTAGTCTTTTAAGTACCATGGATGAGACTAAAGGTGCTTTTTGTGGAATAGATGCTTACAGGGAACCAGCCTTGGATGCAGAGCAAGGTCTGTTCAAAGCAGTGGATTGGAGGCGAGCTCCAGTGTAAAGTCAAGAGAAAGGAGAGAGGTCAATTCAGATGGTTATGGCACTTGTTTTGGCCAAGGGGTAATCTTGAAAGATATAGTTCAAGGGCACAGGATGATCAATGGAGCTTGTTAGAAATGGGTTTTTTTTTTAAATATTGAAAGCTGCCTTCATGAGACAAAGAGCAGGAAGCTGCTCTGAGAAAGTGCTTTTCTATCACAACGATGTGCTTACACATTCTTCTCCTGCAGCAAGGGCTGTCAGAGCTGGAAGCATTCCATTGGGAAACCTAACCCAATTGATCCTAGAGCCCTGACCTTGCCACTTCGGACTTCTTTTTGTTCCCCCAAATCAAAGAGCTTTTCGAAAGACCATGACTTTAGCCTCCCGAAGATGGCAAATCTGCCATATTGATGTAGACGAAATCCAGAGTACATAATTCTAATTTAGGGAAGGGTTAGATCAGCGGTTCTCAACCTGTGGGTTGTGACCCTTTTGGGGGTCAAACAGCCCTTTCACAGGGGTCACCAGATTCATAACAGTGGCAAATTAGAGTTATGAAGTAGCAACAAAAATAATTTTATGGTCGGGGTCACCACAACAACCAGAAACGAAGGTGATAGATACATTCTCCTCTTAGTCACACCTTTTTCCATTTAACAAATAAATCAATGTGAGTATTAAATCTCACTGCATTTTAAACCCTAGAGTACTTACTGTGTAATTACTCTTTAAACTAATCTAACTTTAAATACCACTGGAGTGTTTCTATTACTAATATCCTATATCTTTGGATAAACGCTTCTAGTTATCTAAGCACATTTTTATGGTACATAGATATTATGGGAATAAAAACAATTGAGCCTAATCTAAGCCACCATTTATTTCCATTCTCCATATATTAGATATGGTTCCAGTTTTGTTGAATTGTCCTTTCTTTGCAATTAATGTGGCTGCTTTTTCTTTACTTTGGAAATTAAGAGGGTATAACTTTGCAGCTGGTTAAGGTTCAATTACTTTCATTTATTCAGCACATTGATTTCAAAAAATGCTTCTTTATGGACTAAGATAAATATTTTATGTTATATATTAAATATTTGGAATTATTTCTCATTCTGCATCATGTTTCTTAGAAGCACAATTCTAATTAAGAATTCACACTTTATTTTTTTACTTCAAAAGGCAATACAATGTCAAAACACAGGAACACACATATACCATTGGAGTATAATCTAAGTAAAGCCATTTTGCTGTCATCGTATTTACTTTCGTAGGCAGGTCTTTCGAAATTGTAGACTATGAATGGCTAAACTTTCAGTTCCTCGTCTGAACCAGCTGCCCCACGTGTGCTTTCAGAATAGCTTCTATTGGGAGCGCATGAGATTACAGAGTGTGGCTATGTGGGTAATAAAGGTCACGTGTGAAGAGACACAACTGAAGAAAATTGGCTAAGTTGGTAAGATCATACATAATCAGCTCAGAAATTGATGGATTAAAAATGTTATCTCTAGGGAAACCAGGGCTCAAACATCTAGTGTTCTAGAGAACAGAAAAGGGATTTTAAATGTGGCGGGTTTACTTTCCGCCAACCCAACTCTGATTTAGCCATGCCAGCGTGACTGTGCTTCGCAGATAGTACACATTTGTACGAACTGAAGGCTGCAGTAGCCAGCATCGAGCCAAGTCTACGGGCACCATGTTTTCCCCAAACATGTGCTCTCTACATGCCTCCCTGTCCCATGTTGGTCATTCTCATAATGATTCCAAATATGCCCTAATGATGTCGAACAGTTCAGAGGCTTAATATCGAATAAACAGAACTTTCACATGCGCTGGAGAATCAAAATGTCATGTGAGTTGCTCCATTGCCCCATTGACCTGATGGCAGTACCCTGGAACTGAACCCGCGCGGTCTCCAAGTTAGGCCTGCATAGAAGTAACATGGATTGGAGTGGCTTCTCTGCCCCTCTGTGGCCTTCATGGCACCTCAACTACCTGTGAGGTCTTTCTTCAGCGTTGGGTGGAAGGAACAAGACACAATGGTCAGCAAACAACTTGGCTGATTTGTTTCTTCTAAGAGGTGTCTCTAGGCCTAGCAAATGATATTCTCGTTTTAAAAATTCTCATAATAAGCACATACCATTTAACTGCTTGGTAATAAGAGAGAAACTCTTATTTCCAGAGGTCTGTAATTAAGAAGGCTTTCAACCACCATGCAACCACTTAGATACAGTTACAACCGTAGCCATTTCTACACAAGAGTTGGCAAAGCATCTTAAAGGGAATCTATTTTCTGAATCACTCAGGCTGTGTGTAAATGACACCGTTTGTCATGCCACTGTTAAAAGAACAAACATGTCTAAAAGCACTTTTGGGTGTGAGAGGGGGGAAAAAAGTAAAGAAGACAAACCATAAAATAAAAAGCCTTGAGTTCTACATGAAAGACTCCAGGGCATCAGTCTCATTCTCCATTTTTAAAGAAGAACCCGTGAGGGTGCTGGGATATTAAGTGGAGCATACAATCCACAGGAGCTATAGAGACTGTCATTTCTGCAATCTAGGTTTGCATTGCTTTCTAAAAGATCATAATATACACACTAGTGTATTTTATCTTTTTTAAACTGTGACTTTCAATTTCAGGGAGGATATGAACTTGAGTTTTCTTTAAGTGGCTTTCAGTCTCATTGCCTCTCTTAGCACAACCCTTTGCAAAGGCCCGTTAAGACTCAAAACTTAAAATTGATGCCATTTACCCCAAATCAGGGCAAACTTTTCAACTATAGTAGAAGTGTGGATAAGATAAAATGAAAAATGTACTAGCTGTCCCTGTATACTCCTTAGTACCAAAATGGCAATCACTATAGATAGCTCCTCTTGCGATACTCAATGGCTAAGCTGTATGTTTAAGAAATGAATAAAAAAAATGAAAACACAAATAGAATCACGGACACCTATAGTCTGGTGAGTTGGCTAAAGGATTAGTACTTTGCAGTAAAACACAGGGGCTAAAAGTATTAACATTGTGGTCATCATTTCCAAGTTGTCTTTCAGGGGCAAAAAAAGAAAAGGCTTCATGAACATTGTCTGAGGCCACGTCTATCCTTTCAAACTTGCCTGGAGGTTATTAGATGCCCGCTAGTTGGGTCTGACTCCTCGAGACTCTCGGTACAGCGGAGTGAAGCTGTGCGGGTTCTTGTGCCATCTGCACAATTGTTGCAGCCGCTGGGCCCATCCACTGTGCCTTACTTCACCGAGCAAAATATCCTTCTCCAAGGACCTGTCTCTCTGGGAAATCCTTAGAAACTGGATCCCACTAAGCATTTCAATTTTTAAAAATGCTAGAGCTGAAAGTGTTGTCTCAATGTGCTGCTCTATTGGAAACTCGCCAAGTGTTTGTATCTACATTCACTTGTAAGAACTGTTTAACAATAAAAACATTTTCCATCGTATGCCTATTTTCCATCGTATGCTTTAGCAACATGGCTCTCACTTTGTCTGTATTTGATTTGCTTAAGACCTGTTCTACTCTATGCCATTGTTAGTGGTCCGTGTGATTCTGATGCAGGATGGACTGGCCCAGCAACTTTCCAGCGCTGTGAACTTTGAGAGCCTGGCTTTTCTTCTGCGGTCCCTCTGGGTGGGTTCAAATGGCCTTTGAGCGAGGAGTCCCACTGCCATTTGTGCTGCCCAGGGTCTTTCAGCTCTATAGATGTACTTAATTTGTGCCTATAAAAGGCATACATAATTTTCCACTCCAGCTTCTGAATTTCCTGGTACTTAAGAACGTCATCTTACTGAGAAGCAGTGGGTTTTTTTTAAAATACTTTTTGCTGCCCTTCTCCTTCACCCCCTCCTTCCCTTTTATTTCTTTTTTTTTTTTTGCATGTATGAATATTTTGTCCGTCTAGGGCAGGGTTACTCAGAGTAAGCAATATGACCTTCTGTGGTGGTGGGCAGTGGAGTAATTCATAACGGGGTCCTGCAAAAGCAAATACCAACACTTTATCCTGGTTATTGGGGTGCAGTATAGACATTTATAATTGCCAGGTAGATAGGCACTGATTTCTTTCTCCAGAAAGGGGAAGTTGGCCAAATAAGTGTGGGAACCCATGATCTAGGACTACCTTTGAGGTAAGGAGTGAAGTAAGAGTATTGTTTTATCTCTCTCTATGAAAGATTAGACACTTGTCCTAAGACCAATGTCCATTCCAATAAACAAAAATGCCACCTTCATTACATATTAAATCCCTATAATTCTATTCATGAGTTTTTATTATGTTCTACTAATTTTCCCTTGTATATCATACTACTTTAATGACTACATATATGTAATGTGTTACAGTAACTTGTGGGGCTGGACTCCTCCCTTATTGCAAAGCATTAGTCAGTAAATACAATGGAGAGACAGCAGAGAAGACCTAGTTGAGTTCCATCAGTTTACAGGTGAAGAAACTGCAGAGTTGAGAGAATAAGCTCATTCAACATTACACATCAGTTCATGGAAGGGAAAAAACTAGAACAAGGTTTTTTTTTTTATTTATCCCTTGGAACTCATTCCAAATACATTCTGGAGAATTTAATACTTCTCAAACTTTTCCTGGTCTAAGTTTCTCTGTAAAACTATTTCTCTCTATCTCTCTATTTTCTATGCCCTTGAACATTCATGTCTCTGCACTTGTGAGATTTTCATTATTATGCTTACCTATAAATACCTATACCCCTGAAAAATAATGGAAGGTAAACCAAACCTGTCTGCCAATATTCTTTGTTATGGCCTATTTATTTTCCTCATTAGAATCCTGAGTGGGATTGTTCTAATGTGAAAACAATTCCCAAAGTAATGCACAATTGAACAGCAACGCTTCTGCTGGCTAACTAGGCAGTTGTCTGCCAGAGGCGGGCATCAGCATGTTAATGAAATCTGTGGTAGGCATAAAACATACGACATTGTAAGCCCTACTGAGCAGATGAATATAATACATATCTAACTTCTATCAGATCTGAAATGTCTGAAACAGTGGTATTCATTTGTGCTGATATCTCATTCGATGTTTCAGAGACAGAAACTTTGTACTTCTCCCAATGAGAAAAGGAGACAAAATTAAGAAAATGTTGCAAAAGTGTCCCTAAGAAAACAGTTTAAAAACAGGTCAGCAACTCCAGGTCTCTCCCAGAGAAGTAAAAGTAGATTTGGAAACTGAAGAATATCAGATTACGGTAAGTCACGGTCCATGTTGTTTCCTATCCAGGAGCTTGGCTGCCATACACGGGTTAGGCACAGGAAGGAATCACTAAGAGCGATACCCTCTCCCCAAACATGATCGGAAGAGCCCACATGCATTTCATTTACATTACTCTCAGATAATTAAACTCAGATACTTTTCAGAAGGCTAGATAACTACTTCTGACACAGACGGTGCAGGGACAGTTTTGGTGTTAAGATCAGTTGGTTTGTGAAGTTGTCACTGAGTTATTTTGTGTAGAAACCGAGTTCTCACGGTGAACAGGACACAGCAAGTAGCACGGCTCATTCACACCAGTTGCTTGGCTCATAAAACATCTAGTTACCATAAACAATGCCACCCAATAGAAAGATCTTGTTTTGTGGTGACGATCATCTGTTCATTGTTCCAGTCTCTCCATCTGAATTACCAACACCACAACAAACTCATTGCCCCTGAGTCAATTCTGATTCAGTGACCTTATGCAGGGTTTCTTAGGCTATCGTCTTGACAGGGAGCAGATTGCCTCATCTTTTCCCCTTGGAGTAGCTAGTCAGATTTGAACTGTCAACCATGTAATCATCCAAAACTTACGTGACACAGCCAACAGACTTCTTTCCATATTAATTAGCAACCAAAATGTCAAGAAAATGCTACTTTTTCAAACACTTTTCCAATAGGTTTAGTGGGTTCACTTACACTACCTGCAGTTTTAAAATGTAAACACTTATGAACAGCAATGAATTATTTTTGCACAAGGTGCTGGAATATATATAAAGTATATAATACAAAAGGTGAAGACTAAATATAACATATTTAGGTAGTAAGCTAACTTCTACTTTTCTAAAATCAATTTAACCCATATACTGGAAAGCGCATACACTAAATATATTTGTATATACAATTTCCTCCGGCCTGAATTAGAAAGCATATCCATTAAATATGCCAATTATTATTAACTATATCCTTTTCCCTTTGCTTTCATCAGCCACTTGTCTGTCAGTTTGTCACACTGCGTGGTGGTTTGCATGTTGCCGTGAGGCTGGGAGCGATGCCACTGGTACATCAAATGCCATCAAGGTCACTCAAGGTTTCAGGGGGAACGTCCAGACTAAGAACAGACTTGAAAGCAAGAATTGGCTCTCTGCTTCTGAGAGATTAGCCAGTGGAAACCTGATGACTAGCAGCCAAGCCTTATGAGCTATAAGGCAGAAGATGAACTCCTCGCATTGGCTGTTGCTCAAATGGAGAGATGTCTCCTCAAATCAGGGTCAACCGCCATGACTTGGATGGAGTAAAGCTCTCAGGACCTTAATTTGCTGATAAGTCATAACTCAAAATGAGAAGAAACAGATACCAGCATCTAGTAATAGCCAGAATGTGGAATGTAAGAAGTATTACTCTAGGCAAATACAAAGTCATCAAAAATCATGTGTAACACATAAAGATGAATATCCCAGGCATTAATTAGTGAGCTAAGATAGACCGGTGTTGGTCATCTTGAACTAGAAAATGATATGGCTATTACACTGCAAATGACAGATTTAAGAGCAATAAGCTATATTACTCACATTTATTGTCAAAAAAGAAAAAAAATACACTTCAAGATCTATGTTAAAGTACGATGTTGTCGGTGATAAATAATATTTATAAAAGGAAGTCTAATTAATACAACTATTATTCAAATTGACATGCCAATCACTAAAGCTACTGATGAAGAAATTGAAGAGTTGTAGCAACTTCTTCAGTCTGCAGTCTGAAGTTGATCAAACATGCAATTCTGATACATTGAAAATAATTGTGATTGGAATGTGGAAGCTGGAAACAAAGAGAAAGGAATAATAGGTGGAAAATATGGCCTTGGGGAAGCTAGCCTAATTGCAGCACCAACCGTTGGCCTTCATGTAATAAAAAAAATGTTTTTAATTATAATAAAGTACATTGTCTTATAATGTAGCTCATTGATATTATAGTACTTTAGAAAAATCCACATATAGTTAAAATAGTTATAGAATATATCTAGAAGGCACATATACTTATGCTCATATATAAAATATAAATTAATTGCTATTGAATTGAATCTGACTTACTGTGAACCCATTTGTTGGAGTAGAACTGCCCCACAGGTTTTCCCAGCCTGTCAATCATTTAGAAAAGCGACTGCCACATCTTTCTACTTCAGTGCAGCTGGTGGGTTCAAACTGCTGACTGCAGTTAACTGTGCCACCAAAGCTATATGTGGGTGTGTATAATGACTTATCAAATGGAATCAGTAATGTTCTTAAATTCTGCCTAGTTTTCTAAAGTAAAAATATATTTAAATGTATTTAATTCCTTTAATTTGCTAGCTTGAATTGGTTCATATCAAGTCTTTGAATACCATTTCAAAATCCTAGTGTTTACGATTACAGTGTGGCAGGCATCATCAATAAATCATCAATGCAATTGGCAGCTTTCAACAAGATCAGAGATATTGCAAGGTCAAAGTTCTTGGGACCACGTGAAAACAATTTCAATTTCTAGATCACCTAAGGATTCCTAGGTGAAGAAATGATAAGTATGCAGGTACATTAGTATTTTTTTTTACTGAATGGTGCCCATGTCTTTTTGCTCTCAACAGTTAGAAAGGAGTGGGGCAGGAGAAATGTGCAATGGGTTGAATAGTTGTCACTATCTACAGCAGCCTTTGAGTTCAATGCAAATTCTGTGATGGATGATTTGTCTGAAATTTGAAATGCCAAAGAGTCAGAGTATGATCTTTGACAAGAGAACATAAGTTTAATCAACATCTTAATCATATATATTGCCTTATTTCATAGCCTTTAAAAACATCAACAACTACCCCGAATATTTTAAATATCTTTGAACATCAAAGATTGCCACAAATTGGTTGTGTCCACATTGATTTTAAAGTAAGATACAATCTGTCATGTATTGTGCATGTCAAGAGTGGGAGAGACATAGCTTTGTAAAGCACACACACTGTGTCCTGATATAGCTGAGCAGACAACACTCAATCAACTGTGGAAGAAATTTAATAGAGACATATACAAAGTGTTATTAGAATCTCTACCCAGAGAGTCTTTTGTTAAACTCCAAGAAAAACAGATTGTTCCTCTGGTATAGTCAGTGCTCAATCCCAACTGATCAATGAGGAGAGAAATCTAACTTTATTGAATAGCTTTATTGTATGTCTCACAATTTCCCATATCAAATAAATCCTTTCCCTTTAACCAGACCATTCTCCTCAACATCATTAATCATATGTCACTCATTCCTCTATCTTTCCTTAGGGAGCCATTTCCTCCTCACTTGTAACTAATAGTTATTGAAAGATTACTTGGGTCAGGAGCTTCTTAAAGAACTTTGCTTGTGTCCCTACATGTAAACCTCACAGTAACTGTAACAAGTGGGAACTACTGAATCCCTATTTTTCCCTGGCAGGGGTCCCCCTGCCCTAGAATTCTGACCTTGGCTTTTTAAGCTGCCTGGAAAGTCCCTCCCTCCTGTCCTTCCAGATAGATTCGGACATTGAATCTATTGGTTTGGGTATAACAGCAAATTTTCCATTTCTATTTGACAACCAAAAAACCCTGCACCCACATTTCATCAAGCAAAGTCAGCTATGTGAGCTAAATGGGTAGGAAGTCAAATCCTCCCCAAAGGCAGGTCCAGTTGGACGGGCTTAGTAAGGACTGCAAGTGGTTGGTTACTGTCTCTTCCAAGTGAATGACACGTCACCTTCTCAATATGGCCTTCTTTCTGATCACCAACTGTGAAAGTTCCTGTCTCTTTCTCATGTATGTGTACAAGCACGCACACACACACACACACACACACACACACAACCTACTCCCTCCAGTGCTTTATTTCTAAGATTAACATTATTTTCATCATCTTACCCTCTATATTATCACTATTCAAGATAAATGTATAATTCAAATCTTTCTAGCTATCACATTATTAAAAAGCAGGCAAAATTGAATTCACTAATATAATTTACACAATTTGTCTAAAATATCATTATATCAACATGTCATTAATATAAAATCTTTAAAGTTTTTTTTAACAAGGTTTTTGTTTTTAAATTTTCAAGTTCTATTGGGCGTGTTATACTTATGCAGCATCTCAGTGTGGACTTGCCATATTTAAAGTACTCAATAGTCACGTGCCCTGGTGGCATAGTAGTGACAAGTTGGGCTGTGGTCCTCAAGGTTGGCAGTTTGAAACCACCAGATAGTTTGTGGGAGAAAGACAGGACTAGCTACTCTTGTAAACAGTTACAGTCTCAGAAGCTCACAGAGGCTGTTCTACCCTGTCCTCTGGGGTTACATAATTTGCAAGTATATGTCTGTATTGTCTTTACCATTATAGGATGTAAACCATATGATGATATGAATTTTTATCTTGTCTACATAAGAACCCTTATGACTACCACAGAGCCTAGAATATAGTTCATGTTCAATAAATAGTTGTTGAATTATTTATTCTCATTCTAGCTCCCAAACCTTCTAGAGCAGTGGTTCTCAACCTGTGGGTCGCAACCCTTTTGGGGATTGAACGACTCTTTCACAGGGGTCGCCCGATTCATAACAGTAGCAAAATTACAGTTATAAATAATTTTATAGTTGGGGGGACACCATACCATGAGGAATTGTATTAAAGGGTTGCAGCATTAGGAAGGTTGAGAACCACTGTTCTAGAGGAAAGAATACTAATTTCTGCCTAAAATTTTATTTCTGTTAAAGCCTAATCCCAAAGTTTTAATTTACCATGATTCTCTTAAAGCTTTTTTCTATCCTAAACTACTGTGATGATCGAGAATAATCACTTTGAATTTTTTAGGAAGATTAAAGAGCCAATATCTTTACCTAAATTTATAGGTCACCCTATTGCTCCAATTGTTGAAGATTTTTCTCATTTTCCATGATAAAACTCTCATGGAAACTACGTATGATTTAATATTTAGCCTCTAAATTGCCATGCAGCCCCAGGCTGGACATAAACACAGAACATATAGACACTAACAGAGTTCTCATGTCAGATAGTTCAATCTCCCATTTTTCAAGACCCAGCTTGTTACTTCCATGATTTCCCTATTAAAACACAAATACTTCTAAGAGAAGGTGGGTCAAACTATGAGTTATCTATAATACTGACAAAGAATATTTTATTGACTTAGGGGAATATTTACATAAAAGGATTTAACCACTTCGCTTTGGCCCAGCTATGTAGACCTAAGTAAATTAATGAAAGCTTTTGGATTGTAAAGATAACTTTTTCCTGTATTGTTCTTGGAAATGATGGCTTTGATTTCATTATAGGTTAGTATCAACTGTTTTAACTGATGGGTTAGTGAAAGGATCAGCATTTTCCAAATTAAAATAGAAACCTTTGAAAACAAAATAATACAGAACTCTCTATTTCAATACATTAAATCGTTTGTAAGAATCAAACCTACATTCATGCTATTCTTCATGAAAATGAATTTTCATGAGTTTCAGACTACTTAACTGATAAAAGAAAACCTCCAATGAGTGCCGACTCTCTGAAAACTCCTGGAAATGTTCACTCCCTTCAGTTATTATATCTTGGACTGCACTTCATTCTCATCCAACTCCTCTATGGGAAAATGCCTTTAAATCATAGCCCCAAATCTCAACTATCCCTCCTGTGCACTATATACCATGAGAAGGTACTGATTCTGTTGAGCTGTGAACTCCCATCCAAATTAGACTTTTAAAGTAGCATTTTAAGGGAACTAGCAGTCAGTGTGGCTGCGTATTGGCTCCACCGTGGGCTACTAATCACAAAGTCAACAGTTCAAAACCACACCATCTCCTTAGGAGAAAGACAAGGTTTTCTGCTCCCATAATGAGTTACCTTCTTGGAAAGGGACAGCTCTGTTCTGACCTGTGGAATCACTATAAATTAAAATTGATCCAATGGCATTGAGTTTGAGTTTTTGGAGTATTCATTGTAAGAAGCCCTGGGAATGTACTGATTATCTCAGCTGCTAAGCAAAAGGTCAGTTGTTCATACCTACCAATGACTCCATGGAAGAAAGTTGTGACAGTCTGACTTTCTAAAGACTACAGGCTTGGAATCCCTATGAGGAATGCTGTCACATGCTGTAGGGGTGCTAGAAGTTAGAATCAACTCTCGCAATGGCCTGATTTTTTTAAAACATCATTCAATGTATTTTTTTTGTGGGCCAGAGAGATATATGAAACATTTTAGCCCAAGTTCAGGGCAAATCAAAGATTTTATTTCTCCTCCTTCCTCCCCTTGGAATTTGCATCTAAAGTATACCTAATGAACAAATATTTCTTGTGGATATATTCATTGCCCACCATTCCCATCCTGCCCCAAGGCAAAGGAATTAAATGTAGAAGCTCATGATCTCATGTTTTGAGGTCTGTAAGTTAAGTTTTTTGCCTAATTAAACTACTCACAAACTCACTGCCATTGGTTTGATTCCAACTCATTTACAACCCTATGTAAGATTTCTGAGGTGGTAAAACTTATCATTTATCTTTTGTCTGTGCATGTATATTGAAGAATACCAAAAGTTAATAAGTTAATAAGATCTACGAAGGAGATCTTGCTGCCACATTTGGGGCTGGAGCAAAACCAAAGACTAAATGGAAGGTATCTCCACATTCCAAAGTGACTTGTTATGTTACCTAGGTAGGACAGGTAAAAGATGACTAAATCTTCTTTATTGGTTACATTTTATGACAACTTAAACCTTTGTGAAAGTGTAGGACTATAGTCCAACCCATCAATCAGGTAACAGCCTGATGATATCTCCTGAAGCTTGTCGTCTTTTGATAAGACAGACAATGAGAATTTATCTCTCTGTTTCTGACCCTTTGTCTTTCTCTTTGCTGGGACTCTGTGTCTTTCCCCAGGGTCCCCATGCACTGCCATGCTCCCACTGACCTTGCTTCTACACGACTCTGCACCTGTGGTCTCCTTGCCTCCTGCTTCACCTTTTGGCATCATCAGTCTCCAACTACATGAGTCTGAAGAGGCCTCTGCTAGCAAAGGACGCCTAGAATTGAGTTGGACTGGGCTGGAGCTCCATGATAAAAAATTACATATTAATATAAAATTCTTTCTTACAGTTCTATGAGTGTCATTGGCTTTGTTTCTCTAGATAACCGAGTCAAATTCCCTATGAACCATTTGACTTAAATGACAACAGTATTGGGTTAGGATGTACACATTGCTCTGAGAAGTGAGCATATTAATAATATACAGTAAACTTTCCAAATATCATCATGCTAATATCTTTGAGTAACATCTTTTCAAAATTAAGCACATATTCAAAACAAAACAAAACAAAATAACACCATCATAGCGTCTTTTGCAACTTATACTGACCATCTACAGATTTTCTGAGGCTATAAATCTTTATGGCTATAAAACTTTCTCCCGAGGAGTGGCTGCGGGTTTGAACCACCAGCCTTTAGGTTAGCAGCCCTGTGCTTAACTACTAGCACCCTCAGTGCTCACTGAATATATGCTGGCCTGGAGTTGTTTCCCGCTATGTGACCAGGTCATGGATGTTTCTGTGACCCCACCTTCAGCTGATGTAAGGTTTTAGTGACAGTTCTAAGTGTGCTTGTGCTTGACTCACTCGTCTGGCATCATCTACCCCCCAATATTCAAATTCCACAGCCAAGTGTCTGTGTGGCGCTTAGAAATATACACGCATGCACATGAACACAACACCAACAGAGCAGCCATCTCAAATGCTTCCTGGTCACAGGTTGTTAGCGGCTACCATTTTAAAGAGTGTAGTAGCACTCTCATCTAAGAATTCCCACCACTGAATTCTCACAACCGTCAGTGCATTCTGCCAAAAACCACTCAAATTCATCTCTAGTGTAAGAACTGAGTTACTTTTTTAAACTCTTATGAAAAATTGGTTAAGGTATATTTTTTGTTATTTTTCTCTTTTTAAAAAATTAATGTATGTGTTTAACTTATTATTCAAAAATACATTTATATTTTAGCACATATAAATATATATATAAATGTAAATAATATTTTCTATCAGAGATGTTCCATATCTAGTTTTAATTATTCTTCTAACATCTATCTGACATAAATATACCATTTTTGATATGAAGAAAACAGAGCTAAACAAGATTAGATCAGTTCATATAAATCTGTGGTTCAATCTAAAACAGAGACCCTAAACCCATGGTACTCAGGGTTTGGTTTCCTGATCGGTTACATCGCCATTGTCTAGAAACTTACTAAAAATGCAAAGTCTAGTCTCTACTCTAAACGTAATCAGTATTCTAAAGAGCTTTCCAAGTGATTCTCATCCTCACGTATGTTTAAAAGTCACTTTCTAAGCCACTGTAGCACACTGCTTCTTCCTGATAAATACATAATTGGGAAAATACACAAAACATTACAAAGTATATAAATTCATCCATCTTTGAATTATTTAGAGCAAAAGTGTAAACAGTGGGCATCCTAAATTTCCTTCTAGTGTTATCCATTTTTCTTTTTAGTGCCTGTATATGCAAGAATCCATATGTGAGTACACTCATGATGCAAATGTGTTTTACATTATATAGTACGTTTGTACAAATATAGAGTGTATATGTGCATGCCCAAATACGTATGTATGGTGTCCATATACTCAGGTATCCACTTAGAATGCAAGGTTATAGTCTCTGCTCCTTTTGAAATACTTAGTATTATTTCATGTACACATCAGATTTTTGTTGCTGTTTGGGGGAAAATACACAGCAAAATATGAGTGCACTTCTCCAAGTGCAAGTCCGTGACGGTGGTCATTCTCCAATGCAAACATTCCTGCGGTGAGCTACTATCTTGAAGGAAGGCATTGGGCACAGGGAACTTGAGAAAGGCAGGCACTAAATAGAGACAACTGTGCACAGAGATTCAATTCACCGCGTTTCCTGAGACGTAAAGCTGGGATCTGTCAAAAGCCACATTTCTGCTTTTTTATCCCGGTTTAATCTTACATTTTCTTTATTGTCTGTTTTGTGCTGCTCTGTAAGCTGTTTCAAATGTGTACTGGCAATTTTACACATTAATGAACCTAGGGGGAATTTATCAAACTGGAAAATTACAGATAATAATTTTTATTATTTTTGGCAAGTTTACTTACTTTCTAACACGAAGAGAGAGCTCTCCTCGCTGCCAGTGTCCACGCTAACAAGGAGCCCCATCTCCAGAGACATGGGCTGAGTGGCAGGCATCGACGCGCTCAGTGCCCAGTTCCTTTCAGGACCCGGATTCCTCAGCCTGGATGGCGTCCAGTGGAACAGGGGCCTAGTTACTTAAATAAAATATTCTACTCTGCATGCTCATCTGTCCCTTCCCGTCCCCTCCTCTCCTTTCTGATCAGTTCATCTAGAAAGTCTACATTTACTTTCTGGTGTGAATCTTGCTGATATCAGTCACCATGGGAGCTAAATTTATCACAAGCTAAAAACGATACCTTCACTCTTCAAATCATCACAGTGCCATTTGTACCCCAAATTACTATATAACACACTTCTGATTGCCCAAAGAAGACTAAGACTATCTGGTGACTGAGCAGATAAAATGACAATACTCGCCTATTCTCCACTGCTAATTTCCCCTGCAGGGGGTAAGGAAAAGTGGGATTTGATTAGCTAAAATGGGCAGTTGTCCAGGTGACAGGATCTGAGATGGTTCGGAGGGGGGTGGGATGAACAGGATTTTGAACCAGTTTATTCTGATTTGACCTCTTAGAATAGAAATGAAAGTTGTCAGCATGGGTATCAAATTGGAACTAACCCATTGGAAGCCCTAGAAATAGCTTAATCCATCGCCCTCCATGATGAGAGAAGAATTCTAGCACATTACTGAAATTTGTATAACCTCTTCAAAACTTATTTTACAACGTAACCACCTGGTATTGTGGAAACTTATGAAGTATTTGGCCTAGGTGACAATGGTGAAGGCGAAAGCCAGCCTTTGGGAATGCTGTTAGGGATTGAATTGTCCCCACGGCCAGCCCAAAACATACGGGAAAGTCCTAATGCCGGGCACCTGTAAACATGATCTTGTTTGGAAATAGTATGTTTTCAGACAGAGACAGTGGGTCTGGATGCCACTTGGGTGGTGTTTGTTTTCTACGCTAGGAGAATGGACACAGAAGATAGACAGGAACCATGCCCATATGACACAGCCACAAGCCAGTGAGTACGAGGGAACGCCACCAGCTGCCTGCAAAGAAGGGAATGGCTCCCCTCTCAGAGCCCTTAGAAGAAATCCGTCTCACCAATAACGTGCTGTGGTTGCAGGTCTCTGACCGGTATATCTGAGCAGCAGTCAGATTAAAAAAATATTCTGGCCTTAGCCACCCACCTATTTTTCTTGGTATTTTGATAGGCAGCCCTAGGAATTAACGGAGCAAATGTGAGTGTGTTAGGAAAGGCACGGATCCGAACTCACCTAGTACCTCGTGCAGAACAGATACGACGAAAACATTCCCAGCAGCAAGACTTCAGTGGACAGAAATCCATCTGGATAGCTAAAACTACTTATACCAGTGTTTGTCTGTATTGCCAGCGGCTAATAACAGTTTTATCTTCCTGCGCTGAGTCAATATTCTCTACCAACATGACAGATGCATCAAAATTGACAATATCTGGAACTGCCATGCAGAAAATTACACAACAGGACCAACTCAGATTAATGCACCCATCAGCATGGTAAACTCAACACAGATCTCAAATACAGCTTAATACCAATTCATGTCAATGAGCTGAGGGCACTCACTGGCGACATCATTAAGAAGCGATCTTAACCCTGGAAATGACGACTTTTGGCATCTTCCGAAATGAACTAGGCCTCAAAGTCATATTATTCATGACCACTCTGCCAATTTTATAGAGATAATAAAACCGAAATTCATTTATTTCGTTTTCCGATCGACACTCCAGAGATGGGGTGCAGTAGCAAGGACATGTTCAAAGCAGATTTCTCGATGATTCTCTGTGCTTCCCCTTTCATCTCAGTGGACCTACTCAGGGCTGGCAGGCTGTGGGGCCTCAGAGTTGCCGTGTGGCTAGCAGTTTGACAATGTCCACACATGGACCAACAGAAACAAGAAATACCCCCTAGCTGACTTCACAGGGGTGGCTGCCCTGACAGCCTCAACTCAGTGGCAGGGGCGCAGGCTCCATTGTGACCATGCTCAGTCTCCATTGCCTCTGTCCACTCCCGGGGAGTTTCAACCACATAGGAAATAATACCTGGTTTAAACAGCACTTAGACACAGTTCACGTTGTTTTTTTTAAATCCTCTACCCTCATCATTCCTATAATCAAGGGAAATGTTGGAGTTGACAAGGGAAGGGAGAAAAAGTAAATTTCACTAGCATTTTATTGGAGGTTGAACTCCCAGCTGGGAACTGAATTTACAGTACAAAAAAGCAGAAGGTAAATATACCAAAGTGAGGCCTTGCTAGCAATTCCCTCTGCTTTTTCAGACTCGCTTAATTGAAGTCCTACCAAGACAGAAATGATCACTTAGGAGCCACGTTTTAAAGGCATTTAATGGAGCAACTCCGTTCCTAGTGGAACTAACTTTTTAAAATAAAAGAGCAATAGCTAATAATTATTAGAGGTAAACAACAAAATTGGAACTCAGAGCTGCTCATTCCTCGTCTTTTGTGGAAATGCAGCCTGCTCAGAACACCAGAGGGGCAGGCTCTGAGGAGCTGGACCTTTTGCCAGGGCAGGGTTTTCCATGAAATCTCTTCTGCCCCCTCCACGCTCGCAGACACACTTTACACAGTCAATGTTGGACCGATGATTGAAAATAAATAATAAATATACAAATGACGGTGTGCCACATACATCCCACTCTTATCGTCTTTTCAGAATGTGAAACACTTGGGATGGGGTAAAAACAGAGATAATATTCAATACAGACATGGGCACACATTGGGTGCACCGTCAATTGACTATAGAGGGCTCTGGGTAGTAGCGGCTTGAGCTCAAAGACCAACATAAAGCTTGGTGGCTGACCCAATTCTGTGAAGATGGCAGCCAAGAAAACTCATGGTCAGTACTTCTCTGTGACTTGCTGGTCACAATAAGTAGGAATCAACTTAATAGTAACAGCTTGAATGTTTTGGGTTCTATATCGATGATCATTTACAGCGCTATTTTACTGACCTGTTTCCTTACAGAAGACAGTCAAAGGAATGGTCTTGTTGGCAGAGACTGAAGAAATCTGTAATCATCAGTTATAATTATGCCTCTTCTAAATCTTTTAATATTTCAGTAGGCATTCATCACTTACTCCCTTTGCAGGTACCACAGGCGTACAATGATGGATAAAACAGAATGTCTCAGAGAACACTTTCAAACGAATGACCGCATGCCACTGACATGTGAGGGGGCTTCACAAAGCTCCCGGGTCATGGAATGAAAGAGGGGGGCATTTCCCAAGGAACTTTACAAGCCCTTTGTGTATGCATACATCTTAATTTGACACTTGACATGCACCGATATTTCTGCTATTTGCCTTGTGACCCTGGAAAATATCTCTAAGGGTTCAGTTGTTCACCTGAAAGAGAACACACAACACCATATGGTGTCACTTAGCATTAGTTATGTTATGATGCTCTGCCCAGTGGCGCTGTTTTCCTTCTTAACAGCTTCCCAGGACTGGACGTTCACAACAGGCCACTGTGTCTTGAACCTGGTGTCCCCTCTGCTGACCCTCCTGACCCCACAGCAGGCCAGGGATCCGGGTCCTTTTCTCTCACGGCCTTTTGTGATGGTTACTTGGTTTCTTTTCATTGTGTCCTCTGTTTCTTGAGAATCAACCCAATGGCAGTGAATGGGATTGGGCTTCACAGACCCTGAGATTCATTCTCAACTCTGGGTTGCAATCCTGGTCTCTAAACATTTACCTTCAAAATACTGATTGGCCTCCGTGAACACCATTTTAACTTTCTTGCCTGGGATCCTTCAACCAATCCAGTCCACGGGGTGGCCATCTCCTCTCCCTGCTTTATTTCACAACCCTCAAATGTGCACTCTTTTATGCCATCCCATGCAGGTGAAGTCCGTCTCCACTGGACTGTCAGCTTCTTGAGTCGAGGGCCCATGTTTTATGTCACCAGGTTGTGTCCTGCCAGTCCATTTCTGAATCATATGAAATAACTGGAATCAGCCTTCCTTGTGTTCTGCCTTTATGAGGCCCTGGATGGCAACCTCTCAAAGACACAGTCAGAAGCCACATTAGCACTGGTGAACATAGACCTGTAAAGCAATTACATTATTTTCATGACAAATGATATTTTCATGGAGGTGATATACTTGCATGTGCTAGGAATTATAAAGAAGGTGAGAAAGAGAACACCCACCAATATGGATCTTGCGGTGTCGTGTCCAATGATTTTACTATATAACAGAAACAAGATACTTTAAATGATGCCATCTTGCACCCTCATTTAATTGATGAGAAACCAGCCTTTTAAGTTGTTAGTTTCAAAAAATGCTTCAGAACCTGGGCTGTGCACTGAGATCAGCTGGGAAAACCTTCTGAAACACATTGGTGACCAGCCCCATACCCCAACACACACTGGACACCGACCCAGCAGGCAGGCGATTGTGATTTAATGGGTTTGGAGTGGTTCCATGGCATTAGGAATTTTTTTTATTTTAAACTCACCAGGATATGTTAATGAGAACATATGGGCCAAAAATATCTTGATTTATATAATCCTGTTTTTTAAACAGAAAACAAGAAGTCAATTGTGATTTTAAACCACATGTGTAAAAACCAGTGGTTTTAAAACTTAGTTTTATATTTTATCAAATTTAAATTTGTATTTCATATCTCTATATTTTTAGATAGAGGGGCTTCAAGAAGTTCATGGGAACATGGAATTAAAAGATCATGAAAATGTCCCAAGAACCTTTAGAAGTTCCCTCCTATCTATGAAATGAAGTATGACATCCATGCCTTCAGTTCATGAAAACTGTTTTATCTACCAAACAGATGAGAGATCACAAGCCTATTTCTGAGTAACAGAACACAATAACACCCAGCCTCATCTAATCATTCTGGACCAAGAACGGCCCTTTAGGGTGTCACACTGTAACTCTTTGGGAAAACAGACTGCCTCATCACTCTCCAGCAGAGTCTGGCCTAACCTTCAGCCTGAACCTTAATGATATCCCACCACAGTTCAATGTTTTACCCACCTGGCCTTCTAGACTGCTGCTTTTAAGAAACACATTTGGACATTCTTCGTTCTAACCGATAGGTGGCACTAGAGATTCCTGTATTAAATTGTATGAGAACCTTTAAGTTGCACAAGCATTCATGGAATATATTTTATGGATACATCTAATAAAACACCATTACAAACTTCAGCTTGTGAAATTCATTTTTAATTTATCTGCATGCGTTTCATTTAAGTTCTCTTTAATTACTAGAATGCTTAGCATGATGAATTCTGAAACTCTGGATTGATTTAATGCCACCAGAAAGATTTTCTGTTTTGATCTTTAATTCGCTCACTGAACTTGCATCCATTTAATAGAAGCAACGAGGATTTTATTAGTGATAATATTGTTTTCAAAGTAGACAAAAGGCAAACAAAGGACCCCTTTCTAACAGACAATATCAAATTACAGGTATGATTTGTGAGCAACGTTATTGTTAGGTAAAATGCATTTTATTGGCATTAATAGTTTTTAGGATTCCTATATTATGAAATATAAAATCTATGCTAATCAAATGTGACAGGACACAATTATTTAAACAATATTTAGAGTCTTAGCTGGCAAATTAAGTGTTAATTCATCTATCTATCTATCTCATCTTAACCTCTCCTCTGAAAACCAGCTAGTGAATGCAAGAGTGAAACTATATACCACCAAAAACCCATCCAGTAGATTTTCCTTCATCTAATAGCAAGATCTTACAAATCCACTAAATGCCACACAAACTCTAGCCTAGATCTCTTCCTACAAGGGTTACTAAATTCCAATTATTTTGCTCATATTTCTAGTTTATTTGGGGGTAACCTGGGTACTCCTGCAATAGTTATGATTCATAGCTCAGGCAAACCAAGTCAGAGGAGTATTCTCGGCTGAATTCGTTTAACTAGTTTCTCACTTTTAAAGAAAAAAAAATGTCATGCACATAGAGATTTTGTTATTGTTGTTTAATTGTTTTATTTTTAAATTGGCCTTGAGGGGCATGCTAAAAGGAAGTCCTGAATCCTGAAACACCTCTTTTGGAGATGGCTAGTCAGTTAGCCACTAAAATGATTGTGGAATGACTAATTTAGATTGGGGAGCCAGCCTAGCTCTTTTAGTGCGCTGTCCCGGGGGTGCCAGGCAATGGCAGTGGTCGCCTGGAGACATCAGTTGCTTTTAAAGAGATTTGAGAGGAAATAAGATAGAAAGGTACAAAGTTCCTATTACTGTCTGAGGTTTTGAGCAACTCAGTTCTAGAATATCTAAAAATTGGGGTTTAGCAAAATGAGAATAAGAGGTGAAATTTAAGTAGGTTTTTATCTATTTCCCTAAAACTGACCACTTTGTTGTTAGGTTTGTGTCCAAAGCAAATTTTAATTTTACTTTCAGAATAAATGCAATATAAACGATGTTTCTTTCCACTTTCTTGGGGGAAAACCCATAACGATGTATAAATTACCAAGGGCACATGAGGGAGGGGTGAGAGGGGAGGGAGGGGAAAAAAAAGAGGACCTGATGCAAAGGGCTTAAGTGGAGAGCAAATGCTTTGAGAATGATTGGGGCAGGGAATGTATGGATGTGCTTTATACAATTGATGTATGTATATGTATGGATTGTGATAAGAGTTGTATGAGTCCCTAATAAAATGTTAAAAAAGAAAAGAGGAGAAAAAAAATGATTAGGGCAAAGAATGTACAGATGTGCTTTATACAATTGATGTATGTATATGTATGAACTGTGATAAGAGTTGTATGAGCCCCTAATAAATTGTTAAAAAAAAAGAAAAAAAAGAGAAAGTTCCACTTTACACACTTGTCCCCCAAATACCTCCTCTCCTACGTTTTCCACAATGCATTTTCCTATGCAATACCCCACTGGTCACTTTGAAATATGTTCCACTTAGAAAAGGACTACTAATTAAGAGGAAAAACAACAGAAACCTCTAATTCAACCACCATGAGTCAGTTCGCCTGAGCGGAAGTGCTCCCCCTGGGGTCAAAGGCTTTCACTTCTTGCTGCGCCTAAGACTCACCTGGACACAGGTGAGCAGATTAACCAAGGAGAACCTAAGACGTCCAGTTGCATGTGAATTTCAGAAAGCAATGAACAGTTTTGGAGCATATGCCCCAAGTGGTATTTGGGATATGTCTATGCCAAAAGAGTCACTGCTCAACTGAAATTCAAACGTAACTGGCCAGACTCTATTGTATCTAACGGGGGTAGGGTGGGGGGGAGGGGTGTAGGGGTGTGGGGAGGTTTGTTATAGGACAGATACCTGGGGCTGCCCTCAGGCTTTCTGAGTCAGGAACTCCGGTGTAAGGGCCAAGAAGTTCTTGACGGCTTCCCAGCTGATACCAATGATCCTAGTCTGGAGAATCACTTTTGTTTAAAATTACACAGATCTTAACAGTTTAAGTTCTCAAACAACAACAACAACAACAACAAAACACCCTAACGTTTTACTATCAGGTGTGCTGCCTAGTAGCTTCATCATCTGAAGCATTTTTTTTTTTGGTCCACAATAAGCTTCACTCTCCCTATGGGAAAATATTCAAATGTTGACAGTATTCGTAATGATGACGCACAATGTAGAATGTTCAGCAGCATGGAAAGTAAGTGCTCAAATGTTGTCACAATTTCTTCATGGATGAAAGCATTTTATTTGCTATCTAAATCCTCAGAGTGTGCTCTGTGGAACCCAAGAACGGTGGCAAGTCAGCGTGTCCTTAATAAGAGAACACAGTACGCGGGAGACTTTCCTATAAAATAGGAACTCTTGTGGCATAGGGGCTATGCATTGGGCTCTGAACCACAAGGTCAGCTGTGTGAAACCACCAGTTACTCAGAGGGAAGGAAGATGGGCTTTCTACTCCCATAAAGTCAGTCTCAGAAACTCACAGGGGCAGTTCTACCCTATCTTATCGGGTTGTTATGAGTTGGCATCGACTCGACAGCAGTCGGGCATGCAGTATATAAGAATATGCCATTACTACCTGCAATTGACAATGTGAAACGCATTCCGTACTTTGCTAAACCTTTAACACGTAGGAAAAGAAAGTGGAACTGCAAAGTTGGGCTAGAAGGCTATTTTCTAAATGTACCTGCCCGTGAACCCCTCCACTTCCAAGAGAAGCAATATAAACATCCAGTTTTTCCAGTTTAGAAAATAGTGTCATGGTTCAAGGACATTTCAATGCAAATGGTATAATTACAAACATAATTACAGTGACCGAAAATGCCACATGGAAGAAAAGGTTTCCCTCAATTACTGTCGGTATCTAACTGAAGGAGGTGGTAATGCATTCATATATTCATTAATTTAGCACATTTATTGAGTGTCTAAATAACATATACATTGTTTTGTGTGCTAAGCGAATGAGAAAGAGGTAAAACTACTAGTTGGAAGTCACCTACAGTGTATTAAAATGCGTGGGTACTAAAAACAATGGGCACTACCCACACTTTACCATAAATAGTATTAATCTCCCCTAGTTCCTTATCTTCATGATTCTGAGAGTAACTATTGTGGTCTTGCTGAGAGGCACTGGGATAGAATGGAAAGACCAAGACTTTGAGAGGTGACTGGACCTATTTGACTGTCCTACTGCCTACAACCTATGTGGCCTTGGGGAATAAAAAAAACCAAAAAAACAAAACCTGATTTCTTTGAATGTCTCTTTCCTCGTTTATAAAATAAGAATAATCAAAACCTATTCCCCACACCTACTCTGAGCTAGGGAAGAAAGAAACAGAGCGGGGGAAGTGAAGGCGTGTACAATGAACAGTCCTCAAGCCGTCATTCGGAGCCCAGGCCAGTGAAGTGCCCCAGCATGCCTTGCTGAGTCCCTTTGCTCGCTGCAGGTTGCTCTCTAAACTGTGAAGGTAACAAGCTCTTCTGAGGTGGTACATCCTCATGAAGATCGCTTCCATTGTTATTCTTGCTTGTTAATAAAACCTGGTACATTGACTTTTCCATTATCTTTTGCCAAAAATAAGTACATCTTATTTATTTCTGTACTATTGGCAATCGATCACCTTGTCTTGAATGTCTTCCTCAAATTAGACTGTTGTGGTATCATTAATTATCTACCTTTGATAAACCACTCTTTTCTGAATAGAAACAAAGTAGCATGCCTGCGCGACTGCTAGCACTTGCCCCAAGTAACAGTAACACTCCATGGTGGCATCATTGAACCAGAGCAACATGTTTACTAGCTGGGAGGAGTCTAGAAGGGCATTGGAATGTCCCCACAGGCTGTGGCTCAGAAAATCAAGCCACCTTCCTTGGCGTTTGGGAAGAGTGGCTTCTTTTGGAACATCACTGAGTACATCGGAGCATCTGCGTCGTTCCTCAAGTAAATCAATAGCCCTCTCGAGTCAAAAGCCACATTTGCTTCCACCTCTTCAGTCTGAATTACATGACATCGACTTTTACTACAATGCAAAATTTATGATGCTGGTGCTTCACTGAGTTAACGAAAAAGTATCAATGCTGAATTGTAACGAGGAAGCCTTAGAAGGCACTAATCTAATCTTTAGAACAGTGTGCCAGACATGCTGGTGGTATCACATACATGCTACCAGGATCACCATCAGAATTCTGTAATTAACTTAACACATTTTGATGTACAACCTGAATATCATGGAAATTAGGAAGGGGTTTTTATTTTTTTAGCATTACTTTAATAAATAACTAGTGTTGTGGAATTTATATATACTTAGCAAAAAGCGGTATGATATAGGCTATTCAGAAGCAGAATAGGCCTGGATCTCTGCCTTGGAGGCACAAATAAGAAGATTCAGAGAATTATATAAATATTTAAATCCTGATCTGGAACAAGGACTTAGAGAAGGCTTCCACAGCACAATGAGTTTATCTGGCATACCCAGTTACTCGGGGAGCTGCTGACAGATACTTGAAACCCACCAAAGCCACTTAGGGATACCGACCTGGCAATCTTTTTCTGAAAGCACACTATCTGAAAACTCTGTGAAGTTCTTTACTCTGAAAGCATGAGCCCTCGTGAGTTCGAAGGGACCCAAGGACAACTGGCTAAATGAAAATGGGAAGGCATTACATGTGATATTAAACAAAACCCCAAAGCATATCCATTGCCAGGCAGTTGATACCAACTCATAGTGATCCTATGTGGGGTTCCCAACACAGTAAATCTTTACTGGAGAAGATGACTTCATATTTCTCCCAAGGAGTGACTGGTGGCTTTGAACTTGAGTCCGGCCTTGAGGTTATCAATCCAACTGTGACCTGACAAGTACAGCCAGTGAAATACTAACAGCTATCAATGAAGATAAGGAAAATATGTTGGCTGAAAGAAGACATTGAAAACCAGACTATGACTGAGATGGTGTCCTGGAGATATTAGCAAATATTAAGATCAACTGGCTCCAGTCTGTGGATGGTGATAGAATTTAGGCTTTAGACACCATCAGAAAGTTCTTGTAGAGGGCGATAGTCAGATGAGAGACAGGTTTGGGGAAATTTTACCATATGGCATGGGATCAGGGTTGAAAGATGTATTGGGAGGTTGATGCATTAACATCAATGTTTGCTTTCAACAGTCACTGGGACTTAAAGGCGATTCTAAAGACATAATGAATAATAAAAATAAGACTAACTTACAAAGCGAATTTCTGAAGGAGTCTCTCCCAGATGTCACTTAAAATAGGTGATGTGTCTGTTTAGAAATATGCATCTAGGAGCCAGTCCTACAGAGATGGCAGAGCCGGCAATAAAATGCATGAACTGAAGAAATCAGTGTGCACTGACCAAGCAAAGCATGAGAGCTCAGACTCAGAGATGGCTACTGGTTCGGGGTGAATGAAGTTGTCAGGCTGTGTGTCCATCTAGAACAGCAGATCTTAAACTTAATGATTATTCACACTACAGAGTCCATGGATGTCGAGTTCAAACTGTGAATTTTGTATATTTGACCACGGCCCATATTACTGTAAACGACCCCGAAGCCACATGGAGACACAGGGTCTGGCAAATAATGGCTTCCCTATGGTGCTCTGCGTTTAGATTGCTTTCGGATCTGAAAAGTGATCTTCATTCTTCCTTTGCAGTTATCTTCAGGCTCCTAACACTAATAATACTAATAGAAAAGAATTACAACTTTAAAATGACTGCTGAGTCACCACTTCCGATTAGGAGGTGGGCCATTTTCCCCCGTAGATAACTTTCAAAAGTATCTGGGGTAAAATGAACCTTAAGGAAAAGCAGGCAACCTTTATTGCTATACTGTGTCATCATGTTGGATGTCTTCTTTTTTCTTTCTTCTTTCTTTTTTTTTAATCCCCCGAAGGGGTGCACCGTTGCTGAAAGTACTGCAATACCAGGTTGATGCGTGGAGTGGACAGAACAAGCTCCTATTCCATCTCCCTGCTCCAAATATCCATTTAATATATTGTCCTTGGATAGAGGACATAACAGATATTAAACTGATAAGAACAGACACTGCACTTGATCTTAGCCAAAAGGCCAAGAAGCGATGTGTTGGATGTCTTCTGAATGCAGGTATCTTCAATAGATCCATGACTGTTTCATTTAAAGTGGTCACCAACTTGGCAAGTTTTTTATACTATACAAATTCTTAACTCTATAATATGAAACCATGTTAGAAAGTTCCTTATTTAAATCTTGAGTAAATAGTAAAAGAATTAACTAGTTCCCCAATCGCAATTAAATTACAAGGTAGAAGTATAATTTGTATCATTCCTGTGAGGTGTCTGTTTTTTTTCACAATTTCCTCCAATTATACCAACTAGAAATCTTTTGATGGATAAATTATATAATAATGGAAATGGAAAAATCTATGTGAACAAAGAGAGTTACCAAAGAGATCTGTTGTTTTGTTTGTTTAGAATTAAAAGACTACAGGACACTCCAGATATGTTTAACCCATTTCTTCTTCAGAAAAGTTTATGAAAAAAATCTCTAAGTTGGATAGCATTAGTCTCAGTAAACATTTTTCATTTTAATAGTAACATAGAGCACCTTGGAGACATTGTAAAATCTTATACCTCCAGTTCCCTCTGGTGGCAGAACATACAAAGTGAGATTGTCAGCAACTCGGGCAAGGGCTGTGGACATGCTTGCATTTATAGCCAGGAGGTGCTAAGGGACACAAAGGGTTTCTTCTTCAGGATTCTGGTGGCTGTGGAAAAGGCTACCCCTACAGCCTGGGATCAAATAAAGGCTGTTTAGGATGGAAAAGAAAGTATTTTAATATTTTGTTGTCTTATATTTTTCTGCAGCATAGATAAAAGCAAGTTAATTTGCGTTGCAATTTTCAGATCAATGAATCTATTCCATATCATGGGCCCAGACTTAACAAAAGTAGGGGAAAGAATAAAGAAAGATATTACAAGAGGGACCAGTTACCAAAGAGAACCCTCACTTTCCCGGTCTCCAGAGGAGCCTCTCGCAGAGCAGCAGGGCATCATGGGACAAGGTGCCAGACAGAAGGTTTCTTTCTTTCCTATTCCTTTCAAAACCAGAGGTATTTCAGGTAAATTGAACTTATTGAGATTTGAAAAGTTTAAAGGAATTAGACATGGTTCCTAGCTGGTGAGGTAAAAGAGTAAGGATTTTACCCAACTTCCGACTCTCCTTTGGAATTTGGTACATTACATACAACTGCAGTTTGGGGATCTGAAGCTAGGAAGGACAACAGAAAGTCGTAGTTACAGTGTGGTAAAGGCATTTGCTGTAAAGAGTTTCAGATATGACTAAATGTCTGAACACATTCTATCTTCTGTAATATGAAGCTTAAATTTGATACAGTCAACTGTATCTCCTGAATCATGTGTGCTTTTGCTGTTGAATCCTGAAGCCAATAAATCTGTAGGATTATGTATCCCTCGGGGTTCAGAAATTTTAATAAGCCAATAGGAAAGGGTTTGACTTCAAAACTCCGAATCCAGTCATTTGGGGTAAAATCTCAGTGGAAAAAAACATAAAGACATCAGACATGATAGGTATTCTGTCATCTATAGATCCTCACTTTTCAACTTTCTTAATATAAAAACAGAAAGAGAGGCAAAGGGTGACTACAGTTTATTTGAATAAGGTTTACTGTTTACCTCTGCAAGACTCATTGCCCTTTTAAATCCCCTCCTTCGAATTGCTATTGTCTCAGCCTTGTTTACCTTCTGCTGAGGGGCCTTTAGAGAACGTGGATTTCCCAAGCAATCATAAAGGGTCTCATCCAATCATGGAGGTAGAGGGCAAGCTGTGACTATGGCCAATAAAACATGAGAGAGAGAGAGAGAGAGAGAGAGAGAGAGTGTGTGCGTGTGTGTGTTGGGGGGGTGTGTCTCTTGAGAGGCCCTGAGAACCTTTTCTTTGTTTTTAAAGAGGTACCAGAGGAAAACATTTGAATTCTTAATGCAATCACCTAGTTCTGGGCTTTTTATGTATGAAAATCATCTCATTTTTCAGACCTCCTTTACAATGTTTATGCTCGTTGTTGTCAGGTACTATGGAGACCATTCTGACTCACAGTGATCCCATGTGCAATGGAATGAAACTCTGCTAAATGCATGCTACCTGATGTAACCAAGTTCTCTTCTAGCTTTTAATAGAGCCAGGCTGGTGGTGGCTCCAGTTCCTTCAAGTTGCTTTTGACTCATGGTGACCTTGGATGTATGCAGGAGGCTCGCTCCATCGAGTTTTCAAAGCTTGGGATGCAGGTCCTCAGGCCTGCCATCTAATGTGCCCTGTGGTAGTTACACAATTTCATGTCAACTTAATAGGTTACAGGGGTGGAGTCTAGCCTGTCCATCAGGTCAGTCTGATTGATGCCTCCTTTGTTGGTGTAGCCTTTTTGTGAGGACTGAGGGAGTTTTCCTCTCTTCTCCCTGGAGGGAAGACACATTCTCTCTACCTGTGTCACCATTTCTGGTAACAAGCCGCATGGAGCCAAACTGGTGGCAGCCAGAGCCTTGGAGATTCATCCACTGCCATTGGATCCACAGGACTTTGAATGAACCAGCCTGCAATCTTCCTGCATTCGGCATCATTGCTTGTACTGCATGAGTCTGAAGAGGAGATCATGGGCTATTAGCAGACATTTGGCTAATATCTAACTTATTGACGTGATCTGGACTGGGCTGGAGCGTTTTATTAATGCACAATTACTTCTTGATATAAAATTATCTCTTTTATTTTTTGCTTTAAAAACATCCTTTTATTGGGGGATCAATAACTCTTATCACAATCCATACAAACATCAATTGTATAAAGCACATTTGTATATTTGTTGCCTTCATCATTCTCAAAACATTTGCTCTCCACGTAAGCCTCTGGCATCAGCTAGTTTTTTCCCCTGCCTCCCCGTTCCCTAATGAACCCTTGATAATTTATAACTTATTATTTTGTCGTATCTTACACTGTTTGATGGGTTGAGGGAGGGTGGAGTGGAAAGGGGGAACCAATACAAGGATCTACATATAACCTTCTCCCTGGGAGACAGACAACAGAAAAGTGGGTAAAGGGAGACTTCAGATAAAATTCTCTCTTGTACATATATGAGTGTCAATGAATTTGTTTTCTAGTCTACCTGGACTCACACAGCCCTGGATAAATTTGAATCACTCACTATTTGGCTAACAGTTGGGGGCTTAAGCACTTGCATCACCCAGACACTCAGTACGATGCTATCATGTTAGCTTAGGTCATGTTTGTCTTTATGAGCCTCCTGCATGATAGGTAGATCCATGCATCACAGACCTACTTACTCATATCTACAGCCCCTTACCTTGTAAATAGGTAGGCAGTTAGAAAATGTAAATACATATAAAAACAAAAGCATAGCTTCAGTTTTCAAATACCTTCTTCTGTGGTACCCCAAATGGACCTGGGCACCCCACTGGAGCACACACTTTGATTAATGGCTCCATACTTGGGGGTTTTCATGATTTTCACCCCCAAGCCCATACACACATAATCAATTTCCTTAAAAAAGCTTTCTGTTTGCTAATATAGAAATGGTGACAATGAGAGGGTTAAATCACATTGAAAATGATTAAATTATATAATGTCAATAGGTTATGTTTTAGACTTCATTTTGATTTGACAAGATCAGTAATTTTATATCACATGTAATAATAGTATTTTATGTCTTTTTCCCAATTATTACTCATCTAGGAACACAGCAGGTTACACATTGCACTGTTAGCTTCAAGGTCAGTGGTGTGTCTACCAGCTGGTCTGGGGGAAAGAGATGAGGCTGTCTCCCATAAGAGTCTCTAGAAGCCTGGGCACTGCTCTGGCATGCCCTCTAGAGGTACGTGTGAGTAGGAACCATCCAGATGACGGAGGGTGGCGTTATGGCTCACCTACCACATAAGCATGACTAATTCACAAACAGACAAACATGTATTTGCCTCTAAATGTGCCTCCTGGTTTTGAATTAAAAATAAAATAAAGTACCCTGGCAGATAAGTATTTTATTTTTCAAAAGTAGGAGGGAAAATTAGTCATCTGCACTTTAAGTCCTGAGTCTTCTTAGACGATATTTGGTGACCTCCATATAGGTGCATTTTGATGAATAGATACTCATCAATGGCTAGTACTTTCTAAAAGAACAATAATGAAACATCCAACCAGGGCTTGGTCTGGTCAAGGAAAGATGGGAAGGGAGTTATATTATGACAAGACTGTTTCTGGGTGCCATCCCGTCAATTCTGGCCCATAGCAATCCTTGAGGGCTGAGTAGAACTATGCCATAGAGCTGTCAAGGCTCCACATCTTTAAAGCAGCAGGCTTCCTCAGGTGGAGTGGCTGGTGAGGTCCACCTGTGAAACTTCCAGTCAGTGAGAACTTCACCACAGGATGGTTCAGGCTGCGTACAACAGGCACGCCTATGGACGGCAGACCTGGTTCAGAACACTGTGAGAGACCATGGCCCGGGGACCTAAAAGCAGGTGTAAAGCATATGGTACCCTACTTGCTCGCTCTCTAAATAATATTTTTGTAGGCTTAATAATGTGGCACTTAGCACAGTTAAAACAACACAGAAACATGTTTATTCAAATTATCTTTTACATAACAGAAAGGCAAAGAGAACTATGAAAAGTTGAGACTTCAATTCCTTGAAATTCTTGAGGGTAATCAATCTTCATATAATGCAATATTCCATTTTTCTTCCTCTAGTTCCACTTAATGAAGAAAGCAAAAGCTAAAATTAATAATAAAATAGCATGAGGAAGAACAGTGTATAAGCTGCCAATGAACTAAAACTCCTACAATTTAACAACAAATCCCTGCCTGGACCTTTGAACTAATTCTGTTAGGAATAAACACTTCTCACATGCCTCCAGTTTCTGATTTTGCAACTGTGTTAGTCCAGGTAGACTAGAGAAATAAATTGATAGATACTCATATAGGTTTAAGAAAGAGGTTTATATAAAAGAGCAGTTAAGTATCGAGTAGACATCCTAGCCTAGTCCAGCTCAAGTCCGTAAGTCCTATAGTAGCCCATATGTCCAATGCCAATCTATAAAGTCCTCTTCAGACTCAAAAAACACATGCAATGATGCCAAATGCAGAAAGATCACAGACCAGTGGGTGGGAAGTCTTATGGGTCCAGTGGCGTTGAAAGCATCTCAGCGGTCTCCACGTGGTATCTCCAGCTCAGGGCACTAGCACACATCCATGTGTCTTGTTAGCTGCTATGTGTCCCAGGGTGTGAGCAGAGAGAGAGTGTGTCTCCCGCCTCTACTAAGGAGGACATACAGGAGTTCCCAGAATCCTCAGGAGAAGGCCATGCCCACACAGAGGCCTCACTGGCTATATTCTGATGGACAGACTAGACTCCACTCCTACACTCTTCATCCTCAAATTGACACCAGATTATGTAACTATCACAGCAACCAACCGCCAGTGGTTTTAACAACTCTATCTCCTAATACATACAGTGACGTTATTGCATGATGAACAGCTCTTCTCTTTTAGGACTTCCTATTGTAAACTATCCAGAATAGAGAATTGGCAATAAGTTGTCAAGGCAAACAAAATGAAAACGCAGCAGTGTAGATCCTGAATGAAGCGCATGAGAAGTTTACTTAGTAAGAGGGATTCTATCCGTGTATGAAATTTGCATTCCTAAAATTTTTGTATGCCAGGTTACTTTGGTTTGGTTTTTTTCAAAGTGACCCATTGTTAAATGCATTAGACAAATTAAATGTTCTATTTAAGTACATCATAAAAATTACAGCACATTATTTTTGATAATAACAAAGAAAACATTTTCTGAGTTCAAAAAATGGGAAAGACTGCTTATTTTTTTCAAGTTTTTGAATTTGACTATTGTTTTCAGAGAGTACTTAGATGTAATGGATTATGTAAGGTCAGTTATTATTACACCTATTTGGTGCATCCAATTGTAGCAGCCTCCAATACACACTGAGAAATAGATACTCGGTTCATGGTCTGAGGTCTGCCTCTGATGGAAGACTGTCTTCCAGGCCTGGTCAGTGCACTGCTGTAGTGCATTGCTGTAGGCAGCAGGTTCCAAACGATGCCTCAGGGCTACTGGACAAGCTTCCTTTGTATTGAAGGCCAAACCCACTTTTGCACGCCTTCCAATAAGAAGAACACTAAACCCTTGAGTCTAAGGTTTCATGGGAAATCACTACGTTTCATGACTCCAAAGGGTCCACTCCCAGACTGACTGGTGCAGGCTCCCCTTTGATAATGGGGCAGAAACAGCACGGCAGACGAAAGAACCATGAGAGACTGAGAACGGCCCTCTTCCAAGGAGAGGTTATTTTCTGAGAGCATTCTTCAAACACGACTCAAGGAAGGTTTTATTCATATAACCACAGGAGTTATAGGGATTGCTGGGGAATGGGGTGATTAGGTTAATTCGCTCCTGAGTTTTATTCAATCAATTTAGAAATATTTATGGAACGCCTGCTGTGTGCTAGCCACTGAAGATTAACAAGGCTGGGGCATGAAGGAGCTTTGATCTCAGAGGATTTAGTGAGTAAGAGTCAAAGAAGTAAAAACCACAGGGTTGATCCAGAAGTCCTTACAGTCCAGAGATAAGTGTGGGAAGGGGAAGAGGAGAAAAGGGGGCTTTTAAGCGGAAATGTCACTTTGTCTGAGACTCTAGTATGGAAAAAGCCACCAGTGGAGAGGAGGCGCTCCTGTTTTCCCAGATGTGTATCTCTGGGACATTACGGGAGAGGAAGTGGGACTAGCTCATGCAAATACTCGGTGTGTTTCAAGGGCTTTAGATTCATTAGCTCATATAATTCTGAGTTGGATGGGATTTGCACTTAATAGTAGAGGAGTTGAGGAATCAGAGAGATTTGGAAAAGGGCTCCAGTCCTGACAGCCGATAGACAGAGTTTGACCCAGGCTTAAGCCGACTCTGAGGCAATTTTTGCCTCCATCAGACACAGTCCCTGGTCCTATCAGAAAGAAAGAAAGAAAGAGGGAGAAAGAAAATCATAATAATCAATGGCATCAACACTAGCATAATTAACTTCTGATTGGCTGGTATCGCTGTGAAACCGAGCAACTAGATACCCGTTCCCAGCACGCAGGAGGCACTGAGTAGGAGGCGGTTTCAGCTCAGTTATTATTTTATGTTACTTAAGGTTCTGGAGTATTCCAGGTGGTTAATATCTAAAGCAGCTATGAGCCTAGCGGAGGTATATTCATAAGGTTAATAGGCTTTTATGATCCCTTATTGTATGTTAATACTTAGTTAAAATTTACAAGAATAGAGTGTCATTTTGTTGCATTTTTTCTGATTGTGGAAATATATATGAATTGTGACACAACGTTCTGAAAAAAAATCACAAGGTTAAAAATAAAACCATCGTTCCAGGTGAGCTGCTTGACTTGGGGTCCTCTCTCTGGCACAAGGCGCTTCACCAAACACCAGAGCCAACTGAAACTGGAATTAGACGTGCACACCGTTGGCAAATCATTCATACTCTTGTCGCCCTCGCACCTCGCAGTTTCTCAGCTGGCCACGCCCACTTGATGCCGCGCCCCTTTGCTCCTCTCCCACGGCCATTGGGTGCTGCTGCCCCTCAGCAGCTGGGCTCTTCCTGCCTCGGCCCAAGCAAAGTTCTGTCCAGATACAATGTTTGCATCTCGGAAAGCTCTCTCTCCCGCTCCCTCTCCTGAATGTGAAATAATATCGCCAATAAAAATCACCCGAGAGGGTAACCACTGTTAACAATCTTGACAACCTGTACTGGTTCTCAACCTTCCTAATGTGGAGACCCTTCATACAGTTCCTCATGTTGTAGTGACCTCCAGCGCCCAACCCTAAAATTACATTCATTGCTACTTCATCACTGATTTTGTTACTGGTATGAATTGAGCGACTCCTGTGAAAGGGTCATTTGACCCCCAAAGGTTGAGAACCGTTGGCTTAGAGTATTGTGAAACGTGTCATATTGGAAAATCATGTGTCAGTAGAATGAATGCTTATTTTTGGCTAACAACAATGGAGGAAGGTCATGAGTTTTAAAGTATACCTGATGTTACTGAGATGGAAGAATCAATCAATAAATTAGCTACTCATAGAATCCTTTCTGATGAGACAATTATTGATTTGAGAAATAATAGTTAGACCTACCTATATAGCTCACTGGCTTGTATAAGTCTAAACTACAGACATTAACTTTTGCAGTAAGGGGGGATACGGATGTGCACTAATAGCATGAACTCCCGGTCACCTCCAGACTAGGACAGAGACCATTCAGCTCTCAAGATCAACTCACCTGGCCGTTGATGTAATCACCCCATAACACTTGGAGCAGCAAATCGACTTTCCCCTTCTGCGTGTCTCTTTGGAAACTTTAAAACATTTTCCCAAGACTTAGTCTTTTCACCCTTGCCTTAGTGCCAAGTTGTGTCTTAGAGCAGAGAAGGTAAGAATGTCAGACGTGAAAAACATATCTGAAGACCCAATCTGTTATAGTGTCTTCATTTGACCATTCTTTAAACACTCGGCAGGATTTCAGGTCTGCCGACTTTTTGCCCCCTAAGTAATTTCACCGTCTCAATATTTTTAGTAGCATTTTTAAGCTTCTATTACAAAACCTAAAACTCCAGCCTCAGCTCACTTCCACAACTTTAAAATTCATATATCAACTATGTATTGCATACCTGGAGGAGTCCTGGTGGCACAGTGGGCTATGCGTGGGCTGCTAACCACAAGGTCAGTTGTTCAAAACCTTCAGCTGTTCCACAGAAGAAAGGTCAGCCTTTGTAATCTTATGAAGGGTAATAGTTTTAGAAACTCACAAGGGCAATTCTACTCTGTTCTATAAGGTCACTGTGAGTTGATGTTGACTCTACGGCAGTGAGTTTGGTTTGGGTTTACTGTATAACCGCATATGGCTTTATTAATTCGTTAAGTATCATCATGCCTCTAAAGGCATGACGTTCCAAATACACAACTCAAAAATAACACATTAAAATCAAAGCTAACAATAGTCCTTTTAAAGGAAGATTCCATCATTTCACCATTTCAATATTGTTTAAAAGATTATTAATATAATCCTTAATTAAAAATTGATTCTGAATGGTCAGGTCATAAAGCCTTACAAATTATGATTTTCAGATGTATAGAGGTCAGAATCTCCTATATGAATAAGGGTACCAAAACATACTTCTCAAACTTTATTCACGCTAAACTTATTTTTTCTCTTATGTTTTCTAGTTTAAATAATGGTTTCATCATGTACTTCCTTAAATTCAGTTCTTGTTTTTCTTTCAAACATCTGTTCATGTAATTCCTCAATCATCTATTGTATGACATTGTGTTTAAAACACGATTCAAGGTGTTAATGAAATACAATTTAAATTCCTACCTTCCAACAATCATAAATTCTCATGTCTTACTATCAACTTTAGGAAACGCTTCTAGAAAATATTTCAAATATGCTCCTCTTCAATGAATAGGTTTATTAAGATTTCATACCTGGATTATAATTTCATCACTCTAAAGTACACACTTCAGTGGTCTCTCTTACAGTCACAGAGATGTAGAACCATCACCACTGTACCATCTCACAACATTTCCATCCTTCCAACACACATTGGGCACCCCTTAACAGTCACTGCCCATGTCGCTGAACCTCCCAGCACCTGCCAACTACTCATCTAATTTTGTGGTGTTACTTTAAATTTGACTATTCTGGAAATTTCATAAAAATGGAGTTAAACAATATATGGCCTTTAAAAAAAACCTGTCTCCTTTTGCTTAGTATAGTGTTGGCAAAGTTTATCCTTGGTAGAGCCTGTATCAGGACTGCATTCATTTTGGGGGGCTGCTTTCCTATTAGATGACAACAGTGAATTCTGTTGGTCCATTTATCAGTTATTGAACATTTGAGTTGTTTCTACTCACCGGCTTTCATGAATAATGTAGCACGGATATTTGTGACCCTGTTTTTATATGGGGATATGTGTTCACTTCTTAGTTATATACCTAAGAGTAGACTTTCTGGATCATATGAGATGTCAAACAATTTTACAAAATGGCTTGACTATTTTACAGTCCCACCAGTTAAAAAGGAATCCTAGAGCAATGGTTAGTTATGAGTTGGACCGAGAACAGCAAGGACAGCAGTTTGAACCTATCATAGGCTTCATGGGAGAAGATTATGTTGTCGTTGTTTAGTTGAAAGAACTCTTTACATATCTTAAATTGTAAGTCTCTAATCACATAAATGATTTGCCAATTATTTCTCCTGTCCTGGGAGTTATCCTCTCCCTTTCTTGATAATGTTTAGGGAACACATGACAATAAACAGAGAACATTCTGAAGCCCAATGCATCTATTTTTTTTTCTTTTGTCACTGTGCATTAGGTTTCTTATTCACTAATCCAAAGCCCTGAAGCTGCGTTCCTAATGTTTCTTCTAAGAATGAAGTTTTAGCAGTTACATTTAGGCTTCTTTGGGTTGGATTCTTGTACATGGTGTGAGGTAGAGGTTAAACTTCAGTCTTTGCAACTGTTTGGCTAGTTGGTCATTCCAGCACCATTTCTTAAAAGGACACTTTTTTCGCCATTAAATTATTCTGGCATCCTTTTTGAAAAGGTATTGACAATTAGTACAATGGTTTATTTCTAAACTCTGTTAAGTGACACTGCTCTGCATTGATTCTACACAGATTGCCCGCACTGCCTAGTCTGGATCGCTGCAGCTGTGTAGTACGTTTTGAAGCCCAGAGCTGTGAGTCACCCACCTTTCTCTTTCCACAGGTTATTTCAGCTCTTTTCATTTCCATATGAATTTTAGAACCATGTTTTCAAAGTCCTCAGGTAGCCAAGATTTTGATAAAGATTGCATTGAATTTACACATCAGTCTAAGGCAGTGGTTCTCCACCTTCCTAATGCCACAACCCTTTAATACAGTTCCTCATGTTGTGGTGATCCCCAACCATAGAATTATTTTCCTTGCTACTTCATATCTGTAATTTTGCTACTGTGATGAATTGTAATGTAGATATCTGATATGCAGGATGTATTTTCATTGTTATAAATTGAACATGATTAAAGCATAGTGATTAATCACAAAAACAATATGTAATGATATATTGTGAAATATGTATTTCTCATGACAAATAAATGAAATGTTGTCTTGAAGCATGGTGTAGTATGGTAACAGCCTTCACGCCGGGTACTTGTATGTGGGCGTATCTGCATGGGAACAGATCCGCTTGGAGATGGATAGAAGTGCAGTGTCTAGATTCCTAAGACCATCAGAAACATGTGAAAGGATCGTTCACCCCCAGAGGGGTCACGACCCACTGGTTGAGAACCACTGGTTTAAGGTGTTTCCCCATGTTAACATTATTAAGTCTTCTGCTCCTCCGTTTTGTTTTTGCTGCCATTGCTGGATTTGGTGTGTCCAACACACACGTATGATAAACAGCTGCTAATGGCCTCCCTCCACACCTGAAGAACTTGCAAACTCCCTCCTGGCCTACTACACCCACTGAAGGGGGTGGATACTTGCCCTCTGCCTTGACCTCGTCCAGCAGCTCTCCTATCCTTTATTGCTTCCGTGGCTGTCTGTCTAATCCCAGACAGGCCAGGTTTGTCCTGCTATCAGGGCCTCACCCCTTTCTGCTTCCTCTGTGAGAAACTCTATTCCCTGATCGCTGTGCATGAATTCAATCATCGGTACACGGAACCTCTTCAAGAGGTGAGTCGCCCCATCTGGTGTTGCAAAATTCCCCGCTCTGCGTTTGCTAACTACGCTTCATCTGATTATTTCATTTTCTTCTTAGCACTTAGAACTGCACATTTGTTGTCTACCTTCTGATATTGCTCCTACACTCTAGTATCTTGAATAATGCTGGACGCATAAACAACTGAGTCTGGCAATATTTTTGCATGGATTTCTATAATTATGCTCCAAATAGCTTTTCAAGGACAAATGTTCACCACCATGGATTTGATTCTGAGCCATAACCACCTATTGATGGAGTTGCAGTCCTCCAAGAGTCTGCGAGACTGTGGATCCTTACAGGAGCTGCAGCCTCATCTCTGTGGGGGGTGGTTGGTGGGTTTGAATTGCTGACCCTGTGGTTGAATGCCCATCACTTAGCCCCCTGCACCACCAAGGTTCCTTCAAGTAACGATAAGTATGATGATGATAACCCATAAACCCATTTCTGTGGAGGAGATGCAAACTCATCAAACACGAATTCATTGTCATCAATTTGATTCTGACTCACAGTGACCCTAGAACACTATTGGTTAGAGTAGAATTGCCCCATTGGGTTTCCAAGGCTGTAAATTTTAACTGGAGCAGAAAGCCTCATATTTCTCCTGTGGAGAAACTGATGGGTTCAAACTGCTGACTTCCTGGTTATCAGCACAGTACATAACTCACTAGGCCTCAAAGACTCCTTTTGAAAGCCTAAAAAAGCAATAAACAAGCAGCAGACTTCCCCATATTTCTCCCATGGTCCTGTTGGTGGGTTCAGAATGGAGCACTTTGGACTAGCAGATGTGCCTTGAACCTCCTTGTCCCCAGGGCTCCCTATCATCCTGACCATTGATCACATTTGTTCAGCATCTACAAGTAGACATGATGGCTAAATCCCTTGCATGCACCACCTGGCTCCATCGCCAACCAAATATTCTGAGGTAAGGACAATCATTCACTCCCACTCGACAGGTGAAACATCTGTGGTTGGTTCTTAGTGAAGATCACTGGTGACCTAACAGAACCAATATTCAAATCAGTGCAGCAGTCTGGCTTTAAAACCTGAACCTACTAGTTCATGGCCTTTTGGTCTCTAGTCAATGTGTTGGGCATTGTCCATACAGGGGCCGGGGCCTTGAAGGGATTCTATAGACAGGAAATGATCAAGGAAATGTATGGTGAGGTCTCTTGGTAGACAACTTTGGGCACCCCATCAAGAGAGGATTTTATTATTTTCCTTCTATGAACGTAGTAGGTGATGGTATGCTTGATTAAGTCATCATATTGTTTCTTCTCCAGTTCATGGTTCCTAATAAAATCAGATCATGTTAAAATTTTATAGTAGTGAAAATAAAAATGCATTTATCTGAAAAATGGAAATGGCTCTTTTTGGTGGAAATATTATTTTACCTTAAAGTAAATTCCAATTGTCTCGGACAATTTAAAACTTTTAAAAAAGGAGACTGAAAAACTTAATTGGAAATCCATTAGAGTTTTAGAGAATTAATTTCATAGGTCCTAATGCCAAAAGATGTGTTATATGTTTTAAAAGAGGGTTGAGATAACTAAGGAAAAGATGATTACTTAAAACATTTTAACTACAAAATCAAGAAAAGGAGCTATTGAAAGATAAAACCGCTGGGGGCATTCCCTAAAATAAATATAAAGAAGAAATGATAAAACTTTCATTTTTTCTTGTTATAATTATTTACAATATCCATATTGTTGCTATTAGTTGCTATTGAGTGGATTCTGACTCATGGTGACCCCATGTCGCAAGCAGACCTGCTCCATAGGCTTCTCCAGGCTGTGTCTTCAGAAGCAGAGGACCAAGCCAGTCTTTCAAGACATCTCTGGGTGGGTTCAAACCACCAACCTTTTGTCTAGCAGTCAAGTGCTTAACTGTTTCTGCTTCTGTGGTAGTTACATAATCTGTTGTCAATTTTAGACTTGTGAGTGAAGGGGTGGAGTTTAGCCTGTTGATCTGGTCGCAGCTTGATGACCTCATTTGGAGGCATGATGGAGATAAGTAGCTCGCTGGAGGTGGGACACACACTTACTCCCAGGGAGACATTGCAGCTGAAAGACACATGGAGCTATGCAAGTGCCCTAAGCTGGAGGAGCCACATGGAGACCCCTGACAGTACTGAGATGCTTACAATGCCACTGGATCCACAAGACTTCCCACTCACTGGACTGTGAACTTCCTGCATTTGGCATCATTGTATGTGTTTTGTGATTCTGACAAGAACTTTATAGATTGGTACTGGACATATGGGTTAATATCAGACTTATGAACTTGATTTGGATTGGGCGGGGATGTTTCCTTAATGTACAATTATTCTTTATATAAAGCTCCTTCACACAGAGACAGGGGACAATAATGGGGACACACAGTTGGGAGACAGTGTGGCAATGGAGCATAACAGATCAGCAATTGGAGTAAAGCTGAGCCCCAATAATGGACTTTGAGTGAGGAGGTGCAGCCCCCAGATCTCCCTCAGGACCAGGGGTGAGGGTCTCATGGGAGCCAGCAAACAGACCTGGACCTACGTAGGGTTTTTTCTCTATTTTAATTTTCTCTCATATTTTTCTCTTCCCTTTTCTTTCTTCAACTGTATGCTTTCTTATTGTTTGGACTAGGACATGGATGGTTTACCTAATTACATGGGTGGGACCATGGGAGGGAAGCCTGGGGAGAAGGCGATGGGGCCAATGACCCTGGAAGGTAGAGGGGGAAGAAAGAAGTGGGGAGAAGGAGACAGCATCATGGACAGGGGACCAATTAGGGAAGCGGAACTAGTGTCTAGGAGAGGTTCGAGATCCTGTGAGTATTAGAGCAACACCAAACTAGTAGAGAGGAAGCACTAAGAGGTGGAAGAAGGGGGGAAGTGATGGCAGGGCAGAAGGAGGCAAAAGGAAACAGAGGCAAGCTCTAGGAAGCAAAGGCATAGATAGGAAGATTACAGAGCTGTGTACTTAAGCAAATACATTAATCCATACCAATAGTGGTATTGGCCTATGTACATTTATTTATAAGGCAATACACTGAATCTACAGACAAGCCTTGGCCCTTGGCTCATACCTTCCCTGAATACAAGAACACTTTGTTCTAACAAGTTGACATTCTGTGACACACACACACACACACACACACACACACACCATCCTGCGTGTGCGTGCGCACAATCACTGACGACAAAATGGGTGCATAAGCAGATATGGTGAAGACAGAGGATGATGCCCGGCTATTAGAAGATATAGTATCTGAGGTCTAATGGGCTTGAAGTTAAACAAGCGACCAACAGTGAAACAAGGCCACATGGAAGAAACACACTAGCTGGTGCAATTGTGAGTTGTAATTGAGATCGGGCAATGGGCATCAGAAGATTCACAATAAAAAGTAAACAAACAAACAAAAATGCGTTGGTGAGAATGGAGGGGGGTTGGAGTAGAGACCCAAAGTCCATCTATGGACAATGGAACATCCCCCTAAAGAGGGGTTGCAGCGAGGGGGTGAGTCAATCAGGGTGCAGTAGAGCACTAATGGGTCACATGAATCACGCAGTGTACCTCTGTTCCCTGAAGGCCTCTTCATGCCCTCCCCTCCCCCCCACCGCTATTACGACCTCAGTGCCACCTCCCAATCTAGCCTAGAGGGAAGCATGCACATAGGTATAGGTAAGAGATAAAACTCACAACACAATGTACATCCTCTGGTCACGTATGAGTCTCCCTGGATTTATTTCTCTAGTCTACCCAGACTAACACAGCTAACTGGGTGCTAACTATGAATATGTAATCAATACCATTAAAAGCCTATTCCAGAAAAGTTAGAGCCAATGGAAAATTATTAATAAATCTTTTAACTCCACCAATATTATTTATTATACCTGTCTTGACCAGTTCAAATAACAGTGTATAATGTCACTTAATTTTCCTCTTGTCTAGAAGATGTGTAGGAGTACTATAGCTAATGAGCCAATTTAGCTTTGTGATGGCAGACTCTACATTCTGTTTGCCTACCTGCGTGTCTGTAATCTCCAGTCGTTACTGGTATGTAGCAGACATGCAACACTATGTTTCCCTGACTCTAAGGGAATACCCTGCCAATTAAATAGTGACATGCATCTTATTATATTGGTATCTTTACGCTATCCAAAGTTATTATTTTAGAATTTTATATAGAATTATCATATATTATTCTTATAAATGTGAAAATGTAAAACCAAAATCAACTTAATGATTCCTGTAACTCTTAAGGTTCAGAATAAATCAAAATATCCAGATGGTATAGGACCAGGCAGTGTTTCATTCTGTTGTGTAGAAGGTAAGTACAGGTTGGAACTGCTCAATGGCACTTAGCAGCAAAAACAATAACAACAACAACAACATAGATGTTGTCTAAGAACTATCATCTAATTAGGAAGGCAATTTTCTAAAAACCAAGGTTACACTTTCATATATTCTAATAAATTGCAACACCATCCATTTATCTAATTAATATTCATTAAGAACCTGAGATACACACTCTACTCTTCTAGGTGTGAGAAATATAGTCAAGAATCAATAGATTCATGGACTTTATCTTTTAAAGGAGGAAACCCCTATTGTAAAGGAATACAATACTGTTTTCTCAGACACTTGGCTGGTGTGTTATGTAGGTAGGATGGTCAGCAAGGCCTCTTGTATTGGTTGGTACTTGCTGTCAAGTGAGTGAGTGAGTGAGTGAGCGAGCAAAACAATTTGGAAGGTGTTATCCCAATCCAATCTCAACTGGCGGGGGTTGCCAGAGTCTCAAGATTCCACTACACTCCAACTGCAAAGGGAAATGCCAAGGCTAATTTTTCTCTTCATCAGAAAGCTTGCTGACACCTTTTTCTTTCTGTGTGTGAGCCGATTAAGTAATATGCCTAAATAAACCTAGGCATAGGACCCAGAATGCACCCATTATACACCTGAGATTAAAAGTTAAGTTGATATCTACTATGTGTGCATTTCACCAGATAACTATGAATATGAAAATATGACCAGATAAAATGTTAAAATAATGTTAAGATAATGTTAAAATGTTAAAATAGCTGTTTGTCGATACTTCAGCAAAATTGACTACTGTTTTCTCTTTTGATAATGCCAATTAATTTTTAAATGTAAAAATACCCCACGCATGAGTCTTCCAAAGTTTTCAGATGAGCTCCATCCCCAGCAATTTAAGCAAAAGCTGAAACATCTACAGAACGCCTGCGGGCAGTTTCATAGAAGCGTCGCCTGGTGGCAGTATAACAAAATCGCTATGAAAGTTCCTGACTGGGGGGAACTAAGTAAGCCCTGCAGCAGGTTGGCACATTTTGTAACATACAAAAGCGTGTTAGTTTTTAAAATCAGTTATTTAAGAAAATCATTGTAGCTACTTTGTCAGAGTGGTAAAAATGATATTCCATTAATGAAAGGGCATCAAAAGGTTCAGGAAAATGAAATGGAAAGATAAGGTGCTTTTCCATGACGTTTTCGAAGTACTCTTGTAGAAGATTCATTAAAAACATATAATTTTTATTTTATATCAGGAAAACCAAGCTAAGAGTTTGTGTTAGAAAGCTAAATTAGGCATGAAATCTATGGGGCTAACATTCTGATAGAAAAGGTCGAGAATGGGTAGCTAAAAGGAGTGTGTTGGGTTTTAGAATAGAGGTGTGTTCATAATGTGATGTGCTCTTGGGGAGTAGTGAATTATTTTGGGCAATGGAAAAAAGATCTCATAGGGAAGAATATTTGACATAGGTTGCTGGCAGAGAAATAGCGATTGGGAAAAAGAGCAGGCCTTGGGAGAGCACATGGTGTTTTGTGAAAATGCAGAGTTTTTCTGGGTTGCTCATGGCAGGAGACAACATGGGGAAGAAAGATTCGGAACAGAGATTGAAGAGCCCACAAAGCATGTCAATGTGATCTTCACTGCCCAAACCATGACTTTAACGAAACATCAGAGTTGCTTGCAACTAATCAGAGAAGTATAAACGAGGTTGAAGTAAAGTGGGGGGGATACAAAGAGTAAGGGGGAAGTAAAATAGGGGCTTCCTACTCCTGTAAAGAGTTGCAGCCTCAGAAACGTACAGCTCTAGCCCAACCTGCGGTGTTACCCTGTGTCAGCATGGTCTCAATGGCACTGAGTGGGTGAGCGATAGGGACCAACACTTTTGAAATGATCTCTTAGTTTTAGTAACTTTGGAGAAAGAATGTAAAGAGAAACAGGTTGAGAAAGTAGAAGGAAGTTCACTTCTTATAATATCATTTCCTTAGTGTATAAAAGTAATAAGATATTTTCACATCTTACATAGGCGATATTGAAATCGCTTCAGCAGCATTTTCCCACTAATGTACCAACATGATTGTCCCTAGTCTTCACATATTTCCCTACCACACCTGCTGAAGGTCCAGTATGATGGTGAACTGCCTTGATTCAAGAGAACCAAGCTTATGGGCTCAAACAACCTCTAGCAATGAGACTGAAGCCAAGGCAGATCAAGCACATTTCAGGTACATTAAGGAATCAATGGTTTATATTGGGCTTCAAGTATTTTCTCTAAATATTGTTTCTCTCAGCTGAGTTTTTCACAGTATTTTATGGAACATTGAATCTATCCTGGAAGCATAGGAAACCACTGCAGTTTGGAAGCCAAGAATCAAGACAACCAAATAGGGGAGTCTTTATCCTCAATAGAGGGCTGGGTCAAAAGGTTAGAGAATCTCAGAGTAGAAGCTGTTGAGTGTGGGAGCAGCATAAACTAATGAGTAACAAAAGCCCTGGTGGTGTTCAGCTTCCAACAAAAAGGTTGTCAGTTCAAACCACCCAGCCCCTCATAGTACCATATGTATGGATGGTACATTCATATACTCATTCATTCAACAGTGGATAATAAACTGATGAGTAAACCATGACAGCATGGCTTTTGATCGTCCCAATACGGAGCAATGCTGTGTTGATGGAGGATGAGGCATTACTTTTCAGGGTAAAAAGTTTTGTTTGTCTTTGTTGTTGCCTAGACCTGAAAAATGTTGGAAAATATACTAGTAAGATGTTAACATCATTTTAATTACACGTGAGTAATATGGTTTAAACATTAATGAATTGATAAAAAAAAGCATTTCTAGTATTTCTTCAGAGTCTATAAAACCCCAAATTACTCGTTGGAAAGAGCTCTGCAGAGAGCATGACTCACGATTGGCCTTCTTAATGATCTGTTTATTTTAATACTTCAATTTTCACAGTCCTAAAGATCAAGTTCCTTATATATTATCTAGTCAATGTCCTTCTTTTAGAGAGCACATATTTAAGAAATATTAAAATGTAATATTTACACATACTAGTACTTTTGGTGATAAAAAGTGAATTGTAAACATAAATTTTGTTCATTAATGATTTTATAGAATACGATCATCTGTTCCAAAGTGTTTTCATTTACTTTTATTCTCATTTCAAAAAACGTCTTCTAATACTGATTTGTGATAAATAAATAAAATGTATTACAGGTCATTTAAAATGAAGCTCAAAAGAGTTTAAAGGGCGGTTCATTTGGTTGATTTTACAGCCAGATATTTTAGATGAGTCAAAACAAACAAACAAACAAAACAGCCTCAAATGCACTTCCCTGGAGTGGACTCTTCGTGAGCCAGTAGAACAGGGTAGACCTGTCCCTGTGGTGTCCAAGGTGGTAATTCTTCATGGGAGTAAACAGCTGCATCTTTCCCCTGAAGAGCAGCTGGTGGTTTCAAAACCCGCTGACCCTGCGGTGAACAGCCCCACTCAGAACCCACGATGCCACTAGGACTCCTTAGAGGGCTTAAAATATGTCATTTAACTCCATCGATGTTTACCATATCATTTAATCTTCCTATAAATATTTAATCTGAGTAACTACTACTGGTTAGCATGTCACATCATGAATTGCTATCACAAGGACAAGACCTAAGCTGCTTTCAGATGAATATAATTGGTAGTGACATTATGTATTGCTTGGCTTCTTTCCTTTGATCTAAAATAGCTCTGGCTAATGTGTTGTTCACTAGACCATTTGTTTAGCCCCAGAAACACACACACACACACACACACACAGGAGATACATATTGCTTTCGGTCTTTGGCAGACAAGTAGGTTGGAAGTGGCACAGAATCTCCATTCATGCCCTTCTATTTCCATCACCAGCTCTCATTCAAGGAAAAGTGATAAAAGTACAGAGCACTAGATCCTTTAAAACAGTGTATCCAGTGGTAGGTGCCTACAGCATCAGTGTTCACGTGGGACACAAGGATGTGTATGTGGCCTTCTAAAGGAGTCATCTGTGGGGTTGTGTTTCAAATTGTCCAATGTATATAATATTCCTATCTTCAAATCAAAACCAAACTGGTAGGATGTAAAGTGTGTGTGATTGTATACTGAGACATTAGACGTTAATGCAACATACAGGCATGAAGCAGGGAACAGACAGGAAGGCCTGCAGGGCTGGCCCACAATGCCAGCTACATGGACCCCCACCGCCCCCCCCCCAGAGGAATGCACTTCAGAGGACAGCACTGAAGCTGCAGCTCAGGGGGAGGGGCACTTCTGCTAGGTGCAAAAAAAGAGGGAAGGAGAGTGAGTGGAACATATCCCGCCCACCAAGTCCTGAGGACAATATTCCAGCACAGCAGCCAATGCACAGAGAGCATCACAGGCTGGCCCTACATGAGACACGGTGTCCCTCACTGACCCATAGTGCTATGGGGACAGCACTGGGGACATGGTGCGGGAGATGTGCCTGATCCGACCCCACCGCACCAAGGCAAAACACTAAGGATGTGCAGCAAGAGGAGCAAAGCAATGAAGTCCCTGAGGAATGCCAAAGGTGGACTTTGGGGCCGGGGTGTGGCACTCTAGCTGACTCTAATGGAAAACTCATAAAGGTCAATGAGGCAAGGGACATTTATTGAGGTCTAAATATAGGAATGTACATATGTAAAATATATACGTAATTAGAGGGGAATGGAGCTATGTACTCATATCTGTATGTTGAGAATTAAGGATGTATATAGGCCTCAACTCAAGTGCTCCCTCAACACTAGAACACTTTGTTCTAACAATCTGGCATTCTGTGATGCTCACCTACCCAACACAATCGCTGTTCACAAAATGGGTGCATAAGTAAATATAGTGAAGAAAGATGAATGTGCCCAGATATCAAAAGATATAGTGTCTGGAGACTTGAAGACTTGAAAATAAATGGGCAGCCCTCTAGCCGAGAAACAACAAAGCAGGGGTAGTTAGTTTATTGCACCAGCCTGGTTGATAAACACATATGGGATTAATAGAAGGGTGGAGGGATAAATGGCTCAGTGAACCTTGCCTTTCTAGTTCTTGGGTCACTTGCTTTGTGACAGTTGGACCAAGGTGCAGCTGCCTTAGCCAGTTCCTGCTTCAGCTGGCAAAGCTCACTTCCTGCAAGACATCCCTGAGGAGAAGCCACATGGACGTACACCAATGCAGCCCTGGGTGCTGGAGCAGCCGTGTGGAGACCCCTGCCACTGAGATACTTACACATTCACTGATTCAGCTTTCCTCCTGCAGTCGGCATCATAGTTTGTGTTTTGTGAGATGGAGGAGTACTTTGTGGATTGGTGTTAGACACATGGGTTAATGTTGGACTTGTGGGGTTGGGCAGAACTGGGTTGGGATGTTTTGGGTTTTTTTTGATGTGCACTTACCCTTTATATAAAATCCTCTCTTATACGTATGAGTTTATGGATTTGTTTCTTTTAAGTACCCTGACTAACACAAAAGCCCACATGGAAGAAGCATACCAGCCTGTGTGATCATGAAGTGTCAATGGGATCAAGTAACAGACATCTGAGACCCAAAACAAAATCATACCCAAGGTGAATTGGGGGTGGAGAGGGGCATGGAGTGGAGACCCAATGCCCTTCTGTAGACAATTGGACATCCCTCTACAGAGGGGTCACAGAGAAGAAATGAGGCAGTCAGGGTCCAGTATAGCACCAATGAAACACACAACTTTCCTCTAGTTCTTTGATGCTTCGTTTCCCCCCACTATCATGACCTCAATTCTACCTTACAAATTGGATTAGACCAGAACATGCACACTGCTACAGACAGCAGCCCACAACACAGGGAATCTAGGATCGATGGCCCCCCAGGTTTATCAACAATGAAAGTAGAGATACCAGGAGGATTGGGGTAGGGTAGGGGTATCATTCACAAAGATCAATGTATAACCCCTTCTCAGGGGGATAAATGGTGGAAAAGTGGGTGGGAGATGACAGAAAACAATGTAAGATATGAAAATAATAATCTATAACTTATAAAGGGCTTGTGTGGGAGGGCAGGTGGGGGGATGGAGGGGAAAGAAATGGGGAGCTGATATCAGGGGCTCAAGTGGGAAGAGAGTTCTTTGAAAATGATGATGGCAGCATATGTGCAAATGTGCTTGATACACTGGATGAATGTATGGATTATGATAAGAGATGTAAGAGCCCCCAATAAATGTATTTAATTTTTTTAAAAAAAGAAAAAGAAAACAAGGGAAAAAATGTCAATGGACAGACCTGGAACTGTTTGATGGCTTTTCTATCTTTGCTGTTGTTTTTTCTCTTTCTTATTTATTTATTTTTGTTTTAGTTGTTTTGTTTTCATTTTCTTTTGTAGTTTTGTTTCACTTTGCTTTGTTTTTGTGTGTATTGTCTCTGCATGTCTAACTGGACAGATGGGATGGATGAACAATCGGAGGAGCGCACAATGGGACTGATGGTTTCAGGGGAACATGGGAGAGGGGGTGGTGGGGGAAAGGAAGGACGATGCCAACAAACCCAGGGCCAAGGTTAAGAACAAGTCATCTTAAATCAAGGGTGAGAAGGGCATAGGATGCTTGCGGGGGCTTGATCAAGGGCAATGAAGCTGAGAAGAATTACCTAAACCCGAACAAAGGCCGAACATGATAGTGGGACAAGAGGAAAGTAAAATGAAATAGAGGAAAGAACTAAGAGGCAAAGGACATTTATAGAGGTCTAAATACAGGCATGCACATATGTAAATCTATTTATATATGATGATAGGGAAATAGATATATGCGCATGTATTTATAGGTTTAGCATTAAGGCAGCAGATGGACATTGGGCCTCTACTCAAGTACTCCCTCAATGCAAGAACACTTTGTTCTACATACCCGGTACTCTGTGATGCTCACCTTCTCTGACCCAGCTCTGAAGAAAAAATGGGTGCAAAAGAAAATGTGGTGAAGAAAGCTGATGGTGCCTGACTATCAAAAGATAGAGCATCTGGGGTCTTAAAGGCTTGAGGGTAAACAAGCAGCCATCTAGCTGAGAAGCAACAAAGCCCACATGGAAGAAGCACACCAGCCTGTGTGATTATGAGGTATCAATTGGATCAGGTATCTGGCATCAAGGACACAAAAGAAAACAAGACAAAATCATATCGATGTGAATGAGGAGGAGGGCAGAGCGGAGACACAAAGACCATCAGTAGTCAATTGTATGTATATAGCCTGTCAGAAAGGCCACAGGGAAGTATTGCAGGTGCAGTTTAGCACCAACGAAACACACAACTTTCCTCTAGTCTTTTAATCTTCCTCCTCCCCTTCCCCCATTATCCTGAGTCCAATTCTACCTTACAATCTGGCTAGACCAACCAGAACATGTACACTGGTACATAGAAGACCTCAAAACCCAGGGTTCCTGGACAGCTAAACCCCTCAGGACCAATAATGGGAGTAGCAATACTAGGAGGGTAAGAGAAGGGGGTGGGAGGAGTAGGGAGAACTGATCACAATGATTGACATATGGCAGAAAAGTGGGTGAAAGGAGATAGCGGTCAGTGTAAGATATGAAAAAATAATAAAATTTATAAAGTATGAAGGGTTCGTGGGGAAGATGCAGAGGGGTGGTAGAAAAAAAAGAACTGATACCAAGGGCTTAAGTAGAAAGAAAATGTTTTTCGAAAATGATGATGGCAACATATATACAGGTGTGCTTGACAGAATGGATATGTGGATTGTGATAAGTGCAACTGTATGAGCCCCCAATAAGATGATTGTTTTTTTTTAAACCCTAATGAATTTTTAAACATTGCTACTTCAGTTCAGTCTCTTTTCTCAGGCACTTCGATAAAGGAAGAGGGAAGGTCAAAATGCAATGGTCTAATATTGCCAGGAAAGATAATTTATCTGTTATTCTTGAATACCTCCAGTAATAAACTGCATTTTACTCTTTATACTTCATGCTAGTGTTCTAGGCCTGGGCAGTGATGTTCTATATCACTGAAAGTGTCTCAGGTTTAATCTAAGTCCAGAACTTCCTATTGAGTTTTCTAAGCCTAAGAAGAAATTGTTAGATTTCACACTTGCCAGATACTGCTCTTAAGCAGCAAGTGCCAAACAAAGAAGGTGTAATGGCAAAACTTCCAGCCCAATTCCGTTTTCATCGCTGAGAAAACACCAAAGACTCGCTGTAAGCTTTCTTTTTTTTTGTTTTATTATTTTTTTAAATTATTTTTATTTATTTATTTATTTGCTGTAAGCTTTCTAAGTCATGCTTGAGTGGTAGAGTTCACGTGACTTCCACTGTACAGCAAAATCAAGCAACCACGAAGGTCACGCTGAAGGCAGTCACTCAGGGAAGTCACAGTGCCCACCTAGTTAAATACTGGAAAGTCTATGGCGTGATCAAAAGCTAAGCAGGAAGTGGTGCTGAGCTCCGCAGAGCACTGTTGCATCACCGGGAAGCAAATGATGCTAATCAGTGAGGGAGCAGCACAGACCAGAGACATCACAGAGAAAGGGCAGACAGGGAGCTCTAAGCCAGGGACTGCAGTCTCCATCCGCAAGGATCGCTCCCTGGGCCCATTGGATAGGAACCGTCAGTTCCTAAGGAAGAAGGATGTCAGCCCGTCCACTTTTCACGGCATATTCTGTTTAAGTGCTTAGAGTAAAGCACCTCTTTAGCTCTATGAGTTCAGGTACTCTCAACGAAATCTTCCGTGTGCTTCATAAGGACCCAAGGAACTTATCTCTCTTCAGACTGCCACGTTTTGGGACTCTATTTGCTTTAAAAATCATGTAAATAATGATGTTGCCATTACCTGAAACAGTATCTTCTTCCTAATTTCATCCACGTTCATCTCCCCTTAGAAACGACTATATTCACCTTAGAACTAATGTAACCATGTTAGTGCGTAGTCGTTTATCATGACATTCTGATATTTAAACATTTATGTCTTTGTTTTCACGCTAACAAATGATCATTATTTTCAAAAGTAAAATACACTCTGATTGATCAATTGATAAACCTCCACTGAAAGGCTATAGGAATGAAGTATTTCTGCAGAATCCTGTAAGGAGTCCTGGGGCCATTAGTGGCTTGCATTTTTGGCCTGCTAATAACAGGTCAGCCATTCAAACATACCTGCTGCTCCATGGGAAAAGGAGGAGGCTTTCTGCTCCTGTAAAGATTTACAGCCTTGTGAAGCCACACAGGCAATTCTGCCCTATGCTGTAGAGTCACTATGAGTTGAAATAAACTCGATGATATTTCCGTAGCATCATGTTATCTTGTTTTGATATGAGCCCATAAACCAATATGCTCAATTTCAAAATTCTTCCTGCAATATTTGCAGAAGGGGACTTGACTTTCAATGACAAGATGGATTTATTTCATTAATCAAGAATTCAAGAGTACTATTATGTAAAGGCTCATACAAAATTTGAACCGACATGTAAAATTTTGAATACTTTTCTTTGGTTTATGAAAGAAATTCACATGTTCTGCTCCATACCTGACTTTTGAAGCGGACAGAAGGGCTATAATGAACTTATACTGAAAACCTGTGAGGGGCTTCACAAAACCATACGGACTCACCGTGAGCAGCGGGAATGTTGTAGAGCGTATAATCAGCTTTCAAACAAAATGTAAGTTTATGAAGATCATGGTTGGTTGTTGATTCACCAAAATGACTTCCTGAGGCAATGTTTGAACACAGGCTTTATCAATGATAGTCACCAAAATAAACAAAAGCCCAAAGTCACTGGCCCTGAGTGGATTCTGCATGATGGGACAGAAGGGCCCCGCGGGGTTGGCAGACGGTAGCTCTTGATAGAAGTAGGAAGCGTGCAACCCACGACACCATGAAAAGAGCGAGGAGAGTCGGACTCCCCAGAATCTGGCTCACACAGACACATTCGAAGATACTCTCCGCAGAAGAGTCAGACTAAATGAAGTCCCCAACTGCTGGTCTTGCCGGGAAATTGGGTCAGAGTTGGTAACGCTGAGGCACAGAGGGAAAAAGAGGGACTGTAAGAGGCACCACCAGAAGCTGCTCCCAGAATGAAAGTAGTGTCAACTCTGTGGAGAACACTGTTCTGGTACCTCCAACTTTCCTCCATCTGTAGGGAAATGGTTTGTCCCTAGAGTCTCCTCACCCACCCCCCCAGGAAAAGGTAGATGTAATTTAAGGGTTTTTTGTTGTTGTTAATTGTCAGTAAAAACAGGTAACTAGAATGTGATATGATGAATTCTAGGTATCAGGAGTGTTTGGGTGGGAAGCAAGCTTTTGTTGGAAGGCTAGACTGCTATCTGAAAACCAAACCAAACTCAGTGTGATCGACTCTACTCACAATCATAGCAGCCCTGCACAGGAAGCCCCTAGTCTCCTATTTCTCCCCGTGGGAGCTACTGGTGGATTTGAACTGCCAATCTTGCAGATAGCAGTCCAACCCTTATTCTACAGTGCAGACTGCTATTTAGATAAAACAAGTTCATTAAAAGAATAAGACCTGGTAACAAACTAGACAGCCTAGATGAAAGGGTGAAATTCTTGGAATAATTTATCCAAATGGGATGAAGAGGAAATAGGAAGTCTCAATAGACCTATGACAAAGAAGACATAGAATTAGTGATTAAAACCTGCTAGCAAAAAAAATTCCTGAGCCATATGGCTTCATAGGGAATTCTACCAAACTTTTTTTTCTAGTCTTACATTTTTTAAAATTATAAATTAAGTAGGAGTTTTCATTTCAGAGCAGCTTTGTATTTAACAGTTTAAACTGCCAGCTACTCCTGCCCCCAAATAGTTTCCCTTTGACCCACTCCTTCATTTCTCTTCTTCCTCTGATGGTTCTGCCATATTTCAGTTCACCCACGGTAACACCTGTCAGGAGTCTAGTTCATTGCTTTATCTTCCCTCCTCTACCTTCTCCTGCTGGGAAATCTTCAACGCCGGTTCCCTTTGGTATGAAAGCCTTACTCTCGTTTTGTTTTTTTCTTGTATCATAGGTGTCATTGAACAAATCAATATGTGTTCTTTTGTGATTAGTTAATTTCACAAAGCATAATGTTCTCTAGGTCTACCCATATCATGAAGTGGTTTCATCATTTTTTTTATTGTGGCAGAGTATTCCATTGTGTCTATGCACCAGCTTTTTAAATCTATTCTTGTACTGAGGGATTGTGCCCTTCTTCTAGCCAATGTGAACATTGCTGCAATGACCGTGGGTGTGCATACACCTGTGTGTGTTAGGATCTTACCTCTTTAGAATAGCTACACAGCAGAAGTATTGCTGGCTCATATGGAATTTCTATTCCCAATTGCTTGACATAGAGCCACACTGCTTTGCATAGTGGTTGTATATATGTATAGTCCCACCAGCAGTGGAGAGTTTCCCAATCTCCCCACAGCCTCTCTAGCATTCGTTATTTTCTGGTTTTTTGTTTGTTTGTTATGTAGTTGGATATCATTGTTAGTGTAACAAGGCATTTCATTGTTTTGTTTTGCATCTCCCAGACAACTAGTGATTGTGAGTGTTTCTTCATAGTTTGTTGGCTGTCTGGATGTCATCTTCGGTGAAATGTTTACCCACTTTGTAACTGAGTATTTATCTTTTCCTTACTAACATGTTGAAGTTTTCTATAGATTTAGAAGATTTGTCCCTCAGAGAAGAATTGACATCAATCCTATTGAAACACTTCCAAATATAGAGAAAGAAAGTATAATCCACATTTCATTTTATAAAGTACATATAACCCTGATATCAAAACAAAGACAAGAAAATAAAACTACTGTCAACACATCTTATGAATACAGATATGAAATTCCTCAACAAAATACTAGCAAACAAAATCCAACCGTATATTAAAACAGTGACACATCCTGATGAAGTGGGCCTTATTCCAGAAACACAGGGAGGACTGGCATTGTGAAATCCATCAAGGGAACAACCTCCAATAAAACAACTATGTGGACAGTCCCCTCTCCCCCCAGAATTTGCTTCATAGGACAGCACTGAAGCTACAGCTCAAAGAGAGTGACACATCTGATCAGAGCACACAGCAACAAACAAGGGGGGAGGGAGAGAGAATGGAGCACATCCTGGTCCACCAATCCTTGAGGACCATATTCCCGCTCAGAGCAGCCAATGCACAGAGAGGACCATAGGGCCGGCCCCACCAGGAGACACAGCATCCCTCACTGACCCATAATGCTATGGGAGCAACACTGGAGACAGTGCAGAAATTGTGCCCTATCTGACCCCACCACACCAGGGGCAAAACACTGAGGGAGTGCAACAGAACAGCAAGGGGAGCAAAGGAATGAAGTCCCCCAAAATAGCCTGTGGGGCCAGGGCATGGCACCCCATCAGACTCAACTGGTAAACACTCCTAAAGGTCAACAAACAGACCTTGAACTATTTCAAGGTCTTGTCTTTTTTTGTTGTTGTTTTGTTTTATTTTTTCTGCTTTCTTTGGCTTGCTCTTGTTTTTGTGCTTTTTTTTTTTGTCTCTGCATGTCTATCTAGATACGATAGGCGGGATAAACTATCCAGAGGAGAAAACAACGGGACCAATGTTTCCAGGGGGACACTGGAGTGGAAGGGAGGGTGGTGGGAGGTAGGAAGTGGGTGTTAAGTCCAAGGACAAGGGAACAACAAGTGATCCAAAATCAATGGAGAGGAGGATATAGGAGGCCTGGTAGGGTTTGATCAAGGGCAATGTAACAGAGAGGAATTACTGAAACTTGAATGAAAGCCAGACATGCTAGTGGAACAAGAGGAATGTAAAAGGAAATAAAGGAAAGAACTAGGAGGCAAAGGGCATTTATAGAGGTCTAAATACAGGCATGTATATATGTAAATATATTTTTATATAACAATAGGGAAATAGATCAATACACATATATTTATAGGTTTAGTATTAAGATTCAGATAGACAATGGGCCTCTATTCAAGTCCTCCCTCAACACAAGAACACTGTGTTCTAAGAAACTGGCATTCCGTGATGCTCACCTTCTCGACACGATTGCTGAAGACAAAATGGGTGCATAAGCAAATGTGGTGAAGAAAGCTGATGGAGCCTGGCTATCAAAAGATATAGTGCTTGGGATCTTAAAGGCTTGAAGATAAACAAGCGGTCATCTAGCTGAAAGGCAACGAAGTCCACATGGAAGAAGCACACCAGCCTGTGTTGTAACGGGGTGTCATTGGGATCAGGTATCAGAAATCAGAGACCCAGAACAAATAAAAATCATATTATTGTGAATGAGGGGGAGTGTGGAGTGGAGACCCCAAACTCTTGAATTATATGATTTGCAAATTATGTCACTTAAGTTGTGTTTTTTTTAAAGGACTTACACTATTCACAATAGCCACAAGGTGGAGCTCACCTAAATGCCATCAATCGCTGGACTGGTGAATGATTGGACACACATGCAATGGAATTCTGCTCAGCCTGGGAGGAGAAATGATTTCTTCATACATGCATGCCACAGTATATATGGAGTTTAAAGACATTATATTTGAATAAAATAAGTCATTCACAAAATTATAAATATTGTATGACCTCATTTATGAAAAAAGGCAAGAAAGGCAAAATGTATAGTGATCAAACATTTAAATGCTTATCAGAGGTGGATAAAAAAGAACAGGAAAGGTGATGGAAAAATTGCACTGATTAAGCCTAGGGTTGAATAGCTGATTAATGCAATTTTTTCTAGTAACTTTATTATCTGCAAAAACTTGAATTGGCAAAACCTGTTTGCTAGATATATTTAAACAATGATTTTTTTAAAGGGGGAGTGGGTAGGGGGAAGGAGCGAGAAGCGTAGCTGTGGAGGCTCTTATACACAAGCAAACACTTCACGGAACTTAGTTTTTTGGTTTCGGGTCATGAGACATGGCAGATAATTAGCATAATAACATTTTTATCCTTTTGTTCTATGTCCTAATTACTTGCACAATGGCTGGGTCATAAAAGCTTTCCGGTGGCTATCCAATGTCCAATCAGCCTCTACTCAAGTAGAGCAACAGGGAAGGAGCGGGAGGAAAGGTAAGAGGGGACAGGATGTGTGGCTTACTGCTTCCAGGAAAGCTGTCTTCTCAGTCTTGAGACCAGAACTGGCCGGTGCTTCGATACCCTACTGAAGATTTTGATCAAAAGTTCCATAAAACAATTCTGATCAAAATTGGGAAAGCACATAACAGAATTTAAAACTCCTCTGGACTCCAGACTTCCTGTAGACAAGCAAGGTGGGTGAACCTGTGAGATATTGTCCTGAGATAACCTTCAAACTAGAAACTAGAAACCAAACATGTCCCCTGAATTCATATTAAAACAGAAGAATACTTTAGCTTAGCTAGTTAAAAAAAGATCTGCCTTGAGCATTGCAAGAGCCCTGGCGGTGTAATGATTACACACCCCGCTGCTAACTGCAGAGTTAGAAGCTCAGAACCCCTGGGGAAAGCTGTGGCGTTCTACTCCAGTGAAGGGTTACAGCCTTGGAAAGCTGCTTCCATGGGAGCAGCTGTCCTCTGTCCAGTCGGGTCACTGTGAGGCAGAGTTGACTTGATGGCAGTGAACTTAGTGTATCCTGGGTTCAAATCCCATGGCAGCCTCAACTTGAAAGATTAGTTAGGGACCAGAGAAGACACTGAATGTATGCTAATGAGAGGGGATCAGTTCAAAAAGGGTGGAGGTAATGGTTAAACTACTCAAAGAATTTCCTCAAGGAGCCCAAATGATCTGTGTAGAAAGTGTTGCATTGATGTGGTTTTACTGTGTATATTAAACAGCAACAACAAGATACGTAAGAGTTAACCAAAAACTTAAGTACATGAGCTCAAGTTTAAAGTTACACTGATTACAATAACTTTGATGGCCAGTCTTCTGTGTGGGTCTTTCCACTGACGAAACCATTAAGAGACTCGATATCCAAATAAACAATTGATTTCCTTGAAACAAATTTTGATGATTTGACGTCAAATTGAGTATTAGAAATTACTTCTCTCTAAACCATGAAACCAGTATGACTGTTTTTCTACAGCTCAATAGTAAATTCTGAGTTTTATCTCATATTTCCATAAGGGGGAGAGGAGCTAAATAGTATGCTTTAACATTATGCCTTGCATGATATCTTTGGGTGGGAGATTATGGGTAAACATTTCAAAAGACAAGTAATCTACCTTAAAATGTCCTATAAAACAAAATCCTACTGCTGTATTTATGTATGGAAACGCATGGGCATCATCATAAAATGATGTTGAATGACAGTACTTTAATAGGAAATAGATAATATGTTACATTTTAAGCCTAAATTCATGACAAATTGTAGAAATGTTGAAGTTACTAACCCGTGTAGCTAAATTTTCCCCACTGCTATTAAACTAGGCTCCTCTGTTCCTCTCTGAACACGAGCATGTGTTTGCAGCACACAGACAGGCCACTCAAACAGAAGGTGTATAGCTTCTCCTGGACTGCTTCCCAGCACAGTGGCCTCCGGTGCAATCTTTGGCTATAAAGCGTTAGCCAGTTCAGCAACACAATAAACATTCTTCCCTTCCCCCACATAAGTGGCCCAAATAGGAATTTGTCCAAGAAATTGCCTCCTGGGGTAGTAATCTCAAATCCCAATTCAAATAGCAGAAAGGCATGCATGTCCACCAAAAAATAAAGGAATCAGAATCTACTTATTGAGACAGCTGAATACTAAACCACTAATTGCTTAAAGTAATTTGGAAACAAGTTTTAGAAATCATAACACAAAAAGGACAAGACTTAAAGAAGTTATTACATAAATGAGACTAATGTGGGTTATTTTTCCTGACTTCATTCCTTCTGGGCATTTTTCTATGTGTGTGTAGCATTAATCTCAGAAGCTAAACAACCCAGCTGTAACTAACAAACATTATTTTTCTTAAGAAAGTACAGGTTGCATTAATATCAGAAAACAGTAGTAGCAGTACTGGAAGAATAAAATTTTCTACAATTATCTAGGCGATTTGCCCTGAATACTAATAGCCTCAGAATTAATTCAAGCTGAGAACATTAAAAAAAAACAACAAAAAAACTTTACCCTGATTTAAAAAGCCAATTATTCACTGACTGCCAAAGAAAAACAAAGCCTTGGTCTAAATGACTCCGTTCTGCCCTATCCTCTTTGCCCCTCCTCCACATTCCTCTACCCTGAAATACGCTGAAGGCTAGGACCGTACATATATGTCACACTACACTCATCACCCAAGTTTCCTACAATAACCATTGCTACTTTTTAAGGCAGTGGTTCTCAACCTTCCTAATGCGGCCACGACCCTTTAGTACAGTTCCTCTTGTTGCTGTGACCCCCCAACCATAAGATTAATTTCATTGCTACTTCATCACTGTCATTTTGCTACCGTTATGAATAGGGTGACCCCTGTGAAAGGGTCTTTTGACACCCCCCTAATGGGTCGTGACCCACAGGTTGAGAACTACTGTTTTGAGGTGTGTTTCTGTGCCATGGCTTGTGAGAGTCTATTCAAATGAAGCTCTATTATCCTTTACCTGACAATGTCAACCTGGTAGATAGAGCCAGTGGCTGCCTTCAAAGGTTAGAACAGTTAAGATGGAAGAAAGAACGCAATAAGTGTCTTGAAGAAACGCATCGTTGGTCAAATTTGGGTGCTGTATCAAAGGCTACTCAGTCATCTGGAATGATAATCAAATCTTTTTCAATCCTTTGGGGCGATGCGTTTGTTAACGGGAGCGGAGTGGATGGCTGTGCAGCTTGCAGAATGGGGTCAGGACCTCTAAGTTGCACCTTGAGAACCACTGCTGTGCTGCGTATATTTTCAGCAAAATAAAATTCGTGAAAACAAACTGTTGGGGAAGCCATTGATTTGGAGTTTTTTGGGTTTTTTTTCTCTTTGACTGCATTTTCCTTAAAATCCTTTGGTGACCATATATTACAACACATGTAACATATATGTGTTATATACATAGGTTTGGTTTTATTTAAACCATGTGGTTATTCAGTTTCCTATCCTGATTTTAAATATTGGTCAACAACCAAGCTTATACAATAGTGTGAGGTGCCACCTTTTCATTAGCGAATTCCTGTTTTCTGGATTAGTCTCAGTAGAGGCAACATATAACTTGTTAACAGTATGATTAAAATGTGGCATAAAATTTCCATTTTCAGATACTTCATTGCTTCAAATTTATAAAAACAAAACAAAAATCTCACTTAAATATAGATATTCATAACTTCTGGGAAAACTTTTTTCTTCAGTCTGAGGAAAGATTGAAGTCAGAAAAATACACCTTTATCACTATCAGAGATTCAGATGTTTTCATGTGTGTAAAATTCCCTACTAAATACAGATGTAAATGCATTCATTTGGAGATACAGAAATTCACAGGGAGGCAAAAGGAGGATAAAATATTTATTATTGAAACCACTAAGTGATGGGCCAGGGAAGAGTTACTTGAAATGTAGTGGTCCTCAGAAGAGCTGGCCAACAATCCCAATTCCTGGCCTCCTTTGTCCAGAGGCCCCAGGAGCGCTGTGGGTAGTAGATTGCACATTGCGCTGCTAACCACAAGGTCAGCAGTTAGAACCTCCCCGGCTGCTTGGCCAAGAAAGATGAGGCTTTCTGCTCCTACCAAGATTTATAGCCTGGAAAACCAGCGGACGCAGTTTTCTTCTTCCCTGCAGGGTCACATGAGTCAGAACTGACTTGTGAGTGAATGGTTATTCTGACTTTGGGATGAGAACTAAGGAGCTGTATTTTAATAAATATCACAGGAAATTCTGTCACTTTTTATTTGGGGCACATCCATACTCCAAGTCCCACAAGGGTATGAAACTGATTATTACTTATTAATGAAGGATTATGTGAAGTGGAGAAGGATGGGAAGATGTCATTAGCATGTAAAACTGATTATCTTGTTTCTTAGATCACTGAGAAAAGAGAGACAAACAAGCTTTTCTCCCAAATGTTTACAGCTCATCTATCCATCTAATTGCAGATGTCCCTACTAGCCAGCAGTTCTAGCGGAAGGCCTGTCATCCACTTGAGAAGCAAGTCTCATCCTTTCACATCCTAAACACATGGCTGCACCAATGCTTGTCTCTCTGCTGATCGTCCCGGCTTGCCTCTGTTCTTTCATCATTACCAACCTCATACAACTATTCTGGCATTTTCTCCTTCATTAAAAACAAAGCAAAAAAATCCCCATGACATTTGTCTTTTAGTGACTGTTCAAATTTTTCTTTCTCTTTCTTTTATAATAAATCTCCCCCCGTCAAATTGTTGTTAATGCTGCTTGGGTTTGCCTCATCCTACCCTTCTGAAATTCATCTCCAATGAGGACATTTTCCTCTTTGTTCTATATCAAAACTGCTCACCAGAATTAATGAAGCCAATGATCCATTCTCATGCGCTAACTCACCTGGCCAACTGTCAGCACTTGACCTCGTCCTGGCTTCAGGATGCAGTTATTTCTTCCCTTGGTCATTTCTCCTCGGGCTCTTTGCCTCTCATCTCCCTACAGGCACTTTCCTTTGCTCTCCTATCACCTCTGTCTCCGTCCCTTTTCTAGTTATATTTGTTTTCTTGAAGATACCATCTAACTTCATAGTTTTACATTCCATCTATATGTAGATGACACCCCCCCCCCGAATATATCTCTGGTACTGCCATTTCCTGTGACATAAACTCACATTTCCCACATGTCTAATTCAATGCTTAATCCAAAACCAAGCCCACTGCGTCAAGTCAATTCTGACGGCGGATGGAACCCAGGTGTTGGCCCGTGAGATTGACGAGGCTGGGGTCTTTGGAGGAAGACCGTGAGGCCTTTCTTCACGGCTCCTCTGCATTGGGATGAACCCAACCATCTGTCTTTCGGTTAAGCATCTGTCTGCTTAAGCATTGTGTCACCCAGCAGTCGTTGGTCATTGAATAGTCCTTCTATTTAACAAAGCCAGAAACAGTATCACTGAGCTTAGACATTCTTTTCTCCTAATTTGCAATTCCACAGACTTTCTCATTTCAGGAAATAACCCAGCTGCTTCAATAAAAAATGTCAGAGTCATCATTGACTTATTCCTCTCTGTTTCATCCTGAATCCGATCAATTAGCAACTGCTTTCAGTTGTATTTTGAAAATATGTCCTGTACATCACTTTTATCATGTCCACTGCCAACATGTCAGGACAAACTTCTAGCTTTCTCCCACATGGCAGGCAGAATGACTCTATTAAGGTACGGGTCAGATCGTATCACTTCTTCGACGAAAACCCTAAAATCCCCATCTCACCCAGAGTAAAAGCCAAATGCTTACGATGACTTTTGATAGCAAAATTAATCCAATGAAATGCAAATTAAGCCAGGTCAAGTCAACTCAAGGTATGACAATCAATTCAAGTTAAGACAAGTTTACCTATGTCAAGTCAGTACAAGGTAAATAAGAAAGGCCATTCAAGTTCTATATGATCTCTTCACCCACCCTTTCCTTCTTGTCTCTCTCTCTCTCTCTCTCTCTCTCTCTCTCTCTCTCTCTCTCTCTCTCTCTCTCTCTCTGACTCCAGCCACACTAGATTCCATGCTATTTTACCAAATCTCCCAGATCAAGATCTTAGCTCCTACTCTTCTGCCTCAAATGTTCCTTCAGTCATAGATTTGATTTTTATTCAAATGCCAACCTGTTAGCAGACTGTCCTTTTTCAACCTTTCTAATAATGCACTCATTTCTCAACAGTAATTTCTAATCCTTTACCTGAAAATGTTGTCTTCAAATTTATACGCAGGAACATATTACACTTTTTTTTCACTTTTCATGTATTTATTTTATGTATTACTAACTTCTCCCCTCCACTCTGCCTCCTTCAAGATTCCTAAAGGCAGGGAATTTTGTCTTACTTATTAACTAACTACTGTGTCCTGAGACCAGATGTCACAAAGTAGTGCAGAATAAATATCCTTGAGAAACGAATGATTGTTATTAAGATTACTGTCAACACCTAACTCAGGGTCTCCTTGAAGAAGAATAAAAAGCCAACATAAGTGATATAAATTTTATTCTTGAGAAGCCATGCACTATGCTTCACTGTTATTTTCCTCTTTGGGGTCATTTCTTCCCCTCTCCTAGTTTTAGTCAATCAACTTGGCTCTTTCCCATTGCGTTAAGGGGAGATATGCAGCATAAGAAAAGTCCATATGATGATATCATGTAACTTTCATAGAAATCATGAGAAATAAATTATTGCTGGGAACCATTTTGGGGTCATGAGAGAAGTGTCCTTCAAATGGAGAAATCGAGTGGACAAGTTGGGTTCAAATTAGACCATTGAAATTTTGGACCAAGCTTTGCTAATCCCTGAATTAGTCTCTTATGTGAGTACCTTTTATTTTTTATTGAGCTAATTTGTTTTAATCTCTTTAAACACAGATTTCTACATGATACAGAATTCTTAGCATTTCAAATTGAAGTCCAGTTTGAAAACATATATAACTGCTCATAATAATAGTATAAATGTAATTTATACTTTAAAAATCTGATCTATCATATTACTAACAATAGTCAATCAGATAAATTGGTCAAATTTGTATGCGTTTGTTAGAGTGCATGATATAAAGCATTGATTTAATCATTTGGTACAATATTAAAGTGTTAAGTAGATTGCTCAGAACAAAATTTTAAGATCAGAAGAAGGAGAAGGGATATTCACAGTGACAGAGCAGGGGATTCTACATAGCCTGACATAAGCAGAGCCAGGGGAAGGAAGGAGGCAAGAGTGGACTCAAGGCTGGTCAGTCTTAGGTCAGGAGACCTTGGGCAAGCAAGGTCAGAATTTATCAGGACATGAAGATGAGTGCTTTGGGCAATTGATAATCATATCAAAGTTACTGAAATGAAAGTAGAGTGAGAAGGGCATTATTTTGCAACCTGGCAAGGAAAAAACCTGCTAGGTAGATGTATATCTCCTACTTTCTCCGTTGGCAAATTCTTTCTACCCTCGATCTTTCTGTGACCCATTCTTCATCTCAGGCTCTCATTTCTACTCCTTAGAGTTGCTCTTTGCTTTTGCATTTTGAGAGGATTTTGATTTTCTTTTTCAGTGAGTCCAGCATTGATTCATGCTATTTTTCACCCAGTCTCTTGCCATGTCTTCCCTCAGTTAGAGATGTAGAGTTTACCAGATGGTTAGCTAGTCAGAGACTAACAAGGGGAGGAAGAGGTGATGAATGGAAGGAAATTGGCAGGAATATTAAACACAAAAGAGAAGTAGATCTACTTCTCCAGCGCCCAGGAAGGTAAAGGGCTGAATAAAACACCTTTCCTTATTAACAGAGAAGACCTGAGCGATTGCAGATAATGAAATGGCTGGGTGAAGAAAGACAAGAGTTCATACACCCCCTGCGATGTCTGAAAGAGACTTGAGTTTTGCGTACAAGACAAGAGCACGACATGAAGTCTGGGGTGCCAGGACACACATACCTGAAAGGAGAAGGGACACTGCAGAGGAACGATCAACAGCAGAGGATGGGCCTGACGCCCAGCCGATGGTGGGAAATATGCCAGGAACTGACTGTAAGTTAGTCCTGCTTTATCTGTTGCTAGGCCTTTTAGACTAGCTAACGGCTCTTTGGGTTTCTTTTCTACCACACAATAAACTTACTCTTTTCATTCAAATCTTTTCTCTGACTGTTGTCTGAATTTTGTCCCTTGCTAGAAATCTTTCTTGAGAGCTGGCCAAGAACTGAGGAGTCCAGAGGCTTGAAATTATGAACCTCCTTCTGGTGACAATATCAATTACTTTGAGGACTAAGGTACATGTGACACAAGACATGCTTTATCCATCACCTCATACACATGCAAATGTTGGACATTGAATAAAGAAGCCCAAGACGGAGCAAGAATTAGTACACTTGAATTATGGTGCTGGTCAAGAATATTGAAAGTACTATGGAATGCCCAAAGAACAAACAAATCTGTTTGGGAAGAAGTACAGCCATAATATGCCCCTTAGAAGCAAGGATTGCTTGACTTCTCACATACTTTGGACAGGTGATCAGGAGGAACCAGTCGCTGGGGACAGACTGCTAGATTCAGGGGACAGTGAAGAAGGAGAAAGGCTTCAACAGGAGAGATTTGCACAGGGACTGCAGCAATGCATCCAAAGGACAGAACAACTGTGAGCATGGCCCAAGGCCAGGCGGTGTTTCCTTCAGGTGCACCCGGGCTTGCTGTGCGTCAGACCTGACTCTCAGGTCCCTCACAGCAACATCGAAAGCCTTGGTTTTTGTTCTTCCATCTGCCACTTCAGCTTTCTTTCACGCAGACTAACTTTATAAACGAGCAGTAACACGGCTATGCATATTTAATCAGTGCATTCTCACTTATAAAATAGTTTTGTGGATACCCAGTCGCATATGGCCCATTGCAAAATATTTGGTTACTTTATTTCAAGAAATTGTCCCACTTTATCCTTCCAAAAGAGTGATGGTTAATTGTCGGTTGATTTTTTCATTTTGAGAAGATTTTTCTTTTCTTTTTCATTGAGTCGGTTATTCTGATTCTTGTTATTTTTCACCCTGTCTCTGTTATTCCTCCTCTATAAGGTTTATCAGATCAATTATGTCTCTTTTAACAGAGTTATAGGTCACAAAAATGAAAAAGGGCAAGGAAGATTTATTAGGTGCAAATTATGTGGCCAGCGCTCTGCAAAGCTCTTCCTGTTCACATTTAATCCTCCCAATTACCCTGTGTGTTGAGTATTATGATTCTAATTTTATGGATGAGGAAATCAAACTCACTGAAGTTAAATAACTTGCCCAGGGCCATGTAGCTAGTTAGTAACAGAGCAAGATCCAAGGGGTAATGTTCTTTCTACTATAACAAATTACTCTTCTAAGTTCAAGTAGGAAAATATTGGCATTTTAACAGTGGTTTTGATTTTCCCACATATACTTTAAAAAATTCAGGTAGTAAACTGCAATTAGAGAATACGCTATCACTGATACAGAAACACAGCCATATTTGCAACAAAAAACCCCGTAATCACATAAAAGTTACAGAAGAAATTAGTAATAAAAATATATTTTGTTTAGTCCAGTATTTCCACATTTAGTTGTGTGTTCTGTCAATGATATTGTTTTGCACATTCTGTCGGGAACAGACATGGGTCTCTTACAGCCAGGAGGCATCCAAGTGAGTGGTAAACATATCAATCTTTCTCATTTACAACTTTAAACATATATACATAGATTTAAAATTATTTCATTTGTTGCCTGTTGAGAACTCCTCATAACCTACACTAACTCAATTTCTACATGTACAATTTATTGACTTTTATTACATTCCTCAAATTGTACAAGTATTTTCAACTTTCCTTTCTGAATTTATCCTTCCACAATTAATATGAACTCACTGATCCCTAATTTTCCTACAGAATATTTCAAACTGCTCTTGTCCATTAGCTCTCGCATATAAATATCTTCATAGAGCATAATGCTTACAGTAGATAATCGTTACTAGTTAAATCAAACTTCATAAGATATTTCTGAATTAAGGTTTATGGTTTGAAAAATATCTCTGGGCAAGAGCTTGGGGTTTCACCCACTCCTCCATAGGTCTAGAGAGTATGCATTATATAATCATCTTCGATTCTGTTCTGCTTATTCCCTTTTTAAAAATCAGATTCTTCTCTGGAATCATTTACCCAAACATTCCATGATGGGAGATCAGCACCACCCTGATTGGGCCTCCTGCCAAAGAAGGCAGCTGCTCCTGGAAGCAATTAGCCAGATAGTCTGTATTTTCATCTTCTTCCTAACTCTTCGTCTTCCCCTGTTATTCCAGGTGAATAGAGACCAATTATTGTGCACCGATGGCCATTTGCAAGCTCTTCAGATGAAAGCACCAGCAAAGCCCAAAGTGGAACAGAAACACCAGACCTGATATCAACCCTTTCCCTGGACTGACGCTCACACCCTGGCCCCAAACCCAGAGAATCAAAGTGCAGCAGCTTTTCTTTTTGCTACTGTTACTTAAACACATCTGTCATATAATTTTTGCCAATTCAACTTTTCTACAAATGTACAACTTATTGGCAACAATTACATTAATTGGCTGTACAACCCTGTCCTTCATAAATGCAGCGTATCCATCATCATAAGCTGAAACACGATCCTTTATAAGAATATATATGTATATATTTCAGTGGCATCGACCAGATATCAGGCACCAACAGTCCAGTTCAGTTACATTAGATTTAAAATTATCTTCTGGTTTGTGAATCATTAACTCTGGTTCTACTTAAGTTCTTTGTGACATCTTTGATCAACATTAATCATTCCGTCCCTCATTTCAATTCCCCCCTTTGGTTTTCTGAGAATCTGTTCCTTCTTTCTTTAAGCATGTCTACCTCACCATTGTAAGTTTACTTGGGTTCTTCCCTTTTAACATAGCAATAATCACAATTTTCTTTTCGCTCTTCTATGGTATTGCTAAGTCACACATAGCTGTATGTATATGTTTGATACACATATTACTAAACTCCACCCATATATTTATTGTGAAATCTAACCTGTATCTTCTATTGCAAAAGTTTTATTTATGCACACAATCAAAAAGACACATGTAAAATACACACACACACCACTTTCCATCAGAAAGTTAAGAGAACATTTTTCTTTAGAAAAATTAAGTAGGTAAGTTGGCCAGATGGGTTATATTTTATTTGTTCAATTAAGTAAATTGAAGAAATTAGGAAAAGGACGGCTATAAGAAACAAAATGCTCCAACAGGCTTTTAAGTATATAGGGAACAGAATTCCTTTCGGGCAATTGCATCTATCTCAAAGTAAAATAATGGCCATCCTCTTGAATTCTATCATTTCTAACTGTCAGTTTGATAACTATCAGCAATGCTACAATCCAAGGAATGTGACCATAAATTCTGGATAAATAACCATACCGATCAAACTCTTAGTCAGACACAATATATTAGTCTTGTGTTATAAACTGCAGAGTGAGAAAAATGCTAGAGTATTTATGGACTCCATTGTGCTATGTATTAATTTCCCAACTCTTTTACTACAGTGCTTGCTTTTGCAACAAAATCAAAGACCATTTTTCACATGAGGTTGAAAGAACAATTAAATAAATTTGCTGTAGTTTTTCTCTTTTTTCTGGGAAGTTTCCCTTCCGTCTTTAATTCCATTTGCTGACTTTCCCAACTCAAAAGCAACACTGCTCACAGGATCCCTTCATGTTCTACATATTTCACAGTAGAAAAGAATTATGCACCAGCACATCTCTCCCCATGCCCCTCACAAGAGTACGTGCATAAAATAAAAGCAAAAAATCCTTAAACTCACTGCCATTGAATCGATGTTGACCCTGAGTGGGCCTGTAGGACAGGGTAGGACTGGCCCTGTGAGTTTCTGAGATTGTGATTATTTTTCTTTTTATTCAAGTAAATATTTACTTATTTATTTTAAATTATTTTATTGGGAGCTCATACAACTCTTATCATAATCCTTACACACATCCATTGTGTCAAGCACTCTTATACATTTGCTTCCCTCGTCATTCCCAAAACATTTGCTTTCTACTTGAGCCCTCGGGATCAGCTCCTTATTTTTCTCTTCCCTCCCCACTACCCCCTCCCCCATGCAAAAGCAAATGTGGTGAAGAAAGCTGATGGTGCCTGGCCATCCAAAGAGATAGAGTCTGGGGTCCTATAGGCTTGAAGGTCAACAAACGGCCATCTAGCTGAGAAACAACAAAGCCTACGTGGATGAGACTGCAATTCTTTATGGGAGTGGAAAGCCCCTTCTGTGCCCCCAGGACGGCTGGTGGTTTCGAACTTCAGACCTAAGGGATTGCAGCCGGCTCGTAATCACTGTGCCTCGACCACGCCACTGCAAGTAAGATGGGGTTTCAAACGTACTTGGAGGAACAGAACGAAAAGAGAATGAAATTTCACCATCAACTCTTTTGAAGCTCCTTTCATGCTTGCTATTCGCAATCTCTGCTCTTTGGTGGCTCTTAGATGCACTTTCTGAAGGGACGCCCCAACGCAGCAATGCTACACTAAGTCTACTGTGTACTTTTGCTACACAAAAGGTCTCCAGTCACCTTTTGAGTTTGAGGCTAAGTTCAGATCATCTAATCACTGTCCCCCTGACTTTTCCTGCATTTTATCGTCTAATCTGTGTTTTTTTTACAGCCGTTTGGAATGGTCACTGTCATCTCTTCTTCACATACTTTCAGTCTCTTTGTGCAGAAGTTACTCAAGAATGTGCATGTTCATGTGTATACAGTGGAGCTGTGATTTAATAAACATCCTTTCATGTCATAGCAGTGGTTCTCAACCTTCTTAACGCCGTGATCCTTTAATGCGGCTCCTCATGTTATGGTGACCTCCAACCATGAAATTATTTTTGTAACTACTTCATAACTATAACTTTGCTACTATTATGAATCGTAATATAAATATCTGATATTTAGGATGTATTTTCATTATTATAAATTGAATATAATTAAAGCAGAGTGATTAATCACAAAAATAATATACATTTACATATTGTAAAATATTTATTTCTAATGATAAATAAATTAAATGTTGTCTTGAAGCATGGTGTCACATGGGTAACAGTCTTCATGCCAGGTATTTGAATGTGGGAGTATCTGCATGTGGGCAGATTTGCCTACAGAAAGATAGAGGAGCAGTGTCTGGGTTCCTGAGACCATCGGAAATATGTGTTTTCCAATGGTCTTAAGTGACCCTTGTGAAAGGGTTGTTCAATCTCCAAAGGAGTTGCAACCCTCAAGTTGAGAACCGCTGCAGTAGACTTTTGCTCTGCCCTTAAAAATCCATTTCTCTTTCACCTTAGTAATAGATTCTTGGACAAGGTGGTCAACTAAAAGGCTCTTACCCTTTTACGTACACGCCTAGGCATGGTCATGCAACTAAGTCTGGCCAAAACATTCTAAAACATTTATTTCTACTTTAGCCCTTGGTATCAGCTCTTCATCTCCTGCCCTCCCTGCCCTCATGCACTCTTGATAATTTATAAATTATCATTATTATGTCATGTCTTACACTATCCAAAGTCTCCCTTCACCCACATTTCTGTTGTCCATCCCCCAGGGAGGGGGTTATATGTAGATCCTTGTGATCAGTTCCCCCTTTCTACCCCACCTTCCCTCCACCATCCTGGTATTGCTACTCTCTACACTGGTCCCAAGAGGTTCATCTGTCCTGGATTCCCTGTGTTTCCAGTTCCTGTCTGTACCCATGTACATCCTCTGGTCCAGCTGGTTTGTAAGGTACAATTAGGATCATGATAGCAGGAGGGAGGAAGTATTAAAGAACTAGAGGAACATAGTATGTTTCATTGTTGCTACACTGCACCCTGACTGGCTCGTCTACTCTCTGTGATCCTTCTGTAAGGGGATGTCCAGTTGCCTACAGATGGGCTTTGGGTCTCCACTCTGCACTCCCCCTCATTCACAATGATAGGATTTTTTGTTCTTTGATGCCTGATATCTGATCCCATCGACACCTCATGAGCACACAGGCTGGTGTGCTTCTTCCATGTGGGCTTTGTTGCTTCTGAGCTAGATGGCTGCTTGTTTACCTTCAACCTTTCAGACCCCAGATACTATCTCTTTTGATAGCCGGCACCATGAGCTTTCTTCACCACATTTGCTTATGCATCGCTTTGTCTTCTAGTAACCACCTTGACCTTTAAGTTTGGAAACCACAACTGAGAATAACACAGCACAATACAGCCTGTTACCACCTTGGAGTTTCCATATCAGTCTTTGACTTCTGACCTCCAGGCTCCTTTAAGTACCAGAGAAATAGACTTCTACTATCTTTAAGCTATTTTTATTTTGTTTTTCTTGCTAAATGCAGTTGTACTTAAACTTAACTGATACACACATCTTGGAATGTTTCCTGGAAGCCAAAGGGTGCCAAACTGTATGGAGACTGGTGTGACTGATCCATGTTTCTCAGGACGTTTACCTACCATAATACACCTGAAACTTAAAGTTTTGTTTCAGATGTGATTTATTAGCACTATACTTACTGTTCTACTTCTCAGTGGTCATGGCTGATTATTTAATTACATTCTCAAACACATAGAATCAGCATCAGAATTCCTTTGAACTTTTTGTTCTTTTTTTTGCGATAATAAGAACATTGTCATGATTTGGACATGCCTGTTGCAAACTGTTACATAGTTGGTATGATTATCAGATCATAGCCTATGTTTTCCAACAATAATTCCTTAGGAAAGAAGTATCATTTATTGTTTTAAGGAGTAAAGGACAGTTACATATATTATTGTCTATATGCATAAACAGGAAAGCAAATGAAACATGTGCAGTGCTTAATTTTTCGTAATCAATGAGTTCAAGCAATGTTTGAGGTAAATTCCAAAGTTAAATTCACCAATAAAGTATTGTCTTGAAACCCATTTATTTAATTGATAAATATTAGCATTTAGATAATAATTTTAATATAATTTTATGTAGTATGACTCTTTAATTCTTTAGAGGGCTTACATGTGTATTTTAAAAGATGCTTTATACTGTACTGAAATTTGCATGTTGGGTTACTTATGTGATTACTTTCTCACATTTGCATATACATGTTTTCAATAACAGTATTACAAATCTTAAATAATCAAGTCCCTAAAAGTAAAAACTTAATAATTGCTTGCTCCTTTATGTTAAGTAAAAGTCATTTAGCTCAAAGTATAATGAATAGAAAATATGTTTGTTTCAAAACACTAGACTATTTTTGCAAAGATCTTTACAAGACTGATTTGGGTGTGTTACTTAATTAATTTTCTACATATTTTTAAAATGCAAATGTTTCAGGGAAAATATTATGTGGCCAGATGCCAGAAGACTATTTTTTTAAAAATCACCAACTACATTGTTGTTGAGTCAATTCCAATTCATAGAAATCCTACAGGACATAGGAGAACTGCTCCATTGGGTTTTGAGTGTAATAAATCTTTATTTTTTTCTTTCTCATTGGTTTTTGTCTTTAATTAATAAAATATCATTATATTGGGTGCTCTTACAGCTCTTATAATAATCCATATTTCAACTGTATCAAGCATATTTGTATATATGTTGCCATCATTATTTTTTAAACATTTACTTTCTATTTGAGCCCTTGGAATCAGCTCCTCTTTTTCCCCTCACTTCCCCCCTCCCACCCATGTGACCCCTTGATAAATTATAATTATTTTCATATCTCACATTAATCACTGTCTCCCTTCCCCCACAGTTTCTGTTGTTAGTCCCTCTTGGGCGTGGGGGGTGGGGCAGTGTTCCTGGTGGGTGGTTATGTGTCAATCTTTGGAATAGGTTCTCCCTTCCTCTCCTCCTCCCCACCTGCCCCTACACTCCTGGTATTGCTGTGCCCATTCCTGTTCTTGGATTTCCTGTGTCCTGAGCTCTTATCTCTTATCTGTAATTATACACATGACCCCAGGCAGGACTGGGGTCATGATAGTGGGGGCTGAGGAAGCCTCAAGGAACCACAGAAATACTGTGTGTTTCATAGGTGCTATACTACATCCTGGTTGACTAATCCCTTTTTTGTGACCCTTCTGTGAGGGGATGTCCTATTTTCTACAGCTGGGTTTTGGATCTCTGCTTTGACCCCCTCGTCATTCTCAATAATATGCTTTGGTTTGTTTGTTTGCTGTCTCATGATGCCTACCAAGGTAGTAAATCTTTCTGGGTGAAGACTGCCTCATCTTTCTCTGGAAAAGCAGATGGTGCATTTGAACTGTCCACCTTTGGTTAACAGCGCAGTACTTAGCCCGGTGGATCACCGGGACTCCTTGAGGACTCTTTACACACCAAGAAGCCAGAAAAAGGTGTACATTCAAATCCAAAGTTACCAGTAGACTCAGGTAATGAGTTAACATCTACATATGTATTTTCAGAATCGGAGCAAACCTACTAAAAATGCCTCCCTGTCGCTTTCGAAGTTCTCACAACAAAAGCTGCTTTGAAACATGCTGAGAGAAGGCCCAGAATACTCCCGCCAAACCTGTTCAGAATCTCACCCTGCGGGCGGACGACCAACCGCTGTGCGCCTACTTGCTGGGTGTGACTATTGAACGTTGATCATTAGTTGAACATAATTTGGTTGATGATATGCATTTTAACTTTTAATATTTGCATTTCTAAACCTGTTCATTTAATTTTCACTAAGTGAGGTGCTCTACATTCACTTAAACACTTAGTACCCTGGGTCAGTATAAAAGGATTTATAGTTTTAAAAATACATTTGAATTTCACTCATCTTTCATTTCAAAGCAAGAACCTAATTTCAGTGCTCGACCACCAAGGCATAGGTCTTTAAAAAAGAAACGTGACATGTGAATATATTAACATTCTTTTCTGATTCAGCATCATTTTACAGTCAATTTTTAGACACAATTTTTGAAGTGAAAGAAGAGGTTGGTTAAAAAAATGGAAAATATTGATTTCCTTAAAATAAATCCAACCACACCTACTTTTCCAGTGGACCTTATTGGAAAGTCTTATCTACTGGTAAGATTCAATAGATACGTGGGCTGTCACACACACATACATAGATAGCAGCACAGAGATATATGTAAGTAAAGACAGACAATCACATATTTATATAGTGGCATAAATAGGTAACAAAAATATCATAACTATAGACTGGCTGATTGTCAGAGATATGTACAAAATTAAAACACTAAATGGGACAAAGAGGAAGAGACCCCATGGAAACCCACCTGAAGTGAAAGAACAGAGGATACATTTTGCTTCTTATAAATGTGTTTGCTTTAAATTAAGAGCCTGGATACCATGGTGATTATAAAACAGGAGCAAATACCAAATTAGCAAGAATGCTTTTTAGTTCTCCTTTTTTGATGAATGTTGTATGAGACACAATATAGGTGAACTAATTGAACACTCATAGGTGAAGTGAGATCAGTTAAAATGAACTCGGGACTAAGGGAAAGAGTGCCTGGACCTGGTTTAGGATTATGGTCTCAGGGATATCAAAGCCGATTGGCACAGCATAGCTGACAAAGCCAGTATTCTGCATCCTCCTTTGGTGAGTAGCATAAAACCGTGTGAGTGACCATCAAAGGTGGCACTAATGACCTCTCTTCCTCTGAAGCTGAGAAACTGTAGAAAATCAAAGATGCATGGAAACAATCATTTCAAAGGACTAATTAGTCCAAAGGATAACCCCAATCTGCATGATCCTAAACCAGAGCCAGGCAGTGCCCACACACCACTGATCTGAAAGGGATCACAACAGGAGAGCCTGGATAGAAATAGGAGAACAGTGTGGAACCAAAATCAGAATAAAAAAGGCCAGGCTTAATGGTTTCATAAAGACTGGTGAACGCCTACACTGCAGCCCTTAGATATCCTTTTAGTCTGGCCCTGAAATCACTGCTAGGTTGGAACTTTTAGCGCAACAAGAGACGAGTCTTTAAGGGGAGCACCACCACCAACGGGGTACACGCTCCTCAGAACAATCACCTCAGTGCTATGAACCATGGGCATTTACCACGGGATAGAGCTCCGCAGGCAGGATGGGAAAGGAAAGGTTGAAGGGAATTGGTAAGCACAGGGAGGAAATGAGAAGAATGCCGTTACATTATGAAGACTGCAATCAATGCCATGAAACAACATGTATGAATTGTTGAATGGAAAGCCCATTTGTTCTGCAAACTTTCACCCAAATCACAATGATAGGTTTTTTGCTTTTTAAATGAACCAGGGAGCTATGTGTAAGCTATTAGTGTAGGCAATAAACTACATTATTCATTCAAGTTATTATTGTTGGAAATTTTATGCAAAATTCACTCAGAGGGGACTGACTTCAGTTATTTAGATGGCTCTAAGACAGTTCTTTAGCTTCTCCACCCAGCATCCTAATGCACATCCAACTCCCCCAACAGAGAATACCTGCCTAAGATATTTCCCAAGCAGTGAAGACAAGAGTGAAGTTGTGTGTAGACAAGGTTTAAGGTAACTCTTTTAGCTCATATTGGAGCTATTGTGGTGTAGCAGTTATGTCTTGAGCTGCTAACTGCAAGGTCAGCAGTTCAAAACCATCAGCTACTCCATAGGAAAAAGATGAGGCTTCCTATACTGTATAAAAAGTTACTGTCTTGGAAACCCACAGACATATATCTATGCTGTCCTGTAGAGTCACTGTGAGGGGGAATTGACTCGAGGGCAGTGAGTTTGGTTTTAGTTTATTTTAGCTCACAGTCATTTTGGGAATTTCTTTCAATCCTTTATCTACTTTCCAGTGGTGTAAACAAGTGTTTGGTTCAGATCATTGTCATTTAGATCAAACCAGAGCTTCCTAAATTTGCAGTTAATTAAAGTTAGCTCATGGAGTGATTGCTAGAATTGCATAATTGTCACTGGAAGATACACTCTTGAGGTCTTTCCTTGGTTTTGAAGCTGTTCGTCTCTGTATTAGAAGCTCCAGTCTACTGTGTCTCTTGTCAAACCGTGGTGGCCGGCATGTTGCTGGGGTGCTGGCGGCTCTTGCCACTGGTATTTAAGTAGGGTTACCACAGATTTCAGCAATGCTTACAGAAGAACAGGCTATGAAAAAGGAAGAGGCTGTCCATTTCCGAGGGATTAGCCACGGTAAGCCTTGTGAATAGTAGTCAAACATTGCCAGAACAGTGCCAATAACGAGCCCCTCAGGTTGGACTACATTCAAAATACAACCCTTTTCAAAATGGACCTCGCAGTAATGACCTGCAGTGGGCTGGGTCTCCTGGAGAAGCAGAGCCAGTGGATACAGAGCAAGAAAGCTGCCCACATGGGCAGAGAGAGGCGGGCCTGGCCAGCTCAAGTCCGGGTCAGAGGCTACACTTGAGGTGCTTCCTGACTCACACAGCTGTTGGCAGGAGGGAAATCCGGCAGGGGACAAAGCAGGAGGTGGAAGACTACATGCTGGCAGAGACTGAGCCAAGTGGGTTCCAGGCAGATAACATGGTAGACCACTGAGAGTCCCCAGAGCTGGAAGGCCACATCGTCCGCTGCTAGCATAAGTCTCGAGGAACCAGATACAGCAGGAGGAAGAAGAAAGAAGGGCGAAACCAAGCTAGAGACCACACGTTAAAATGGCAAGGCCCAACGCTTCCTCCTCGCAAAGATCCCATTTCAACAACACACTCCACAACTATCCGCAGACCTCACCAGACAGAATACACAAGAATTCAATTGACTGCATCTATGGGAAGAAATGATGGAAAAACTTAATATCAGCAGGCAAACAAGGCAGGGGGCTGACTGTGGGATAGACCGCAGCGTTTTCCTATGGAAGTTTATGGTGAAGTTGAAGTTGATCAGAGTCAAGGTACAACTTTGAGTATATCCCACTTTTAAGAACATGTTAAGAACAGAGTTGACTCTTTGATCACTAATGACAAAAGACCTGGCGAACTCTGGGATGAGATCAAGAATCACACACGAAGAAAGCAAAGGGTCTTGAAGAAGAAAGGAAAGGAAAAAAAGTCAACGAGGAGCCACAAGACTCTGAAATGCCCTCATTGGATGACTGCAGGAGTCCTGCGTGGGGCACATGGCTAAGCACTCCACTACTGACCCAAAGGCTGGCTCTTTGTTCCCGCCCTGAGGAACTCGGGACAACAAATTAGTAGCGACAGGGAAGGAGCTGTGGTGACATAGCGGGCCCCTCTTTAGACTGCTAACTGTTAGGTCAGGGGTTCAAACTGAACCGCTCTTCCACGACAGCAAGATGAGGGGTTCCGATTCCGTAAAGAGCGATGGCCTTGGAAACCGACCATTTCATGGGTAAAGCAAGAGTGGTCAACTCTACTCGGTTGGACTTGACTGAATGGCAGAGTTCTGAGTTGAGTACACTACAACAGGATAAAGAGAACGCTGGAAGGTGGGAGAAGATTTGAGGGCAATCTGAAGTCTGTTGTAACAGCTTCACTGAGAGGCATGAAGGACCACAATCGCCTGAAGGTGTCCTGATGGATAGCCGTGTGATCTAAGGGAGCACCATAATCATAGAGAATAAGAGTAACCAACCCCAGCTTCCTTTGGTAACGAGACCTCTGCTCAGCACCATTATGTGTTCAGGTTTCTGAGAATTGGAATCAATTTGAAAGAAAAGAGGTGCTCCCCCTCCCCACCCCAAGTGCCTTCCAGGAATTAGTTTAGCAGCCATAGCCAGAGAAAAGTGCTGATGTTAGAGATGCTTTGAGACTAAACCCTCTCTCTACCATTTTCCTAAGTATGTCAATTATAGCAAGTCAGTTTATAATAAAGCCTTATGTTTCCTGTGTTTCAAGCTAGGCTGTTGTTTTTGTTAGGGGGAAGCACAGCCCAGTCCTGGCCCGCCTCACAATGCTTCTTCTGTTTGAGCTCATTGCTGCAGCCACGGTGCATATCCAGCTTGTGGAAGGTTTCCTCTTTTTCACTCCCCCTCTGCTTCACCAAGTGTGGGCGTTCCATTACCTGGTGTCAATTTGGGACTTGAGAGGATTAAGAGTGAAGGAGTGGAGTCTCGTCTGTCAATCGGCTCATAGCCAATGAGGTCTCAGTGTGGGCATGGTTTACTCCTGAGAATTCTGAGAAATCTGGATTTTCCTCCCTGGAGGCAAGAGATTCTCTCTCTTTTTCTCTCTTTATCTACCTATCTATCTATCTATCTATCTTGGCTGACTCCCTGTGAGACATCCCTGAGAAGAAGCCACATGAACCTACCTTAATGCAGCCCTGGGTGCTGGAGAAGCCACGTGGAGACTCCTGCCAGAGCTGAGATGCTTACAATGCCATTGGGTCCATAGATTTTCTACCCACTAGCCTGTGATTGTCTTGCATTTAGCATAATTGCATGTGTTTCATGAGTCTGAAGAGGACTTTATAGATTGGTATTAAACATATGGACTAATATTGGACTTATGGACTTGGACTGGGCAGGGTTGGGATGCTTTCTTAATATATAATTACCCTTTATATAATACTCTATCTTATACACACATGAGTGTTTATGCATTTGTTTCTCTAGTCTACCCAAACTAACACACCAATCATGATGTACTTTTCCGGTAGCTAGTCTGTCCTAATAACATGTACAAGGTACTGAGATGAAATTTCAAAACCAACAATCCTCTCTCTTGCATTAAGTTCTTATTTCTACTAGCTCTTCATGTCATAATAAAATGCCTTCTCAATATACAAGGAAGCAAACAGCAGATATTTTACCCACATAATCCTTAAAGAAATGTAAATAATTTATATTATTCATCTAATCACCCCTTATCTGTTTGAAATACCCTTTGTATTTAGCTTTCTCTTTAAGCTTAGAGTCAAGTAACTAAACACAGTATTTTTCCTATTTTCCCATCCCATATAAAACATAGAAACATCCTGGAAATTCTCAGCATCTTCGGAAGCTAAGGAATCTGTATCTACTGTCGGATGGTAATTATTTATCATCCTTTCCTAGAGACGGTTCCACAATGCAAACCTTAATCAGCCCCTGACCCTCTCTCCAAAAGCATGCCAATTCCCTAAGTGCAAAATATGTGTTATTATAAACATACATGCCAATGCTTCAAAGCTGCTGAAATCTCTATAAAGTCTCCCGAGGAACAACATTTTAATAAATGTCATCCCAAGAAACCAACCATACTTTTGTTAATGTGCCCAAAGTCAGAATTAATAAGATTCTCTCTTTTGAAAATCTCACTGTGTATTTGATGCCAACTCAAGAAACCCCAGGTATGGCAGGGGAGAAATTAGCTCAATAGGATTTTCAATAGCTAATTTGGGGAAAGTAAAGCATGAAGGGTTGGGGTTTATTTCTTCCAGATCACCTTGAAGTGGACTCATATTTTTTATCTTTTGCACCAACCAATTGCACCCCCTATGATTTCTACTTATCAAGCCCCATATTGTCAACCCGCCACCTGCGTCCGTCCTGTGCAAGCAGTGAGCACAGCGATGACGGCGCCCTCAAGCAGACTACGCGATAGTAGAGGAAGCAGAGACTTGGAGGAATTGGATTTAATACAATATGAACAGTGCTAACCGCAGCAGGATACACCAAACACTCTGAGAAGACAAATGAAAACAGAATACTTGCTGCCTGAAAGGGTAAGAGAAAACCTGCCAAAGTCGATTTTGAGCCAGCTACTTCATTCTTAAAGGTGTTTTATTTGTGCATGTGTGTGCGTGTAAGAGGTGAATCCTTGTAATAGGAAATAGTTATTATAAGAAGATATTATGTGGTACCACTGAAATCTATATTTGAGATAAAAGGTTAGGTATTCAGTATTCCAGCACTATAATTATTGCCATTATTATAAAATTCCACAACCTAGTAATTTATCACTGAGTTCTGGGGCATGGGGGAATTCCTCACATCCAAACATATTCAGCATCTAGCAATCACCCTGTGTCAGTCTGGGTTGACAGGAGAAACAAATTCATAGACATGCATATGTGTATAAGGAAGAGCTTAAAATTTCCTAGCCCTTTCCAGAGCAAATCCATAAATCCAATATGAGCCTATATGTCTGATATACTGAATGCAAGAAGATCACAGGCTAGTGGGTGGAAATTCTTGTGGATCCAGTGGCTATGGAAGCATCTCCATGCTGGCGTGGGTCTCTACGTGGCTCCTCCAGCTCTAGGGCCCTGGCTCCATCAGCGTAGCTCCATGTGTCTTGTCAACAGGAATGTCTGACAGGAAGAGTGTGTGTCCTGTGCCAGGGAGAAGACAGGAGATCCTAGAAGCCTCGGTCAAAGGCCAGGTCCACACAGAGGCCTCGTTGGCTGTGACCTGATTGATAAGCTAGACTCCACCCCTTCTTCAAGTTGGCAGTACATTATGTGACTGACACACATCCTAAAAAGGCCTTCTCTCGCTTTTTAAAATTTTAATAAATCATTTTATTGGGGGCTCTCACTGCTCTTATAACAATCCATGCAACAATTGTATCAAGCACATTTGTACATACATTGCCATCATCACATCCAAAACATTTTATTTCTACTTGAGCCCTTGGTATCAGCTCTTCTTTTTTCCCCTCCCTCCCCCACCCTTCCACCCTCATGACTCCTTGATAATATATAAATTATTTTTATTTTCATATTTTACAACATTTTCTGTCTCCTTCACCCACATTTCTGTTGTTGCCCCCTCCCCCTCTGAGGTAGGGGGGGTTGTATTTGTCTGGGTACTTTAGAGAAACAAATCCACAGAAACTCGTGTATAAGAGAGAGTTTTATATAGAGATTAAGTGCGCACCAAGAAAACATACCAACCCAGTGCTGCCCAAGCCCACAAGTCCAACATTAACCCATTAATCCATATGTCCAACACCAATCCACAAAGTCCTCCTCCAACTCACAAAACAGACACGATACCGACCGCAGGAGGAAAGCCAAGTCAGTGAATGTGTAAGCATCTCAGCACTGGCAAAGGTCTCCACACGGCTGCTCCAGCACCCAGAGCTTCATCTGGGTAGGTCCATGTGGCTTCTCCTTGGGGATATCTTGTAGGAAGTCAAGCTTGCCAGCTGAAGCAGGGAACTGCTAAGGCAGCTGCACCCTGGTGTGACCATCACAAATCAAGAGACCAGAGAACTAGACAGGCAAGGCTCACCAAGTCATTTATCCCTCCACCCTTCAATTAACCCCACTTGTGTTTATTGGCCAGGTTGGCACAATAAGCTAACTAACTCAGGGGTGTACGTTGATCATTGTGATCAGTTGCCCCTTTCTTACCTTCTCTCCCCACCTTTCCCCTACCTTCATGGTTTCGCTACTATCATTACTGGTCCTGAGGATTTTATCTGTCTTGGGTTCTACGTATCCAGAGCTCTTATCTGTACCAGTGCATATGCTCTGGTCTAGCCAGATTTGTAAGATAGAACTGGGGTCATGAAAGGGGGCAGCAGGAGTAGGGGGAGCATTAAAGAAATAGAGGAATGTTGTGTGTTTCCTTAATGTATACTGCACACTGCACCCTCCCATCCTTAGGACCCTTCTGTGAGAGGATTTCCAATTGTCTACAGATGGGCTTTGGGTCTCCATTTTGACCCACCTCGTTTGCATCAAAATGGTTGTTTGTTCTGGGTCTTCTGATGTCTAATATCTGATTCTGTTGACACCTTGTGATAACAAGGATAAGGACTTTTCTTTCTTTTTTAAATCATTTTATTGGAGGCTCATACAGGTCTTATCGCAATCTATCCATCCATCCACCCGTTGTGTCAAACACATTTGTACACTGGTTGCCATCATTATTTTCAAAACATTTTTTTCTACTTGAGCCCTTGGTATCAGCTCCTCATTTTTCCCTCCTTTCCCCACCCCCATAACCCATGAACCCTTGATATTTATAAAAAAATGTTTCATGTCTTACACTGACTGATGTCTCCCTTCACCCACTTTTCTGTTCATTCCCCTGAGAGGAGGTTATATGTAGATCATTGTGATCGAATTCTCCTTTCTCCCCTTCACCTTCCCCTTACCCTTCTGATACCGCTACTCCCATTGTTCCGGAGAGATTTATCTGTCCTGGAGTCCCCATGTTCATAGCTCTTATCTGTACTGGTGTACATGTTCTGGTCTAGCTGGATTTGTAAGGTAGAATTGCGGTCATGATAGTGGGGCAGAGGAAGCAATAGAGAACTAGAGGAAGGTTGCAAGTTTCATCAGTACTGCACCCTGACTGGCTCATCTCTTCCTTGTGACCCTTCAGTAAGGGGATGCCCAATTGTCTGCAGATGGGCCTTGGGTCTCCATTTTGACACCCCTTGTTTGCATCAAAATGGTTGTCTGTTCTGGTTCTTCTGATGCCTGATACCTGATTCCGTCAAAACCTTGTGATAACAAGGGTAAGGAATTTTCTTCAATTGTGAAATCACCCCAAGTAATCACTGAAAAGCGGCTATCACTCCAACTGGTCAAACACATGGGAGATGCACACACATGTGCATTTGGAAATCTACTTTTTAAGTGATTTGTTTTGCATATAAAAATTTCCTGGGTGCCAGGAAACCAGGAGAGGAGGCGATCTGGCACTGCAGTGGGTGACATGCTGAGCTGCTAACTGAAAGGTCAGCTTGATACACCCACCGCCGTTCCATGGAGAAAGATGAGGTTGTCTGCTCCCATGAAGAGTTCCAGCCCTGGACACCGCGGAGCAGGACTACTTTTCCCTGTGGGTTGCCATGAGTTGGACGCGGGACTACTTTTCCCTGTGGGTTGCCATGAGTTGGAATCAATGCAACGGCAATGGGTTTGGCTGATGACGTCATGGCGCAACTCTGTGTTTTTTCAGAGACTGAAGAAAGTGTGTAGCCCAAGAGGAACACACGTTGTGAATTTTAAATTACTACTGTTTTACTTTTAGATTTCTTTGAATATAATTCTTGTATGGTAAACTTTATGTTTTTCCTATAAATTTTCTGATAACCACAATCTAGTTGAAAATCTAAGTACCACAAAGCTTCTTAAGGAAAAGATGGGATACATGGACAACCACAGAAACATTATAGCTTATGGTAAGTTGCACTATTACTTTTGTAAAATAGATTTTGTACAAACAGATTTTATTCAAGAATTTCTCCCTGTAACAGGAACCATATGAGAAGAAATAAATCAATAAACCTATATTTTGGAGCTTCTTGGATTCATTAATTATTCTGGGTTATCTCATCAGGGAAGAAAAATATCTTAAAGAAGTCCTATGAAAGTCTGAAAGTCGTACTCCCATAAGCATAAATTAAGTAGTAGTGGTAATAGATCTAGGAAAGTTTCTACTAAAAATATTAGTCACCCTAAGCAATTTGTTTTCAGGGCCACTGATACATTTTCAGGTAATATACATCCTGTTTTCCTTTAATTACTAAAAAGTACAGCACCACTTTTGAAAGCAAACACTCCCCTGACATCATAATATCACCAATAATGAAACAGAACAGCTGGGCATCTAGTTGCTGACGCAGATGCTCAGCATGTGAATGGCACTCCCTTGTGCACACAGGCCTTCTTTAGGCAGGATGAGGATCAGCCTTCAGAGCTTAACAATGCAGAGAACCTGATGAATTTACACCCACCACCAAACTTCTGACCCAATTGGAAAGAACATGCTTTTACCTTACTCTCAATCCACCATCATCAGTTGAGGGTCTGTTCTTGCCACACCGTCACATGTGTCAAGTAGACAAACACAAAGGAGGAGCAACACTTGCCCTGATAACAAGGAGGAACAGTGTGCATGCTGGAACCAAGTGGCCAATCTGAAATCTAGTATTACCTCCCTCCTATCATGTGATTTGGGGGGATTATTGCCAAACTATAGGCCTCATTTTTCCATTCTATAAAATGGGGGAAATTAGAACATTTGTGTCATACTAGTGAGGATTAACATTGCAAGTAGTCTGGCCATGTGATAAGTACCTTAAGTTTTCTTTTCTTTTATTATTATGATCATAATGATGAGTTAGGTATTGATTTTATGGATATGATGGGAACACTTAGGTAAGAGAAGCCCCAATTGTATACAAATTTAAGGTACTACAAACAGAGAGACTGGGCTGAGAATGACCAGTTAGAGTTGGTCTGAATTTGGGGAAAAAATTACTTGTCGGGAGTTCCTGGGTGGTGGAAATGGTTAATATGCTTGGCTGCTAACTAGAATTTAGAGGTTTCTGCCTACCCACGTTGAGCGTTGGGTGATATATTTTAAGAAAAATCAGCTATTGGAAACCTTATAGAATACAATTCTACTCTGATTCACATGGAGTCACTATGAGTAAAAATTGACTGGACAACAACTGATGGCGTTAATGATAAGAACTTGTAGAAATACAAAGGTAATTAAAGTGTATTGCTATTAGGGTTCCAATTCATAAATGAAAGAGTTTGTTTCAAATAAAATGTATTTAAACCTACTTCTGTGATCAGTGGATGGCAGAAAAATTGTCTCAGTAATACACGTCTAAATCCCATACACATGTCTACGTGACATGTGTAATGATGTCATTTTAAGGACAACCTTAGACCCAAGCCATGGCATTTTCAATGACCTCATATGCATGTGAAAATGAGACACTGAATAAGGAAGACCAAAGAAGAATCAGTGCATTTGAAGCCTAGCCTTGTTAAATATTGTACGTAAGGACCGCCCAAAGAACAAACGCCTGTGGTGGAAGAATAATTTAGAATGCTCCCGAGAGGAAAAGATGGCAAAAATGTGTCTCTCACACTTTGGGCACATTATCAGGAGAGATCCATCCCTGGAAAGCAGTGTAGCCAAAGAGAGGAAGACCCACAACACCACGGGCTGGCACAGGGGGTCAATAGTGACTGCAACATTGGGCTCAGACATAAGGGCTCTGGGCTTGCTGCAGGCCCAGCAGGGCTTTGTTCTGTTGTACATAGAGGTGCCTTGATTTGGAACCAACTTTCCAGAACCTAACAACAAGTCCCCTTATGGGGCCTTCAAAAAGAGGTCCGATGAATATTGTGGTTTCTAAGGGGATTGGCTAGGCCAGTTAAATGTAAGGGGATGGTGACTTTTGTGAGGGGGTGGGGCATGCAGAAGGGGAGTTCATTTCAAAGGAGTGATATTGATAGATTTTCCTGTAGGACGCCAGATGAGGATGATCACTGGGCTTCATTACAAGGAAATTTTTAAGAAAATTGAAACTGCATTGGTGAGAAAAATGCTTGAAAGGTGTTCCGAGGAAAATGTTTCCATCACAGTAATGTTTCCTTTCATCTTTGAGTAGGCAGGGCTGTCCTGCCATCTGCTGTAGAGAACTTCACCTTAGGCCTCCTACATCCCTGATCATCCCCCTCCTGGCTTCTCTTTGTTCTCAAGACTCAGGGAACACGAAAGGGACACATTCCTGTCCCGAAGGGTGCCAATAGCGACATCCAGAGTGGAGTAAACAACGGAAGCAGTCAGAAGGCCTTGGGAATGAGATGTAAATGCTGCCTTCCACAGGATTTAGACCTAAATGGAGCCAATGTCAAGAAAAACAGCCACATGTTTTCACACTTAAATGAAGGTTTCTAGGATTTTGTAGAAATACATTTTCTTTACTCTTGTATATGTTCTGCCTCAAATTTGTCCTACTGCAGATCTAATGAATTAGAAACACTGAAGGTAGAGTCTGGTAATTCGTATTTTTTTTAAAGTCCAGCATATCTGGTGAATGCTAACATTTTTAAACTACGGATACAATCTGGAATATTTTCCCTCTAGCTCATTTACTGTAAACCTCCTCCTCCAAACCTCCAGAGCGCCAATAGGTGTGTGTGTGTGTGTGTGCGCACGCACACACACATATTGATTTTATACATCACCTAGGATACATGATATATGGTGAAGGTAAAAGCAAGACACTTGTAGTTCTACATTGATCATCTCATCACTATACCGACTAATGTCTCCAACTTTAAAAACAAATTTTTGTAATCTCAGTTTGTAAAAAAAGTTGCATTACAGAACTTGCTTTGCCACATTATAAAACAACTTGTGTTTTTATAAGAAAACATTCTGGTATTTTATGAAATGATGTTTTATCGCCTTAGATCATACTTAGAATTCTCTGGGCACATGGCATTTTGTAAGAGCAGTAGGTAGTAAAATAAAGGGTATGTGTATAATAGTTCCATATAATGCAAGTGAAATAATATAAAATATTACCACAGCATTCCAATTATTAGTCTGATATTGAGTTCTTGAAATATTTATAACTCAGTTTGCCTCTGTACACAAAAATATAATAGTCTTGTATATGATTTCTTAATATGGTTTCGATTGATCTTGAAGATGGGTGGAAGAAGCTGCCCATATAGTTTTTGATGCATAATTATCACATTAGAAGCTACATATGGACCCAATGTCAGTTTTAATACCTGAAAAATAATTATGATCACATTAGTTTTTCTGTTCACTCAGACAAAGCCATTTTCAGACCCTGTCACCCAGCCCTCCGGTTCCATGGAGACATGTGCTGCATAAACTCAGAGCACTATTTTCATTCCTTTAGTGCTATTGTGGATTGTTAACCGGAGGAGCAAAGAACTAAATATTAATAAGTCTTTATGCAGGGAAAGCTGTTTTACACCTTGCTTAATGACTACACACCAAATTGAAGACTGACTTCTACAAGCTGCTAAATTTTGGAAACAAACGCTAATGTAATACACCCTAATAGCTGGGTTTTAGAGATTGTCCTGTGAATAGTTTTAGATTAAGGGCTAGATCATTGTCTAAATCCAAAGAAAGAAGACCAGCCAAAGGTGACATCAAGAATGAGCATCAACCTCTTACAGGAGGATAGCGCATCAGCAACCAATGACCTTCATCTTGTCACTGTTACACCTGATCATGACAGATCTCCTCCTGCTCAGATTCTGCATTTCTATCCCAGAGATAGTGAATAGGAATCTACAAGATCCCAGGGCATTCTTTTGTTTTCAATATCCTTAGGAATCACATGGAGATCCTGTTAAAATGTAAAGTCTGATTCAGTATACCTGGAGTAGAAATATCAGTTATCAGTAGGGTTTTGACCCGATTCAAAGGTCTCTTTGAAAGTGAGAGTTTCTAGTCATTTATGGTGAGGACTCCATTCTTAATGCTTTCAATCACTCTGTGGCTTTTACTGAATAGTGGTAGGTTGTGGTTTTGTGCATATGTCTTCTGGGAGAGTTGCCAGACTTCCCCAGGTCTCAGTTTATTCATACACAAAGTGGGAATTATAGATTATATAAGATTGCTGTGAGCTTTAAATTATGCATAATGAATAGGATTATAAACAACCCCATCAACAGCTATTAACATGATTCCATCTCATAATAATCCTATAGGACCGGGAAGAACTGCCCCATAGAATTTCCAGTGCTGTGCACTGTGCAGAAGAAGACTTTCACCTCTTTCTTGGATGGGGCAGCTTGTGGGTTCAAACCTCCCACCTTTTTGTCAGCAGTCACTCACATTAACTAGTGCACTCCAGAGGTCTATTATAAATATGAACATTTAATGTGAGATACACTAGTGTTAGCATGACACATCGTATACAGTAAGTGTGCAATAAGGGAAGGGTCCTGGTGGCAGAGTCATTAAGGGTTGGACTGCAAAGTCAGCAGTTTGAAACCATCGTGGAAGAAAGAGGCAGCTTTTTATTCTCCTAGAAATGTATAGTCTCAAAAATGCACGAGGGCCGTTCTACCCTACTCCATGAGGCCCCTACGAGTCAGAATTGAAATGACAGCAGTGAGTTTTGGTGCATAATTAAAGCTGGAGCCCGAATGGCATCGCGGGTTCCCCGTCAGGCGGCTCCTCACGAAAGGATGCCGCTGTCTCCTCCCGTGAGGATCTACAGCCGTGGTGTTCATGGACCATTCTCCTCTGTCCTACAGGGTCGACGTGAATCAACTCAATGCAATGGATTTGCCTTTGGGGTTTTACTTTGACACATATTCTTAAATCAAATATATCATAAATCTACACATCAAAAATCTTGTGTAGTTTACTTCTACCCTATTGTATTTGAAAAAATTAGATAGTTTTCCATTCCAGTTTACTCGGAGATTAACAAAAACCTGGACATTAATTCTCACGTTGATCATCTTCAATTGTCAGTACATAGAGGGCTGCTCTGCACCGGAAGTGGCTCTGCAGGATGACAGAGATTTTCATTTTAATTTGGGGGTTTATTTTCAGTACTGGCTTCCTTTGTTGTTTGCTGACAGCTAGCGCTCACATTATCTGGAGAAGGACTGGCAGTAGACTTGGAGGAAAGTAGTGTGAGTACTTGTGCTTGAGTACATTGAAAAGTAGGAGATAATTTCACTTATTAGATTCCTGTGCCTCAGTTTCCCATTCTATAAAATGGAAAGGGTTGTAGTACTAACCTCAAGGTTTCTGTGAAGATTAAATAAGCTAATTCCTTTAACTTGTAAAGTATTAAAGTGGTGCTCATAATAGATGTTATTACTTACTCTTCCTTATGTATATTTCAAAGCGCTAATAAATCACGGAAAAAATACATAAGGATCTTCACTTCGGCAGTGGTACCAGATCACTTTCAGGAGGTTGAACTCTCCATGCGGACCGACGCCCATTGCCTGATGCCCACAGAAAGGCTCAATAAATATTCATTGACAATATTAATGCACGCCTGAATAGATGGTATGTTCATTCCTGTTATGTCTTACAGACACTAACACCTTGCATTCCTCTCTTATGTTATATTAACCGAGAGGCTTGTTGCATGTGCTTCCTGACTCAGAGTCCTGTGCATGTGTGTGCCTTCTCGATGCATATAAACACTTCTCTACCGTTTTTGTTTCTTTTGGACAAAGTAAATTCTGATCTACCCTTACGTTAGATCCAAAAGGCTGTCCTCTGGAGGGTTAGATAGTGTGACTTATAAACTGCAGTGAGATCAGAAAATAAAATCCATCATCATCCCTAAAGTTCATGCCAGCCACATATTCAGCAGGTATGTATCTGTGATGTCTGTGTCTTGAAGACACGGGCAGTGGTTGTTGCCTTGTTTGCCTTATGTGCCCACTTTCAAATCCTCTTGGCCTCTCAGACTTTAGTAAGTTCTCCCCACCAAACTAACTTTGTAAACTGTAAGAAGAGTTTCACCATTCTAATTTTGTTCACCTTTTAAACTACTCAATAGGAGCGATTCTGCTATTACCATGATCCCTTTAGTCATCACCTACCCCAGACTCAGTGGCCTTTGTAGAATAACATCTGTCTGGTGGAAGCTTGGAAACACCGTGGGTACGGTAAGCATAACTTCTTCAGAACTTGATGTCAGAGAGAAGCTGATTCACTGAGTCTTTCATCTACCCTAAGCTCAGCTGAATCTGCAATAGGAATTCGGTCTTCCTTAATGGAGTGGAAGTGAAGAAAAGTCCCTTTACCCATGGCATTGACCCTTTCGTCCTGTTTGAGATGAGGCTCTGACTCGAAGTTGGGTCCACTGAAATATTTTCAAGTTTAAGTATAAATTTATTTACGCAACAAAATGTACATTAACAGATTATGAAGTTTATATTATGCCTCTGAGTTATTAAGTCTTATAACGATAATATAATCCATTTAAATTATTGATATAGGCATAAAAATGACTTTACTGACTCATACTCATCAGTCATTTTCAGAACATTTCTCTTGATATGAAAATTTGACTTATGACTTAAATATGACTTAAAATGCACAAGCATCAACTAATTGAAAATGCTAATCACACTTATAATTCAAATGGAAGAAAATAATTAGTTTTTTAAAAAGATATTGCATTAGGCCACAACGGTCTTTTATAAATTTTATATTTAACCAAGATAAATTTAAAAATTACTTTTCTAGTAGTCTCTAGATGTTTTTACCCCTCCTTGGGCAGAGAAATATATGCTTCTAACAGAAATTCCATAATTTAGAAATTAAGATGAAAATAGATTATGAATTAATTATAAAATAGATTTGTATTCATTCATCCAACCACTCATTTGCATTGAATTCAATTATACAACTCAGAAACACTGTTTACAGACAATTGTGACATTGGGCAGAGGAAAGGGCTTAGAAATTAGGACACCTACATTCACATTCAGGTTCACCACTTGCTCCTGATGTAAATTTGGTGCTCCGTATCCTTACCAATAAACCAGTGCTGATATTACCAACCGCACTGGAGTGTGAATATTACATAAAATAATGGCTCTCCAAGAGTTCAGAATAATACTTGCCCATTGATAAATGCAGGGGACATGGTTAAAAATCACCAAATTGAAAAATGATCACTAAGCCCAAAAGAGGATGACAAAAGTATCTTTCAGAATTTTAATTTTATTTAATTTAGAACATCTTTCACATATTGCCTTTCATACTTTTTTTTCGATTTAATTTTATAAATGCAAGCCTTATTTTTGACAAATGGCTTCCTAATTGCTAGCATAGTTAGTATTATGCACATCTTTTTCCCCCCGCCAAATATTAAGGTCATTGTTTGGCATACTGACATGTGCAACAAATGCTATAATATATCTAGAAAAGTACATAGAAATCAAGATAAATATGCAAGTAATATGAAAATAGCATGTAAATTAGTAGCCAGGGGACATTTTAAAGAGAGAAGCATTTTCAATTATTCGTCGCAACTTTCTCTCATTTCTTAGGAATAGGTTCATTGTAGCCCTGTTGTGTTGATGTAGGCAGTAGAGTATAATTTAAAGGAGAGGCAGAAACAAGAAATAATACAAAGGAACAGCATATGAATAGATGTGTTAATAATTTTACAGGGCATAAGCAGTTTGTTCCCCTGGTTTACATTTCTGACTTACAAATTGATGAATCATCTTTCCTAAAGAACTCCAAGAGTATTAATGTACCCTGTGAAGGTCACTTTCAATTTTGGGACGTTTCCCTCTGAAGCACACAGATATTCGAAAGATCTTTCTCGACTGACAGCGTGAATGTCTTTGAGTCGTTTTCTTTGAACAGAAATGGAAAGATCCAGAACGATTTTGGCACAGTTTATTTTTGTAAGAACAGAGCTTTAGGTTGTGTTCTCAAGCGGCATCGTGCCGCTCTGCACAGTGCTGGCGTGCACATCAGTCTCCGTGGTGGATGCTCAGAGAGAAAGTGCCCGCTTTGGTGTCAGTGGCATTTTGGGATCCAGCAGGAGAACGCTTGAAGTCAAGGCAGAAAACCAAAACCTTGGCAACCGCACAGGGTAAACATTGAAACGATGGACTAAATTATAAAGGGAAAGCAGAATGTGTGCAATAACATCACACTGAAAAAGTGTACAACAACCACCAAGGTTAACACAAGAACAAGGTCATATATACCTCGTTCCTTAGCGAAAACTCAAAATATATATGAAAACAAGTTTCCATGCTAAGACATGGCTATAACCTTAGTGAACAAAGGATGGCTGATCCCTTTTGACACATTTTAATAACCTAGCAGAATATGATATGCAGATCTATGCCAAATGAATTATTACACAATCTACTAACTAAAAAGGAAGTAATATTTTGCAGCTACTCAGAAATAACGAAAATAATTGGGCTAAAATCTGGTGAGGATTTTGATCAGCAGCTGTATTATTCTTAACTATTGTTTCAAGTGTTCCGTCATTTGGGAGTTCATCTGATAATCTCTCTCTTTGGTCCACAGTTCAGTAGCCTCCTGCACTTACTCTCTGCAGCAGAATTCGGTGAACTGGCAGCTTCTCATAGGTGAGAAACAGATCTCTACCATTCACTTCTATGCTTCTAACATTCAAAATGATGACTGCCTTACTGCATTCCCATATCCTTTCATGAATATTTCCATTTTTGAAATAAAAATTCAACAAGTCAAAAGTATAAAGAATGTTATATCATACAAATAATAACGGGTAACAACTGTTGAGCCCCCACAACGTGCTAGTACCAGACTTTACATGGATGATCGCATTCAACTCTCAGAGCAAACCTCTGATGGAGATAGCATTTCGTGTTCACTTTTAAATAAATAAATTGAAACTCAGGGAGTTTAAATGGCATGTGCACTGACACACAACTGTCACAAGGATATGCCAGAGAGATATAGTTCGCCCAATCTCAAAGTTCAAGTTCTTTACCAATAGCCTATTGCATATCAGAAACTCACTGCCATTGAATGGATTCTGAATCACAGTGACCCTCGAAGGCAGAGCGGAACTGCTCCTGTAGGTTTCTGAATCTGTCCATCTGAAAAGAGCAGAAAGTCTCATCTTTCTCCAGCGAAGCAGCTGCTCAATGGGCACTACTGACCTTGGGCCTATCCTCCCAATGCATAACCCGCCGAGGGTTACCTTCATTGTACATTCATTGCCTGGTGGTATACAGTGTCTATGGTAGAGTTAATGGAAAAGGAAAATGGAGATGTGAGGTGTCAAAGAGATCAGGTATCAGGCATCAAAGAACAATAAATCATATCATTGTGAAAGAGGGGGAGTGCAGAGTGGGGTCCCAAAGTCCATTTGTAGGCAACTGGACATCCCCTTACAGAGGTGTCACGGGGAGGAGACAGCCAGTCAGGCTGCAGCATAGCAATACATACAGCTTTCCTCTACTTCTTAAATGCTTCCTCCCCCACCACTATCATGACCCCGATTCTACCTTACAAATCTGGCTAGACCAGAGGATGTGCACTGGTACAGCCAGGAACTGGAAACACAGGGAATCTAGGACAGATGATCCCTTCAGGACCAGGAGTGTGAGTGGTGATACCGGCAGGGTGGAGGGAAGATAGAGTAGAAAGGGGAAACCGATTATAATGATCTACATATCTCCTCCTCCGTTGGGGATGAACAACAGAAAAGAGGGTGATGGGAGACATTGGACAGTATAAGACAACAAAAAATAATTTATAAATCATCAAGGGTTCATGAGGGAGGGGAAAAATGAGGAGTTGATACCAAGGGCTAAAGTAGAACACAAATGATGAGGGCAACAAATGTACAAATGTGCTTTCACATACAATGGCTGTATGTATGTATTGTGATAAGAGTTGTATGAGCCCCCAATAAAATGACTTAAAAAATAATTAGCCATTATTACCTAGTTTAAAGAATAACCGTCATAGAAGTAAAAACAACATATGTATAAATTTAAGTAAATAAAGTACTTCCCTGAAAGATTTGGGTCAAGGAGATCAGGAAATCTGGATAATGTGCTAAGATGAGGTAGTGGCATATTCTATTTCCTATGCAAGCAGCTGCTCTTAGTGATTCCAGACAAAAGTAAAGAACATGAAAAGTCTATTTTCCCCAGTCTTTAGAACCCTTATTAGAAATCTAGAAAAGTCTATTTAAGTCTTTGCATTTACAGAATTTTCCAGTGATCTCAAGCACATTTCGTATATTGTGCATTACACTGTGAAATTCATTGTGAATTCTGGTAAAGTGTAGTCACAATTTGGAGCATAGGAGACTCTGTCGCATTAGCCCTGCAGGGTGCGGAGCACAAATTAAACATTTTGAGCACCTCCTTATACTTGTCCAAGACTTCACTTCCCATAAAGATAAATTAGGAGTCTAGCTCTGATCTACCAGTGACTTCGGCTCCTCTCATCTAGGCCCCCGCCTTTGAGTCGATTCCAACACAGGACAGAGTAGAACTGCCCCTTAGGGATCCAGAGACTGTAAATCTTTACAGTCAGCCTCATCTTTCTCCCAAGAACACCTGGTGGGTTCCAACCTCAATCTTTACATTATCAGGCCAGTACTTAACCTGCGATGCCACTGGAAGTCCTTCCTCTAATCTAAGTGTGGTTTAAACACAAACCAATCAACCGACTTCAATTTTACCAGAAACCCAGGTATATCTGGTGCAGGAGGTTTGAGGACCAGTCTTTGAGAACCTCCACTTTTGTATTTCAAGGCAAGTGAGCGAGTCAGCCTGCTAAAATGTCAATCACAGTCTGTCTATGTCCTAGATGATATTTTGGCAGCCTTTTTCTACCAGAGAATTCAATAATACCCATGGTCTCACCATACAGTAAACATTAGATATTCTGACCAAAGTCTGAAAAGTTTTCTTTTAATCAGTCTTGAATCTCTAGGTCCATAAACCACAAGCCTTATTTTGGATAAACATCAGGAACTATGTGAATCCCATGAAGTAATAAGCCAAAGCAGACCATATGCATTTTTCTATAGAATGTTCCTATTGACTTCATCACAATTTCAACAATATTTTGGATTCCCAAATTAGCTCTCATTATATAGTATAATATTATTTTGGCCACGTTGGAATAAAAAGACCAAAATTTCATTGCAAACTGAAGTAGGAGATGAGAGACTTGTAATTGCTCCTTGAAAGAGACTTCCTACTAATTCCTGGAACACCCAACATCTTGCTAAGGGACAGCACTGTCTTGGTATTTTAGTGGCATCCAGGGCCAGGCAAAAGGTACCCAGACTCTTCGATCACTAGAGTGTGTGTTGGCCACCAAATTCTAGAAGGCCCTGTACTTTTCTTTTTAAGCTCACTGAAACCAACCTGTCAACAAGTAACAGCAATAGCCTAATAATGCTTTAAATTACACTGGGATTTCTTGGAGCATACTAAAATTCTACAACATAAGTTTAGGGTAGTATAGTGGTATTTTGCCATAACTTAGAATAACTTCTCTAGAGGGAAAAAGTCTGATGGCCTCATTATTGTATTTAATGGTCTGTCCTGTTTCCACATGTACAATTTTTATGTCAATGTGGTCATCTCAAATCAGTGAGGATCTCTAATTTTTGCCATTTTGCAACTGTTTATGTGGTTTTTCAACAGTGTGTATGGTAATAACTGTCTTTATCACCTCTTTGTACTGTTCAATTATATAACCATGTTGCTGTAGTCGGCTCTGTCCCCCGGGAACCCTGTCAGTACCATTTGACGGCTCTCAAAAACTCGTCTGTACGCTTCCCTCATCCTCTGCACTTATCCAGTACAGATTAGGTGATTTACTGAAAATAACATGAATTTAAAGAGTATTCAAAGGCAATTTATATATTAAATGATATCTAAAGGACTGCTAATTGATAAGCTCCAGGGATCAGACTGGAGAAATGGGAGGAGGTGAACTTTTCACTTTAAACCTTGTTTATAAACAGAGAAATGTGTTTTCATTTAAGTAATACTCATTCCTGCACTGTTTTCTAACCGCTCTCTCCCCTGTGAAGGGTTGTCATAAACGCTGCTACGGCATATTTTTACATGTTGCCGTAAAAAGCTCTAAGCATACTTATGAAAGTGTTTTGTAGGGTTGGAGAGAGTTCACAAATATGTAGAAAGGAATGTGTTATTTATGTAAAAATACAGTATATATATATATATATATATATATAGAGAGAGAGAGAGAGAGAGAGAGAGAGAGATAAAACACTACCAAATTTTTTTAAAGGACTGATCAAGTAGTTTTGGAGATGCAGCCAATTTTAGAAAATAGGGGAAAAGAAAAAAAATTTAAATTAAAGCAGTATAAATGACTCTTCCATCTTTCATGTGAATGTACCAGCCAAGTCGTTTCTGAATGCGTGCATAGAACACGGTGTGTTTATCAATGGTACATTATTCAAATAAAACTCCTGATCTGTAGTAAAGGAACAAGAGCTTTGAAGATAAGGAAAAGGAAATTTTCCAGACAGCAATGAAAGAAGAGCACAATACGATGCAGCACTTGGTGTCTGAGCTGAGTTAATTACCGTAAGTGGATAAACATGAAATATTACTTCAGATCCCCTGCAAGCTGAGGCCAAAAGCTGAGACCTGGGTCTGTCCCTTTTTTATTCTACCAGAGACAAAATAACATTTAAATAAATCGATGGTTCACATACCACGTCTAGAGGGACCATGAAGGTGAAGCGCATCACACATGTACAGAATACCACGACTAGAATGGTCGTCTGTAGCCTCATCTGTAAGAGTGTGGAGTTATATTAATATAAATTTAAGCTGATAAATACAGAAATGGATTTGAAAGCCAGTACAACAGCTGTATACGTCCACTCCTATATCAGTTTGTCTTACTGTTGTGGCTCCTAGTTTGCAGTTGTTCTGGAAGCTCTTTCACTGGTATTCCAAATCTTAACAGGATCACCCATGGTGAACAGGTTTTACTGGAATTTCCCAGCTACCAACAGACCAGGAACAAGGAATGAAAAATTCACTTCTGAGGGAGAGGTCAACGCAAATCTTGTGACTAGTAGTGCACCACTGTCTGCTATAGTGCCAGGAGATGAGCTTCTAGGCCAGGAAGACACTTAACATATGACCAGGGAAGCGCTGTCTCCTCAGCGCAGGGCTGACCATAATCATGTGAATGGAATGCAGTTTGGGGGCCTTCACCTGCTGATAAGACACAATTCAAAATGTGAAGAAGCACCTTAAAATATCCATTAAGAACTGGAGTGGGAACATACAAAATATGACTCTAAGACAATCAGAAGTCACCAACTCTATGGAAGGAAGCTGAATATGCCTATTCTCTTTCTTAAATCATTTTATTGGGGGCTCATACAACTCTTATCACAATCCATACATACATCCATTGTGTCAAACACTGTGTACATTTGTTTCCATCATCATTTTCAAAACATTTGCTTTCTACTTGAGCCCTTGGTATCAGCTCCTCATTTTCCCTTCCTTCCCCGCTCCCCCATGAACCCTTGATAATTTACAAATTATTATTATTATTTTGTCCTACCTTACACCATCCTACGTCTCCCTTCACTCACTTCTCCCCTATCCATCCCCCATGGAGGAGGTTATATGTAGATCCTTATAATCTGTTCCCCCTTTCTTCCTCACCTTCCCTCCACCCTCCTGGTATCACCACTCTCACTACTGGTCCTGAGGGGCTCAGCTATTCTGGATTCCCTGTGTTTCAGGTCCTATCTGTACCAGTGTACATCCTCCAGTCCAGCCAGACTTGTAAGGTAGAATTGGGATCATGACAGTGGGGGAGGGGGGGCAGGAAGCAATCAAGAACTAGAGGAAGTTTGTATGTTTCATCATTGCTACACTGCACCCTGACTGGCTCATCTCCTCCCAGCAGCCCTTCTGCAAGGGGGTGTGGGCCCCTGCTCAAATACTCCCTCAACACAAGAACATTTTGTTCTAACAATTCGGCAGTTTGAGATGCTCACATTCCTGACACGATCGCTGAAGACAACAGGTGAATAAGAAATGTGTTGAAGACAGCTGATGGTGCCTGGTTATCAAAAGATATAGCATCTGGGGTATTAAAGGCTTGAAGATAAACAGGAGGCCATCTAGCTGAGAAACAACAAAGCCCACATGGAAGAAGCACACCAGCCTACCCTGACATGATTGCTGAAGACAAAGTAGGTGCATAAGCAAATGAGGTAAAGAAAGCTGATGATGTCCAGCTATCAAAAGATAAAGCATCTGGGGTCCTATAAGCTGGAAGACAAACAAGTGGCCATCTAACTTAGAAACAACAAAGCCTACATGGAAGAAGCACACCAACCTGTCAGATCACAAGGCATAGAAGGGATCAGGTATCAGGCATCAAAGATAAAAAAAGAAAAAAATCATAGCATTGTGAATGAGGGGTAGTGCGGAGTGGGGACTCAGGGCCCATTGGTGGGAAATTGACTCTGTCTATAAGTCATAACAGACTTGATGGCCATGAATTTGGTTTGGGAGTTACAGTCGTAACCTTAGAAATAAGTTAGAATTATTTTCTGACTCTGTAGATAACTTTGCAAAAGTTATGAGGAATACGTGACAATCTCAGTGGGATGAATCCAACTTCCTTGACCCCATGCTGTATACAAGACAATGTGCAACTGTGTGCACTGGGGATATACCAAAGAACTACAGCAGCACGACAGCACAAAATGAAACAATTACACAATCAATAGATACTCTTCTGACAGGAAAACAAATCCACCAATCCTAATGGTATCTGTAATCTGTAAACGCCTTTGCTCTACTATATGCATAACAAAATAGAATATAATCTCTCAGAAGATATTTGCAAACCATCTGGGAGAATACTGTATAAACACGAGGGTTGCAGTTGAAACAGCAATACAATCAGAAAATAGTTTAAAATTACTTATAAAACCATGACTACTATAGAAATTAGCAGAACCAGAAGACTGGCATGAGACAGCTCATAGGAGCTGACCCAGGAAGTGAGAGGGCTGAGTTCCTTTGTGCAGAGGGCTTCCTGGTTGAGGAAGGGGTCTCCAGGTACTTGTCAATCTAACTAGGTTTGTCTAAGACCCAAGGATTCAGAGCAATGAGTGCCTTTGGGCCATGACCTACTAGCACCACAGTAGTCATAAATGGAACCAAAGACATCTGGAACACTTGCCAGAGGAGGGCAGAGGCCAGGTCAGCCCAGTCCAAGAGGCCTGATGGGCTGAGAGGCCAAGGAATCATTAAGCAGAAGCTGAAGATACAAAAACATGGAAACAGTGCCTCAGTCTCAAAGGGTAGGACCACCCTGTCATAAGTTGCAAAAGATAAAACCCTACCTACTGGTTCTCTAAGGGTTGGGCTATGACATCCAGCCTTCAAAGAGTCATAGTTTCAAAGTGTGGGATCACTGTTTATGAGCGCCACAGAAATTGGGTTGGAACCACTAACCTAATTGAGGGATCAAAGTTTCCTTATCCAATGGGCAGAAGAATGAGGTCTATCGAGACTGATCGGGTGGGATTGCCACTAAGGTGGACTAAGAAACTGAGGCTTCCTCCAGTGAAAGAGCAGAGGTGGCATAACAGAGGCTTGGTGGGTGTAGCTGAAGGTATCCATGAAGAATTTAGAAAGCACGGGCACCAGAGTCTAGATGGCAAGTCCACTGCAGAGATGGTCTCAAAGAACAAAGAGGCATGTTGAGCCTTAAGGGCTGATGTAACTTGTTCTGCAGGGCTCTCATTTGTTTTGCGTCCATTATCCATTCTTTCGCTCCAATTTCTCCTTGTACTGAAAATGAGATGATGGAGTGAAAATGTTTTGCACGTAGTAAGGACATGAACTTTCAAAGGTCAGCTGGTGAAATATCACAGATTATCAACTGCTTGGGCCATGATTGCTAGTTGGTTGGCAGTTAGGGAATGATATAATAATCCCCCACGGTGTGATCTGATGTGAGCAGCTAATGATTTACAAAGGGGCTAAGATCAGCTGCAGCACCTTTCTCAAGCCCCAGCCTGATCTGATGCAAGGGCGGTTCCCCTGGGATGTGGCCTCTATCACCTTTTATCTTACAAGAGATAACAGGGGAGCTAAAGGAGCAAAGATAGAGGAAGAAGAACCGCAGTATCACCAAGAAAGAAGAGGCAAGAGTTGAGCATGTCCCCTGGACCTGGGATCCCTGTGTTGAAACCTTCCAGACCCAGGGAAAATTGATGCCCAGTCACATGGAGATCTTTAGGAATGTCAAGTCCACAGATATTGGAAGGAGAGAAGGGCCTCCCCCGGAGCTAACAGAAGGAGGAAGCCTTTCTGTGGAGCTGATGCCTTGAATTCAGATTGAAGTACCCTAAATTGTGAGAGAGTAAATGTTGGTTTGTGAAAGCCATCCATGTGGGATTTTTCTGTGATAGCAACAGTAACAACTAAGATAGGGTAATATCAAAGTGATATTTTTCCTTGACGACTCAGATTGGAATGTGCTAAGGAATTGTGGTTCTGGAAGAATTAATGTTAAAACTAGTGATGTGGAAGCTTGCATTTTTATGGATAGTATGTGAGCATTCCAAAACTGAGGCACTGACTCATAACATAAAATGTTGGTCAGATCTGAGCCCAGACACCATCTTAGCTTTTGCATAGTCTCTTGTCACTGTCAAGAGTATAACGAGATTTAAACATATAACAAAGAAAATGTTTTTCTCTGTTGTTAAAGATATGGAAGTAATGTTCTTAAGTCCCCTCAACAGTCCTCAGGAAATATTTTAAGCTATTACTTTATGACCATCCTGACAAAGCACTATTGGTTACACATTTAAGCTAAACAACCTAAATGCCAAAACTCAGGTTTCCAACCAAACATTGTAAATATCTCAGTTTCAGTTGTTTTGCCTAGTTTCCCTGATCTTTCCGCTTCCAATCAGAATATTGTACTGTTAGTCTTTGGCTATACTTCATAAACAGGCTTGGTTACTCAACTGTTTGTAAGTACTGTATTTTGCTTTTGAGAGCAACCGTTTCCTGGTTTTTTGTTGTTGTTTATTTGTTTGCTTTGCTTTATTTTGCTTTTATTTAACAAAATATCCATTTGTGAACATTGACTAGAGTCAATAAATTGCTTCAGAATCTTTATTTTCTCTGATTAATCATAAAAGATAGGATATCTCAAGGAGTAGACTATCTGTAAGATCATTGTCAACTATCTCTTTATTCATATTCATTATGTATAGAAGATTCCAAGAATTCAAGAAGTCACATGTTAGAGCTTAGATTATGCTGTTCTCTTGAGGAGTAGAGAAAAAAAATGTTCCGTGTGAGAACTGAGAAATCCTCACCGAGCACGGTTAGTGTATGTTCTATAAGCCCTACGGCTTAGGAAAAAGACGTCAGAATTAAAAACAAGTCTTTGAAGCTCAATCACATCTTGGTTCGAAAGATTCCACGTGACAGTGACAGCTTTTCTCTATTCACAGTGATAACAAGCATCCTACATATGCCCTGGTTCAAGATTGTCGTTCTCTTTCGATAGGTTATTCACCAGCCGAGAAAATAACCTTTTATTCATTATTTCTTCACTCGCATCGGAAACTAGCCAAGATGAAGAGGTGTTGAAAAGTATATGAAAATTATCAAATTATTTGCAACAGTTTCCATTATTAGGATGCTAATGGTGATGTATTTCCATTTGCATTTTCTTTTTTAAAAATGTTCTCATATTTAGCTAGTTGGCGTCAAAGTGAGGATAATAGTTGACAACATGGATGGGAAGAATGAGTGTCCATTCTCCTGGAGGGAATGGCGACGTCACCGCAATCTCTCGGAAGCTGCCATTCTGTCCTAATGAGGAAGAAGGACGCCGTCCCCTCCTCTTTTCCTTACACAGAGGCCTTTTCCCTGAAAGCACTTCATGCCTGCATTTCTAATGTCATTGCACAGTTATCTATTGGAACATGGACTTCATTTCTCCCCAAGTGTACTTGCAAATATGCATCTAATTTCTTAGGACTATTTTACCTTTCAGGAAAAAAATAATCTCATTTTGATGTTTCATTTTCGGAGTACAAAATTTAAGGCAATGACATTTCTCCACAGCATTTTAAAATTTTTTTTCACTTCTCCACTTCTACCTGTGGGGAGATAAAACATCCTCAACAGCTAGCTGATTCTGCTCCCCCCTGTTCAGTGGTGACCGCCTGCCTTTCAAAGCAAAGGCTCCTTTCCAGGCATTCAAAATCCACTGCCACCTGCCCTATCTTTCTCCATCAGCCCTGGATTCCTTAGCAGTCAGTTCTTCTGACACCCTCTCTACTCGTGGGTGTGGAGCCTCGACACACCCACACGTTTGCCCCATCTCTAGGTAAAAGGGTTGTGGGAGTCGTCCCCATCCCTACAGATGAGACCCCGTATTCAATACTTCTTCACAACTTTTCTGATCTCCCTCATGAGAAATGAACTCTTCCTCTGAATTCTTAGAGCTCTTAGTTCACACAACTTATTGTGAAAATATGCAATGTTTAACTCTTCCTTGAGGGTGAGAACTGTCTGTCATGCATGCAATAAGCCCTTATGACAGCCACATGGGTGAGAATAAGGCACATATGTTGTAATAGTACATATTTTATTAAGTATAGCTTTGAGGACTTCTTTAAGTTCCTAAGTTACTGACCACTGACTGTCAATCCCCCAAAGGATATAATTTCTTATTTGTGAACAGGATTGCATCAATCCTTGACCACAGGCTGTCCTTCCCCTTGCCCCCTCCCATAGCCCTCGCATCCTTCCTATGTACAAACAAAAGCTTCTTATTTTTCCTTTTCTTTTTGATTTTTGGCTTTACAAAAAGAGAGGCTTTGTTTTTGCCCCAAGCTAATATAAAAATCTTTAGAGTTTCCTGAATGAAGGAGAGCAATTCTTGGTGGGCCTCTTGGGCCACACCCAATGTCTTACTTTAACTCGGTGACACTTATGGAACTTTCTCCGACTCTATGCTATGTAGCTCTTCTAGTGGCTGACTTTAATGTCTTTGCTTTGTTTTGCTTTTTACTATAATGAATAATGACTACAATAGGTTTAGGGAGCAAAACAAGGCTTACTACTTCTGCAAAGAGTTATAGTCTCTGAAGCTCACAGGGGCAGTTCTGCCCTGTCCGATCGGGTTGCTATGAGTCAGTACAGACTCGACAGTATTGACCTGCTGGGTGTTTTTGTTTGTTTGTTAGTTTGTTTATAGTATGTTTAAGAAGCCATGGTGGCACGGTGATTACATTTGGTTCAAAACCCGTAGCTGCTCTAGAGAAAGACAGGTTTTCTTTTCCTCCAAAGAGTTGCAGTTTCAGAAACCCACAGGGGGCTGTTAGACTGTCCTACAGGGGCAGGATGAGTCGGATTCTACTCGACGGCAGTGAGTGGGCGCAGTTTCAGTAAGGACATGTCTTTTTTAGTGAATGATTTGTCGAGGATAGTTTTGTGAAACTCCCAAACTTGCAATCCGGTCAGATGTAAGGAAGTCTTTCCTCTACCTTTGTAGTTGGTTACCAATTCCTTGCAGGTGGGGTGAGAAGTATGGGGCCAATTTGCTAGTCTGGATGAGAATTTTACAGAAAATCTACCATATAAATATTTGTTGCTTGAAACAATAAATAAGCGGATGCCTTTCTATCATCTACCTTGTAAAAAAAAACTACACACTAAAACAAAAAACTATATCTGACTTTTGAAATCTATATTTAATTTTTTATAATGATTTGAATATGTGATCAACACAATGTTTTCATCTCCCCAAACTTAATCGTGCTTTACGTAGTTTATACTCAAGTATGTTTTTCCATAATTGAATTATGCTTCCTATTTTTGCATATCTTTCTTCTGCTACTGGACAATGGCTCACCCTCAACTTGTCTCCATGAGCTTCTGAAACTGGGTTGTGCATTTTTCCTCTTAGCTTTTCAACCAGGCTTACGTTTCACGTGGCTCAACCCACCTCTTAGAGCTCTGGTTTCTTTTGTTGTTTCTTTTTATACATCTTCCTTGAACTTCAATCCTGTACTTCCAAGAGACTCACCTTCCCACCTGGAAGTTCTTACTTTCATCCTTAACATCTATATAATGGGACTCTTTAGAGCCACAGCTTGCTAATTCCTTTGTTAGACTTCAACTGAAAAGCTTCAATGGAGGAGCATTAAAAAAATGAAGCTGGAATCAAACTAAAGTATATTTTTGATTAATCATTTTATCAGGGGCTTTTACAAATCATATAATAATCTATCATTCAATTGTTTTAAGCACAATTGTACACACGTTGCCATCAACATTTCCAAAACATTTTCTTTCTACTTGAGCCCTTGGTATCAGCTCTTCTTTTTGTTTTTTTAATTTGGATATATATATATAGCCTATAATTTCATATGCAAGGACACAAACTTTTCTTTACTACTAAGGTAAACTGTTTCAGAATCATATTGTCAAAAAGGCACAAGTAAAATTATTGGTGCTATATTATTCAGGAATTACAAAATCAATTAGTTCCTGGGTGATGCAAACAGTTGGCTGCTAATGAGTAGGCGGTTTTCTCAACGCCACCCATAGGTGCCTCAGACAAAAAGGCCTGGTAATGTCCTTCTACAAGGAATGCAGTAGTACTCGGAAACACACGGGGAAACCAGGTGTGAGACCAAGTTGACAGCAACTGGTTGGCTTTTGCTTCAGAAATTTTGGGAATGTTCTTCCCTTATGGTCACTCTTCAGGTGTGTGCACATACCATTATAATAATTCATCTTTTCTCCTTAAGTTGTTCTTTGAAAATTTCTGTTTAAGTCTTTTACTTTATGATTTCTTCCAATCATGTTAGCTTCTCCCCATTAAGAGCAAGTTCCCAGTCTCTATTCTGACATGCAAGTTTGTCTTTTCATTCTTGCTTGTCCTCGAGTGCCTTTCGGCTTTCTTCCTCTATGCTGGTCTTGATGTCACCTCACAACTCCTCTGGTCTTTGGTCATTGTGTCCAAAGTGTCCAGTATCAGTAGTCATTATACTATCTTTGATGATCTAAGTTAGGTAATAAATATCAGATTTATAGACCCTAGCATATTAGTCATAGAATGTTGATTATTAATAATAATGTTCACAAAATATTTTCCTCTAAGTAAATAAAAAACAAAAAGCCAAGCTTTCTGCAATCTTTTTTGTTTTGCAACCAACAGTAAAACAATTAAAAAAAACTTTTTAGGAAAAGTGTACTATTTATCATATCATCAGTTTTCAGTTTTTTGTTTACATAGCTAATTACATCTTTCCAGAGAGAGAATTATTATTTTTACTTGTAGTGAAACAGAGCTTTATCATTTAGAAAACAAATTAGTAACACAAGACATATGTACAATAATCTTTTTTCTCCTCCTCTTTAGACTAAGATGTAGAATGCAGAGGAACTCAACCCACTGAAGACAAAAGACGAGAGTGATAACTCTGTTACACATCGTTCATTTTAACAAATATCCAAGAAGGCTTAAATCCTTTATGTTAAAAAATATTTCTCTTTTATATGTAAAATCATTTCACCATCATTTGTCATTTACCATGTTTGTGTAATATTTGTACATGACAGAGGTGGTTGTTAAGATGCATAAAATTTTAACAGGTAGCAACTGACTCATATTTGTTAACTCATTATTTTCATAGAATTCATAAATTTTGCTATTAGGTAACATTATTTCTCCATAGAAATAGGTACACCAGGGAAAAAATAATTTTAAAATGATGCAGATAAATTATCAGCACAGAATCAGCATTCATTACTTTCACTTTTATGAATTTTAAAGTACAAACGTAGCTTGAACATTAGGATTCCAATAGTGGATTCCCAGCTCCATGTTGCTTCATTCTTGTTTTGTTTTAGAAAAAGATGAAATTAAATAAAGTGGCCTATAAGTAAGTACCCATTAGAGACAGTGATGACTCTGTTGTAGAATTCAATTTTTACCATTTGTGCAGGAGACTCAGGTTGGATTTCAGACAAATACACGTCCAGAACAGCCACTAGTCAATCGGTTAGTGAAGGCTTGTGCACAGCTGTGATTCTGAACACAGAAAACATGAACTCATAGTCTATGTTCTCATGGCTACATCTTCTAGCCCTTTTGTGAGCACTATTAAATAATTTTGTTTATAGCGCTAACTGCATGCTATGTACTCCCTTGGTTCAGGAGTAGCGCATGGCATTTAAAGTCATGTGCTTTTTTATTCTAACTCTTATCTTTTACTCATCCTGTGACTGTCACATTGGGCAATGTGCTGATATTTCCAGTCTGGTTCCTATAGACTTCTCAAAAGGCCTTGGTGGGGAAGTGAAGTAAATGGTGGCAAACTAACCAAAGAGAGCTCGAGTTCCAGCCTACCAGCTGCACTGCGGGAGGAAGCTACTACAGTTGGATTGCATGGAGACTTTCAGCCTCACATTCCTACTGAACCATTCTACACTGTTTAATCAACTCCACGGCCTTGTTTGATATGTGTGTGTGTGTGTGTATCTTCAACTATTTCACTAAAGAAGCCCTGTGGAACAGTGGTTATGAAATCAGTTGCAAAGTTAACAAAAACGTTGACCATTTGGAATCCACCTGTCAAGTCCGCATTGGGCTGCTAACTGAAAGATCCGTCATGGTTTAAAGCCGCCAGCCACTCAGTAGGAGACAGAGGAGAGCCACCACCCCTGAAAAGATGTGCAGCCTTAGGAAAGCCCCTCCCCAGGGCTGCGATGGGTCCACGGCGCCTTGATGGGAGTGTGTTTTTGTTGTGTTTCAGTAGTTCCTAGGACATAATAGGTACCCAACCATTTTTCTTTCCTGTCTTCATATTTAGCTACAAAGCTGATGTGAAGAGCCAGAAACTTGGAACTGAGACCACCTAGTCAGCATATTTCAGGGTTTGCACTTTTAGTAGCTCAAACAAGACTTAAAAGGACATGAGTATAAAATTGTGAAAAGCCATGTAATGCAATGAAAAACAAAGCAAAGCAAAACCAGCATGTTCTTCCACAAGTACACACAGCAAGCACTCCACAACGTAAAGGCTGAAGTGTTGGGAGCAGGTTCCATTAACTTTTACATTCATGCCAGGGAGAAGCCAATAAACAGTCAAGCTTAACCAGCAGAGAACCAGCAGCTCCCCAAATCCCTGCTTTTGTTCTCAGTTTCTTAACCTTTTTACATGGATCCTTACGAAACAAACCATTTATTTTAACCTTTTAATGGTGCTTTGAGAATACAAACGGTACTACACTTAGTGTTATAAAAGAACAAATTTACTAAGACAGGAAACAACAATAGGACTACTGAATTTGCTTATGATTCCAGTTAATCTTTAAAGTCAGTCCTTCTCCCTCATTACAGCTTTGTTGTAATTGGAATATTTTTTTTAAATAGAGGAAGTAATGGGGGGCATTTACCTTCTTATAATTTTTTGGGAGTAACAAGACAAACAAATATTTAAGATGTGCTGAATAAAAATGAAGCTGGTGGGTTAAATATGAGGAAGATGCAAGGATTAAGTAAAGGTAGCTTTTCCTAGTAAGATATGAGTACAGGTAAGCGCTGAATCTTTTTGTTTCTATATTGAGTTCTAAATTGTTCTGTTAGTGGGCAATTGAAATTTATGTTTTTCTGTGTTTTAACAAAAGTGTGTGTTTGGGTTATCTAGTGCTGCTATAACAGGAAATTTCACAAGTGTATGACTTTCACAATAACTTTTATTTTCTCACAGATTTGTAAAAGAGAAGTCTGAAATCATGGTGCTGGATTGGGAGGGAGGCTTCGTATTTTCTCTGTGGTCTCGGAGAGAAGACACTTCAGCTTCTCTTGATGGGTCCATGGAGATCTTCCCAACATCCCTCCTTACTGGCTTCCTTGCTGTCTTTTCATCTTAATGCAGATGAGCTCAAATACAGCCCACATGAACCCTGCTTCAATAAAATAGCAAAGGTAGTCCATTCTGAAATGGAAATACAATCTTAGGTATAGCGGTGAGGATTTCCAAAACATATCATTAAGGGACAAGTTTCAATGTACACTTGTGGTTTGGAACAAATTCTTGGGAAGAAAGAAAACCTCTCCCTCTTTTTATTAGTTGACAGTACAAAACAAGTGTATAAATTATAAAATGTTAGATCCTTCTGCCCAGAAAGGGATCATATTAGAAGATCCTTGATGGAATGGGGAAAAATGTGGAAAAAACTTCATAATCATAAAAGGGACCAAGATTACTGTTTAGTTAGAGACCAGTGGGGCCCTCAACACATTGGGTCTCAGTCACCCTTTAGGTCTGGAACTGAACTCACCCCATGAGTTCAACAGACAGGTCTATAAGACAAACGACAGACATGTCTATAATGAAAGAATAGCACTAGTGAGGTATGTGTATCTTAGAAGAATCAGCCGTTGAAGACAAGAAGGTGACATTACCCAAGTACAATGATCAGAAATATTCGGGAAGGAAGGGACTGGAAAAGGAAACACTAAACACAGAAGAGGGGACAAGAGTGTCAGTACATAAAACTAATGATCTGTTCTGTGAACATTTCCTCAAAGCACAATTTAAAAAAAAGAATGAAAAAAACCTAGGAAGAGAGTCTTATGAAGCATCTCAGTCAATTCAGCTGATACATGGTTCATAAGCATCATGCTCCATTGCCTCATTTGCTAAGTACCACCTGGGGTTCTTCAAAGCTTGTGAGTGGCTCTCTAAGATTTCACTATTAGTCGCAACGTGTTAGGAGGAAAAGAGAATGGAGGAAAAAGGAGAATCAAAGAAGAACCTCTTCCAGAGGACGAGCGGTCTTCAGGAACGATGGCTTCTCCTAGGCTGAGTCTGAAAATGACATGGTGTCTGCATCATTCTGACGAGACACAAAAGAAGATCCCAGGTAGAATAAAGGAGGGGACAACAAAATCCAAATTCCTAAAAATGACTATACTTGTCAAGCTGAAAGAGAATAAAGGAATTTCCAAACTACTTTGCTAAGATAGTCTTTGAACTTGGAAGCAACAGCAAGTTGGCAGTCATCTTTTGGATCATTAATAGATCGGCTTATAAAATAAAGGATATAATCTATGAGCCATGTGGTCTGGTAAACAATGAGTAACCCGAGACCAAAACTGTCAACATTTACCAAAGATGGAAAGGAAAAAAGGCAGAGAAGTTAGATCAATTGAAACAAAACAAACTGAATAGAAATAACAAGAATGGTGACCCACTATAGAAATACAAGTCATAGAACAATTTGTATATAAATTGCTGAACGGGGACTTAATTTGCTGTGTAAGCTTGCAGCTAAAATGTAAGAAAATAAAAAATTTATAGACTGGATTATTATAATTAATTATTTTTAGTTTTAAATAAAGTTTTATTAAGTAAGCTTTATTATAATAATAATCCTTTATATCTAAAGGTTAACAGAGATTATTTTTTAAAAGAAAAAAATGAATTTAATTATAAAAGTAAAAAAACTATTATATAGAGCAAAGAACAGGAAAAAGATAAGCTTTCCATTCCCATAAAGATTTATTTTCTTGGAACGCAGGGTGTCAGCTTTACTCTGATTTGGCAGCAGTGAGTGAGAACAAAGAAATAATATCCTCTAACATTCAAGAGATATAAACTGATTCAGTGTAATATGTAGCCCATATTAAGGGTTTAGCTGATGTTTTATACATAGTTGACATTTTAAGATATTGTAGAGTGACAGGATCTAGTCTGGCCTAAAGTAATAGGATGTATAGCTAATAAAAAGATTTATAGGTAGCTCTGATTTTTCTTGTTATACCTCTGTTAATATCTAAAGTTAGAAATTCTCTGTTTACAAATTGGAATTATATATAATCAAGTGTAACAGAAGACACTGTGAAGTTTTCCCAACATAATGGCGGTAAATTTGCTCTTTTCTAGCATGTAGGGGTTTCCCCAAGAAAGCAATGTTTAGGGGGAAGCAAGGTAATTTATTTACCTATCATTTATATGTTCTTCATATGTGAGAACATGATGAAGGGACCAAGCTATTCTAAGGTTAATTTTGTAACTGCTATAAATGAATTATTATAACATGATAGATGAATCAATTTAGGATGAAATAGAATTGTTAATTAAAATTATTGAAATATCAAATTAAGTATTAGTCTTATAAAAATGTACAAGATTATTGTAATCCATGGAATATTTCCAAAGTTTAAAAGCATTTTAATGTGAAAGATGGACACTTTATAAGGAACACAAAATGGCCTGGGCAGGATTCACATGAGCGAAAGCACTTATGGATTGACACGTACCTTAAATCTTTCTCCTGAAATCTTTCAATATTTTAAAGTGCCAGGCACTGTGGTGAGTGATTAAAAATGTCAACAATTTCACTGTTCCCAGTGATTCAAATGTGTATGGTCACAGATCATATGGGGATAGATAAAAATTATTAATCTATTTATTCGAATAAAAATCAAAGTAATTAGCTATGGCTTATTTTGATTGAAATTCAGCATTCCCCTTCAGGATGGTTGAAGACTCTCCCTGCAGTCCCGGGCTATAAGATAAAGGCATGTATAAATTTAAAATTGGCAGAACGCTCCTATGGCTTAATAACAAGTGAAGCATCACTATCTTCTCAGTAAAGAACACATTTAGCAACTCCTCGTGCTTATAGGGCTACTAAAAATAAATCTGTGGATTTTCATAAACTCCTCACAAGCTCCAAAAATGCCAGTTATGCAAAGTTAGACATGGATGGCTGGAAGCATATACAAACAGCTTTGACTCGTTTGGGGAAATCCCAACAGAGTGGTTATTTTGGAAATGGTAGTTGGTCAGGCAGAAATCACTTAGCAAGCATTCTCTCTTTTGGTGTGCTCCTAAATGTAGTTTTGTAAAAGCCCCAGGTTCTTTGGATATTTTGCAGACTGATCCTAGAATGGTAGGAAGGTCTCTTGGAGGTCATCTTGCCCAGATTTCAGCCAGTTTCCTTTTAAGAAGGAAATGCCCACACTCTGCTTATGCATTTCTGGGAGCAATGAAGGGGATGCAAAGGATCTTGTAATATGGCTGTCCAGACCTTGCTCCGTGGTGTTGCTAGGCAAGTCAGCTCCAGCTCCGAGCATCCCTCTGGACCAGAGAATGAATCCACATATGGTTGTGTAGAGTCCTCAACAGGGTTGTTTTCCCTGGGTCTCTTGTTGCAATCCCTGGTGTGCATCCTTTGCCTGCAGGAGCTTCTCTTTTAAATGGGCCCTCTGTTTTACCCAGCCCTTTTCCCAGTTCCCACAGGGTTGATACTGAGCACCACAGCAAATGTGGTTTAAGTTTTCAAGGAACACATTATTCAAGAAGAAGGTACAGTAGCCATAGATCTCAGAAGAACCTTACCCCAGATGACACTGAGAAGACAACTGAAGCATTTAAATTTCAATGCCATTCAATTTAGAGAGTCATGATTGCAAAAAACAAAAAAACCAAACACAAAAACCATTAAAACAAACAAATTCTAAGAGGGACTTATAGATGCTGAGTTTTAGGATTTTGAAAGTTTTAGAATGTTGTACCAAAATGAAAATTAAAACCTTCAGCTAAGCCTTTCTGGTGTGCCAGGATTAGTACTTTGCATGCTTAGCACTTTATGTGCATTAATTTATTTAATCCTCCCAATCGCCCTGTGATGGAGGTTCTATTAATACCTTCCTGTTACAGCTGAAGACATGGATACGCAGGGATGCTAAATGTGTTTCAAGAGGAAGGTGCTGCAGAAATGACAGGAGGAGCAAGATGTACGGAAAATGGAAAAGAAGCTACTTATGCGTGAAAACGTTCTCTGCCGAGTCTCTGGTATTTGGTCACAGAATGGTAGAGGATTCTTTTCGTTCTCATTGTGTTTGGGGCGCAAACTTTAAATTTTACCGACATCTAGAGAAACAAACCTGTCACTGGACAGGAGTCAGAACCCGTCAAAAAGATGGAGAAGCATTGTTACCTAAGTCAGATTGTTGTCCCCGGCTGAATCAAAAGGGAAGCACAGTGATTGTGGGATGTTTCGAGCAATGCGGTTGGCCCTGCTTGACATCAAGGTTTTAAATGGAACGCCAGTTGTATTTATGCAGAAACCTCGTTCTCAATCTCCTCACTCTTTTTGGAGGGATTCCCTGTGTGGTGAATTCAAATAGTTTTGATTGAAAGATTAGTTGTCAGGTCCATCCAGGGTTGATTCCAAAGAAAGTGCTGATGGTTTGTTTCCAAAAACCATCCATTATAAACTCTGGAAGCACAGTTCCACCTCCTTGGATACACAATGACTCAATGAGTCGGCAATGACTCCACAGGATTTGGCTGGGCGTTTGTTATGCTTTTACAAGTAAAAGAAATTATCTCATTATACTGAGTTAAAAAGAATCAGTCGATGAATATTTTATAAAGTAGTTTTACCATGACTAAATTTCCCATTTCAGAGATACTGTACTAAAAACAATTGAGAGATGAACATATTCTGATTCTTAGGCATAGAATGTTGAATCTTTTATAACATGGTTACATAGAACATGCATGTCTTTTAAAATTATAGAAGGAAATCTGTCAAAGAAATATTGCAAAATATAAAAAACTCCCATACAAGGTGGTAATCCCCCAAAACGGAATTTTTTTTCAAGCCTATGTAATTAAATTGTTTTAAGAAACAACCTTATCACCTTCAAAGCACTCTTCATTATACTTAATACATTTGTCAAATCTGCAATTCCATTTGTGAAATCATTTTCAAACACATCTGTTTGGATAGCTGACAGCACCTCCCTCATTTTTTTCTTCACCTCTCTTTGTCTTCAAAGCGCTGTCCTTTCATGCCCCTCTTCATTCTCAGAAACAAAAATAAATCACACTGAGAAAGTCCAGGTAAGTCAGGAGCAGGAGCAAGAAAAGCATGCTGTTTTTTGCCCAAATCCGGAATATTGAGATAGCTGTGTAGCAGGTACATTGTTGTGGTTACAAAACGAGTCCCCTGTCTGCCACAAATCAGACCTTTTTTGTTGTACACTGTTAGGTGATCTTTTCAGAACCACTAAATAGAAAACTTGATTAACAATCTGACCTGGTACAATGAAGTCCAAATGCACTATGAGTCAACATTTTTGGCTGTTCCAGAAGTTGACATACATCCACAGTAAGTTTGTCATCAGTCAGCATTTCCCCTTATTTGAAGTGAGAAAACCACTCATGTACTTGAGTTTGTCCCATAGCCGCTATATTTATAAGCTGTATTCAATATCACAACAGTTTCTGTGGCATTTTCCTTCAGTAGGAAAAAAAATTTTCACAACGGCATGCTGTTCCCTTAAATCATCCATCACAAAACCCGAAGTTTGAATGAAACTGCTTTTACAAAATAACACACTGTGACCAGAAAGAACCTTCCCAGGTGACACCACTGTGTGCACTAATTCAAAGGGAGCTGCTGGATGCTCACCTAGCAGGAAAAGTGTCTACTATGAAAGCTCTTCCCAGTGGACCTTACTTTCAGTTTTTTTGGGGGGGTACACCCTTGTATATTTAAAGTGCCAATATTACATAACAACAGAAAGGTAAGGGGAAGGTGGTGGGAGAAAGGGGACATTGATGATAATGGTCAACATTTAACCCCCTCACAGGGGGAAGAACAACAGAAAAGTGGATAGAGGGAAACAGCTGTTGCTGTGAGACATGAAAAACAAAACAATAATTTATAAATCATCAAGGGTTCATGAGGGAAGTAAGTTATGTAAAAAGAGCTGATTCCAGGGGTTCAAGTAGAAAGAAAAATGCTTTGAAAATGATGATGGCAACGTATGTCCAAATGTGCTTGACACATGGATGTATGTATGGATTGTGAAAAGAGCCCTGAGATCTCCCAATAAAATGATTAAAATAAGAAAATAATCACCAACACCCCCCCCCCAAATTAAGGATCCCATGATTTTCTTTAGCATCACTTTCTAGAATTGCTAATGAGTAACCTGCTGTTACAGAAATATTTTGTCCCCCATGATAATCTACATTGGCAATCACATCTACTAAGGGGAGGGAAAGCACTTCGGTCTTCAGGAAGTCGTTATTACTGCAGAGATTTAGGTGCACGATTCAAATATTAAGGAAGGAAAACAAAAGTATCATGAAATGAAAAGCAAGCAGAATGCTTCAAATGTTTCTTTTTACAGCATCAATTACTTTTCAGAAAAGGTATGTTAATCAAAGATCATTCTACACGGGGTAAAGCCTTGTTATTGTATTTGTTTTTAAAGGGGGGAAGAGAGGGAGAAAAGAAAAAGACATGTTATCAAGATTAAATTCTACAATCTCAACCAGTTTTGGAAATATAGAAGAAAATAACCTTGAGTATAATATTGGCATTGACAGAAAATAGTTAAAACAGCCAGGTGGACCTTTATTTCCAAAATGGAAGAAATTGACCATGTGTCCCCACACTAAAGAAAAACATGCCACGAGGCACAGCAAGTTTCAATGTGCAGCTGAATATGAGACATACCATTGTGAGACTTTGTTCTGTGCTCTTACACGAGAAGAGAAATTGCTTTTTAAGTCAATGAATAATGCTCCAAAATTCAGAGGAAGAGAGTCTAGAAAAATCCCAGTCCTGCCTGCCAGCCCAAATAGAATTTCCCACATTTAAACGTGCAAGTCTGCCCATAGCACTCAAGTTTAAATCTAGAGCCGATTACAGTGGGCATTAAAAATGATGCCTGAGGTCATTTCAATCATTTTGTGGACTCTTTCAGTATTGAAGAACTGACAAGCAGGCTTGGTTAACTATTCAAACATTCCAGAATTGGCAGAAGCTTTGATTTCTGCAGATTAGTGAATAACCCAAAGGACTGAAAGTCAAAGCAAAACCAGCGAAAGAGTCAAAGCGCCAATCCTCTGTCTCATCAGGCTGTTGACAATGTATCCTGGGAGACATGACTGGATCTTCAAAGTGACACTGCATAACTTTTGCTCACTGAAGCAGGCATCTTATGCAGGGCACACAGCACAGTGGCTGCCAGCTGAGAAATAGCATGTCAGAGTTCCCTGAAATTACGCAGACCCTCATAAAGGATTTGCCTTTCAAGGAAATTACTTGTTCTTTGGGAAAATGAAACAAACACTATCACCTCAGCGTTCTAACAGAGACCCGGACTTTGTTTAACTATATGTTAAGCAAGCAATCTTTTTGTTGAGCTATTAAGGAAACTAAATGCAGAAAGAAAGAGAAGCCTGGAAAGGACCTAGGAAAGTGAGCAGGTCATGTCCTCTGCCTCTATCCAAATTGAGCAGAGACCTAAAATTATCTCTCAGAAACAGGATCCCATTGCTTCCCACCAGCACACAATGGAACTTAAAGTGCATGTCCCCCCAGGCACTGTTTCCTAGCTTAGAAATACTGGGTTCACCTTGTAGCCACTTTGAATTATTATTATTATTTAACTATACAATGAAAACTATTAACAGCGTCTTTGTGCCCCCCTGTTTTTTAATTATCATTGAAACATGGTTATGTGCCTGAAATTGGTTACAAATCATAAAAACTATGTAAATACAAGTTATACAAGACAGTCCTTTTTTTAAATAATTTCAAATTAAGGTAATTTTATTTCCCCCCCTCACCACCCTCTGTAATGGTGGTTGTTAAGGCATTGATTTGTATGACAATTTAAAACATGTAATGGGTGTTTTAAATGAATGAATATGTAAGGGTGCTTCAAAAAGTTCATGGGAAAATGGAATTAAGCTAGAAAGGGATCTCTGTTTTGTTTTATTATTTTTCACTTTATTTTATTTCTCCATCTTTGTTATTTTCTTCTATTATAATTCTTCTTTTACATTTTCTAGTTCTAACTCATTCGCTTTTTAAAAAATAATTTTATTGGGGGCTCATACAACTCATCATAATCCATCCATCCATCCATTGTGTCAAGCACATTTATACATTTCATTGCCCTCATTGTTCTCAAAACATTTGCTCTCCACTTAAGGCCTTGACATCAGCTCCTCATTTCCCCCGCCCCTCCTTCCTCCAAACTCCCAGAAATGAATCTTTCTACAAACTTCTTGAAGCCCCTCATATGCACAAATATTTGCAGTTGAAAGAAATGTATTATTCTGAGTCAGAAAGCCTCTATATACAAAAGCTCCCTTACAGGGGTATGCTTATATGGCTACAATTCTTTTTACTTTCTGTTACCCCCAAGCCCCAAATATACAAATGACTATCCTAGACACATGAGTAAACCAAGAGCAGTGTGCATTTGATTAAATAAGAAATTGTCAACTTAGAGGGAAATTCAACACCACTGGACTGCAGGAGGAGCATCATAAAGATAAGTAGGCACAGACCCACAAGGTTTTGAGGGCCTGGGGGCTTTTGGCTTACCACGGTGGGAACCGGCTAGGGGTGGATTTTATCCCCACAACTGTCTTGGCCAGAATGGAGACCAATTGGAGCCCACGCAGGTCCTTAATCTTAACAAAGTCTCTTCTCTATATCCACCCCACCCCTACCCCCCCCACACACACAGTCTTAGCCGGCTTACTTTTTAATTTTTTTCTACTGTTTGCCTCTTTCCTGTTCTCTCACACTCCACTGCTGACCTCCAGACCACTCCCCTTAGCCTAGGGCAATTACACCTGTGCTACACCCAGTCAAGTGAGCTCTTCCACCCTGTGCCGCTAGCCTGAGTCTGGGGAAAGCCCTTTTAACCTCCACCAGGGGATACTCCCACCCAAATTCTTACCCTGGAATTCCTGCCTGTGTGCCTGGGGGCCTAAGGCAGTTTGGCCAATACTCGTCAACATTTCAAGCTGCTTCAGGAACCTCTGCCCAACCTCCACAACACCAAAGCAGGCAAGTCATCGGCCTTCTGGGGGCACTCCTCTGAGAGGGAAGCCACAGGAGGATGAAGTGGTAGGTTAATTCCATAGTGAAATTAGCTGTAGGCAGTTCAAAGAAGCATTCCTACAAGTCTTCCAGAAAGAGCCAGTGCTGACTCCCTGTAAAATGGCACTTGGCTCCTCTAAAACCATGCAATGCAAGCATTCATCAACCCCAACGACCTCAACGAAAAAACAGGAGAAACAAAAGGCAATGGCAGAAGATGTCCTGAACATAAAGACATGCATAGCAGAAGCAGGCACTGAGCTGCCACAGAAATTCTCAGAATGCTGCTTAGAGTCACACAGGATATGAGGGAAACAATACAGAAAAAGGATGAAATGATAGAGGAGATAAAGGCCACACACCAAAGGGCAATACAGGAGCTTAGAGAGGAGATAACAAAAACCAGTAGCAGACACAGACATTGAGAATCAACTGAGGAAGCAGAGACCACATCAGTGACTTAAAGGACAGCCAAGCAGACTTTAACAAATGCGAACAAAAATCTAATAAGATCATAAGAGAAGCTTAAGTAAACCTAAGAGCTATGTCTGATGCTATAAAGCAGAACAACATTTGAATTATTGATTTACCGGAAGAAGACACAACAAAGAAGTCATCTGCAACAATAGTGAAAGAATTCATGGAGGAAAACTTCCCCAGCTTAATGAATGAAAACCAGGCAACCATTCTGGAAGCTGAAAGAATACCAGCTAGATGGAATCACAAGAAAAAGTCACCAAGACATTATGGGAGGGTGGAGGGAAAGTAGGGTGGAAAGGGGGAACTGATTACAAGGATCTACATGTGATCTCCTCCCTGGGTGACAGACAACAGAAAAGTGGATGAAGGGAGACGTGACTGGGCAAGATATGACAAATAATAATTTATAAATTACCATGGATTCATGAGGGAGTGGGGCACAGGGAGGGAGGGAAAAAAGAGGAACTGATGCCAGGGGCTTAAGTTGAAGCAAATGTTTTGAGAATGATGAAGACAATGAGTGTACAAATGTGCTTTACACAATTCATTTATTTATGGATTGTGATAAGAGTTGTATGAGCCCCTAATAAAACAATTTTTAAAAAAGAAATCGTCTACATCTCTTTGTGTCAAGTCAATTCCCACACTGGCGATGGGCTGTAAGGGTTCTATAGAACCGTGTCAAAGGGTTTCCAGAGTGGCACAGGAACAGACTGCCACATTATTTTCCCACAGAACAGCCAGTGGGTCCAAATCAACAACCTCTGGGTTAGCAGCCAAGTATGCTTAACCACTGCATGATGAAGGCTATTGGGAATTGTCTGATGCTATGCTAGTTAGCAGGAGAAAGAGGTGGCTGTCCCCTCCTGAATTTGTGATTGCTATACTTCTAACATGAAGATGAGGCAAAATGTGAGGCTGGCTAAAAATGGAAGGTCATTAAAGAAAGAACCGAAAGTCCTTTAAGGGACAGAGAAGATTATGGAGTGGACGGAATCCGTGATGCCAAGCAGCTTGGTCTGGAGAATTTCTCCCCTCCCACTTCACTCTATCCCTGGCTGGATAGTCTTTTTTCCCACCCAGAAATACCAGGACCACTGTCAGAAGGGTGTGTTTTTGGGGTGTGGGGGACACTCGTAAGTATTAGGATCATATCCTGAGAGATACACCTGGAAGCCCAGGCTAGGAAAACCTCTTTCTTACACTTAGGCAGCACCAGCAAAAATCAGGAGACCCCCAGGAAAACCAGATAACCAAGCAGCTCATAGTCATACTGCAAAGGCTGAAACTGAACTTACAGAGTCCACGGGTCAGCAGGCAAGACCTAAACAGTTGGATTTCAGAAAACTAAAATGACGGTCTGATGGTCGACAATTCCCTAACCTAACAGGCAAAACCTCCAGGAGTGAATTAAAAATCTCCCCTTACATCAAGATCCCATAAATTAAAATCTGAATTAAAAAATACAATCAATTGGAATTTTGAAAATCAGGTTAGGTAGAAGATTCCTTGGTAACGTCTGGGTCCTGGAAATGTGACAAATAGGGAATTTAGACTAGAATTTCCCCAAATGAACCCTGAATACCATTTGTATCATAAGTAACCCTTGCAAGACTAAATTGTGAACCTAGAAAAACATGAGACTAAGCCTAATGACAACACACCAGAATCACAGGCTGGGAAGGAAACTCCTGGAATTAGCAGAGTCTACAGAAAGCTTTGAATTTTCTCAAGTCACACATTGTCTTGGTTATAAATCACTAAATCTGGATCTTAGGAAATCTGAGCAAACCTTAAATGAAACTCAAGCTGATGACTGAGTTATATTTCGGGGTCCCATCTAAAAGCTCTTACATTAAGTTAGCACGATCTAACTATACTTTCATAAAGTCATCTTCATAGTGTGGGACTCACCAAATGAGAGTGTGTGTGTGTGTGTGTGTGTGTGTGTGTGTGTGTGTGTGTGTGTGACTAACTACTGGCTGCAGGGTAGAGGGTAGTGGAATGTCACTCTGCTTGCTGTGCTGAGAGTAACACAAGTCATGGTGAAGTAATCAAGACAGAGAAGGTTGTGCTGGTCAAGCTGGATGTCTGAAAGAGACAGAAATAACCAGTTTGGTTTTTGTTCACTTTAAAATTCTAATGTTTTTTTGAATCAGTGCAGAACCCTCTAAAGACTTTGGCTGCCTGGAGGGAGTCTGCTTGATCGGCTGAAGTCGAGGATCCTAGTGTGAAAAATGGTCTTTTATAGAAGAAATGAGGGTAAGCTAGGAAGACAGTCCCAAAATAGGTGCTAGAGAAGTATGGAAGACGGTAAGAAAAACACAATTTCATAAGCAGCCAAGGATACAAAGAAGCTTAGATATGCAGTGCGCTTTCTGACAGCGCTCTTCTTGGTTGTCAGAGATGTGGCACTGGGAGAAGCATGCTAATGGACCTATTTATGCTGCTCACCTTTATGTTTTTATTTCTTGTTTTCTTTTTCATAATTTTAGTGTCCTTGCTTCATAATAGAAATATTCTAGTTATTACAACAAAGTAATTTCAGCATCTACACTGCAATTTTCCTTGTTTGTAATATATGCTACTTTTATTATTAATTAAAATTTCTTTATATATAAATTAGGTGACCAGATGTCCTGCTTTTTGCAGAACAGTCGCTATTTTTAACAATCTGTCTTTAGTCCCGCGGCGTTTTAAAAGAGTCCCCGCTTTTAGAAAGAATGCACAACAAGAGAACAGGAAGGGAATATACGGTTTGCGGCTGCCATGTGACTATTTTGCCAGGATATGAGTTTTGTATTATTTTTGTTAATTTTATAATGTGAAACTTTAATAATAATAAATAATTGTTGAAAACTGATTATCGAAAACTGTTTATCAAAGTTTGCATTCTTGATCAGTTGTTAGAATTCGACCACCATTGTTGGACTTAATGAACAATGGCATTTTTTGGCATAGACAATGATGAAAACATTTTGTAACTGTCTCTCAGGTGATACACATTGTACTGTGTGCTAGTGCTAGTTAAACAAGTGATGTCCACAAATCAGCTATTCAGATAATTAGGTACGTAATTTATTTATTTATTTCATAAACACATACATTTTCTTGAATTTAGCAGACAGTACTCGTATTACTTATATTTTAGAGTGGCAGCAAAAAGTCTAGCACCGGCCTTGAAAATGACACAACTTACCTGATGGCAAATTCAGAGAAAAATAATACAAGTTAGTATTGTTATTATTTAGAAAGAGATATTGGATTAAGATTAAAAGAATTTTTTAAATATAGCTACTTTATAACAATCAAATTAATTTAATTTATATACTAACAATGAAATATGTTCATGCAATTATGTACCTACTTGCTATGTTTTTAAGCAATATGTATATAATAATTTATAATTTAAAAATTTTTAAAGATTTTTAACATAATGAGTAAGAAAAGAGGATGCAAATTCAAAAATGACCTAAGAAGTAAATTTCCTTTTATTAAAAAACCAAAAGTGATTACATGGTAAAATGTGAGAAATGTAATGGTGAATTTTCTATTTTGCACGGTGGGAAGAATGATATTTCAAAGCACTTGGAGACACAGAATCATCAAAGATATTTACTACTTCTTCTTCCTCCAAAATACTGGAATTTTTTGGGAAAACAACTTATGGAGACAAAGAAAAGAAATTAGGATTAGTAGAAGGACTTATGTCTTTTCACGCTATTAATCACATCATTCCTTCAGATCTATGGACAGTACATCACAAGTTGTCAAAAAACTAATCAACGAAAAAATTTGCCTGTGCTAGAACAAACTCCGAGGCAATTGTATGTAAGGTGCTTTCCCCATATGCATTTTCAGAATTAAACAAAAATCTAGAAAAAATTAATTTTATATCCATATATTCTGATGCATCTAATCATAAGGATATCAAGTTATTTCCAACCATTATTAAATTTTTTTATTCTGAAACTAATAAAATTTCGAATTTTAGATTACATTTCTCTGCCCAGCGGAACTTCTGAAATAATTTTCAGTCCATTACTAATATTTTGGAAAAAGATTTAAAACATAAAATGATTGCATATTGTGCAGACAACACAAACGGAAATTTTGGAGGAAAAGCGTGAAGAGGTACAAATAATATTTTTTATAAATTAAACAAAAACCGTAATCAAAACATTATTGGTGTTGGTTGTGCAGTGCATATAATACATTACTCCATTCAAACAGCTGCTGATTTGTTGCCCATAGATGTGGAAAATATTATTAAAATATATTCTTATTTCTATATATACACTGTGCACGTTGAAATGCTTAAAGAATTTTGTGAAACTGCGGAAGTCGAATATCAGAAACTACTTGGATACAGTAAAATGCTCTGGTTAGCTCTTTGGCCAGCTGTCGAAAGAATTTTGAAAATATACAATCCTTTGAAATCCTACTTTCTATCACAGGATAAATGTCCTAGAAATTTAGAAGAGTTTTTTAAAAAAAGAATCTTCAAATATTTGGCTAGAGTTTGTACACAATCAAGCAACTCTTTTTCAAAAACTTATTAAAGGTGACAAAATTTAGGCAATCAAAGTAGCAAATGAAGCTAATAATTTAAAATTTCAATGTCAAGAGCGGTTAGAAAATAATTTTCTTCCATTAACTATCTGTAATAGTATAAGCCAGCTAGAAGAACAAGGTGCAATAAAGCATGCAGATATCATGAATCATGTTAAAAAGTTCTATAGTAACTGCATAGATTATTTAGAAGAGTGGACGGTACATTACAATGATATTGAACATTTTCATTGGGTTACATTAAAACAAGAACTTAATTGGAATGATGTTCCCAAATCATTTGATATTACTCAAAATTTCCCATATAGTAATATTTCTGAAAATGATCTTTTTAATGAGGTATCATTATTTAAATTATATATTTATAAGGAAAAGGTTAAATCTTGTGCATCAGCAAAAATCACAATAGAGAACAAATGGTTAGAAATATTTCATCACTTTGAAACAAACCATGTTCCATACAATAATGCACTAAAAATTGTGGAATATGCGCTATCCTTACTAGGAACTAAGACTGCGACTGAACACATTTTTTCTACGATAATTAAAGAAAAATCACAATTAAGTGTTGACACTTTGAAAGCCATTTTATGTGTGAAATATAATTTAACAAATTCTTGTGAAAATTTTCATGACCTTTTAAACGACAGCACTCTACTAAAAAAAATTCACTCAAATGAGGAATATGCCAAAGAATAAAATACTACTATACATAATTTTTAATGTATTATATTTGTAAATTATACTTATGTTGAAATTAAAAATATATATTACAATATTATTTTTGTGTTCTATGAAAACTTTTGTTGCTCCAAAAAAACAAATTTTTAATCAAGAACAACTCCCCCACCCCCGCTCAATGGTGTCCTGCTTTACCAATGTTAAAATCTAGTCACCTTATATATAAGTCAATTAGTAATAAAAATTTCCTACTATATTTGCCTAGATTTGGGGGGTTTCTGCTCCTTCATGGACCTTTTTCATGACAGTGAATCTATATAATTACAATGTTTGGCTTTTTATTAAGAAAATAATTATTTGGGTAGCAGTTAAAAACCACTAGAAGCTCCACAGATGAGATAAGGCTTTCCATTCCAGTAAGAATGGCAGACTTGGAAATCCACAGGGACTGCTGTACTCTGTCCTATAGAGTCACTGTGATGTAGAATCGACTCGATGGGAGTGAGTTTGAGTTTGAATAATTTTAACCATATTATTTATGTCTCCTCATTTTGATTTGGTTTTATTGAGTAATTAATTTTTCATTCTGACATTTATTTTCACATATTTAACTCTTTTTATTTTATTAGATTTAATTTATAATATCATTAATGGTTAAAAAATCTTAAATGATTTTAATGTTTTCAAATATACCCGTTTTTATTTTATGGTTCTTCTCTTTACTTGTGTTTTAATCACTTACCATCTCTTTTGTATTTTAAAGGGAGATCCTTTTACTACCATTTTTTAAATTCATAATTTCATTTCACTTTTCTCTTTTGATTTGTTAAGGAAATATTCTGGCTATTTCCATCTCACATTACATGGTAAATTTTCAATTCTGTAATAGACACTGAGCCGTCTAAACTAATATTCTCTAGTTTACTTTTCTTGTTTCTAATATCCACTGCAATGGCTACACAGACTCACACAAAATTCATGATTAAAGAATTCCTTAAGGAAGTTAACCAATTGAAATGCAGTGAGAAGTGCTCAGGATTGAGTTGTTTATCAGGACATGTTACAAAGTTCTTTCAGGTCTGCTAATAAATTCCCAAAGGGGCATACCACTCCACTGTAAGCCTCAAGGTATTCAGCTCAATTCCTTGGATCAGCAAACCCAGCTTCCTGAATTAAGTGCCCAGAGACACTCCACTCTGCAAGCCGGCATCTGCCCTCAACTTGACATGCTCTGTGGGTTACAAAGTTGTGGGAGTTAGGTATTTTATCAACTAGACACTCCTAGACAGGGTGGAGTCGAACCTCTCAAGTCTCAGCCTGGATTCCTGTCATAAGTCTTTTGGTGTAAGTGTGAGACACCAGAGAGGATCCCTGTCTCTGCTTCTCTGCGTTCCTACCTCCTGGAATGGTGCCAACTTCAAAGGACAGCCCCGTGGGGACCACCTGACCCTGCCAGCTTCCTGTGCCCTATCACGCTCCCACCATTCTTGGATCCAGTCGACTCTGCACTCGCCAACCTGTGATCTTCCTGTTTCCCGGTTCACCATTCTGAGTCTCTGGCAGGTGGCTAGAGGAGTCTAGAGGGTCTTCTCTTTCCAGGGGGTCCAGAAGATGGGTTCCAGCAAGTGACAGTGAAGCGCCACTCCATCAAATGGCTGACAATTCTTCTGCGTGGACCGATAGCTTTCCTGACTCGCAAGCCGCTCTGCACATAAGTCATTCTTAGTTTTTGTTTGCTTGTTTGTTTTTCATAATATCACTTCTGAATCAGGTCAACTTAATCTGAATTCTCCAGTCAGGTGGCATACACAATTTACTCAATAAATACAGATACAAAGACTTTCCCTATTGTCTTTCATCCACACATTCTCTGTCTATCCCAAAAGTGTGGTTGACATGACATCAATCTCTCCTGCAAGGATTCTAATAATAAACTTACTAAGTCAGCAGCAGGAACCAGAACTTGCTTCTACACTGTCCTGATCACAAAGTTCCCACAACTCTCAGCACAACTTAAAATTGAAGATCTCTGAGGTGTCATAAAGAATGAGATCGTAAATGTAGGCTCATGTGGACAATAATATACAGGCACCTGTCATCCTGCACTCAGGTACAGATGCACACACATTTATCTCATAAAATGTTGACAACGTTGAAAATAATACCAAACTATCGCGGTCTTGGATTGAGTTGTGTACCACTAAAAGACATTTCAACTTCTCTGTTCCATGATTCCCCGTGGCTCAGTGTGGGAAGCTGAGGGCCTGGAAGACAGTGTCAGTGGCCTACTCTCCACTCATGACCACGGGGCATGGGAAACCAGCACAAGCGTCTTGCGGAAAACCTCCACAGTCTCGAGACAACTGATAACTCTGAAAATACACAAGCTCTAGGTAGCAAGATTTCTCTACAAAGAACCTTCCATTAAAAAGCTAACACAAAGTTGTCTCTTACTCCAGCGCCTGGCTCCAGTCATTTGTCCTTAAAGGATGCCTATCTTTAAGATTCTTCTGTCCCTCTCACGCAAGGAGTGATCTACTCCTTGTGCCTCTTAAATACCGATGCTTGTTATGAAGTGTTCCCTTAACGGGCTCAGGATATCCAAGAGCAACATACTACCCATAAAATTTAATATGTGTTAACTGGAGGAATGTAGGCCTCATTACTATATAACCCCATTACTGAATAAACTCCAGACTTTTCTCTGATATTGGAGATCAGTCCCCGATGCCCCACTATTCTGCCTCCTTTTCCTGTAATTGCGTCATTGTCTCCTCAGGACCATGTACAACCATGGGTCTGGACCTCACAGCCTAGCAGTTTTGTAATGGTGACCTATGACATGATTCAATATGATAAGCCAATAAATGGATTAAGGATGAGGTTCAATGTTCTTAATTCTGTTACAGCCCTGATCTAATGGACAGGACGTTTCCCTGGGCGTGCTCTGCAGCACTTATCTTATAAATGATAAAAGGAGAATGCAGCCAGGGCACATATCAGAGGACCTACTGTCACCGAGAAAGGGGAGGGGTATTAGTGTCCTGGAGCCAGGGGAAGACTGCTGCCAAGACACATGTGAGCCCTCTAGTGAATGCCGAGCCCGCGGATGCTAAAAGGGGATAAGGGCATCTCCCCAGAGCTGACAAAAAGAGAAAGCCTCGCAGAGCCTGCACCCTGGATTTAAGCTTCTCCTCTAGTGAACTGTGAAGGAATTCATTTCTGTTTGTTACAGCCACCGGCTGGTGGTATTTGTGTTCCAGGACCACTGGACAGACAAAACAAATAAACCATGACCCAGAACTAAGAGGTGTTTGTAAAAAATAAGAAAGCATCATGAGTACTTTAGCTGCTCCCCAAACCCTATTTCCAAACCTCTCTCTTAACCTGAAATACAAAGTCTATAATAAATTTTTAAAAGCACATCATTTTAAAATATATTTTATATTCGTACAATATATCATTTTCCTGTAGCTATAGATTTATTCCCTTAAAAGGTACAAATCAAGACAAGCCAATCTTGTTTCTCAATATTGATGGTGCCTTTTGTGGAAGTTCACACAGTAAATTAGACCATCATTCAACAATTCGTCCACCAGTTATCCTGTGGGTTCTGTGACGATTTCTTCAGTGTCTCAGACTCTCCCTGCTTGCAGCACACAGGCCTGTTTCCTATCCAGGTTTCTTGACATACTTCCTTTCTCATATTTACTTTGGGGCAAAGGTTTACCATTTGCTCTCCTATGTTGGATTTTTTAAAGCAGCATATTTCCCACAGGTGTTATTGTTTATTTCATAAGCCAATCTATTATTTGGCTAAAAAATGATCATCAGAGTGCCTTCAAATACAGTTTAAAAGTATATGTAAGAGCAGTATTCTCAGAGATCCCTCTAATCGTGAAAAGTCCTATAAGTCTTTTTTTTCTTATTTTAATGCACTTGAGTCTGTTCTACGTTTTCTCCCATTCTACCTAGAACTCTCTCTTGAATCCCTGGTCAGAATGATTGCAAGCGGTAGCTAGGCACCATCTAGTTCTTCTGGTCTCAGCCTTAAAAAAAAAACAAACTTCAATCCTGCGGGTCTTTGGTCATTTTAATGGATTTCTTTCTTGTGTTGTTGGTTTCATTACTATCCTTTGCTACAGATGTGGATGCATCAACAGTTTGGGTCTCAGATAGCCTCTGTAAGATTTTAGGACTCCAAAGACAATTTACCAAATTAACATATAAAACTCACCTTTATGAACTAAGTTATAACTATTGACCTAGTTGTTTCGGGAAAATATGCTCCTGGGCCTTCAACCTCAGTAAATCAAACTCAAGGGGGTTGGGAAATGTCTAGGATATAGTCCCAACTGTACCCTTTATGGCCTTTATTATATGTATGAATATGTAGATATGCAACCAAAACAAACACATATATATGTACATACATGTCCACAAAAATACTTATGTATACAAGTGCATGTATTCTCCCATGCCTTCCCACAATCATATATCATACATATATAACTATTTACATAGTTTTTGCTCACTATTGTTGTTGGGGCTATTATTCTTGGCTACGTCACAGTATTTACTGTTGTGCTTCATCCGTCTGCACCTCCCATTGTCCTAATGTGCTCTGGTAAACCTGTGCTGACACTTCCTGTCTGTGCATTGCCTCTTGCATCTCCCGAATTATCATGAGTCTATCTTCTAGAAAGTCAGGCTCTCTCCATACTTCTCCCATCCCTGATCATCATCAAAGAACGCTGCTTTATGTGGGCATATGTATCCTTGATTTTTTTAAAGAAAAAAGTGGTGTCATACATCATTTGTTCTTTGGGGTTTAATTTATTTCATTAGCACAATGTCTTTCAGATTCATTCCATGCTATAAGGTGTTCTTCAGACAGATTATTATTTTTTATCAATGCACAGAAGTCTGTAATGTACCACAATTTGTGTATCCATTCATGAATTGATGTTAGGTTTTTCCTACAACTCTGCTATTGTGAAAAATGTTGACGTGAACATGAGCGCATGCATGTAGACACATCCATTCATTTGAATGCTTTCATATGAACACAAGTAAAGAAATGTTGCTACCAAGCTTCCAGTTCACACATGTATGGGTTTATTCCAAACTAAACTGTTTAAACATATCTATGTGATTACTTAACAACTGCCATCATGTTCTCTCAGGAGTCCTCCTGCCAGTCTCTTGGTATCAGCTTTGCCCAGTGATCCAGTAAGAAGAGCAGCTTTGGAGGACCTGCTTGTTCAATTAAATTCAGAGTGGAGGGGTTAACAAGGATTAGGATGGTTGCTTAAGGGACTCCCAAGAGCGTCATCTTGATAGAATTTTTCCAAGGACAGTCAAGGAGGTTTATTAGGAAGAAAGTTCAAGAAAATTGAAAACTACCTTATTGAGAAAGAGGTCAGGAGATGATAACAAGTATTTTTTTTCCTGTCACAGAGAACTGGTTCATCCTTCCAGAAGCTATTGGTGAGTTTGAATAATCAAAACAAATGAAAATAAAATTACTAAAAATTGAGACATCAGTGGGGTAATGTATTTCAATATTTATTTTAAATAAAAAACATAAGTAAAAGGAAAACAAGTCATTTAACAAGAGTAAACCAGCACAGTAAGTAGAAAATAGGTTCAACAAAAACAATAAGGTATCAACAATGATATCTTAAGAGTACTGTTCCCTGAGCTCAATCAGCAACCAAGCTAAAATGTAAAGAGTTAAAATCCTTCAAAACTCATCATCATCCATATCCCAATGCAGAGCTTCAGCTGGTGTGAGGTCATCATAGACACTGTCCTCACTGAGATCGCCGTCATCACCATCACTGCTGTCATTTTCATACAAAGTGCAGTCTTCACTGCCATCCACAGCATTACTAATACTACATTTCTGGAAGGCATGTCGCACCATGTCTTCTGGAATGTCTTCCCATGCATCTTGAACCCACTTTGCTATTAACTCTATGTCAGAGTTCATGAGATTTCCTCCTTTTTTTGGTCGGGCTTGACCAGATGACATCCATTCATGCCACATCCTTCGCAAACAGTCTTTAAAAGGCTTATTCAAAGATACACGTCATAGGACGGCTCTGATTGGTTAGATGTGAGTAAGCAAACATTCAAAGCCCTGTAGTGTCAGCTGGACTTTGAATGAAGAGTGGAGAAACAGCAATCACCCGCGAGATAACAGGTGCTCGTCCTGTTACCTGGGGGGAGGGAGGGAGCAGTGAGATGTTACACCTCACTTGGGTACCACTAACCAGTGTATAAACCGAACCCCAGTTTTCCAGCAATTTTTTGTGCTTAAAAACTCGGCTTATATATGAGTATATACGGTAATTCTTCTTAGATTAGGGCTGTGTTAAATGTGAGCTCAAAAACCATCCATTCTTACCGTTTTACTGGGGAACTTTATAAATCATGTCCAGATAGAATATGGTAATGCAATAGAATTAATTTAGCCAATGGTATAGAATTTAATATGCTGTTAAGAAAAGGAAAATATACATGTATGGGACAGATTTTTAGATTAAATAGATGGATTGTTGACACATACGGATTAAAACCTTCAATGAATGGACACTATGCAAACAATGGGAGTTGGAGATAGGGCAATACTTTCAATAACACTCACTCCAAAGGCTGAACTGTGCCTGTTGGACTAATAGCTTCACATGTCTCTATTTTTTGCTGGATAAACCTTACTTGAGCAGTGGAATAGCAGGATCACATGACCTTTCTATTTTTAGCTTTTTGATGAGGTGTCATTTCATTTTCCACAGTAGTTATATCATTTTAGAATCCCATTAGTAGTATGTAAGACTTCTGATCTCCCTACAATCTCATCCACTTTTGAGGTTCTTATTTTATGTTTGTTTTTGTGAGTGCCATTTTTTGTCTGGCTGCCTTGGTATCCATTGTAGTTTTGCTTTGCACTTCTTTACTAGCTAATGATCACCAGAATGAGTTCATGCATTTATTAGCTGCCTGGATGTCCCCATTGGTGAAGTGTCCATGTCTTTTGCTCATTTTTGATTGGATTATCTTATTTTTGAGTTGTTGACATTTCTCGATATTTTAAAAAGTAAACCATAGTCAGACATGCCATTACCAATTTATTTCCCAGAGTGCAGATTCTCTTCTGGTGTTTGTGCATTTTCAGTTGTGGTCAAAATTATATTTATGCTAAAAATTAGGATCCCTAGCTTTGTCCTCCATGCTGATCCATAAATTTTATAGGTTTAACTCTAACATTTGGGTATTTGATGCATTTTGAGTTAGTTTTTTGTGTGATGTAAGGTAAGTATGGGGCCTGTTTTATTTTCCTTCAAATGGATATCTAGGTTTGCTAGTATCATTTGTTAAAGAAAGTGTTTTCCCGATTGAATGGACTTCAACAGTTTTTGTGAAAGATCAGCTGTCAATTGAGGACAGACTTGCTTCTGGGTTTTCAACTTGATTCCATTGATCTTTGTATCTGTCACACCAGTACAGGCTGTTCTGATTCCCATGGCTATACAGTAATTTCTGAGGTTAAGAATTTGCGACGCTTCTTACTTACTTTGTTTCCTTCACTATTGTTTTAGCTATTTGGGGCCTTTTACCTTTCCACATAAAGTTAAATATTTGATTTTGATTCCCCTACATTTTGTTTCAGAATGTCATTAGGATTTGGGTCAGGATTATAGAAATCATAAATTTTTTTCAGTAATCATATGATAGGGATAGATGCTATAGTTTGTAAAGAGAAATTACTTCTAGATTATGTTTGTTTACTTTTTGTGGTTTAACTGTGAGTTATCTGACAGAGAATCTGAACATATTATTGTACATATCAACAGTTAAATTTTGAATACTATATACCAGTTCCAAACATTTTTGGCATTAAAGTTTGCTCACATCTTCATGTCTTTATTTGTACAAACTTTATCATTTAATTATATTGCGCAAAGGATCTATGATGCACTTACATATTGTTTATGTTGACTCATGGAAAGTGGAAAACCTAACATGTTCCCCTTAAAATTATTTGATTCCTCTTAATGCTATTAGTTTTATGGCAAAATGTTTCACTTATTTGGAAAAATAACATTTCTATCAATAAAGAATGCATTGTTTCAGTCAATTATCAAAAGAAAAAGGGAAAATTGACATGCAAAAGATAATTATTTGGGGCAGAATTGGAAATGATGGGTCAAGTCCAATGGTTCCAAATGATGTAAATTCATCCTCTAGAGGAGTTTCATTTGCTCTCCTTTTTTTCACATTATGAAATAAATCAACCATTTGAAAACCCTGGCCCTGCTTGCCTGAGTCTTAAGGGTACTACCCTATTCCCTAAGCTACTGACTCACTCGAAAACCATAATGTTTCAAGGGAAAAATCCATAACAGATAGACATACAGAACTTGTTCTGTCCTTTGAGTTTGAAAAGCAATTATATACACAGGCCAAAATCAAAACTAAATTACTAGATTTGTAGCCAATTATTTTTCTGTTGAAGCAACTTTCACAGGATTTGGTGAACTTCAGCATAATTGTTGAATATCCTATATAGGAATGAGAATCCATAAACTGAGAAATACCATTATTTTGTCATATATTCATCCATTTCTAATAAAATCCCAGATTTTCCATAAAGTCTTTTCTGCTCACTCCAGATAGAGTTATTTGTTTTGTACTTCAAAAGTTCTATATTAGTTTTGTTACTCATTTATCATTTTCTACATTTAGTTATGAATGTCTAAATCCAATCTGAAATTTGAAAAATATAACAACAATTTCTGCATATCTTTTTATCTCCAGTGAGCAGAGAAACATCTGAAAGCTATTCAGTGTTTAAATATATTTGTGGTGGTTGTTAGGTGCCATCGAATCAGCCCCAACTCATCGCGACCCATGGACGAGAGCAAAACAGTGAAACCTTGTGTGACCCTGTGCTATCTCCACAACCAGTCTTGTTTGAGTCCATGGTGGCAGGACTCTTTGTTGCCCCTTGACTCAGTGAAATAGATAAAAATATTTATTTAAATAAATGGAATATAGATTAATATGCTTGCTGACTCTATTGTTTTCTACTTTTAAAGAGTTGGATTCTTGAAGAGCCAAACAAGTAATCATTCTAGTTGTGTCACACATTTTTGGGTGCTACTCAGCAGACCTCAAACTTTAGCTTTGGTAAGTATCACCTGGAAATCTGGGTACAATGCACATTCTTAGGCCCCATTCCCGGTGATTATAAGTCAGCCATTGGCAGTCAAAAATATTCTTTGTCACAAAACACCGAGGTAATTCTGATGCCATGACTGTGAACCACTCTTTGATAAACATGCTTGGCACTAAATTTCACGCTTTGCAGACACAACCCTTCATATTCAAAAGACTGCAGCCTTAAGAGGTCTAGCGATACACAGCTTTATGAATGAAAAGCCCAAATCTTCATAGGCTGCTTAAAGGGCTATATGCCTCAATCTACTACCCTGTACTAAATACGTAGTGCATCCCTGAATTCTGTTAGGGACCCTGTGAGAGATTTCGGGGACAAAACCCAGAGCCCTGTCAAAACTGTAGCTTCTCATTATTTTCAATTCACAGAAGTATCATTCTAAAATGAGAGTTTGGTTAGGCAGAATGCAAGACGTGAAGTCAAAGGCCAGAAGTTAACAGTTGAATCAGGAAGTCAACTTAGAAGCATTTGGCAGGAGGGACTGTAGAGTTAGAAACAAAAGCAAAGAAAAAAGGTGGTAAGGGAATCACAAGGACCCCTGGTGGCACGGATATTAAATGCTTGGCTGCTGATGGAAATGCCAGTGCACTACATCAACCAGTCTCTCCATGGGGTGAAGATGCAGCAATCATCAGGTGTATGGATTTCAGCCCGAAAGAGAAGCATGGATGCTACTTTGAGGATTACCATGGAACCAACACAGCTATGGCATTCTCCATTGCCTCGTATGCATGTGAAAGTTGGACACTGGATAAGGAAGACTGCCGAAGAGTTGATGCATGTCAACTACGATACAGCAGAAGAATAGTGGAAGTACTATGGTCTACTAAAAGGACAGACAAATTCATCTTGGAAGAAGGACAGCCCGAGTGCTTAGAGACAAGGATGGCAAGACTTTATCTTACATATTTTGAACATATTGTCGAGACCAGTCTCTGTAGAAGGGCATCATGTTGGTAAAATGGACAGCAAAAGAGAGGGAGACCCTCGGCAAGAAGCATCGACACAGTGAGGGCCATAGTGGGCTCAGGCCTGGGAACAATTAGAGATGGCTCGGAGCTGCAATAGCTCCTTCTGTTGTGCATACGGTCCCTATGGGTAGCAACCGGCTCGATGGCAACCAGTAACAACCATCCTAAGGATCAGTCTACGGGGCCTCACAGGGTGGCTGAAAGTGAAAACTGACTTGCAAGCAGTGGGTTTGATTTTGGTTTGATTAGCAGGATTACTGAGAGAAAGTACAAATTGATGCTTTAGGACAAAGGTCAGCAAACTGGCTCGAGAGCCATATGCGGCTCCATTGGAATAATGTGCCTGTAGCTTGGGAGTAAAATAAAAAAAATTAAGGATGTTAGTTAGATAATGGTGATTTCATTTGTTTGTAAAAATATGTGTATGGGTCTCAAATATTTTTTTAATTGTTGTGAGAGACAGGATTGGTTCTTCTGTCTCAAGTTCGTTGATGCCTGCTTTAGAAGGCTCTGTTTGTTTTTTCCTGGCAGATGAGCAGGCTTTATGATAGAACCAGGTCAAAACTGTCAAAACTCTTATGAGTTGAAAATGAGTTACTGTATTTTAGAAGAATTTAGCAGACTAAGTTTAAAATAGAATAGATTTAGAGCATAAGATGACTTATTCATTCATTAAACTGAGTGTTGTAAAATCAGGCAAAGTGTGCATTGGTTTTCCTTAACTACATTTGTTCAAACTGCATGTGGAACAATTGACCCGAGAAATTGGATGACATGGAGAAGAGATCCCTCTCAGGAACCAAGAAGGGCTCATTAACAAGCTTTGATATGGAGATGGCACCCTCTTGCTTGCTGAAAAAAAGGAAACGTAAAGCACTTACTGATGAAAATCAAAGGCTACAGCCTTCAGTATGAACATAAAGAAAACAAAAATACTCATACCAAAGTAGCATCCTTGCTTTTCAACACTTTAAAGAGACTTATGTAACGGGTTTGCCCAATGCATGGGTCTTTGGATCTCTTGATTGCTGCTTCCATGAGCATTGCTGGTGAAGTCAAGCAAGACAAAATCCAAAATCGACCATTTCAATGTTTTCTCCATTTATCAGGATGTTACCTAATGACCTTGTTGTGAAGATTTTGATCATATTTATAGAGTTATAAGCCAAACTGAAGGCTACAGTTTTTGTTTTACATTAGCAAGTGCTGATGTAAGGAGGCTTATTTTCAGCAAGCAAGGTAGTGTCGGACTACAGGTTGTTAGCAAGCATTCCTCTAATTCTTCATATAACCAAGCTCCCCTGATGATTTGCTCAGCATACAGATTTAATAGCTGAGGTGAGAAGATGCCACCCTAGCACATCTCTTTCTGGACTAAGCCATGCAGTACTCCCTTGTTCTATACTTACAACTGCATCTTGATCCACGTACAGGTTCCACATGAGCACAACGACATGTTCTGAAATTTCCATTCGCAATGTTATCCATAAGTTCTTATGGTACATACTGTTGAATGCCTTTACATAGTCAATAAAATACAAGTAAACATCTTTATGGTATTCTCTGCTTTGAGTCAAGATGCATCTGACATCAGCACTAATAGCTCTTGTTCCAGGTTTTCTGAATTGGGCATAAATTTTTGGCAGTTCTCTTTTAAGGCTCTGTTGCAACACACAACTTTCCTCTAGTTCTTTAATGCTTCCTCTCCCACCTCCACCCCCCACTATCATGGCTTCAATTCTACCTTATAAATTGGATTGCACTAAAACATGCACACTGATATAGATAAGAGCCCACAACACAGAGAATCCAGGACAGATAAACCCCTCAGGGCCAACAATGAGAGTAGAGATACCAGGAGTACATGGGGAAGGTGGGGGCAGAAAGGAGGAATCAACCACAAGGATCAACATATTACCCCCTCCCAGGGGAAAAACAACAGAAAAAGTGTGTGAAGGGTGATGGAGGATGATGTAAGATATGAAAATAATTAATCTATAACTTATCAAGGGTTCTTCAAGAGGGGGGTGGGGGAGGGAGGTGGTAAAAATGAGGAGCTGATACCAAGGACTCAAGTAGAAAGAAAATGTATCGAAAACAATGATGGCAACATCTGTACAAATGCTTGACACAATGGATGAATGTATGGATTGTGATAAGAGATGTAATAACCTCAATAAAAGTATTTTTTAAATGCTCTGTTGCAATCCTTGTTGGATGATCTTCAGCAAAATGTTATTGGTAAGTGACATTAATGATTTTTTTCTATAATCTGCACATTCTGTTGGGTCATTTTTCTTTTGAATGGTACAGATATGGATCTCTTCCAGTCAGTTGACCAAGTAGCTGCCTTCCAATTTTTTTGCCATAGACTAATGAGTGCTTCCAGTTTTTCATTACCTTATTGAAATATTTCAATTGTAATTAAGATGAAATAACAATTGATTTATAATGACTGAATATCACTCTTTTTCAAATAAATGCAAAACTTCTTTCAATCAATGGTACTCATAGATAGATATTTACTTTAATTACTGGAAAAGTATTAATTAATTCTTATTTTTGCTTTAAATAATTTCTTAAATGATTCTCTTTATGTATCCACTGTTTTATTAGTTTATCTAGCAAATCCTTTTTTATAATGGTCAAATATATCATTTAGGCATAATCCTCACATTTAATAGCAAGCTACAAATGAATGGATTTTGACTCCTTATGACATTATTCAACTCAAGAAAGAGTACACCATTTATCAACATCTATGTGCAGTCCCTCATGGACAAGTTTCAGAAAACACAATGATTAATGTGGTACTGATTTGCTAGTGTCCTCTAGATGAAAAAATCACACATGAGAAAAAGATTATAAGAGATAGAACAATGTAATATAGGATTTTAGGAAAAGAAATTTTAAATCAATACACTATTAGAATTAAAAAATAATTTTATTGGGGGCTCATGCAACTCTTTATCACAATCCATACATACATCCATTGTGTCAAGCACATTTGTTGGCATCATCATTTTCAAAAAATTTTCTTATTACTTGAGCCCTTGGTATCAGCTCCTCATTTTCCCCCATCCCTACCCCTCCCTCCCTCCCTCCCTCCCTCATGAACCCTTAATAATTTATAAATTATTATTTTTCCATGTCTTGCACTGTCCTATGTCTCCCTTTATCCCCTTATCTGTTGTCCATCACCCTGGGAGGGGGTTATAGATAGGTCATTGTGATCAGTTTTCTCTTTCTTCCCATGTCTTCCCCTTCCCCTCCTTGTATGGCTACTCTCAATATTGGTCCTGAGGAGTTTATCTGTCCTGGATTCCCTGTGTTTCCAGCTCTTAGCTGTACCTGTGTACATGCTCTGGTCTAGCCAGGTTTTTAAGGTAGAATTGGGGTCATGATAGTTGGGGGAAGGAAGCATTAAAGAACCAGAGGACAGTTGTATGTACTGCACCCTGACTGGCCTGTCTTCTCCCGGTGACCCTTCTGTAAGGGAATGTCCAATTGCTTACAGATTCACTTTGGGGCTTCACTCTGCACTCCATTCACCCCCATTTACATGATGATTTGTTCTAGGTCTAACTTTTTTTAAGTTTTATTTTTTAATAATTTATACTTTTTAATAACTCAAAAGCACACATTAAAAATGTCACATATATTGGAGCTGGTCTGTGGAAAGGGAGCTCCTCTCCTCCTTCAGCAAAGAATTAGAGATGAAGTCCATTGAACTATTAAATCCTCAGGCTCGACAAGTCACCACACTAAAGAAAAGCGAACACGATTCAGCACCACAATGGGAAACCTGAACGACTGCAACCCATGGAACTTCCCACCACAGAGTACAGAGCAGGCTCTCACATGACGACCTCCCAAGGGACACGGACGGCAAGAGAGTGAAACTCGTTTTCAAAAGCTTTTTTCATTTTTTCCCCACCCGCCCTCCCCACTGGGAAACAAGATTCACTGTCATCCATTATCAAACAGCATCAACATCAAAATCAATAGTGATACCTCAGAATATGATGAAAACATTGGCAGTAAAACCATGTTCTTACACTTCAGATGGAAACGAATGAACATTTTTTGAAAAAGAATGCCAACAACAGCTGCTATATGATGAGGTGAGGAATGCAATCAAGCACAAGATGGAAAGCCAAAAACTTCAAGGACAAATGAAAGTCTAATTTGAACCAATGTTGAGAGCAGCTTCAGCTGCTTCAGAACATCAGCAGCAGACAGGCGTCAAAAGAAGGAACAATTAGTGACAGTGACTTGATTTGAGTTTTTAAAAATAGGCAACCACAGCAAAACAAGAGATAACCCAGAGCTCTACAGGCTACAGGTCTAAGAGCTTTAAACATCTTCATTGGAATAACAGCGTGCGTGTGAGTCTGCAAGAGGTCAGCTTTAGCCTCCCCTCTCCTCCTGGAAAGCACCATTAGTAGAAAATCCTAACAAATGCACTCAGTTCTAAAGCATGTCAAAATATACAGTGAATTAAGCTGAATAGTGAGTGGTTGAGACTAGGGATATTTGTATATCACTTAATTAAGGAATCCGAGTAGAACAGGAGCTGAATACCGCTCTTTACAAATTCTAAAACTTTGGGGGTCAAACCACTCTAATTTCTGCCTTAGTCAGATGTTTCAATAATGAAAAAGCATTTGACTTGGTGGAGGATGCGTAGGCTATTATAAAAAGTAAGTGGAGTCACTAAGTTTTGTTTTATTAGCTGGTACTAGAAGTAACAGAAAAGGCCATTTAGGAATTAGCTATTTTCTAGTAATAACGTATGTGTGTGTGTGTCTATGTGTGTGTGTATACACATGTGTTTTTCCAAATATTTATTCATTAATACTCCTAAAAGTCCTTCAGGGTAGAACTGAATCATTTTTCAGAAGAGAAAAAGGAGATGCTGGATAATAATTGATTTGCTCAAAGTCATACAACTAATAAGTGGCTGTATATTACAGCAGTGACAGCAAATGCATGACATAGGAAGAAATTTGAAGGATATATTATTTCACTGTCTGCCAAAGATTCTTTTGAAATGGAAGGACATAAGCATTTTATGTCCATAAGGCTGCATAGGAACAATTGTCAAAGAGGTAACCAACATAACATTCTGGGTGCAGATACTCTAGTCATTAAATTAATATTTCCTTTAAACTGGGGGGAACTCAAGTTATTTAAATGGGTGATAATACCGCATACTACTAGTACAGTAAAGAAATTACATCCATATATATTTTACTGAATGTCTTTGCTATCTGCAAAACGTAAACAAATACCTCAGGGAATGTAGAAAAGTAAGATATCTGTATTTAAGTGTGGCAAGACTAATACTAAGTGGAAATTAACTCAGCCACCAAAGAGCTATGCCTTAATTAACTTTGTTGGGCATTTTAATAAACAAAATATACTGAACACTAGCCACTAAACCAAAATCACATCCATCCAGTCAGTTCTGACTCACAAAGCCTTTTATCTAAGACAGAGTCGCACTTCCCCTAAGGGTTTCTGTGGCTGTGAATCCTCTTCCTCCCAGAGAGCAGCTCAGGAGTTTGAACCACCGGCCTTGAAGTTAGCATTCCCATGCTTGGCCCAGAGCACCACCAGGGATCTTTTAATGTCGGTTGGATATGAAGAAACCCGTGTGACGATATGAAGGCCCTTTGACTAAAACAACCCTCCTGTGAGGCCACATACATGCCCCTTCTGATGCTGTGGCAGTTCTGAGTCCTCCAGTGCATCACAGTGATGGTCTAGGTACTCCTGAGTTAGCTTGCAGTGCTGCTTTGTGCTACTTCGGCACAAATACCGCATTGCTGCTTGATTCCTCTTGGTTTTCATTCTCTCCCTCAAAATAATTGTTTACTACCGTTTCACCACTTGGGGAGCCCTGGTGGCAAAGGAGTTATGAGTTGGATACCTAACTACAAAGTCAGCAGTTTGAAATGACCAGCCCCTCCTTGGGAGAAAGACAGGGCTTTCTCCTCCCATAAAGCTTTAGAGTGTGGAGACCCACGGGAAGTTCTACCCTGTCCTGTAGGGCCACTATGAGGCGGGAGCAACTCAGTGCCTGTGAGTTTGGTTTCGGGTTTTTTTTTTTCATCACTAAGGTTATTCACATTGTTATCATCTTTTGTTCACTATTTTCCCTTCTTTTACTTTCTTTTGTGTATGTCTTCTGTTGCCTAGCAATGATGCTGAACATTTGCTTTTTCTTTTTTTTTTATTAAACATTTTATTAGGGGCTCATACAACTCTTATCACAATCCATACATATACATACATCAATTGTATAAAGCAAATCTGTACATTATTTGCCCTAATCATTTTTTTCCTTTTCTTTTTTTACATTTTATTAGAGGCTCATAAAACTCTTATCACAATCCATACATATACATACATCAATTGTATAAAGCACATCTGCACATTCCCTGCCCCAATCATTCTCAAAGCATTTGCTCTTCACTTAAGCCCTTTGCATCAGGTCCTCTTTTTTTCCCCCTCCCTCCCCGTTCCCCCCTCCCTCATGTGCCCTTGGTAATTTATACATCGTTATTTTGTCATATCTTGCCCTATCTGGAATCTCCCTTCCCCCCCTTCTCTGCCGTCCATCTCCCATGGAGGAGGTCACATGTGGATCCTTGTAATCAGTTCCCCATTTCCAACCCACTCACACTCCACTCTCCCAGCATCACCCCTCACACACTTGGTCCTGAAGGTATCATCCACCCTGTTATGCACCAGTGTACAACCTCTGCCCTATTCAGTCCTGCAAGGTAGAATTCGGATCATGGTAGTTGCGGGGAGGAAGCATCCAGGATCTGGGGGGAAGCTGTGTTCTTCATCGGTACTACCTTGCACCCTGACTGACCCATCTCCTCTCCTAAACCCCTCTATGAGGGGATCTCCAGTGGCCGACACTTGGGCCTTGGGTCTCCATCTGCTCTTCCCTCTTCAATCAATATGGTATACACACACACACACACACACATACATATATATATATATATATATATATATATCTTTTTTTTTTGCATGATGCCTTATACCTGGTCCCTTTGGCACCTCTTGAATGCACTGGCTGGTGTGCTTCTTCCATGTGGGCTTATTTGCTTCTGAGCTAGATGGCCACTTGTTCACCTTCAAGCCTTTAAGACCCCAGACACTATCTCTTTTGAGAGCCGGGCACCATCAGCTTTCTTCACCACATTTGCTTATGCTCCCATTTGTCTTCAGCGATCCTATCATGGAGGTATGCAGTCAATGATATGATTTTTTGTTCTTTGATGCCTAATAACTGATCCCTTCGGGACCACTCGATCACACAGGCTGGTGTGTTCTTCCATGTGGACTTTGTTGCTTCTGAGCTAGATGGCCGCTTGTCTATCTTCAAGCCTTTAAGACCCCAGTCACTATCTCTTTTGATAGCCGGGCACCATCAACTTTCTTCACCACATTTACTTGTTCACCCGCTTTAGCTTCAGCAGTTGTGTCGGGAGGGTGAGCATCATAGAGTGCCAATTTAATAAAAGAAAGTATTCATGCATTGAGGGAGTGCTTGAGTAGAGGCCGAAGGTCCTTCCGCCACCTTAATACCAAACCTATAAATGTAGACACTTAGATCTATTTCCCCATCCTCATATATATGTTTGCATGTACATGTCTTTGTCTAGACCTCCATAAATGCCCCTTGACTCCCAGCTCCTTTCTCCATCTCCCTTGACTTTCCTCATGCCGCACTACCATGCTCCGTCCCCATCTGGGCTACAGCTTTACCTCTTCTCTATGCAACCTTACCCTTGATCATTCCCCACCAGGCCTGCCACTTCCCCACTTACTACCATTTTGTCCCTGTGTTTGTTAACACCACTTCCTTACCCCCCTCCCCCTCCCCCACCCAGAGTCCCCTGGGAACTGTCTGTCCCTTGTTTTTTCCTCCAGATAGTTCATCTAGCCTGTCCTATTCAGACAGACCTGTGGAGACACTAACATGCACAAAAACAAGACAAAGGAAAACAAAACAACAGTATACAACCAGACAACAAAACAGCAAAAACAAACCACTGACAAAGAACAAAACAAAACACTACTTGTAGCTCCTCCAGGTGTCTCACTGGGCAATTGAGGGAGCTAGAGAAGGGTTACTACCATCATCCAATAATACACAAGGGCTGAGATAAAAGTCTAGTTCCGGTTTTCCATTTTCAACTGCACTTTCTATTAATTTGGGAAACAAAAAGTTCTTGTTTTATCTTTTAAAAATCTCTTATCATCATATCTGAATTTTCATCCTTGTCTCTAAGAGAGAAGTTGTCTAGGTAAATGTTTATAAGATGATCATAAAAGAGTTTTTTTAGTGTTTGGAATAATTAAGGAAATATACTGTTTGAAATTACTTCAAAAGTAACTACTGCTTGCCATTAGTATTTCAAATTATTGAAGATAATCGTAACTTTTAAGTTATAATTTAAAATACGGTATATATTTTAAGTTATTAATTTATACCATGGTACGTATACACAAAAGAAAATAAAGGAAGGAAACAAAAGTGATGGAAAAGTTATGAAGAACGTAATTGGTGCAGGGGTAGCAAAAATTACATTGAGAAAACTCTGCATCTATTTTATAAGTCAGCCTACAGCAATCTACATACCTGAATTTCTAATGTGTTACAGCTAAAATTATTGACAAACCTTTGCTTGTGATTCACAAGTTACTAGTTTTGTCTACTGTATCCAACCTGAGGACCAATCCATCCAAATTGTCTATAGATCAGTGTTGCCCACTCAGTTGATGCTAAGCTGTAATTCTTCCATCGCAGGCATTTTTTCACTTTCTAATTTTAGCTTACTTCCTGGATGTTAGATGAGCATCCCCCTCCCCCTTCTTTACAGTCTTTCACATCTGTTCAGCACATTTTCTTAAAATTTATTACATTTTCATTTCACAATGAATTTAAGATGCTACTTGGACATTCCCTTATTTTGGAGGGGCAATTCAGTTAACATGGTATCCACTGAGTTCTTTCATACTCGAATATTGTCCTGCAAGGGCCGAAGTTCACCAGTCCTCATAAAGATATGCTAGAATTTTCTCTACTACACTGTGTTTATTAATGAGCCATAGAGATCAATACATTATTAACACCGCTGTGAAAATCACACAGATATGAGGTTAGGCATAATTGGGTTTGAGTTCAGATGTTCTTATCAGAGTTCCACAAACACTTTCATTTTTTCTTGCTATCTGTGTAAAATAAGGCCAGTGTTGAAGATTACGTGAAATGATCGATGGGAAGGTCTTGGAAAAGTGACCACTTCCTGGTATGGTATATTTTTAAATATGACTAAATTGACATATCTTCCAGTGTAGCTACATAGATATTTAATCTTTTAATTTCTGATCCTTACCTTATTATCATGTTATTAGACCATAAATATATAATTGATCACTTCAGTTGTACCAAACCAGCGAGGGAGAGGATTTTTAAAAATGACCACTGGAAGAAACACAGGAATGGCCGTAATACCTGTGTGGTCTTCTGCTGTATAATTTGTAACACTCAAAATGTATAGTCTAAACATTCTGTCAGACAGCATTGATAACCAGTCCTGATACTGCTAGGGGCCTAGGGAGAAGCAGTACTTTTTCCGTCCATGTTGGCAGACAGTCTAACAGCTTCTGGCAGGCGGAAGAAGAAATTCTTCCCAATCTGTCCTTAAATTTTGAATCTAAATATTACCTGCCCCCTTCTGACTATAAATTATTGATCTAGACAAGGATCGCACTGTCTCTTACATTCATGTTCTGTTGAATCTTTTACTTAAAAAAGGAGCAGATATTTCTTTGAATGGTAATTTAGTGGGAATACCATTACAGCTCAAATTCACGATAGAGAAGCAGGTTTATTAACAGGGGCTACTGCTTTGCCATAACCTCATGAAATATATTATGATGAGTCTCCATGATTCAATTCTCATTTCTACAGCCTCATGATACAAATCTCATTCCTGTATAACATTCTCAGGTACATGTCACCAGACGTATTGTGCCTACATGGTTAAACGTACATGACCTGGAGTCAGATGCCTGTGTGTTGATTCCCACCTCTATCTCTTAACAGTGCGACTTAAACACCCTTGTGCCTGAGTTTCCTATATGAATGATAGGCATAATAGCCATGCCTAGCCAATGGGTTTGGGTTGTTTGTTGGCTTGTTTTTGGTGTTTTTTTGTTTGTTTGAATATGATATAGTTTTCAAAATATTTTAAAATCATTCCATTGGGAGCTCTTATAGATATAACATTTCATAGTTCAATCACATCATGCAGTATTGTACAATTGCTACCACAGTGTTTCAAATCATTTTCTTTCTTCTTGAAGTCCTTGATATCAGCTCCCCTTAATCCACTCCCTCCCCTGCCCTGCCCCACCTGGAACCCTTATTCTTTTTTTTTTCTATAATATTTTTTCTTTTTTCCCATATCCCATATCTTATGCAATCCAATATATCCATTCACATACAATTCTGTGGTTGGATACCATCGAGTGGGGTTATACAGTCATCAATGCTATCAGCTCCCCGAATCCCCCACTTCCCCCCACCCTTCTCTCTTCTCATACCTCAGGGGCTCATTACTCCTGTTACTGTTTCTGATGAGTTATCTAGCTTGACTTTCATGTATCAAGTGGTCTTACATATACAAGTAAACATACACAAATCTAACATGATTAACAAGGTAAAACAAATAGCCTTAATAGTAAAGGGAAGAAATATTAATGAACTAGAGGATAGTAATGTGTTCAATCAGTGCTAGACTGCACCCTGGATTTATCATCCATTTCATATGGCCCTTCTGAAAGGTACTGTCCAATTTTCTTACAGGTGGGTTTTGGGTCTCCACTACATCCATTCCCCTTACATCAATGTGGTTGCTTGTTTTTGAACTTCTGATACTTCTTCTTGTCGACACCCCATTGTCACACAGGCTTGGCTTTGTTGCCTCCCACCTAGATGGCTGCTTATTTAACTACAAGCCTTTAAGACCACAGATGCTATATCTTTTAGTAGCCAATCACCATCAGCTTTCTACACCACATTTGCTTATGCACCATTTTGTCTTCAGTGATCTGGTCAGTAAGGTGAGTATCACACAACGCCACATTATTAGAAGAAATCATTCTTGTACTGAGGTCAGACTTAAGTAGAGGCCCACAGTCCATCTGCTTGTTTCATATATATATATATACACACACACACACACAAATATTTTTCTCCCGTTATTATGTTTACCCAACTCTCAGTAATTCCTCTCAGATACACTTCAATTGATCAAACACGACCAGAAAAACTATTCCCCCATCACCGTACATTTTAGAGCACGTACTATTTCCCTGTATCTGTCTTTGTGGCTTCCTGCTCATATCCCTGGGTGCTGGACGGTCCTGGAACATACCCATTGTTGTTGAGTCCAACTGTCCCATAGCAACACTAAAGGCAGAGTAGAATTGACACTTCTGAGGCTCTAATCTTTTTGGAAACCAACTGCCACATCTTTCTCCCACAGAGTAACTGGTGAGTTTCAAATGGCAACTTTCTGTTCAAAAATGAACACCTTGACTCAATTCCAACCCATAGTAACACTGTAGGACAGAGTAGAACTGCCTTCCAACGCTCCACATCTTTACAGGAACTGACCATGGCAGCATTCTCTCTCGGAAAGGCGCTCACTGCTTAACTGGCCATACCTCACGAGAGTCCTTTTAGTAGTGATCACAATTCTCTCGTGACTATCAAATTTATTCTGACACATAGTGATCCTACAGGCCAGGCTAGAACTGCCCTTGTGGATTTCTGAGAGTATAATTCTTTACTGGAGTAGAAAAAAAGCCTCATCTTTCTCCTGAAGAGTGGTTAGTGGTTTAGAACTGCTGATTTGTGGTAAGCAACTCAACATGTTACCAATTCATGAATTGTTTTCAAGTGATCTGAAAAGATTGTATCTCTTTTTTCCTTAGAAACAACACAATTTTATTAAAAAAGAAAATTTTAAAGTACTTGATTTTTCCACACCTAAATTCTTAGGAGGCTAAGTAAAATCAAAGGTGAAGACACAGCTCAGGCAGGTGAGGGCCATTGATGGTCTTTCCTGTCCACCTGACAGCATTGCCTGATGAATCAAACTGTCTTCAGCTTGGTGTCTGTGAAAGTCTTGTGGCAGACAGCTAGTGAACAATATTCTTTAAAGTATACCTAAAAAATGTCTTCAGAGGCTTAATGAACAATGAATATGACATTTAGGCCATATTATACTTTTCTCATTTGTGGAAACAAATGTTTTCATCTACATAGCCTATTGAAATTTCAGCATTATGTTACCATACTTAACATTTTAATATTGATATAAATCTAGTTTTCTACAATTACTAAATAGTATACAATGTAGCAGATAACGTCACAAAAACTTTTTACTATGTTCCTTCATGTGAGTATAGTTTTCTTAAGGTAACTAAGTGGGAATTAGTCTTAAAAATTCCGGGGAAGCTTATAGGAAAATGGGAGCTTGACTAAACTAGCAGCACCTATATTTATGGTTTTCTTCTCAGTAGTGCTGCCCTGAGCTGATTTAAAAGGATATTAAGGAATCTAAGAAGACTAAAATTTGTTTGCATTAGGATAAAGAACAGGCATACAAAGTGTAGTAAATGGAATGTTGTAATGCAGTACAGAGCAGATGCTATAATGGGCAAAGTTACAGTAATGTAAGGCCATAATAAAAAAATAAGGGGGGTACTGAACCTGGAGCACTATTAACAATATTAGTAAATTCAGATTATACTCCTTCAAGATCAGGCAGAAAATAATGGCTGAGTACAGTAAACATGTTTTAAAACAGAGTGATTTTAAATTTCAACTAATTTTTGAGTTTGAAAATATTTTTCTTTCATATTTTAATTGTACAATTAGTAAAGGAAAAATACCTCCTGTGTTGTACTCAACAATTTCTGTAGCCTTCAGACTTAAAAAGAAATATACGCATAAGCAATTGCAAATATTGTTGATCACAGAAAAGTGGGTGAAGAGATACATTGGACAGTGTAGGACATGAAAAATAATGATAATTTATAAATTATCAAAGGTTCATGAGGGCAAGGGGGTAGGTTAGGGAGGGTAACTGATACCAAGGGCTCAAGTAGAAAGATGTTTTGAGAACAATGATGGCAACAAATGTACAAATGTGCTTGACACAATGGATGTACATATGGATTGTGATAAGAGTTGTACAAGCCCCCAATAAAATGATTTAAAAAGAAGTAAATACTGTTGATATTATAAAAGTGGTAGGTATCAAGAGGATATTATGATTATATTACAAAATACTTGTACTGTATCTTTAAATTATGAAGAAGAAAACAAGCATTTTAAAAGAAAATATTGTCTTACTATGTCTGTTATCTTACCACTTCCAGGATCCCAAAATCAATAGTAACTTAATAAACAAGTTTTATAAACTATGGATTGAAATTCAAAGCAAATTTTTAAATAAGTAAAATGCTAAGTAAAAATGGACAAATATTTATCAAAAATGTCACATAGAGATACATTTAATAAGTCAATGTTGAAATGCAGTCTGTGAATTTATACTCACAATTGCCAAAATAATTAAAGAATCTTCAAACTGATCTCAAAGCTTTTGACGTGGGATATCTGGGTGCTAGCAAGCTCACACAGCAGAATGAACGACCTGCCCTGAAATTATCAACGGAGCCGCTGGCTCTGCTCAGCAGCACAGTCACGGCAACAAAGCCATTATAAAGCGTTGTGGGTCTTTTTTTATTTATACTTACTCTTCTTAGCTATTCACTGGAGCTGATGCTTTATATATGCAAGAAAGGACTGATTTATACTAAGGTGTCAGGGAAACAAACACATATTGACGTTTTTGACTTTCCAATTAACTTATTCAGGTAACAGACTTCTGGAATACTGTTAGAGACCCACTTCACATTCCTGCTATCAGATAAATTCCTTTCAGGAGTTTTGACAATACCCAGGGAGAAAGATGAGACTTTCTTAAAGAGTTACACTCTCGGAAGCCCACAGGAGCTAAATGGGCTTGATATCAGTGAGTCTGCATTTTGTTTGATAGTAAATAAGCAGTTTCATGTAAAATTATTTGAAGCCTTTCAATGAATTTTACACATATTATCCATATATAATCGGTAAGCTACATGCACTGGCTTAATTATATATGTACATACTCGTATGCGGGTCCGGAAAGATCACTCATGTCACCAGAAACTATAAATACTTGTTGCTGTTCACTTTGTGTGAATCTTGGTTTACTTAAAAGCCTTCTTCTGACATCAGTTTCTTCTCTGTCTGGTGAACCTCCCTCCATATGGTGCAGAATGTTATAATTGTCCAATAATCCTCTCTCATCTGCACATACTTAAGACTTCCACCGAAGCCAGTGTTCACAAAATTATCCATTTCATTTACTCTCCACTTCAGATACACTCTCACCCAAATCTCCGAGACCAAAGACTGTGGTGCTGGAACATAGCACCTTTCTCTTGCTTTTGTCATCTAGGCCATGGCTACTTCCTTGACCACTGATTCTTTCAAGGTTTGTAAAGATGATTCTAGAGTCCAGTGTAAGACTTTCTATCATATCAGGTGTCACAATTTGATGCTTTCTGAAAGACGAACACTTCTCTGAAAGTGATCCTGCTCACTAGCAATGCATCACAGATACAAATTGTTTTAAATCTATTAATTCCTTCACTACACATATTTCACTGCTATTGAGTTGATTCCAACTAATTGTTACTCTGTAGGATAGAGTAGAGCTGTCCCTATGGGTTTCCAAGACTGTAACTCTTTATGAATATTGGGAGCCTTGTTTTTCTCTTAAGGAACAGAGCTGGTGGTTTCAAACCACCAATTTTGTGGTTAGAAGCCCATTATACAGCCTATGACACCAGGGCTTGATTCAGCATTAGATAAAATTGAATTATGTTGCTCATGAAGAAACTGAAAGTAACATGAATTTTCAAAGAACTTCTTTCTTGGAAGACTTACCACCAGAATGTTCTTAGGAACCAGGATGGCGAGATTTGGGCATGTATCAAGTGATACCACTCCCTGGAGGACATCATACATGGTAAAGTAGAGGGGCAGCGAAAAAGAGGAAGTCCCTGGAGGAGACGGCTTGACCCTGTGGCTGCAGCAATGGGTTCAACATAGGAAAAAACTGTGGATGTCTCAGGTCAGGGTAGAGTTTCATTCTGTTACACATAGGGTGACTATGATTTGGTTCTGATTGGATGACACCTAACACCACCACCATCACCACCACCAACAATATCTGCACACAACTATTTTGTCTCCTCTACTTTTTAAAGTTTCCATGGTGATGCAATGGGTTAAGCATTGGAGTGGGCCTTGAGCCCACCACTGGCTCCATGGAACGAAGATGAAGCTCCTGCTCCTGTGAAGCCTACAGCCACAGAACCATTACGGACCAGTTCAACCACACACGGTTGGTTTGGGGTTGTTCTCTTATTGTTCTATTACTTGAATTTTGGTCCACAGAGAATATTTATCACAGAATAATATTCTCATGTCTTTATTCTAAGTTTTCTTTTTGATTTTAGGGACATGAAAAACTAGATATAACCACAGACAATTTAATTTCAAATTCTGATTTTTCCCATCAGTATTCACCTGTAAGCATAATACTGGCCATGGGTCACATACAAATATGCTCCAAATTTACTGTGATTTTGATCATTTCTCCTCCTTTCATTCTCTTTCTTTTGTATATATGCACAACATCATTGAAATTTTAATTATATTTTCAGAAAAAGAAATCATACCAATAACCAGATAAATCAAATATTTAATGTAGACCATTGAAAAATATATGAGGGAAAAAATTGAAGACAGTTTTGCAAGAATAATCTATGATAGGCATCATTTAATCTCGGTTATAAAAATCATGTTACCAATAAGAATTAACAATTATTTCACCAAATTAAAAATAAAATAGAATTTCTACTCATCTGATAATGTTGATAAATTAAAGATTTAGGTTATTTATGAAACTATACCTAGAAAACTACATTTCTGGAGAGATCATAGCCAATACCCTTTCCTTTTGTTCGGGCGCAATTTCTAGCTTTTCTAACCATTTCACAGAATTTCATTTTGCTGAAATATGCTTAATTTCCTCCTTAACACTGTGGCCTTTAATGTTGAGGAATACCTAAACTATCAGTTGAGTGAAATGAACTATCATAAATTAAGCTTATTCACCTAGTTCAAACTATGGTGGCAAACAAAATTATAAGTATATACAGGTTTTATCAGCAGGAATCCCTGGGTTGCACAGACATTTAAATGCTTGACTAATCAACCAAAGATTGGTGGTTTGAACCTACGAGAAGATGTGTTCAGAGACCGTCCTGGCAATCTGTTTCCAAAAGCTCGCTGCTATGGAAACAACATGGCGCAATTCTGCTCTGTGCAGGTGGACTGGCCATGAGTTGGAATCCACTCAATAGCAACTACAACTGGCATTAATAAATACAACAGGGAGAGAGATTGACCAACAGTATCTACAAAATGAGATTTTTCTCAATGAAATTATTACTAGTTCAGTAGAGAAGCATCTGGTGCTTCATTGGACATTGAAGAAGTTACTCATTTTCAAAGAAAATAGTGTTAAGAATGATGGTTAAAATGAAATCTATAAATATAATGAAGGTGATCTTCTTTATTTTATAACACAATATTTAGACCAAGTCTCTTTCACTCTTTGACTAAATAATGAATCACACAAAGAGGTAAACTTTCATAAACTAAGAGGTCAGATAGTTCCCATTGTACCTTCCAGTTTTATGAGAAGGGCAACTACAGAAAATAGTAATCATATTTATATCAGAATCCAAACCAAAAAATAATTTCTAGTTTATGTGCTGGAATCAAATTAGGTTCAACCTATGAACCATGCACACTGAGTCATTTTTAAAAGATCATTTGTATGCTAAGCCTAAAGCAAGACCTAAATGTAAACCAGCAATTTAAAAGGACCATTAAAACATCAGCGTCATGATTAGAAAAGCGCACCACCTTCCAATAATGCAGCATCATTAAAGGGGAAAACCTTGATTGTTTCTGAACTACGCTGCTGTTGGTAGGTGCTGTTGAGTTAGTTTCCATGCAGTGTTAGTTTTCAATCCAGTGTACATCAGAATGAAATAATCCTCATCCTATGCCATCTTCAAAATTGTCACCATATCTGTTTCCATTGTTGAAGTTACTGTGTCAATTCCTCTCACTAAGGATGTACTTTATGCAAAATGACATACTTCTCCAGGATCAGGTCTCTCCTGATAATGTGCCCCAAATACATGGAAGTATGACTCTCTATCCTCACTTCTAAGGTATATTTTGACTGTATTTTTTCCAAGACAGATGTTTTCTTGTAAATTCATGGACTATTTAATATTATTTACCAACACCATAATGTAAACCTTTAAATAAACCCTGTTTCCTTATACTGACAGACAAGTGGTAAGACCTACTGTACTGATGTGTATGTTGCTCTGACCCGAGAAGCTATGTAACTGGTATTTCAAATACCAACAGGTACATGCACAGTGAACAAGGTTCAGCAGTTTCCAATGTAAGAACAGACTTTGAAGAAAGAAGTCATTGCAAACCTTTTGGATAGCAGCAACACACAATCAGATATGAAAAATATCAAGAACAGGGGTAGAACCAGGTCAGAGTGAGTGCAAGAAGATGAGCCCAAGGTCAGAAGGCTGGCACAGGGCGTACTGCCCCAAAAGACTGGACTGGAAAACACTCCTAAAGGCCAACAAACAGTTCATGAACTAAATACAAACTTTTCTTTCTTGTTGTGTTTTGTTTTATTTTTTGTCATTGGTTTGTTGTGGTTGTTTTGTTGTATATTGTTGCTTGGTTTTGCTCTGTCTTATTTCTGTGCAAGTTATTATTTTCACAGGTCTGTGTAAATCAGATAGGCTGGATGAACAATCTGGAGGAGAAATCAATGGGACTGACAGTTCCAGGGGGTCATGGGAGAGGGGGAGGTAGGGGGAAAGGTAGTGGTGTTAACAAACCCAGGGACAAAGGAACAACAGGTGATCCAAATCGGTGGTGAGGAGGGTATAGGAGGCCTGGTAAGGCGTGATCAAGGGTAATGTAACTGAGAGGAATTACTGAAACCCAAATGAAGGCTGAACATGATAGTGGGACAAGAGGAAAGTCAAAGGCAATAGAGGAAAGACCTAGGAGGCAAAGGATATTTATAGAGGTCTAAATAAAGGCATGTACATATGCAAATTTATTTATATATGAGGATGGGGAAATAGATCTATGTGCCTATATTTATGGGTTTAGTATTAAGGTAGCAGAAGGGCATGGGGCCTCCACTCAAGTACTCCCTCAATGCAAGAATACTTTCTTCTCTTAAATTGACATTCTATGATGCTCACCTTTCTGACACAACCGCTGCAGACAAAGTGGGTGCATAAGCAAATGTGGTGAAGAAAGCTGATGGTGCCTGGCTATCAAAAGATGTAGCATCTGAGGTCTTAAAGGCTTGAAGGTAAACAAGCAGCCATCTAACTCAGAAGCAACAAAGCCCACATGGAAGAAGTGCACACACACCAGCCTGTGCAATCACGAGTTATCAAAGGGATCAGGTATCAGGCATCATCAGAACAAAAAACCTTATCATAGTGAATGAGGGGGGTAGTGTGGAATGGAGACCCAAAGCCCATTTGTAGGCCACAGGACATCCCCTTACAGAAGGGTCTCTGGGAGGAGATGAGCCAGTCAGGGAACGATGTAGCAATGATGAAACATACAACTTTCTTCTAGTTCCTAAATGCTTACTCCTCCCCCACTATCATGATCCCAATTCTATCTTACAAATCTGTCTAGACCAGAGGATGTACACTGGTATAGATAGGAACTTGAAACACGGGGAATCCAGGGCAGATGATCCCTTCAGGACCAGTGGTGTGAGTGGCAATACTGGGAGGGTGCAGGGAGGGTGGGTTGGAAAGGGGGAACTGATTACAAGGATCTACATGTGACCTTCTCCCTGGGGGATTGACAACAGAAAAGTGGGTGAAGGGACACGTTAGAAAGGGGAAGATATGACAAAATAATAATTTATAAATTATCAAGGGTTCATGAAGGGGAATCAGTATGGATGGGAAAAATGAGGAGCTGATGCCAGGGGCTTAGGTGGCGATCAAATATTTTGAGAATGATGAGGGCAATGAATGTACAAATGTGCTTTACACAATTGATGTATGCATGGATTGTGATGAGTTGTATGAGCTCCTATTAAAACAATTTTAAAAGGAAGAAGAAGAAGAAGAAGGCAGAAGAGGAGGAGGAAGAGGAAGAGAACGAGGAAGAGAATGAGGAGGAGAAGGAAGAGGCTGGCAAAGCAAAGTTGACCATAATGGCTGAGAGGAAGTAAAGCCTGCAGGATCAAGCCTTTGGGACTTGCATTTCCTGGTAGGGCATGACTCACCATGAGAAGTCACAGCAGCAAAGATCAATTCATAATCAAAATTTGGCATGCATAAAGTACAAATCTAGGAAAATCAGAGGTTATTAACAATGATATGAAACACAAAAGATTCACATTCTAAGTGGTAGTGAGCTAAAAGGGACTGGCATTGGCCATTTTGAATCAGAAAATCATATGGTTTGCTGACGGGAATGCCCCAATCAAGAAGAAAGACATCATATTCATCATGAAAAAGGACCCCCCCTGATCTATCTGGAAGTACAGTGCTGTCTGTGATAGCAACATATCTAGTAGCCTTCAAGTTGAAACAGACCATCACTTGTTCATATGCAAGTTTAGGTTGAAGCTGAAGAAAATAAAAATGAGTTCATGAGAGCCAAAACACAACTTAAGTAAAGTGTATCCCACCTGAATCTCAAGAACATTTTGACACATCGAATCCTAAGGAGAGAAGATATGAAGAACTCTAGGATAACATCAAAAATAATATATATGAAAGAAAATATGTCATTAAAAAGACAGGAAAGAAAGAAAAGATCAAAGTGAATGTCAGAAGAGACTCTGCAACTTGCTTTAAATCATGAGACAGGGAGGCAAACAGAAGAAATGACGATGTCAAATACCTTCACAGAAAATTCTAAAAGGCAGTTGAAGTAAATAAAGTAAAATAGCATAAAGACAAAGAGAAATAATCTAGAAAGAGAAAACCAGGAAAGAAGTCTTAAACTGAAATAACTCAAGAAAAAAATCAAGCTTGAATTGCAATATTGAATCTATGTGCAAAATCTTGAACAAAGTAGGAAGTATCAAAGGAAGATAGAAAGAACACAGAGTCACATTATCAAAACAGCTACTTGACATTCAACTATTTCAGGACATAGTGCGTGAGCAAGAATCAATGTTACTGAATGAAAAAGTTACATTTGCACTGAAACCATTATCCCAAACCAAGGTTCTCTTCATGAATTGAGGGACTACCAGTTGAAATGTTTCAATAAGTGGATGAAGCAATGGGAGAATTCACTTGTCTATGCAAGGAAATTTGGGAGTGAGTTACTTGGCTCACTGACTGGAAGAGATCCATATTTGTTCCTATTTTCACCAAAGGTGACCCAACAGAATGCTCAATATCATTAATTTTACATACAAGTAAAATGTTGAAGATCATCCAACAATCATTGCAGCAGTGCATTAACAGAGAGCTGCCAGAAGTCCGGGCCAGATTGAAAGGAGGATATGGAACTAGAGACATTCCTGATGTCAGAGTGACCTTGGTTGAAAGCAGAGAATACCAAACAGTGTTGACTTGTGTTCTATTGACTGCGAACTGAATCTACTCTATGAACCATAACAAACTATGGATACCCATAAGAAGAAAGGGATTCCCAGAGCACAACATGTGCTTGTGCAGAAATATTACATGGATCAAGAGGCAGTTTTGTGAACAGAATAAGGGCACGGAGTTGAATCCTCTAGTCTTACTTGTTAAATCTCTATGCTGAGCAAATAATTTGAGAATCTGAACCACGTGAAGAAGAACTTGGCAACGTAGCTTATTAACAACCTACAATGCACAGGTGACACAACCTTGCTTGCTGGAAATGAGGAGGGCCTGAAGCACTCTTTGAAAATCAAAGATTGCAGCCTTTGGTACGGATTCCAACTCAATGTAAAGAAACACAACTCCCTCACAACTGGACCAGTAGGTGATGTCATTGTAAAGGGAGAAAGGATTGAATTGGTGAAGCTTTCTTCAAGCTTAGAGCCTCAATCAATGCTCAGCGAAACAACAGTCGCTACTTTAAGCAACACATCTACAACACAAAATCTCTTTAAAGTGTGGAAAAGTAAGGATATTCTTTGAGGATTAAGGTGCACTTGACTAAGTCATGGTCATTTCATTCACCTTGCATGTGTGTGAAAGTTGGGCAGTGAATAAGGAAACCACTGAAGAAGAATCAATGTATTTGAATTGTGGTGGGAGCAAAAAAATATTGAAAGTACCATGGCTTTTGCTAAAAGGATGAACAAATGTGTCTTGAATGATGCTCAACCAAATTGCTCCTTAGGGGCCTGGATGGTGAGTTTCTCTGACATAATCTGGACATGTTGGCAGGAGAAACCAGTCCCTGGAGATGGACATCATGCTTGGCTAAAAAAAATGGCAGCAAACAAGAGGAAGTCCCTCAATGCGATTGGCTGAAACTGGCTGTCACAAAGGTCAAGCAAAGCCACCGTTGTAAGGATGGTGCAGGACCAGGGAGTGGTTAGCTCTGTTGTGCAGCCGGTCACACTTGACTCAATGGCATCCCACAATGATCACAACAAAAGCAATTTTTATTCAATGTGTTAAACTCAATTTTCACTAACATACATTTAAATAAACTTAACCAAAGCAGAATTCTTTCTTTGGATTCCAAAAACTCAAGAAACACCTACTCTTCTTATGCATATATTATATTTACATTAAAAATAACTTTATAGAAATGAGAACTACACTACCATTGGGAAGCTATTCCCAAGATAGGGTGAAATGTCACTCACCAAAGAGATAGCAAATAGAATAGATTTAATACAGAGATACTTTACTGGAAATTGATTATAATTGTTCCCCTTTTATTTTCCCAAATGGCAACAGAGACATCATGCAAAGTGTGGTAGGTAAGAGTTTTGTATTCATCAAAGACAATCCCCCAGCCTTTTTCTCTACTAGTATCTATTTGTAGTATCTGCTTGGTTGGGAAACTTGATCATAATCTTTAAATTACTACTGAGTAGGTTGAAAGTTAAAATCTGTTTCATTAAACTGCCGAAAAGGTGTATTTTCCCACTTTGCTGATCTATTATAAAGCCCTAAAGGGTAGAATCCAGTAATAACAGGCTCCAGTAAGAACCGTCTAGGAAGTTCGCATCAGACAAGCTCTATAAGTAAAATGGTAATTATCAAATATAGCAACCAATGTTTAAATAAAAGGAGTTCTTAAAAAGATTTTTTTTAATTAGCTAGCTCATTCCTCTCCTTTTACATGCTGTGAATTATTTGGGTAAGCCAAAATCAATTCTAATTTTCAGAAAAACTAGAATTGCTTAATATTTTACTTGTAATTTGACATACACTACAAATGAAGTTTGTAATTTGACTGCACTACACAAATGAACTTTTGGAAGAAATTAATATATAGTAGAAAGAAGTCAGAAGATATTATTCTCCTAATTAGGTACCTGTACTAAGTACAATTACATTGATTTCAGTGTATTAAGATTTGGAAGCAAATTTTCCAACCATGTGTGAAAGTTTGCTTCTTTTTATTAGAAATCACACAGCCATTCTCTGATTAATATTAGTAATTTACTTTCTAGGAGGATTCTAATCACATCTTGTTATTTTACCGTTTCTGCTCCCTCAAGGAGATACATGTCTGAGATTATTTGGTGGTGCGAATGGTTACAGAGCCTGCTAACCGAAAAAAATCGGAGATTCAAGCCTGTCCAGAGTCCTCTTTGAAGAAAGACCTGAAATGTGGTTGGAGCAAAACCAGCCATGGAAAACCCAAAGGACCATAATTCTAGCGACACAGATGAGGTCGCCAAGAGTTGGCACCAATTGGAACTTTTAAAAAACCTTTTAAGGCTTCAATATAAAAAAGCCTTTCCTGAAGTCCAAATATATGTGTACTGCCCTACTGTGTACGACCAGTCTTGCATGTTCAATCGCTTGTGCGCATTTTCTTATTAATAGCAGGAACCATGGCTTTGCCCTCATGCGGGAGTGCAGTGAGAGGTGGGAGGTGGCAGGGCTCCTCATTTGAGTTCTTGTAGACATGTCCCCTGTGCTAGACCTGAAACTCAAGACTGATTCTGGATTGCCTCGGACCACTCAGGTGGAGTCTGGCCATGTTAGGTCTGTGTGTTCAGATGCCTTACCGTCTGTGGCAGGTTTAAGCAGAGAAGGAGCGGGCCCTGGTCCCAGGGAGCTGGACTGTTGGAGCTGCTGTGCCCCTCTGAATGATGGGCGCAGGTGGGAATAAGGGTGGAGGGTTAGGCACCTTTTTGTCTCTATTAGGGACTCCTGACTGGTTGATTTATGTTTGCTCCCATTTTTTGGTTGTCATCTCCAGGTGGGATTTCCTGGCATACTCTAAATCTGGTCCTCTGTTATTTGTGACAGTTTTGCACAGAGGTGGTAAACCATGAATCAAGTCCTGTTCTGAGATATGTAATTACAGCATAGAGAGCAAATAGCGCTCATTGTACAATTCAGTTATAAACTGGATCTTTCAAACGGAGGACAAGAATGTTCCACACCTATCACCGTTGCTCTGTCTTCTTACTGTGACCATGCCAGGCTCACTCCCTCTCCTCCACAGACAAGCCAGGCTCTCCAAGTTGCAATAGCTCTGCTGAAAACAACAGCCTTTGCATTTAATGTTCGAATGTTGTCACTATAGACTCTCAAAGCAAGTTGTTCTCATTTATTTTCATTTCTTTTGCTCTTCTAGAATGGAAGCAAACTAAATTGTTGAGGTTCAAAATAAAAGTTAAAGTAGAAAACCTTCCTGACCATTAAGGTCTAAAAAAAAAATACTTTGAAGAACATATAGTTCATAAACCTAAATGTGTCTTGAAAATTTACATCTTTAGTGTTTCTCCTTCTAATTTCACACAGCAATGTAAAATTCAGATGAATTTTAGTCATAGATAAATTACTCTTGGGGGTATAGATATGATGTGCTTCTTATGTTTTACAATAGCTGAAAATATAATTGAATATATAATTGAATCATCTCAGGTTCAATGAGTGGATTATAAAAATCAGCCAGATGTTTAAAGACAAGAGACTAAAGGTCAATTAGAGAAGACCATATTTTATTAGAAATAAACAAGTGCAATATTTAAGTTCTTTGCTCAGATAAATGGAAAAGAAAATTGCTGTTAAATACACCAAATAATAGTGTCATATAATATAATCAATTGGAAAATGGACCATTTTAACAGTAAACTTGAATGTTGTGTAGGATAATGAGTAGGATATGGTTTTCAGAAGGTAATGGGAGGCATCTGAGGACAGGGACGGAGTTAACAAGAAAGTATCATCTGACAATGTGACACAAAAGGTTCTGAAACATATTCTGGTGAATTTTCTTCTGATGAATTTTTTGTGCCCTATAATTTGACTCCGCCTTTCATTCCAAAGGGACTCAGCAGTTCAGTGTCAAAGTCCCAGAGACACAATAACTCACAATTCTTCTCTTGTTGAGACCATCATCTCCTGTTCTCCTCTACGGAAATCTAAATTCTGCAATTCTATCCAAGTTATATTTATGTTTAATTGGTTTTATTAAGATCATTACAATATGGCTTACACATTCCATCATTTCAAACTTCTCAGAACATATAAATAAACTTAATTTGAGTATAAAATCAGGTATATGATTCTAAATCATTGCAGCTAAATTCTACCTATTTCAGAGATGCAAGATAGTAAGTCTCACTCTTTACAGATATGCTGTCGTTTGGTGCTTCTCAATTTGAAAAGAATGCTAAAGGAATAAATGAAAAGAACGTAAATATCTTTCTATGAACAGTCTCACACTATAAGATAAGCAGACATGGCCCGTAGACTAGGGGCCCCTCATCTCCGTGGAGGTCAAATCTGGTTATTATTAGAATTACATTTGTGTAGTCGTCTTAATCATATTGTCACACCTGTGGAGTCCACACAGACTCAGCTCATTGGGTGTCACACCACCGTTTAACTCGGCAACTCGTAAAATATCAGTTTGCTTGTTCTCATAAAAACCCCAACTCATCCCCATCCTGGACACAACTGGAAAGCCTTTGGATGCACACTCTGAGTTAGGGGCAGACATATGTGTCACTCCTGGGGTACGCTCTCACAAAGGGTCTGCCTGCTCTGTGCACTCCGGTGTACCTTAACGATGCTCCTCAGGTGGCAGGGTCACAGGACAGATGAAGCCCATTTTTTACTAGGCTGACGGAGAATTTTTGCCAGGTTTACTGTATGATAAATAATGTTTGTATTTAAGGGATACATTTAACAGTGTAAGATATGATGAAATAATAATAATTTATAAATTATCAAGGGTTCATGAGGGAAGTGGGGAAAGGGAGGGAGGGGGAATGAGGAGCTGAATCCAAGCGCCCAAGTGGAAAGCAAATGTTTTGAGAATGATGGGGGGCAACAAATGTGCAAATATGCTTGACACAATGGATGGATGTATGGATTGCGATGAGTTGTATGAGCCCCCAATGAACCATCCATCCCATTGTTTTCTCCTCCACATTGCTAATCTAGACAAGATTGTTATTTAAACTAGATAGACTTTCAGGGATAATAATATGCACAAAAAGCAGAACAGAGCAAAACAAAGCAATACAATAAAACAACAACAAAACCAATGACAAAAAAAAAGCTGCAAACAGTTCAAGGTCTTTGTGTTGACCTTTAGGAGTGTTTTCTGGATCAATCTGATGGGGTGCTACGTCCTGGCCCCAAAGTCTATTTTTGGTATTCCCTGAGGACTTTGTTGCTTTGTTCTGTTACACACCCTTAGTGTTCTGCCTCAGTGTGGTGGGGTCACATCGGGTACAATTCCTTCAGTGTTGTCCCCTGTAGCACTATGGGTCCATGAGGGACGTCATGAATCATAGTGGGGCCAGCCCTATTGTCCTCCCTGTACTTTGGCTGCTCTGAGCAGGAATATCATCCTCAGGGCATGGTGGGCCAGGAGTGTTCCACTCTCTCTTCCTTCCCCTTCATTTGCTCCCATGTGCTCTGATCAGACATATCCTTCTCTCTGAGCTGTAGCTTCAGTGCTGTCCTCTGAAGTGAATTATTCTGCTGGGAGGGGCGGTGTCCACATAGTTGGGATTGGACTTGGCCGTTCAGACCTCTCTATTGTTTCCTGCTTCATGCTGGTATGTTGCATTCATTTATTTCCTTTTTATAAGTTATTTCTTCAAGGGTTTTGCCCAGTCACCACTATCCCATTGGTATATACATCCTTTTATGATTTAAAAGTGCTCAACATAGTTTGTTCATTAGCCTTCATATTCTCATATATAGTGTAACGTCTTATTTTAGAATAGCATTTAAATATTTTACCATTTAAAGTAGTTTATATATTTTGGATAAACGAATTCATTGGAACTTTTCTTTTTTAATATCTTCCTTTGTTTCTCTGCTTAGTATGTGTTTCCCTAGAATAAGAGGGAGCATAATCATTTTCACATATTTTGGTGAATATACTTTTTGGTTTTGCATTGCTTGGTTTTGCTTTTCCCTTTCTAATACATATATTTGGTATAAGAAATGGCCACGTGACATTGAATCCGATAGTACCAAGTTGCATTCATTGTCCCAGCTCACCTGTCTTCTGATAGTGAGACAGTCAGGGGTTAAACAGCCAAGAAGGCATGACAGCAACCTGCGGCCACAATGCAGTGAGGTTAGATCATCAGGGACCATATAAATTCAAAGATTCCCCTTTAGAAATATCTATTTAAAACTCTGACATGAGAATCTTGAACAACCCAATACCGATTATAAACCATCTATTACAGGAATAAAACTGTAAACTTAAGTTGACAGGAATAAAACCATAAACTTGACTATTTGGTAAACTTAATGACTCCACGCAAACTATGCATGTGCTCACTTGTTTCCCACCATGTTTCCTTGTCTTGGAAGCTTAGTAGAGAACACAATCCAGTGCTTATTGGACTGTGGCGCATTTTCTTTCTTTTGTCCCTTTCTTTGTCTTAAGGCCCAGATTCCCCTCATGGATTCCAGTGGCTCAATAGAAGGCCTTAATCTTCTCATATGCAGTAGGCTCCTGATGTTTGTGAGAGGCATATCCTGAGACAAATCCTCAAATCTGTGGATGCCACTGTAGCCTGTGATTTCCCTGATAAAAGGCAGCCAAGTGTAACTGAACAAAGGATGCATCAATTAAGTGTTCTGTAGTACTGTTTTTAATCAATGATTAATTCAGCTGAGCAGGAAGTTGTTTTCCCTAAACCAATTCCTTCTATACCAGTAAAATCCTTTCTATTACCAGTGAAATCCCAGCCACGCAAAATCCATATTTACCACCTGCCTTCAAAATAGCCATGAAATTACAATGTAGCTTTTTTATTAGCTCATTTAAGATGTTCATCAAATGGGTTGAGGGTATCAAAGGTTTTATATTACTTTTTCTATGATTCAAAAGGCTTAGTATTAAAATACCTACAAGTTTTTTTAAAAGATTTGTAACAAAACAGAGATATGAAAGGCAAAAAAACCCTACTTTATTCACTTAGTTTGTTATTGCTCTACCCTGCAAATCCAATTTTTTCATCTAAAAATACTAAATTAGCCCAGATTTTTGAGGCTCAAAATATTTCCTTAGCTCTTAACAGAGTTGTTTTGCTAAGAATCACAAATCACTCATTTTCAACGGCATGTGTTATTTTAACTCATGTAAGAATCACAAGAGTCGGGGCTTGTCTCTAGTGGAGGGTATTTTCACAAAGTTGACTTCACCTCAAAGAAACCCAACCCTCTGTCATGAAGTTGACTCACAGCAAACCTTGCGGACAGGACCTACTGCTCCTGAGCGTTTCTGGGACCGGACCCCCTTACGGGAGCCGCATCTTTCTCCCACAGAGGGGCTGAGGGTTTGAGCTGCAAGTTTTGGGTTCTCAGCTCCATGCATAACCCACTACTCAGCAGGGCTCTTTCAGCTCCTGTGCTATTGTGAATGCGTGGTCTGGACCCACAACAGAACACTTACAAGTGCAAACTGGGTGCCTGTAAAAGAAACTCTGTCCCTAGAGGGACTGTCTTTGCATCTTTTTAGTAACTGCTAGATTATGTTATATTTTAAGAGTCTCAAATACTAGAAGGACCATAGTATTTGACTACAGAAGTTATATTCCATCTGGGTCCTAATAACCATTTACAATTTTCAGCATTGATACATTAAATCCATTCTTAGAATGAAAGATGCAGCAAATAGTCAACACGTCTGAAAAACAAGTTAGTTTGTAAGAGTATTAAATCAAACTGCTTTCTGCCAATCATAAATGTAGCCAAAGACAGATATAATTCTGTTAATTACCCATGTAAATGATATAGTGCCTATTTAGCATGAAACTCTTTGTATATTGAAAGGCTTTATGAAGGGGATATTTTAGTCCACTTTTATTGCTGTAGTGAGAGAAATAATACTGGAAAATGTATGAGAATTGAGCAAAACTGTCAAAGAAAGTAAGACTTACAAATTTGTATTCATGAACCACACTGCTGTATCTCAATACAACCCCATTTTTATTTCACCCTTCCAGTTTTTCTGCTAGCCTTCTCTCCACAAACAGACATTCTGAAGAAGGGCAGGAAGCTGGGCTCTCACAAAAATGATACATATTGCAGACTGAAAATTCTCCAATGTTACTCAAGTGTGTAGTATTACTGAATCAAAAGAGCTTGTTGTTAACCTTCTATTCTATATATACATACTTAAGTTATGCATGCACATTAACACAAGTGCACAAAGAAAGACAAATGCTTTGGAATAGAAAAATCAAATGCACTTTGAGGAGAAATTATTCATATATATATACAAAAACAATAACGAATTATTCACACACACATATATATACATAACAAAATAAAAAACAAGGCCACAGTGCTGACTTTGTATTCATCTTTAGAGTTGAGTTGCACAAGCGTATCTGCAGAGGCAAGTAATTTATAGCGCACCGTTAGCATCTACTCAAAGGGATCAGTGTAGACCGTAGCAGCAGAATAACGTCCTTGCCCTGTGGTTTTCACTACAGAATCACCTAGCACACAAAACAATCCACACAGCATCCCTTACTCAGTTTCTAGTGATTGTGTACTTAATTGCTACTGCAAACATTGAAATGTCTTAAAATAGCTTACAGCAAATTGGTAAGCACCTCTCAGACAAAAAGTCATTTTCCTAAAAAGACGCACCCTTTTCATGTAGCACACGGTTCAATTTTCTTCTAACTATAGTGCACGTGTGTGTGCATTTTCTACAAGCACAGCTTTCTAAAGGCTGAGCAGCTCCTTAGAAGTGGCTGCACCCATTGCAGTGCCGTCATCTGCCACCCAGAGCTTGACTGTGGTCATGGAGAAAAGCAAGCTCAATTTTCTCCCTACGGGGCTGGATCAAATCGATTACTGCTAAGGTAAAGATTTAGTGGCATAAAAGTATATTTTAAAATTATATTTCATTGTGAACTTCCAAGGATATTTATGTTCTTGATAAGTGACAAGATAAAAATGCTCCACCTTACCAAATACAGATAATATTTAGAATTGGAAGAGTCAACAGAATTGATCAGTATATGAATACACAAAAAACCTACCTTGGTTGATACATAGCAAACCACTTTACAGGTGTAGTGCCCGATTTTATTAAGCCCTCTTATCACCTACAAAGTGTCAGAGAAAAACTTTTGAATGAAAACTTGGAAGCCTGTGCTGCGTCTCTCCCCTTGGAAACATGACTCTCCAGGCTATGGAATATTCTAACGTGAAGCTGCTCTTCCTTACTGGCAGAGTGACAAGAATGCAGGCCTATCCACAACTGCCCCTTTCTAATAAGTTATAACTAGGCCACACTGCTTATTTGTTGACTTTTAATTAAGTTTGGGGAAAAACACACTCTCTGATTAATTATAAGTAGGTGAAATGCCAGGCAAGCTTAAGTTAAAGGGAAATACAGAAAACCAGCTTCCAGGCACCAATATTGGTCTGAAACCCTAGAAGGGTATGAGTAATGGATACACGAATTCATGCGATGTGGTTCTTCTACTATACAGACGCTGAAGTGTTTTGTACAAAATTGAAATTGATGTACAAACAGCAAGGCACACTTACTGCTATATGTTCACTGTTCAGATCGTGCGTCCACATGTGCTTTTAATAGAAAATCTCAGAAAATGAAAGGAATCAGAAAAAGGGTTAAAAATCACGGTTTTCTTAGTGTAGAGATGAAAGATTGAAAAGTGACTTTGCTAAATTAAATTCATGCTGTCCCCTTAACTCACTACATGTCCTCCCACAAATGATGAATGGGATTTAATGTTCAAAGGTAGGTTTAGATTAAGGATAAGAGGGCATTACCAGTTGCAAGTTTTATTGAGATTTGAAGTACCACCCACAAAATCTCCCAGCATGGGGTTCTATGAACCTGCTATTCTTCCCCCACTCCTACAAATTGTCTTTCGGTATTTTCGCAGTTTCTTTCTGAATATTTATGTTCTGTAACTATAAAATATTATATTCTAATGATTTTTTCTAGTTGTTTTTGAGTTGATTCCAATTCATGGCAGAGAAGTATGCCCCGCAGAGAGCTCAATGGCTGGCTTCTGGAAAATAGCCAGGTCTTTCTTCCCGAGTGCTCTAGGGTAGGGCTTGAGAACCCAACCTTAGGTTAGCAGTTGCATGCAAACTGTCACCTTGAGGTTCTCTTAAAAGAAATAGCAGGTTGTTGAATTACTTGCAATAAAATAATTGTTTGCCAAAAGAAGCTGCAATTTTTATATTGGCCTTAGGTTTGAGGAGTCACTAGGAACCGATGGTGCCATCTGATTCCTCCTTACCAGTGCCCACGGAAAACCGAGGTGGAGAGAGGGAAAACTGTAGGGGATTAGGAAGGAGGCCAGCAAACACATTTTATATCTGTCTAAATAAAAGGAGCCCTGATTGTGCAGTGGTTATATGTTGGGCTGCTCACCCCAAGGACAGCAGTTTGAAACCGCCAGCTGTTCCTCAGGAGAAAGATGAGGTTTTCTACTGTTCAGGGTTACTGTCTCAGAAACCCAGGGGGCAATTCTTTTCTGTACCGCTGAGTCACTGTGAGTCAGAATTGATTCAGGGCAGTGAGCTTTTTCTAACTGAATTGAAAGATCCCCTGGTAACACAGAGGTCCCTGCATTGGCCTCCAACCTCAAGGTCAGCAGTTAGAACCCACTAGTCGGTCCATAGGAGAGAGCTGACACTTTCTGCTCCTGTTAAGATTTATCGTCTTGGAAACCCCAAGGCCCCCTTCTACTCTCTTCCATAGGACGGTTACGAGTTGGAATCAATTTGATGTCAGTGTGTTTTGGCTTTTTCGAGGTTAAGTAAATTATCTCGAATGAGGGACGTCACGCATTAGCCGATACAGTTCCCCTGCCAATTCACTGAGCATCGCCGTCATAGTTTATAATGGGTAAACTGAAGTTCAGAGAGGGTAGGCTAATTTGGTCAAAGACACACAGCCAGTTAGGGACAAAACTGAGGCCAGAATTGTGTCTTTTTCTCAGTGTTACTGCTCTTTCCACCATTTTCCTCTTTCAGAAAGGTGCTCCGTGTCAACTGAAAGCCACCTTAATTCCCTTACTTTCTGGGGCCGCGACCGCTCCACCACCTGCTGCGGTGGGACGCTGGCTACAACGCTGAGACGCTCTGGGCCTTCTCTGCAGATCTGCAGCACAGGCATGGAAATGACACCACATTCTTTGGGGGTGCTTCTATCAAAGGATCAAAGTCCTCAGGATGCTTCCTGAAACACGCGCATGCGCCCTCGTGTGCACACAACATGTGCTAGAAAAGCTCGCTTGTTCTCAGGAAGTTGCTATTTCATAGTCAGTGGACGATAGCACGAAGGTACATTTTAGGTAGCATTTCTCCATTAGAGAAAATAGCCCCAATATTGTTTCCATATCTTCGTGTGTTGCATTCTTACTATGTATTTCTCTTTATGTGAAGGTTATTAGCAATATGAAAATGAGACATTTCAAACATACTAAATATTTAATGAATTGATGAACAAACTATTAGTTTTCTGATAATGGGAATACATTAATCTAAAACATGCTAAATAGGGTGAAGATTCAGTTGCCTCTCACCTTCATTTTTAAAAACTCAATAGTAGTAACCCCTTTAGAAGTGATCAAACAAACAGCCTCTGGGTATAATGTGAGAATACATATTTTAGGTGCAAAAAATAACCACAGTCGAAATTTTATGAACACTTTCCAGAAAACACAGTTTCAATTCCAGTTAAATTTTTGTTTCAAATAAACATTTTGAAACTAGGCCACATCCTGTACCGTGCTTGCCAGAAAATGAAAATTTCAAATTCTAAATTCGTCCTTCTTCCCAAGCACACACGGAAGTCATCTTAAATTTAATCTAGCCAATTTTAAAATGACGATGAAAACTTTGAAGAAAATATATTTTCAAAACATAAAACGAGTATGAAGTTAATCTGATAATTCAACATTAAATATGGCACAGGAGATTATGTATATAAAGGATGAGCAACTGCAGTGGAACAGAAAATCGTGTAATATGAATTGCCACCGAGGAGCACTGAGGTTCTTTGGAATCTGCTGGGATCTGGCAACAAGAAGCCAGAGGCATCTTCAAGAGCCAACAAGAGAATTGAAATAAAAGCTTCCCTCCATCCTCCTGCCTGAGGCATGACAATGCTAATGTGTACCTAAAGAAGCCATTATCACCACCTGGTTCTCAAACTGTCAGACAGCTTACTCCTGTGACCCCAGCAGCTGGCAAAACGACATGCGACAAGGCCACACAACCACGAGATTCAGTCTCTCTTTTTCTGGAAATGATAGGTAGGAGGTGGGTGCATGGTCTTATTAACATCTCTGTTTATGAACAGTAAGCCTGGATCAGCACAGATGATGAAGATAAAATACAAATAGGTTTGATCTCTCTCCCAGGGGCTTCTATTCATTTCTGAGTTAGATACATACATTTTCATTTTCAAAAACCGCATCCCAAGCACTGTCCTCATCACATGTACTTAACATTTTCCAGGGACAATCTCTCAGTCGAAAAGACACAATGTGCTTAAGGAAGGCCAGACTACCCTTCCACACGGGCAAGATGGGCCCCTGTGCTAGTCCATAGATGCTGCCCTTCCTCAATTCACAACCTCTCAGTGACCTGATAGTTCACGTGCCCAGGGTTTTCCCCAGCTAACACCCATATTCCACAATATAGGCCATTCTGGGTGCCTAAACTTTCAAAGTACCTGTGTGCACAGTCTTTCATTACTACCAGGGATCTCAAATCTATCTTTCTAAAAGAGAACCTCAACAACCATACTCTTGAGTTTAGGCACAAGATGCTGACAATATGATTAAGTCATGCCAACGCAGGTTGAGATGCTTACGTATGTTCACACATATTCCCTCCTGGTGCAGGGTGGAATCCGGCTAAGAAGGCAGAGGGAGCTGCCAACTGGCTCGCTATTGTGGAAAGTCAGATTTCTGGATGAAAGTACAAGGTGTCAGAATATGATACCTTTGAACCTGTCCTTCTAGGCATTGCAAAGCTTACACTTGTTATAATGGGGGATAGATTGCATTTTATTTAACAGCTTGTTAGCAGGACCTACAACTTTTAAATATTTAGAATTATCAGAACAATTTTTGCCCTAGGCTTTGCAAATGTTTGGAGTGGTCTTAAAGAGGGTCAATTGAATTATGCTGGTTCCAAAGAATTATCATTCATAAAGTATCTTACAGAACTATGATCTGCCTTTTGTCTTTGTCCACATTTAGCTCTTCAATCAAAATTTTAAGTAAATTAGAAAAGAAGAGCAGAGTGTTCATAAAGCATTAACCAAATTCCGTAGTGTATACGTTCAGAAAACAAGTTCCTAGTCACATCTATCATTCTCCTTTATTTTCTGTAGGTGGTAATAATATACCAAGCCAAAGATACACCAATTCAACAGTTTTAACCTGTGCAACTTTGAGATGCCATGAGTCAAGTTGCACAAGGATCTCCCCCTCCTTTTCTGAATGGTTCCTCCACTAGCAACATACATTCCCTGCCCCCCCTCCTGCCCCTAGCAGTCCTAGCTCACCTTGGAAGTGGCTGCTATCAGTTATTCAATCCTAACTCGGTAGTGCTAAAAAACACATCATGTTCAAGGAAACGACTTTTATTTTATTTTTGTTATTTATTTAATCATTTTATTAGGGGCTCATAAAACTCTTATCACAATCCATACATACATCAATTGTGTAAAGCACATTTGTACATTTATTGCCCTCATCATTCTCAAAATATTTGATCGCCACCTAAGCCCCTGGCATCAGCAACTCATTTTTCCTCTCCCTCCATACTGCCTCCCCACTCATGAACCCCTAATAACTTGTAATTTATAAATTATTATTTTGTCATATCTTGCCCTTTCTGATGCCTCCCTTCACCCACTTTTCTGTTGTCCATCCCCCAGGGAGGAGGTCACATGTAGATCCTTGCAATCAGTTCCCCTTTTCCAACCCACCCTCCCTGCACCCTCCCAATATCGCCACTCACACCACTGGACTGAAGGGATCATCTGCCCTGGATTCCCTGTGTTTCCAGTTCCTATCTGTACCAGTGTGCATCCTCTGGTCCAGCTATATTTGTAAGGTAGAATTGGGATCATGATAGTGGGGGAGGAGGAAGCATTTAGGAACTAGTAAAAGTTGTATGTTTCATCATTGCTACATCGCACCCTGACTGGTTTGTCTCCTTCCAGAGACCCTTCTGTAAAGGGATGTCTTGTGGCCTACAAATGGGCTTTGGGTCTCCACTCCACACTCTCCCCCTCATTCACTATGGTAAGATTTTTTTGTCCTGATGATGCCTGATACCTGATCCTTTCGATACCTCGTGACCACAGAGGCCGGTATGCTTCTTCCATGTGGGCTTTGTTGCTTCTGAGCTAGATGGCCACTTATTTACCTTCAAGCCTTTAAGACCTCAGACACTATCTTCACCACATTTGCTTATGCACCCACTTTGTCTTCAGTTGTTGTGATGGGAAGGTGAGCATCATAGAATGCCAATTTAAGAGAAGAAAGTGTTCTTGCATTGAGGGAGTACTTGAGTGGAGGCCCAATGCCCTTCTGCTACCTTAATACTAAACCTATAAGCATAAGCACATAAATCTATTTCCCCATTCGCATATATAAATATATTTGCATATGTGCATGCCTTTATTTAGACCGCTATAAATGCCCTTTGCCTCCTAGGTATTTCCTCTATTAAGGAAACTACTTTTAATTAGTTAAGCTAAACTATCGTCTGGTTTTAAGAAGATTTCAAGGGACATTCTTGCTTTAAGAATTAAAGATTATTTCAAGACAATAATTTCAGGGGTTCATTCAATGTTCATGTCTCAGGAAAGTTTACATTCCATTATACTTTGAAATTCTGCTCCCTGTTTTCCCATTTTTATTAGGATTCTTGTATGGATTTCTTTCTTTTTAATCAGGATGTTCAATAATGGTAGCCCAGCACTAACCAGGTGTGTGTGTGTTCAGGACAGAAAATTCGATTCACATTTATCTGATTAATAGGTCTCTCAAGCACTGGTTCAAATCCTATCTGAACTCAAGTGAATTAGGGCTCATTGAATATTGCTCTCCTTGTTCAAGAGCGTTGTATGTACTTTGTCATATTTACATAGAAATCACCATTATACCTAGGCCTTTAGTAAACAGAAATTCTGAATTTAAATGAGCTCCATGGAACTCCAAGCAAATTAAAAAACAGATTCAATATCAGAAGCAATTTTAAACATTAAACTTTTAAGTTCCATACAAATCACTTAAGTAAACTGGGTCAGAGGAAGCTCCTTGATGATTGACTGATCTAATACTTTTGAGAGCCGAAAATAATCTTCTGTGCTGATAAGAGACGCATCACATGATCCTTGAGGGGGCTCCACTCTTGAGTGAGCATGCCCTGGTACTCACGACACAAAGAAATGGAGCTAGTTGCAGTTTGTGACAAGACAGGAAGAATTTAGTCCACCAAATCTTGTTATTGAAGGCAAATACATGTTCTTTCTCCAGTTTTATATGTATGACTATATAGAACCTTATTACAACATAAAGAAAATTTCAATTACAGAATCTTGAAGTTTTCTGTGTAAATTCTATCACAGAATATATTTTTAAAAGGTCTGTTCTATATTCATGAATAGTATTACTTTTACAATTAGAATATCTAAATTTCCATTTACTAGACTTAAATAAATTCAAGATATAAAATAGGAGACTCTGACTATACAATATTAGTGCCTCATTCTTGTAGTCATGTCAAATGGTTTCATCTATTTGATGGCATCTAAGGAGCTCTGAAGGAACTCTGCTGGTGCAGTGGTTACTCATTGGGCTGGGATCCACAAGGTCAGCAGTTTGAAACCTACTAGTTTGCTGGAGAAAGATGGGGCTTTCTACTCCTATTCAAAGTTACAGTGTCAGAAACTCACAGGAGCAGTTGTACCCTGCCCTATAGGGTCACTATGAGTCAGTATCAACTCGTGGCGGTATGTCCAGTCTGGTTTGGAAGAGTTCTGACAGAGGGTGGCTTATGCATTGAGCTGCTAACCACAAGGTCAGTGGTTCAAACTCACCAGTGGCTCAAAAGGAGAAAGATGAGGCTGTCTACCCCTGAAAAGATTTAAAATATTCAAAACCGAAAGGAGTAGTTCTATTCTGTCCTACGGGATCCTGTGAGTTTGAATGGCCGATGGCCCTGAGCCTGGTTGTCATTTGCTAGAAGGTAGGAGAATGGGAGTCGTGGAAGGGCAGTGGTTAAGTGCTCTGAGCAAACCCAAAGATCGGAGATTCAGCCCTACCCATCAGTTGATGGAGAATGATGCGCCCACCTGTTTGTATAAAGAATGACGGCATTGGAAACCCTGACGGGAAGTTCTACTCTGTTCAATAAGGTCACTGTTGACTCTAAATAGACTGGATGACATGGCTTTGGTTTTCATGTGACAGAGTGAAGATGCTGGGTGGTGCCGATGTTTAAGCACCCGACACCAAGCCAACATAGGAAGCGGCTCAAACCTACTCTTTAAAAAAAAAAAGATCTACTTCCAAAGGTTCAAAGTCACGAAAACCCCACACAAAATTCTACTCTGCCAACCATGGGCTTGTCAGAAGATGGAACCAACCCCACGGCCACTGGTTTGGATGGGTAATGGGCAAGAGGCACAAGGCTGACAATGCCTTGCATGAACAACGTACTGTAAGTAAGGGATGGCAAGCTACAAGGATGTCGTTTTCTTAACTACATTTTTACAGGAGCTTTTGAACAAGAAGGAACTAATACTTGTCCATCGAAGGAAGAACAAGAGGCGGCTACACCGTAAAACTCTAGCCAGGTTTAGGGGAGATTTCTTCACAGATTTGGAGCTTGGCCAGGGAAACCTTGTAAGTTTATGTCAATAACCAGGTCTTGTGATTCATAGCTGATGAATTCCTGAAAAGAAAGGAAAAAATAAAGTAATATAATCAACACTCAATTTTCCAAGGTCTGACCTTCACCTTTGGTTTATATCTGAAATTCTTGTATTTGTCTCTGAGTCATCTGTCTTCATTTAGCAAATATTGAGGGCATTCTCTGCAGACACCAGTACTAAAGTACTGCATATACTCGAGTATAAGCTGACCTGAATATCAGCTGAAGCACCTAATGCACGAAAACTGCATTTAAAATGTGCTGAAAAACTTGGCTTATACATGAGTATAAACAGTACGGTGGAAAAACAATATGAAAAAATGCTAGCCTTCTACGTTAAGGGTGCTTGCTCCAAAAGAGACTAGAAAATGAGGTTAAAATGCATAGGAGGCATTCCTGCAATGTTTTGGGAGTGCCCTGGTGGCGTAGTGGTTATGTCTTGGGCTGCAAACTGCAAAGTCAGTGGTTGGAAACCACCAGCTACTCCAAGGGAGAAAGACGAGGCTTCCTACTCCCCAAAAGAGACACAGTCTCAGAAGCCTACAGGAGCAGTCCTGCCCTTCCGACAGCATCGGCGTGAATCTTCAGTGACTCAATGACAGTACGTGTGGTTTGGTCTAACACTACAGCCAAATTCTAACACCTGTCTCTGAAGTGCCGATGGCCTTTTAACTGTCCAGGTCTCCTTCCTCCACGGCACAGGAGCACCGCCAACTTGGAGACCCGTGGCTTAAAAAAGAGATTAGTTAAGAAAAAGACCAAAGCAGTACCCAATGCATATATTACAAAAAATGGAAAAGGTAATAAAATGCCATCCTTTGTCAAATGTAATCAGAGTGCAAATTGCAATTGCTTTGGAATATTAATGGTAAATTGCACATTTGTAAAAGCGTGCTTTGGTATGAAACTCATGCCAATTCGGAACTGATGGCTGGCAAATGGAGATAAGCTCGGATTGGAACTGAGGTGTAAACTGCCACAGTACAGAAAACCTCCACACAGACAACCTCCTCTCGTACAGCCACGCAACTCTGACCTACCCTGAAAACCATTCAGAGGGGACCCCTGGGCTTCATTAGCCCCCTAGAGCCTCAATATGCACCTTGCTATTCCTAGCATCAAATCTTGACTTCTGATAGACAGTCCTGATCAAAAAACCATAGTTCCTTCTGATGCATAAGCGAACCAGGATCACATAAAAGGTACCTTATTTCTAGCTGCTACCTGAATGTGAGCAAGTCATTTCACGTTCCTGAAATGTGAAGTGGAATTCACATGTCTGAAAATTCTCAGTTCTCTCATCTTTAAAAGAGGTTGCCTTTGATGACTCTATTGTAGTTTTGGTTTAACGGAATTTCGAGCCAGCTGGAGAAATCAAGCTATCTCCAATCAAAATGCAATCTTGGTTGGAAAAGTATGGATCTAAAATGCAGGTAGAAATACATGCTTCCTTATGGGTATGCTGTTTTTGTTATCTAGTGCGGATATAAACAACAACAAGTCACAGCAGGCATCTTTAACACAGGGAGATTTCATTTTTCAGTTCAGGAGGCCAAATCCTGATTGCCAATTCCCGGGGGTTGGGGTCTCCCTTTGTGTCAGCTCAGGAGGAACACCCTTGTCTTGTCTGAGTTTCTATTCCCAGTTACTGTCCTGCGGTCTGGTAGCTCTTTTCTTTTTTCATTTATTTAATCACTTTTATATCTCAGAAGACATTGATTTAAAACAAACCTTATCCTAATCCTGTCTCATCAACATGATGAAGACAATACTTTCCCAAATGGGACTATAACCGCAGATATAGATATTAGGTTTTAAAGCATGTTTTTAGGGAGAAACAACTTAATTCATCATACATGTTTAAAAATTATTAAATTATTACATTCATATGCACCACCCAGTTAGTAGATAGTAGATAAAACTCCCAAATTTTGAACTTAAACATTTAAAAAGTTTTCTCCCACATAACTTAATCACCTTGTCTTGGCTTCAGTGAGACAGCTAAGATGATGCCCTGCTTTACATGCTATAAATAGAAACAGCTTAGCCTGGAAACCTTGATTTCACTACAGCTACATTTTTCTACTACTAAGTAATTTGCATACTGTTAGAATAAGGAACTACTCGTGTGATCTCACATCATTTTTGCACAGTACTTCTTCTAAGGAAAATAAACCCGTTATTATGGTTGCTTTAAATTTAAAACATGATTTACAACTAATTTCATTTTACGAACTGACTAATATGTATCTTAAGGGATACCATATCAATATATGCCACTTAAAGAGGAAGAACAAATTATTGAGCAGAAATTACTGCAGTCAAAGTTAAAAGTGAATTTCTAGAGTGGGTTTCTTAGGAAATTTCCCAAGCACACAGCAGATACCATAAAGTAGATATACTTCTGGACTGAAGAGAAAACATGCAAAACAAAATTATTCACTGTCATGGAGATGATGCTTAGTTTGTTGTTTCAGTGAGAGAGGGAAAAGTAATGAAAGAGAAATATGTACATATAATTAATGATGAGTATAATATGACGGTGAGGTGGGCTAGAAAATTTAGCAAAGTAAACACTGATCCAGAGAGCAAATGGGAGTCTGCAAAGGAGCATGGGAAATTGCAGCAGATTTCAAACGGTGTGAAAACCAGGCCGGGGAGAAAACCAAAACGGAAGAATTGGTTACTGTTCCTTCAAGTTCTAAACTTGGACTCTGTACATTGCTGGTCTAAGAGTATGAAATGTTACTAGCTAGAAACTAAATGGAGATAAATCAGAGAATTCTAAGATGAATTCTACTCGAGTGCTTGAACATCATCTAGAATGAAATGAACATCTAATCGAGAAGAGTAACCAGGCTTAATAAGCATAATAAAATATGTGTCACTAAAGCCAGATGGTGCCACATAACGGAAAGTTGAATTATTTCAGGTGTAACTTCTGAAATAATTTAGAATTTAGAAATATAGGCTGAACAGTGTTCAGATACAAGCTTTAGTTTGTTTTACACCGATGTTTTGCACAGCTTCCTGTGGAAAAGAAAAGGCTCATCAATGGTATTCAAAAGAAAACATAAATCAACTCTATTTTCACACCAGGCAACGGGACTTAATTCTCAGAGAGTGCAAGTTATCACAACCGTGGTTGTGGATTTAACTTTAGTTTTGTTTTTGTCTTTTGCCTGCCTTTCTCTCCTTTTCATTATATTAAAGTGATTGCCACCACAAATACTTTATTTTCAGGACCTGAAATGTTATTAAGTCCAAAGCTTTTACACATGCTTGAGCTCGGGGTCATAGATAGAGTGGATTATTTCAGTATGAATCTAACAAGGATTTTAGAAACTCTCTCCCGCAATGAGTCGCATCCTGGGGCAAGTGAAGAAGAAAGGAAGTGTGGGTAGGGTATATATCATAACAAATTTTTCCCACTAGGGGTTATAGGTGTTTGGAATATCCAGAGAACCAAATTATTGTGAGCTTTTCCATGGAGAGAACAAGAGAAGGAAGAGCTCCTGGGTCTCTTCCCTTCCCTATATGCTATAGGTCAATTTAAACACTAATATTCATATTTTCCTGCAAAACAAAATCTGGCTTTTCAAATACTTGCCTGCTAAGTGTTTAATCAAAATTTAAGTGCCTGGTATAAGTTAGACATGTCCATAGCTTGATGAGAACAATAGACATCACTATGATGTTAGAGGAACAAATAGAAAATAACGAAAAATCCCTGTGGGAATTTAGGAGATGCACCTAGAGTATTATCCAAATTAAATGATCAAGCAACGGATAACGGTAGTAATAACAATGGGTATAGGCAACTATAGTCTTTGTATTTTCCATAGTGCTTGCGACTGTTTGATTCATTGGATTAAATACACTGCTCATCCATCTAAACTACAGTCGATCACATATAAGGAAGGATAAGTCAAAATCCGATCATGCAAAACTATAAGAGCCTTGCAATCTTTGAAATTTGACCCCAGATTGTCTTTGGATCCAAAGAAGTGGGAGAGGTCAGTGATAATTGAGATGTGGGGAAAGGGTGAAATGGACTTTGCATCCTCTCAAAAGCCTCTTGCATATTAATGTATGTATTATTGAAGATTAAACTGTAAAAATATTTTGATGATACATAATATTCTACTGCCAAAGTATTTCCTTTTTCGCAGTGAGAAATTCCTTGAGTAGAAACGTCTAAGCACCTGGTATGCTGCATAGGAGAGCCACCTGCTCAGCAAGACTGACCTCAGGATGCCACAGGAGCTGATGTAAGAGCAAGAATGAACTGATTCATTAATCCTAAAGCAGGAAAAGATGAAAAGTAGCATTTCCTAAATTTTATAATACCCTTATTTATCAGCCATCCATATGTATCAGTTTTAAAGGGTTTATTATTTCTTATGCTGGATTCCCTAGAGAGGAAAAACCACTGATACTTATATAGGTGCATATATATGTAAAGAGAAATTTATGTCCATAAATTGGCTCACCCAGTTGTAAAAGCAGGCAAGTCCAAATCTATTCAGATTCCAAATCCATGGGTCAGAGGTCAACTGGAGGTTTACCCTGACTGCCATGTCTTTGGGAATTGATTCCCCTGAGACAAGCAGGGAAACCACAGGCTGATGGTTGCTGAAGCACATAGATGCGAGGACAGCAGGTCAGACTTAGAGATGCAGAAGTGAATACATCCAAGGTTGGCAGATCAGATGGCTGGTTAGATGGCTCTCAGGACTAGCAATCCTGTCAGGTCATTGACAGGTCAGGTCATTGCCTTGAATCCAAACAACCAGACAACCAGAAGTTGATGAGTCCGACAGAGGATCCATACCCTGCAAATAGCAGGCAGAATTTTCCACAGCCCCCACTTATATAGGAAGCATGTCACATGCCCTAGCAAATGTCATTTCAACTGCATGAAGGTTGTGAGATGAGCAGAAGGGTTGTGTCCCACTCATATCTTCTTAGAGTTGATTGGCTGCTTATATATTATGGAGTTGATTACAATGTTAGGTCAGGTCAGAGGGGACTAGCCTCCATAGATGTCAATTGGCAAACCCCTGGGAATCCTAGCACTGTCAAGTTGGCACAAAAACTGTCATGGTCCTATCTGGCAACTTTTAGGGATTTGTATCATTATTACATTTTGTGATAATATTTCCAACTTAGCCAATAACATGATCTCCCTTCCCACTTACTCACATCCTGTTACTGAGTCCATTCCAGCTCACAGAAACTCTGTAAGACAGAGCAGCGCCCCCCTCAGATTTCTCTGGCTGTCAATCTGTACGGGCGCAGAAAGCCTCATCTCCCTCCAGCTAACCCGCAGGTGAGCTTACACTGTGGACGGGGTGGGTAGCAGTCCAACTCATATCCTAGCATGCCACCTGGGCTCCTTTGAACCAATATGCTAATTTCTAAATGTAAATTTTTTGAACAAAGTCTACAGAACAAAATAGTGAAGAGTGATATTTATGTTTTTAATTTACCTGTATTTTCAGTGTTGTTCAAATTAATTTTCACTTGAATACAGTAGCTGTCTACTACTTATATATAATCAGCTGTCATACCATACCAATTCAACCAACTGATAGTTAATGTTAACCGTACTCTATCCTGAGGACCCCTGGTAGTGTAGGGGGGATATACATTGGGCTTCTAACTTAAATATCAGCAGTTCAAAACCACTAGACACTCAGCGCCAGAGAAAGGTGAGGCTTTCTACTCTTGTAAAATTATAGTCTCAAAACCACACAGGGACAGTGCTACCCTCCCCTAGGGGGCCCTGATGAGTCAGAACTGACTCCACACAGTGAGTTTGATTTTGGTTTGTGTACTCCACTTTAGATTTATCTGCCAGTGTCATGTGGTGAGAAAGGAGAAAGAACTAGCCTCATTTCACACATCAGGACAAAGTGCATTAGACTCACTAATGTGCAACATCACTGAAAGTTCTCAGCAGAGTTACCGAGATCTCTCTCTCGCCATTTATCATCAAGAGGCAATTTTCACCTTGTCCTTCTTGAGTTCTGTGTTAGAAAGATTAATAATCCCCAAAGATATGTCATCCCTAATCTCTCAGATTTCTGAATGGCAAAGAAGAAATAACATTCCTAGAAAGGGGGAACCTATCTCAATGATCTACATAGACACCCCCCCCTCCCTAGAGGATGGACAACAGGAAAGTGGGTGAAGGGAGACATCGGTCAGTGTAAGACATGAAAAAATAATAATAATTTATAAATTATCAAGGGTTCATGAGGGAGGGAGGGTGGGGGGAGGAACGGAAAAATGAGGAGCTGATACCAAGTGCTCAAGTACAAAGAAATGTTTTGAAAATGTTGATGGCAACAAATGTACAAATGTGCTTGACACAATGGATGGATGGATGGATGGATGGATGGATGGATGGATGGATTGTGATGAGTTGTAGGAGCCCCAATAAAATGATTTTTAAAAAGAAAGAAAGAAAAAGGTACATGGAAAAATCATCTAGGATATATAAGCCATAAACATTGTAAACCAAAAAAGAAGAAGAAATAACATTCCTAAACAGCTGACCTTAGAATTGGACTATTCCACTGAATGATCCAGATGAGCTCGAAGGAAGACCAGGATAAAGTCCTCTCACGCTTTCACCAGTATGGACAGTTCACATTTATTGGCTAGAATTTTGTTGTAAAACACTTGAACTATACTACCTAAAACAAACAAATGAAAAAACCCTATCCTATAATTTAGGTCTATAACTTTCCTCCCCTCACTGGACCATTAACAGTTAAAGGAAAACACAATATTTTTGCTTCGTTGGGGTCTCTCCGCTGAGTGGAAAAGTCAACTCCTGAGGTGAACTGTCCCCTTTTCGAGGGTCAGACGGAGCTATTTCGTGGCCATATATAGTTACAAGGACTCAAAAATCAGGAATAAAAATGACAGTTCAAAGTATGAGTTAATGATATATTCAGAATCAAAGAAAGAGAATGTCTCTGTATTTTTACTGATTTAAACACAAACATCTGTGTGTCTCTTACTTTTTTCCTATATCAGAACCTGTAGTTCCACCATTAGGTGTAAACTCCTCATTAGTGCTGAGATGCTGCCGGAATGCAGGGCTAAGCTTGGGTTGACAGCAGTGCTTGGACACGGGGCATGACTCAGCCCTCACAGGAGGCCACCCCAGTCATCACGACCAGGGACGAGCTGGTTCTTTGCCCCTTCCAAGTCTTCATCCATGGATTTCCCTCCCCAAGTGCCTTTTCTTTATCTCCTTGACAGGAAGTTGATCCATTCCAAGGCATGGCATGAAGAAAGAAACAATAGGTGTGCCAGGAGACCTGTCAGGGTGCCTGGCTTAGGTTTCCATACGGTTGTCTAACTCTCTGCATGTACTGTTGCCATTCTGGCTCTTGGGTGCCTCAATCGTGTGTTGAAGGTGATGGAATCAGTGATCTCTACCATCCTTCCTGGAGCCAAAATGTACTATTCATTCTTCTTTCTAGTTTAGGGCCCAAAGGGAACTTCTAAAGCTAAATGTCTGCTACTGCTAGCTTAGACATGTTTGCATTATATGAGATGTCTTTTGAAGCATGACATATCTTCACAACTTCACAAGAATGAGTGAATTTCAAATAGAGGGTCTCCCTCTACCATCACCACTTGAGAGACCAGAGCAATTTTCTTTATGATCAGTGGTCATGCTACAACTCGGAAAACAATGTAAGTTTACTAATTAGCAACCTGAGTTCTCATTCAAATAATTAATATGGACACGGCGGGCTCTAAGACTAGGTTGAAAGCAATTTTTCTGACAGCTGCAATTTTATAAACAACTTTGTTCACATCTGGCCACTAAGGTGTATGCCCACACCAGTAAATATAATTCTAGAATAATTCATCGTTTCGATTCTGTCTCCCAGACAAAGGAGGAAATTTTTCTAGAGGTATACCGTGAAGTGTGATGGAATATCCTACCCCCACACATAAAGGTGGTGAGATTGTTAATAGGCAAGTTAAGATGCCCTGTGAGTCCAAGGGCTCTGTTGACTGATCTGAGACTTCCTTTCTTCCCCAATCAACCATCATAGAAAACAGAGCTACTACACTGCCAGGCTGAGTTATGGTAGTGGCACAAACACATCCTTTAACAGCTGAACTGACTGCTGGGGACCAACCACTCCTGTAATTATCCCTCCGAAGTGCGCATAATGAGAAAAGAGCCAGGCGTACTGCCTGAGCCCCTAATGTGGACTGGCGCAGGACCAAGTCTTTTGTGTCAGTTTTTCTTCTTTCATCTGCCCTCAAACGGGTGCTGTTATGAAGATTACCCTGCTTCTGCTTACTCTCCTATCCCTTTCATGTGCTCAGATACACGTCCTCCCACTGCCCCTGCTGTTTCTTAGCCAACATCTCCTCGGCAATATTTTCCATCTGAAACATTCTCTTCGCCATAAACAGGGTGTTCAAACATGACAACACACAGGTTTCATCTCAAGATCCCATTTGTCAATTATTCATTTATCAGCTCATTTGATTTATTGATCTTTGAAGTTCTTGCCAAGAATGACACAAAGCCTAGAGGAGTGATGGACGGAGTCTCACCTACTCTTGAGAAGAGGGATCATTTTGGAGGCTAGGCAAAACTTCTTAAAGACCGGAAAGCAGAGAGTAGTTATTTTCCATTCTGACTCACAGGGAGGAGGCAAAAGTTTCCAGTAGACTATATTTCATGCTGTTTTCGTTAGATGTTGTCAAGCTGATGCTTGATTCACCGCGACCCGAAATGTGAGAGTGGAAGAGTCCCATTTTCAACGCTGTCATTCTTTAGGAGAAGATTGGCAGCTCTTCCCCGCCTTGGGTAGGTTCAGATCAACAACCTTCTGACTACTAAGTGCTTGCTTAACTACTGCTCCACCCAGGTTCTTCACATAATATAATGCCTTGAGTTACTTACTGCATAAACTTTAGGAGAACCAGGATGTTGCTGGCAGGTGATTATATCCTCTTCACAGTGTCATGCACGTACCGTGTACATACAGGTATGCTCAATAAGCGCACCCATGTGAAGCTCTTGTGAGTCCAGTTGGCATCTCAGATGGGCAGCCATTGATGTCATTGCTGTGGCAGTTTCTGAATTTGACTGGTGCACAATTAGAGCTACTATTTCTAACGTTGGGCAGACATTTTGCAAATTGTTCTTCTTGCTCTCATAAGGCTTCAGATGCTACGTTATGACCACACAGAATTATTTTGCTGTTAATATTTTCCTTCCAGGCAACATCAAGCAACTCTGAGTTAGTGCACCCAGTGACATCATCCAGGAAGGTTCTTTCTGGTCACAGTGAAATTTTTGTGAAAGCAGTTTTGCTCAAACCTTGTTTTTTATGATGGACAACTTAAGAAATCAGCATGCAGCTGGGAACTTTTGTTTCCTGCTTAGGAAAAATGTTGCAGAAACTGTTGTGATGATGAATACAGCTTACAAGTGAAGCACTATGAGGAAAACTCAATTGTACCAGTAAGTTTCTTATTTCAAAAAAGGTGAAGTGATGATTGATGACAAACCTTTTTCTGGATATCTGTCAACTTCCCTAACAGACGAGAATGTCAACTTGTAGTGCATTTGAAGTTTGTTCCACCAGGTCAGGCTGTTAATCAAGTTTTCTATTTAGAGGTTCTGAAAAGATTGTGTAACAATGTGCCACAAAAAAGGTCTGATTTGTGGCAGAAGGGGGACTGGCGTTGCCACCACGAGAATGCACCTGCTCATGCAGTCATCTCAGTGTGTCAGATTTTGGCAAAAATCAGAATGCCTCTCTTGCCCCACCCACCTGACCTTGCTCCATGAGACTTTTTGTTTCTGTGCATGAAGAGGGACATGAAAGGACAGCAATTTGATGACATAGAAGTGAAAAAAACAAAACAAAACAATGAGGGAGGTGTTTAACCATCCAAACATGAGTTTGAAAAACGTTTCCAAGAATGGAATCACAGATTTGAAAAACATATTAAAGGTAATGGAGAGTACTTGAAGGTGACAAGGATGTTTTGTGAAAAAAAATTTAAATACATAGCTTTGAAAAAATATTCCTTGTTTTTGTACCTCCTTTTATATACCTTGCTATATCTTTATAATAAATAAAAGAGAATTGAACGTTTCTACAAACTTTTTGAAGTCCCTCCACCAAATCTGTGTTGCCCCTTCCTGGTGTGATGGTTAAATACTCAGCAGTTGAGCCCACCGGCCATTCGGAAGAGAAAGACATGCAGTCTGCTTACATAGAGACTTAGGATGCCGAAAGGGTAGTAATACTCCTTTGGATGAGGTCATTTTGACATAATGCTTATTACAAGAAGAGTATTTAACTAATACACCAAAAAAAAAAAGAGGAAAAAGAATGGAGAGAGCAGCAATTAGTAAGAAAAAGGAGGGAAATTGTTTTTACTTTGTTATAACTGCAGATTTTGATCCTCCATATTGCGTTACCTATGTAAAAACAGACATTTTTATGTCATATCCACAAATTAACCTTGTTCCAGCATTTCCAACCCACCTGCCACCCATGGAAGAATGATGAGGCTCTCTTCAGCTATAAAGGTTTTTAAAGTCTTAGTTGCCAAAGGGGAAGTACTGCCCTCTTCTACGATATTGCTATGAGTCAGAATCAACTTGATGGGAGTGAGTTTGTTTAAAAAGTAAAAATATATAAGGAGTAAGTTATTTTAAAGATTATTAATAACATTATTTGAATCCTTTACTAAATGCTAACTTATTTTTTATTTAGTTAAGCATGGCTTTCCTTGTTGAAAGATTTGACCTGGGCTTATAAGCATTTCCCTATCATTCTTTAGGAAGCAAATGTAAAAGTTTAAAACTGTTATTTTGTGTTATTCTGAAACACCAATGACATGAGCCATAAATCTGAGCAAACCTATTCTCAACAATCCTAGTACTCTCTCTCTCTGGTAACAAAGCAAAGGAACACTTCTGCTGTCCCAAAGACAATGTCCATCCACAAATACCTCAAGCTTTACTGCTGGGAGTTCATTGGTGGCCCATATATTGGCCCAAGAGGGTAGGTTATAGCAGCATCAATGCACAGCAGGATGCTCACCTAGAACTAAATATAAGACACTTTCATTTCTTTTCTTGGAACCATCTAAGCTAATTTTAGATAGCCTGGATCTTGTTCTGAGCAACTCGCTAGAAACCATGCCCTGGTTCCATTGTACTGGAAAGCAGAGCAAAATACGCATCAATTGACCTTTAACCGACTACAGTTTGAAATAAAATAAAGGCAGAAAGGATTGCACACATTCACACACAAACACACACTTCTGTCTTTACCATTGTTTTTCAAAGAATTGAGTTTAAAATGCTATAATACTGATTGGCTGGAAGTTGCTTTTAAAAAAAAACAACCAATGCTATTAAAATCAGAAAGGCTTTCCAGTTTATTGGAAAATGAAGAAATGTGAATAATTCCTAGTGATATCTATATTTACCATGTACAAATTGTATCCTAAAACATCTGAAGTGGAGGATTTCTACTGACCTTCATACCCATTCCAATGTTTCCATGAATTTCCACATCACTCATCTCTTCTATGATCCGTGTGGAAGTATAGAAACCAAACATAGCACCAAGTATTTCAGACAGGACAATTAAGCATGTGCTTTCTCCAGGCACATATTACAGCATCAGCATTTACAGATACAGAAGTCGAGTATGAATCACGCTAAAATAAAATCTTCAATGGAACCGATACTTCATTGCAAGATGACATCATCATGGTTCAAGACAAGATCCGCTAGGATAAGGTTAAGAACTCCAAAGTTCATGTATTGCTATTCAAACTATAAAAATCCAGGGTATGCCAGAACCTACCCTGACATCATATGTACTTGAAGGTTTCTGCTACAGTTTCCCTTGTTATTTCATTAAAATAGCAATCACAGCAATTGTGGATCTGTATACACTCAATGCCGTGCCTTTAGGCTATGAAAAAGCTTCTCTTTAATCGAAGGGGCATTTTGATTACTATTCAAGATCTCAACAGTGGCTGCATGAAGCTAGAAAAATCAAACGCATAAAAACAATCCGTTAAAGGCAAGAACACAATGCCCAATAGAGAGATAAACAACAAAAACTCCCGCCGGGTGCCATGACATACAAGAAAAAGTGAGAGCACTTTCACAAAGGGGGGGAAAAATAAACACCGCAGGCCTCTCACAGGGATCTAGCCGGCATTCTGATCGCAATAACTGCTGAAGCGCAGGAAGATGATGTCGTCCATTGTGTTCACCCACGCACTTTGACTCTAGTGCCGGGCTTTTAGCAGGCACTCCATATTTACTGCATCCGTCCTGTATGTCCTGGACTCTTTACAAGAAGTCTTTAGAATTACTGTTACCATTTCACATTGTTTCTTTTCATTTTACCATTTTCCCTTTTCATCATTGCCATTCCACAAATGAGAAATCAGCAGGTAGGAGAAGCATAAAATGTCTCTATCTCAGTCTGGTCAGACTACATACCTGAGAACACACAACCATTGGCATGGTGCTGCCACCTCCTCGAATTTTCCATGAAATGGTTTGTGTAAAGGGTCAGTAGCTGCTAGGAGAGATCGCTGCCGGCGAGGCTGGTAAGTAAAAGGGCACGTAGCAGATGGACGTGAGTGAAACACCAAAGGGACCAAGGTCAAGGTAAACACGGGCGCTACTCCACTAAGCGCTACTAAAAGGAATAGGTGGCACGTGCCACGGAGGTAAGAATGCACAATTTAGAGTCAGCAAATGGGTATAAGAATGCATCTTATAAATAAGGTTGTGCAGAAACACTACACCAAGGTGAGGTGGTGGAGAGGGTTCAAATGAATCATATATTGAAGTCACGTGGAGAGCAACTTAGAAGCTATGTATGAATTGGGGCCAAAAACCTTGAATGTCTCTGAGAATGGGAGAAGCCTGTGCAGGGCATTGGGGCTCACTTGTAAGAAAGTGCGTAAGTGCCATTGGTTTTGTGACACTATGAACATTTCAAATGGCAACACCCACTGCCATGTCCCTGCTGACAAAGAGTTACAGCATCGCAGTCAATTTGGTATTGAAGAATGGTTTTCAGCTCCTGGTAACTTGGGGGTGCAAGTGCACATGGACAGAAAGGATTGTAGGAGACAAAGACATTACAAGAGGAAACAGCAATTTCAAGTAAAGAGAAACTCTCGCAAACAGGGTTTGATAAACTCCATGGTAAGAAACATAACTACCCTGGTAGATTGAACATGGACAGTAAAAACTTTAAATAACAAGAGTCTGGATATTTTGCAAAGAGTACACCTGAGCCAATGGAGAATTAAATTTGGAAGTATTCTGAGTGCACATATGGATGCAGTGTGGCTTATCAACTAAATAATAAAAGTCACTTAATTAGAAACAGATGATAATGTTTTAGAAAAGAGGAAGGTAATATGTAAAATATACCCATGCCAGTGGGGATGCAAGGAGTTTTGGAGGAATGGAAGATGGGTTTCTGTAGTGGCTTGGAAAACTAGGGAGGGAAATTTCTTATAATGAAAATAATGAGTCCTTCTATAGAAAATGGTCTGGAGAATACGCAGATATGAATACACAAGCATATAGAAGCAAAATCACACTTTATATACATTGGAAAGAGCAGCTGTCAGTCACAGCAAGTATCTTCTCCCTTCACCCATGGTGGATGTAAAACTGCAAAATCTGACTCTGGTCAGAGGTCTCGGGTCCCATCACTCATACTATAAGGATTGTTAAGCCATATGGATTGTTACATGTAGCAGATGCTTCTTTTTATTAAGTAGGCATTATGTTTTTTTTAAAAACCTAACAAAGTCCTATTTAATTTTGCTGATCACCCAGACTGATATATTATTTCAAAACATACATAAAACATAAAATTTAGGAATTTAAATACATATTTTTAAAAGTTTACACTTCATTCAGCACTACACTTTGACACCACAACATGGAAAGGTCGTCTGGCAGGTGGGTTTTCCAGGGATGATGTGGATTTGCACTTATTTAACTGCATTGTTCGCCTGCATATACAAATCAGATCAGAAGCAAGTCCCAGGAAAAATGAAGGCTACAACTGAAGAGTTAACTGGCCCACATGGGACTCAATCCCTTATACTCATTAGTATAAGTTATTACTGTAGGTTTTATTCAATTGAGATTGAATTAACCAGCTTCTTTTTAGAAATTTAATATCAAGCTTTTAAAAAATTATTATTATTTCATTTGAGTAAGTTGGGAAACTAATTAGAACATTTACTGGAAATAAAATCACAGAGTTGAGATTCTAACCCTCAAATGTTATTAAATATCAGTATAAGCAATGATTAAAAGAGTCAGATAATTTGTATCAATGGCACTATGAAATCTAATCACATTCAAATTAAAAAAAGACAAATTATTGTAGCTTTGTGATAAATATGTACTCATACACATAACTATTTGTTTTCTCATAACAACAGTGAACGTGTCTTCTTTTTTTAATGCACTCGAGGCTAATTCTGCCCAAGTTTGTTATATGTATGCGTTTAAATTATTCAGTCCTTTATTCCTTTTAAAAATCATTTTAGTTCATATTCAAAATTAGTTTTCTACATTTTCACATACCAATACCCTAGCTGACAAAGTGCATCTTATTATAATCTCAGTGAATATTGAAGACTATTTTGTATCATTGTCACAATACCCAGTATTTGCCAACTCTAGATTTTTGACAAATACAAATAAGTGAGATCAATTATATTAATTATGTTGTCCAGTACCATCATGAAAGTCTTTTGCCAAATTCCCATTCCCATAAACAAACACTCAACTTCAACATAAATTTTAGGTTTAGAATTTATAATGACACTTCAATTTTCCATGCCACATATATTCTTTCATTAGGTGTTTGTGATATGATTTAGAAAATGGAGCAGGGGCTATAAATGACCTCTGGCTATACAAGAAACAAGGAGAATCCAACTTCACACCAATCCAAGATGAATTTCTACAAGGCAAAGGTCAAACATGCCCCTTACCTCCATGTTTCCTTAATCTATTCTGACACCAACCATTCCTCTCATGGAATTCTGTTTTGCTCCTAGGTTTAATAATTCATTGCAATGGCCACAGAGAACACAAGGGTATTACTCATAATCATGATGTTTATTAGGGAAGTTAACAGATTATATAAAGCTGGGATCAGAAAACATTAAGAACAGAATCTTGTATACAGCAGTGTCTCTCTTCATCCATGGGTCCTCTCTCAATCTCTCTCTCTCTCTCTCTCTCTCTCTCTCTCTCTCTTTCTCTCTCCTCCTTCACTCCCTCCCTCCCAGCTGCTTAGCTACATGGTCTCTAGGTCTCTGGTCTCCATGGGCCAGGAAGCCTATCTGCTGTTCTACCTCACAATCTCATAGTCTAGGACCGCTATTTTACATTGTCTACCTTACAGGTAAGGTTCCTGACCTCAGTCTCTGGTCCCAAAATGTCATGCCTTCTGCTGCCTCTGCCACTTCCAGTAGTGAAGGATTTGGAATGATCTCTCCTAATGTGTCTACTTCCTTGATTACCCTGGGAATTCTGTGTTCTTGATTCTAAGATAGTTCTATTACAGCGAGGGGATAAAACTTAACTGACCAATCCCCTCTATCAGTGTTTTGCATGCCCTACTTTTGCAGTCCCATCTAATCATTTGGTGGAGAATACATAGAAGTGAATGGACATGCCCCATTGAGAAAGTTCACTTCCCCACAATGATGAACAAAACTGGATGCCCATCATCTGAGCTCAATGATAATATGTTTCCTTTTGACCTGGGAATCTTTGGATCTAGGATCTGCCATATGGTGGTTTTTATTACTTATTGCTATTGTATTCATTCTAATGGACAAAAAGTAATACATATTTCTGAACCTACAGAGATAATAATTTGGGAGGACCAGAGACAATAACTTTTTGATTGAGACTTCAAGAAACCTGAACTATACAGAGTAGTATGACAGTTCTATCTCAATGGTGTTCAAAAAATTAAATAAATCACAGGAATGATCTTCTAATGTATCAAACAATAGCAATGTCTTATTACAGTGAGCTGTAAGGATGTGGTCAGGATTTGGTATAAAGAAATAAGTTGGGTCTCGTTTTCTCCTTTTTCCTATCACATTGTCTGCTCCGTATTTGAGACCCACACTAAATGCACCAACAATGCATCCATTCCAAGTCATAGTGACCCTGCAGTTCAGAGTGGAACTGCTGCATAGGGTTTCTGAGTCTGAGAACCTTTATGGAAGCAGGCTGCCTTATCATTTTCTTGTGAAGAAGGATGGTTTGAACCACAACTGTCTAGGTTAGCAGTCCAACAATAAACCCACTCTGCTACTGGGATTACTTGTCTATTCCCATAGGTAGCTTATCTGCTGGCAAAATAGTACACCCCAAGAATGTGGCAGGTGAAACGTTGAAGAGTATGGTATTTAAAAAGTCAAGGCATGTTCTGAAAACATTCACAACTGTAAGGCTGATGATTCAAGTTCAAACCAACCAGACGCTCTGCAAGAGAAAGATGGTTATTTGCTCCTATAAAAAGTTATAGCTGTGGGAATCCTATATTTTGTCACTACGAACTGAAATCAACTTAATGGCACTAGATTTGAGTTTGATTGTACACGTGAGTATCAAAAAGACAAGACAGGTGCATGTTTTCATACCTAAAAAGTAAGCATGCATTATTTATTCCTTTCAAACAGACTAGTTTTTAAGTTTCTAACATGAATAGGGGTATCTTCATCTTCTTGTACTCTTTCCATCTGCACTCATGCAACTTTCACAAAAATTCAAACAAGTGGGAATAATTCATTGTTCTAAGGCCTGGGCCATTTGTTTCCATTGCAATACGCAAGTCAGCTGTGCTTAAACCTAATCTCTGAAGAGGGATGTGGGAATACAGAATGCTGGTTGTCAGGACAAATCACTCTGAAGGAAATAACTAGGCAATTCTGAAACAGTAACACAACCACTGTATTAGTTTTCTATGATATGCTAATAAATGCTACATGACCCTTTAAGCCACATTCTATACTTATAGTTCAACTTTCTAGCTCAAATTAGTCCTCTTCTGTTCTTCTCTAAATAATTGCTTCTGTGCAGGCAACAATTTATTTTGTTTTGTTTGGATATGCTAAATCAGTGGTTCTCAACCTCCCTAATGCTGTGACCCTTTAATACAGTTCCTCAACTTGTGGTAACCCCCACCCAAAAATTATTTCATTGCTACTTCATAATTGTAATTTTGCTACTGTTATGAATTATAATGTAAATACCCGATACGCATAATTAAAGCATAGTGATTAATCACAAAAAAACAAAATGTAATTATATATTGTGTAATGTTTATTTCTAATTACAAATAAATGAAATTGTGTCTTAAAGAATGGTGTAGCATGGGTAACAGTGTTAATATAACAACAGTAAACTACATTGCTACATTTTTGCAACAGTATGTGTAAAAAGTCAACCTTAGTCCAAAGGTTGAGATAGCTTCTTTTTCACCAGATCAGAAATTCTCAGGGAAGTTTTTGCAAGAGCAAAACGAAGAGCACAATAAGTCTACTTCTGTATTTAAACTTGATAGTCAACAAGCTGGAAAATCCTGTTTCACAAAGATATGTTGTTGAAAATGGAAGAAGTAGGTGCAACACAGTCTCAGACAGAACAGGATATGACTGCAAACACTTGATCCAGAATTTTGTAACTGGCATTGTAGAGAAATCAATTTTTGCTGCATTGCTGTTAATAGGTTCAGTGAACTCGTCTTGTGCTGTCTCAAGAACATCGTCAATGTTGACTGTGAATGGGCTTCTGGCAAGTGAAAATGGGGTGTCAGGTAGACTTGGAAAGTATAATGAAATTTTGTCTGCAAGCATGTGCAAGTGTGCTTTCACAGAAATTATTGTAATCCTTTTGTCTGGTTCAATGTCATGTTCCTCAAATAAAGCAGACAAGGTTGGCAACATGCAAATTTTATTTTTATCCAATTATTTTTGCCAAAGCTGAAGTTTCATTTGGAATGATCAGATCTTTTCAGATAAATCAAGGCATGATACATTTGGTCCTGCCAGTGATAAATTTAACTCACTCAAGATGGCAAAGGTGTTAACCAAGTAATCCATTTTCTGCAGTTCACTTTTATCGCTGAAAAGTACTTCGAACTGTGGTCTTGCTTTCTGATTAATACACGTTTTGAGTTCATCATAAAGCTCAAAAACATATTTTAAAACTTTTCCTCTTAATAACCATCTCATTTCAGTGTGAAATAGCAGAGCATTATTTGGTGCATCCAACTCGTAGCACAGTTGCAAAAACAGTCAACTGTTTAAAGTGCTCGCCTTTACAAAACTTATGATGCTTTCCATTACTTCTTCTAACTCTTGTGACAGTGTCTTCATTGCTAACATTTTCCGATGAATCATGCAGTGGGTCCCCATGACTTTTGGTGACTTGTTCAGTCCCAAACATTGAAATCCAGAACGACATCTTAGCATAGCTGGAACACCATCTGTGCAAACACCACAAACCTTTTCCCAAGAGATCCTATCCTCTTTCAGAAATGAACCAACTGTATCAAATACATCACATGCAGCAGTTGTCATTTCAAGAGGTTTTCAAAAAAGAAACTCATCTTTAAAGTTGCCATCATTAATATACCTCACATAAATAAGTAACTGTGAACAGTTTGCAATGTCTGTAGATTCATCAAGCTGGATGCTAAATATTGGAAGTGGAGCAGATTTAATTCCCCCAGATTACCAGATCTAGAGTATCAGCATATATGCCATCAATTCTTCTGCAGACAGTGTCATTAGATAACTAATTCATCACCAATCATAACTTGAACAATGTCTTTGGCCACTGGCAATAGTAATCCTCAGCAATGGTGTGAGGTTCATAGCTCTGGAGATTCTGAGTGCCACCAAATATGAAGCTTCAATGGCTGGTACATTTTGTTTGTGGTACTTGCTACCAGTGTCAAATCTGACTTTCTTGAGTTCAGCAGCTTTGCTTCTAAAATAGTTGATTTCCTTGCTGGCAAACTCAGATGCTTGCTATCAAAATCGCATTTTAGTTTGTTCAGCTTCATAGATTCGGCTGATAGAACTGAACAACAAATAACACCTTGTGTTTTCTCAATTCCTCTGTAATTATTGAGTGAAAAGCATACTTTAAAAATTCTTCACTATATATTTTTTCTTAACATTCTTCTCTACACGATCCATTGACATGGGATGGTTTGTTAATGAAAATAATATCTAACAATAGCTTTAATAATAAAAAGATGATATATGGCATAGTTAAGCCAATACAGTTCCTTGAAGTTTCCTATGATTTTTCATTCTCTGTTATTGTTTTTTTCACATACCTGTAACTATCAGAAGGGGACAGTATTCACATCAACCACAGATGAATATAAAAAGACCAGTCAGCATCCAGATTAAGTTCCCATGATACAGATATTTTTTTGCAGTAGTTGATGGTTTTACATTTACCCAGCAATTATAATTCATGAAGTGCCATTTTACCTCCAATACTGATGCTTTCAACACAGCAGCTGCTTTCTACACAGTAGCTGCCCTCTACACAGTAGCTGTTCTCCGCACATGTGTGACTGGTCCACATAAGTCCATTATGGTGCCAACCTTATCACATAGACCTGTATTTGTACGAGGTGTATGTGATGGGGGTGGTATGATGATGTCATCATGCCAGGTACTCATATGTGGGCGTATCTGTATGTGGGTGGACCTGCCTGGAGATGGATAGAGGAGAAGTATCTCAGTTTTTAAGACCATATAAAATATGTGTTTTCCAATGGTGTTAGGTGACCCCTGTGAAAGGGTCATTCGACTCCCAAAGGGGTCATGAACCACAGGTTGAAAAACTCTGTGCAAAACCAATATGAAATAATTGAAGCATGCTTTAAAGTAATTCCATAAATTATATATATGAATAAAATATTTTATTTTCTAATAAAATACACATTTGTTAATCTAATGATGTCAGGCATAATTTAAGAAACACAAGCAATATATTAGAAACAAACTTGAAAAATGACAGAATCACAAATATATTCCTCTTATAATTAAAAGAGTTATAAAATGAGCTATTGTGTTTCATGTTGATAAAACAAAATAAAATGAAACTGAGTTGACTTGATCCCTTTGTACAAGTTCAAAAAGGAAGGTATGAATCAATAACTTTGGATACTTTTTGTTTGGTTTGGTTTTTGTCTTGCTTGGTCCTGCCTAGGAAGGTTTTTCTACTACAGATTTTATTCCAGGGAATAAGGCCAAATTCCCAGTGTGGGAAAAATACAGCCTGACTCTGAAACTACTTAATCAGACACTAAATGCAGAAGTACCCAGTGGCAATATATTTAGAATGCCAAGGTAGGTGGAAAAGGCTAAAATTCCAAAACAAAAGAAAGGGTGTTCTTGGCACACAAAATTATTTTCTCTCAAAGCAGAGTCAATGTCTTATACCTCAGTGAAGTTTTAAAGATTTTAGCCACTATAATATTTTCTAAAATGCATGAAACATGTGAAATAGAGAAAAGACAAATGAATAAATTGGAATTACAATTCACTAGCCTCCCACTCCTGACACTGCTATACTGTGGTAGCGTATAGACTACTGTGATTCTGGAGGCTATGTTACTGGTATTTTAAATACCAGCTGGGTCCTCATGACGGATGGGTTTCAGCAGAGCTTCCAGAGTAGGGCAGACTAGGGAGTGAGATATGGCATTTTATTTCCTGACAATTTTGGCCTTGAAAACCTTTGGAACAACAGAAAATAGTGTCTGCTTTGTTGCCAGTTGTGGGCCTTTATTTCGGGCCGGAAGGTCCTCAACATATGACCATGGAAAGGCTGCCTCCTCAAAGCAGAGTACCTTCATGAGGTAGATGGAGCAAAGGCCACATGACAGCCCTTGTTAATGTGACCATTCAAAATGAGAAAAAAAGGATACAAAAACCCATCAATAACTGGAATTTGACATGTACAAAGCATGAATGTTGGAATATTGGATGTTGTCTAACATGAACTGAAACACATTAAGATGATATGCTAGGCATTAGTGAGATGTAATGGTCTAATATTGACATTTAAATCAGACACTCATATGATCTACTCTACCTGAAATGACACATTGAAGATGAATGACATGACATTATTTGTCAAGATAGCATTTCAAAGTCTTACCTCGTCAATGATACAATGAATAGCACACAAAGACCAGTTAATACAGTGATTGTTCAAATGAGCATATCAATCACTAAAGGCAAAGCTGAAGAAACAGAAGACTTTAAACAAATTCTGTAGTCTGAAATTGACCAAATATTTATCAAGATACACTGTTAATTATTAATGATTGGAAGGTGAAAATTAGAGCCAAACAAGGGCAAGTAAGTGAAAAAAATATGGCCTTGGTGATAGAAATGATCCAGAAATTACATGGTAAAATTGATGTGAAACACCAAAGAGTAATTCACCGAAATGATCTTCATTCAACAATATAAATGACAGCCATACATGTGGACCTTGCTGTACGGAATACATAGGAAGAAAATCTACCACACCTGTGGAAATTGACAGTAAACAATACCATCAGTCAGTACAAAGCGAGGGACACACTGTGGCATAATTATCAATTGCTTATATGCAAGTTCAAATTAAAGCTGAGGAAAATAAGAACAATTCCACAAGAACTAAACTAAATTCTTGAGAATAAACACCAATGATCACAAAGACCAGTCAACTTGACAGATGATATCAAGCACATCCTACATGACAAAACAAACAGGAATTTTTAAAAAGAGAGGAGACCAAAATGCATGTCCGAAGACACTAAAACAGGTCTTGAATATAGAATAATTAAAGCATATGTAATTAATTATGATTTGAAATGAAAAATATGAAAGGAAGCTTGAGAAGACAAATAAAACTATCATAATGGAATAGTTGCTAACCCTGGATTTAGAAAACCAAAGAATATCGCCAGTAAATAATCATATTGATGTATCTTATAGCCAAAGTGAGCATTTCGGCAAAACTGAAAGATTGTACAGTCAAAATTTTGAATGGTGCAGGAAACATGAAAAGAAGAAAGAAAATACCATCACTGTGCCAAAAACAACTACGTGACATTCAACCATTTCAGGTGGCAGCACATGCGCAAGAACCAAAGGTGCTGCCTGAAGAAGTTCACCCTGCACGGCAGCCATGAGCCAACACGAGGATCCAGCAGTTGACAGAAGACCAATGGACCATTTTCAGTAAGTTGATGAAGCACTGCAAGTCCTTATTTTCTATGCTAGGAATTTGGAAGATAGATACTTGGCCAGCTGACTGGAAGAGATTCATATTTGTTTCTATTCCAAAGAAATGTCGCCCAAGAGAATGCTCAAATTATAGAACTATATCATTGATATCACATGCAAGTAACATTTTGCTGAATATCATTAGCAAAATGGATGCAGCAGTGCATTGACAGGGAACTGCCAGAGGATCAGGTCAGATTCCAAAGAAGATTTGGAACAAGGAATGTCACTGTTAATGTCAGATGAATCTTGGAAAGCAGAAAATACCAGAAAGATGTTTTCTTGTGTTTCATTGACTGCGGCAAATCATTCAATGTGTCAATCATAATAAACTATAGATAACCTTGAGAAAAATGGGAATTACATAACGCTTCATTGTGCACATGAAGAATTTATACATAGATTAAGAGGCATTTGTGCAAATGGAAGAAAGGAACACTGCCTGGTTTAAAATGAGGAAAGGTGTGCATCAAGGTTGTCTCCTCTAAGCATATTTATTGAATCTGTATACTGAGAAAATCATCAACAACTCTGGATTATATGAATATGAATGCTGCATCAGGATTGTATGAAGGCTTATTAACAACCCGAGATGTGCAGATGACACAACCTTCTTTGCTGAAAGTGAGGAGGACTTGGTGCACTTGCTTGTAAAAATCAAGGGGTATAAATTACAACTGAAAGTAAAGAAGACCAAACCCCCCACACCTGGACCAATAAGTAGTATTAAGATAAATGGGGGAAACATCGACGTCCTCAAGGGTTTCACCTTGCTGGGATGCACAATCTATGCCCATAAAAGCAAATGTCAGGAAATCAAAAACCATAGTAAGCTAGATAAATCTGCTGCATGAGATATCTTTAAAGTGCTGAAAAGTAAGGGTGTTATGTCAAGGACTAAGGTGTCCCTGACCCAACCATGGTATTTTCAGCTGCCTCACGTCTGTATGAAAGTGGGTCATTATGTAAGGAAGACAAAGAAGCACGGACATGCTGGAAATATGGTGCTGGTGACGACAAGTGAAGGTACCAAGGACTGCCAAAAGAAGAAACAAATCTGTCTTGGAAAAGTACAGCCAGAATGAGCCTTAGAGGCAAGGATTGGTGAGACTTCTTTTCGTGTACTTTGAACACACTGTCATGAGAGACTAGCCCCTGGGAAAGGACATGATGCTTAGTAAAGTAGAGGGGCAGTGAAGAGGCACGCGCTGGACAATGTGGATGAACAAAGTGTCTGCAACAATGGACTCAAATGTAAGGACAATTGTCAGGATGGCCTGGGCCCCGGCCTTGTTTAGCTCTGTTGTACATTAGAGTTGCTATGAGTCAGAAGCAACTTTATGGCATCTAACAACAATATTGAGAGATTCAGGCAATGTCCCTGGAAAATGGAGGCATACACAGAGTTACAGTACATAAGATAATCAGTCAGTGTTCAAAATTCTCAGGAGGTAGCATGTGGTCAAGAGGTGGTGGTCTTGAAGGAAGCAGTCGAAGCTGCAATGAGGGCATTGGTGAAAAGCAAGGCTACAGGAAGACACAGTCTTGATTGAAGTGCTCATTGTCAATGTCAAGAATTACTGAACACTGTTCCCTGGAAAACCATAAAGTTGAAGGGATAAATAATTGTGTGCATTCCAAAGAAAGGTGATCCCACAGAATGCAAAACACCATCATTAATAGTGCATGCAAGTAAAGTTTTTCAGAAGGGAATTCAAATATGGTTCATTGACATGAACTGCCGGACATTCCACTCTAGATTCTAGAGCAGCAATTCTCAACCTGTGGGTCGTGACCCCTTTGGGGGTCAAATGACACTTTCATAGGGCTCGCCCAATTCAAAACAGTAGTAAAATTACAGTTATGAAGTAGTAAAGAAAATAGTTTTATGGTTGGGGGTCACTACAACATGAGGAACTGCATTAAAGGGTCGCAACTTTAGGAAGGTTGACAATCGCTGGTCTAGAGGACATGGAACAAGGGGTTTTACTGCTGAAGTGAGATGGATCTTGGCTGAAAGTAGAGTACCAGAATATATGCACTTTTGTGTTATTGCCTATTGCAATTGGATGGTTCATGAGATTAAAGGCATTGCCTATTGCAATTGGATGGTTCATGAGAATAAAGGCATTGCCTATTGCAATTGGATGGTTCATGAGATTAAAGGCAGTATTGTAATGGATGGGAATTCCAGAACTTTACATTGCGCTCATTACTTACACCAACAGTCTGTCTATAGACCAAACATGAGGGCATTGCATTATCATGGTACTGCATTTCCTGATAAAAAATCAGGAAAAATGGGTCCAACATTATTAGACCCCTTGCAAGATACGGACGCATGATAGATGCATTTTCAAAATTTAGAAAGAGTGTGTATAAGTGTTACAAAAGTGTTGCATACATGACCACCAAGAAACTATATTATTTATTTATTTATATTTCATATATATATTTATTTTAATCTAATCATTTTATAGGGGACTCGTACAACTCTTATCACAATCCATACATCCATCTTGTCAAGCATATGTGTACATCTGTTGCCATCATCATTCTCAAAACATGTGCTTTCTACTTAAGCCCTTGGTATCAGCTCATTTTCCCCTTCCCTCCCACGTCCCCTCCATCGTGAGCCCTTGATAATTTACAAATTATTATTATTTTGTCATATATTACATTGCCTGACGTCTTCTTTCACCCACTTTTCTGTTGTTCATCCCCATGTAGGAGGTTATATGTAGATCCTTATAATAGGTTTCCCCTTCCTACCCCACCCTTCCTCCACCCCAGATATCGCCAGCCTCACCACTGGTCCTGAAGGGATCATCTGTCTCGGATTCCCTGTGTTTCCAGTTCCTATCTGTACCAGTGTATATGATCTAGTCTAGCCAGATTTGTAAGGTAAACCTGGGATCATGATAATTGGGGGTGGGGGAATCATTTTGGAAGTAAAGTTGTATGTTTCGTTGTTGCTACACTACACCCTGTCAAGAAACTATATTATCATATAATGAATTATCACATTGAGTCGTCACCCTTACTAGAAGGAATGCATTACCATCTCTCCTTCAAAAATGAGGACACAGTCACTAAGAGTCAGTGAATTTCTCAAGTTCCAAACTCAAAACTGTGTGATTTCAAAACTGTTCCCTTTGAATTCCACAATACTTAGTTGAAATTTCACTAGAACAGAAATAATCCCATGTCCTAACTATCTACTAAATTAAATCTACCGTTCTACAATATGTACAATGGGAGTATATTTTAAGCATAGATATAATTAATCAAAGAACAGTTTTTGGGGGGGGGGTGAGTGTGGAGAATGAACTTCTCAAAAACCAATTATGGCACAAGTTAAAATTATGTAGATACAGAGCACAAACATTACGTGGTTATTGTTTCTTTTAATATCTATTTTGGATGAGGTCAACATAGAGGATCACATGGCAAGGGAAAACACCACATTTTTAGTGTCTAAATCAACAACCCTCAAATCTGAAGCATCTTTGGACTCCTGGTTATATAACATCATAAATATCTTGATTGTTTATGCCTGCTTGATTTGGGTTTCAATAGCTTGAGGCTGGGCCCATTATATCTAATACATATTGTTTTATAGAGTACAGAAAATGTAACATCAGACTAGAGATGTGTAGTTGGGAAAGGTGTCTGTTTTGTTCAAATAACTTTTATGACAGCTATTTATCTAAGTTAGGAGTTGTATTTAGAATTCCAACAATGCCTTTTTTCCAGTGTTGAGGTGTTGAGTATATTGATATGCATAGAGCGTACTGCCTTTCATCAAGCAAGTATTGCACTCTGCAAAGAAGGGTTATATTTAAAGGTCCAGAGTGTTAACAGTCACCTAGTACAGGTGTGTTAGTCTGGGTACTTTAGAGAAACAAATCCACAGAAACTCATGTAGAAGACAGAGTTTTATATAAAGGTTAAGTGCACATCAAGAAAACATCCCAACCCAGTGTTGCCCAAGCCCACAAATCCAACATTAACCCATATGTCCAACACCAATCCACAAAGTCCTCCTCCATTTCACAAAGCAGACACAATGACACCGACTGCAGGAGGAAAGCTGAATCAGTGAACGTGTAAGCATCTCAGCTCTGGCAGGGGTCTCCACACGGCTGCTCCAGCACCCGGGTCTGCATCGGCGCAGATCCATGTGACTTTTCCTTGGGATGTTTTGCAGGAAGTGAGCCTTGCAAGCTGTAAGGGAACTGCTAAGGCAGCTGCACCCTGGTCCGACCATCAGAGCGCCAGAGACCTGAGAACTCAAAAGGCAAGGCTCACTGAGCCATCCATCCCTCTGCCCTTCAATTAACCCCACATGTGTTTATTGCCCAGGTTGGCACATTAAACTACCTCACCAGGGATCTAATTTTTCCCACAAGGAACCCAAGGGCACAGACTTCCTGACTAAAAGCAGCAGGACACAGCCTCCCAGCTCCTGGGCTACAGATCATATAGTAGAGGGACAGTGTCTAGACTCACCCAGAGGAAAAATTTCAAAATAATATACTACTCTTGCCTGCACTAAGCAAATCATTTTACTCCATGAAGTCTTACCACATGTAAACTAACCATAATGATATTGTATTTGAGGATTTATTTCATGTGACACAACACTGTCCTTTAATGTTCACCAATGCCTTCTAGAACTCGATTTTTCAAGCTTCCCCAGGCCAATGGCACATGTAATTGCAAGCAAGTAGTCATGGGACTAAAGTTCTGAGTAATGGGGTGTAAGCAGAAGAATCTCAGTCTCTTCCTAGCACCTTTCATTAAAAAGATACGAGGCGCATCAGGCTAGCAGTCCTGCCTCCTGCTATTTTAAAGGTACAGATTTTAAGCCATTAGGATTTAGGATTAGCACCATGTATAGGTTGGAAGAACCAAAATGTGAAAGCATTGTGGGTTTTCAGACACTGACTGAGCTTCTGCAGCTCTCCTCGACTGTCTACCAACACGAAAATAAACTTTTTTTTCCCAGAATTTTAGAGGCAGTTGAGAGATACTACTGTTAGGTGTCCTAGAGACAGAGTGGGTTAAGTATGGGGCTGCTAACTGAACGGTCCAAGCCCCCCAGTTTCTCCTTGGGTAAAAGATGCAGCCGCATGCTTCTTTAAAGATTCACAACGTTGGAAAACTCTGTGGGGCCATTCTACTCTGTCCTAGGGGGTCATTATGAGTCAGAATGATGGCAGTGGGTTTGATTACGTAACTTCCATGGTCTTATCCTAATCTTTTGTTCCCACTAGGTGACTATAAATTAGCTGAATTACAATTGTTATGGTCGGTCCCTTGATATCTGCTTGGGAACACATTAATAATTCACATGCAGACACAACCAAGCCAGGGAGAAACAAACATACCAAGCCCAGGATAGAGGCTCCAATGACTATTTATCTCTCTGCATTATAAAGCATTGTGCAGATTATTGAACAACAATAAAAAGCTGTACCAGGAGACTCAGTGTTTGGACTTGAGTGAAAGGCATTGCATTGTTTCCAAGGATGAATCTTTTCAAAGGGACACCACATACTTGTCCAGACAAGTTTGTTTAACAGAATCTAATTGGATGGCTTTCAAAAACATTATTTACTATTGTCTTGACCCCAAAGACAATAGAGAATGGATTCATGGACCCATCTGTCAGTTATTGGTGTGGATCTGCTTGTACCATCTCTTTTCACCATGCTTTAAGCACTATTTTCACAGAATAGCAATATTTGAATTATTAGGTATATGATTATTGTAACAATTTGGTTGCTACAGCATCTTGCAAAGGGCATTAGATCAAACATGCATGTTGTGGATAGCCAAAGTCTCTATCTTCCTTTTAGGGAATCCTGGCCATGAAATGGTTAGAACCCTTGCCACCTATCCAGAATTCTCTGTTAAAACCTGCCTGTGGCTCCACTGGAGAAATATGTGGTACATCTTTTGTTTGCTTGTATGTTTAAAGATTTAAAGCCCTGGAACCCTCATAGGGAAGTTCTACTCTGCTCTATTTCTTTGCCGTAAATTGGAATCGACTGGAGGGCAATGAATGGGTTTACTTTACTATTTTTCTTTATCTTCCTCTCCACTGTCTTTTTATTTTTAATTAAATTATTTATTAATTTTTTAATTCCTCATTTTACTGGAAGCTCTTAACATTCCACAATGCCAACTGTTCATGCACAATTGCTCCTACAATCAATTTCAAATCATTTTCTTTCTTATTGAAGGCTTTATTCAGCTCCCCTTTATCTCCCCTCCCTTTCCCCCAGAAACCACTGTGGTTATTGTCATATATATATATATAACACCTGTCGTTGTCATATATATATATATATATTGTCATATATATATATAACACCTGTCGTTCTGTTACTCACTCCCCTCCGGTGGGGTTCTACAGTCATCATTGCTCTTAGTGTGTCTGTCCACTCGACCCCCCCCTCACCCGGCCCCTGTCTTCCCAATCCTCAGGAATCATTACTCCCAGTTGCTGTGTCTGTAGGATCATCTATTCCAGCAATCCTGCACCAAACGATCCTAGTTATACGTCTGAATATATGTAGGTCTAACAGTATTAATGGGGTAAACCATAAGCTTTAACAGTAAGGGGAGGAGATATTAAGGAACCAGAGGACAGTTAAGAGTGTCATTAGCTCTACACTATAGCTTGAATTCTCCATTCCCCCCACTCCCCATGCAGTCTCTCTGTTGTCTCCTCTTCCCCTTTCTCTCATCTTTCCTTTTCTTTACCTTCTTAACATGTTTAAAGAACTTCTCAAGACTTGTATAAAGACATTAAATGATGGTCCTTGTGATATGAGCCAAAAATAAAAATACGTTTTTCTATCTCTTGGATAGGAATTATTAAATCGTGAAGTTTCTAATTCTCTGCAGCTTTCACATGGTTCTCTCTTGAGGAATCAAATAGAGGATATCATTTGTTTATCTGGTAGAAGATATTGTTTATTTATCTGATTAATTGTACCCCATCGGCTAAATTACAGGGCATATACTGAGGATCCTAGAACAATCCTTGGCAAGCGTATTCTCTCTAAACGATTGTCACCCTAGCCCACAGCGCACAATAACAGAGATGCAATTGCAATACTTCGGCTTTTAAGTCAGTTACTTTGGGATTTACTATGTAGAAAAATGTGGTTTTGAACTATAGATTCAAACATCAAAGGAAATCCCAGTGTGTATTAATGATGTTTCAAATGGAAAATACCGGAAATCTGATCTTCCTTTGTTTAGAACTCTTTCTCGCTTCCTCTACTTGTTAGATTTTAGAATTGTGCTAAATTTTTGTTTTGTTTTAATTGAATCACTTAAACACAAATTGCTGAATGATTCTGCAGTTAATTTTAATGCTACAAAGAATAAAATAGATTCTTACTCCCACCAATTTGACTATCTTCCCACTGTGGGGCTTTGTTACAGAAGCGTTTAACAGTGGGTTATGTAGTCTGATGTAAAGTCATGTCATGTGAACTAGAATCTGAATTAGGCAGTTTGAGGACATAGAAATGCATTTATACTCAGACAAAGATGTCTTCTTTATTCAATAAATATTGATTGCATGCATGCCTACTGTGTGAGTGTAATGATGACAGGACCTGGAAGCGTGGGGAATCGTGAACCTCCAAACTTCTATAGAACAGTGGTCTAAATAACATGTAACTAAGGGCCTTACCAGTTGTCTGGCTGTAAGCATTCTGAGACTGAGGCAAACAGGAGGAAATAGCACTTCCCACGAGCACCGTGAAGAATGATGGGGGAAAATGGTGACATTAATGCCAGACAAGAAGTCAACGGGCAGAACTGAAAGGTTACTATTTTGGGCTGAGGAAGGGCCTGAAGGTTGAAGACAAAATCCACCTACTTCAGGTAGATTCAGATGCTCTGTTTTGCATAGGTAGAAAGTTTATGAAATAAGTGTGGAAAGTTGAGTTGGGGTTTTATTGTGGATAGTTCTAAATATTAGGTTAAATATTTAGATACTATTCAACAGCGGGGGCTGGGGGAGGGTAGAATGAGAACTGGAATACTGAGCTAATTCAGCAGTCACTTGCTGGATGGGTTGGATAGGGGAGACTCAGCAGGAAACCCATTCAGAAGCAGGGGTATTAGTGCTGACCAGAGAGACATGGGCTACATACAATAGAGCAAGTATGTGCAATCATGCCAAGAGCATCTTGCTACAGCGCTGTTTAGTTGGTCTGTCCAAATACTTTATAATACCATTCGTTACTATATTCTTGATAAGCTTATGCATATAAAAAGAAGGTTAACACCACCTACATTAACGCTGTATGTGGTATCCTGCACTCAGTGCTGGGTGCTAAACACAAGGTCCACTGCAGGAAGATGAGGCTCTCTGCTCTATTTAAGATTTACAGCCTTGGAAGCTCAAAGAGGTACTTTTACTCTGTCCCATAGTATCATTAGAAGTCAGTATTAACTCAGAGGAAGTGAGTTTGGTCCAATTTTGAAAATCAAATTATATTAATCACAAACTTAACATTTTCTGTGTGATCCAGTAAAGATCAGTAGAGTCCTCAAAATTTGGGTGTGAAACAAAATGAGTGAAAGGCAACTGTGAATACATCTGTCCTGCATTTCCTTATTCAACTGCATTAAATGGTAAATCAGCTGAGTTAATATATTCCTATGGGTATTATCAGACTTGCCCCCTTTCACTCAATGCATAACCCTTGGAAATATTGTTTTCAATAACATAAACTCATCTAATTATAAGCAATTATATTTTTCAACAGTTAAATATTTAGATAACATTTTGAATATATGTGTGTTTATTTAAAAGGTATCTTTGATTACCATTTATCAAAGCAGTAATGAAATAGGCTAGGTGTTGCTGTATAAGAGGAAGTATATTTTTATAAGTCACATTTATTGTACCAAACACGTTGTCAGCTAGTCAGTTACAATTCATAGCTAGAGTAGAACTGCAGGACAGAATAGTCTCCGAGGCTTTAGTCTGTGCAGACACATATTCCTACATCTTTCTTCTGCCACGTAGCTGGTAGGCTCAGACCACGAGCCTTTGGTTTAACAGCCAAGTGCTTGGAACATTGTGCCACCAGGGGTCCCACATACTGCACCAGATCCAAAACCAAGTTCACTGCCATAAAGTTCATTTCCAACTCACAGTAACCCTGTCCGACAGAGTAGAACTGCCCCTCCAGGTTTGGAACACTGTAAGTCTTCCTAAGAGTAGAAAGCTTCCTCTGTCTCCTTCTGAGTGGCGCGTGGTTTTGAACTGCTGACCTTATTGTTAGCAGCGAATGCAGTCCTGACGTACTTCAAGGGCTCCTGACACAATGCAAAACATACTGCAAATATATGTTCAGACAAACGCAACCGAGTCCCTGTCTGAAATATTTCATAAATTAGAGGATATTTTTCCATTCACAAATGTGCTACCCCACCATTAATAAAAACTATTGCTCAACAGAACAATAATTCCATTCTATTTCTTTATTTTGTTAGAATTAAATAAAATTGTTTCGATATGTAGTAAATCTTGACCATAAACACAGACAAGTCAAATACAAGAGCAATGTTTTGATTTCTTTACATTTCTTGGCAACTTTTTCAACCTAACTGAGGAAAATTCTGACTCTTTTTAATAGTTTTATCCTTGCTTTGTAAGGTAACAAAAACGACAAAGGGAAAAGCCTTGCTCAGATAAGTGTAGATGAGAGTTTACATTTTTCATTTACAATGGATTTGGCTTTTCTCTAATGCAAATAACATGATCTCACAGAACACAGAATAATATGTCTACAACAAGAGGAATCAACATGGAACTTTAAAGGTTTTTAAAAATAGGTACTATAATTTTTGGGGGGGGACCACTTTTTAAAAGATAAATAAAACAAAACTAACATTGGTGTTAACCAATTAAGAATGTTTTTGTCAATTAATACTCCTCAGAAAATTAGAGAAATGTGCCTTGCTTTTAAGATAGATTCAAAAATATACTTCCCATGCCGAAGAGTGATAGAATCATCGCTAACAATGCCTGCATGGTTGACATAAAGTCTTATTTGCTAAATGGAAAATTGCGATGTTTATTTGTTGCTTTTATTCACACATTCTGCTCCCTCTTGTTGAATCCTCAAGTTTTAACAAAAGCTGCATAGTAAATGTATTAGAACAAATTAAATTCTCAGCGGTTCTTGTCAAGTGCTTTCTGATCTCTGGAACAAGGAAAAACTCAGGGGTTTTTTTTTGTTTGTTTGGTTTTGTGTTTTGCCATAAAAACACTAGGAAACATAGCGTAACACAGATCCTATACTTCTCTACTCCTGCTCAACTTCTGCAGGCACAACTTTCAAGGGGTCTGAGGGGCAGAATACAGGAAAGGATGCATACCAGTCTCCAAAGTCACCCCCAAATACAGAGTCGGACCTCTAACTCCACATTTTATTGGGAGTCCCACAAATGTGCATGTAATCCCCAATTTGCCGTTTATTGAATGTGCAAATGATATCGCATAGCTCACCAAATACAAACCAACACTCTCTCTAGTTTCCTGAATAAAGAAAGGCAATGATCTAATCCATCAGCCCAGGAACATGTATCTTACTTGCATATTACCTCATAGTGCTAAACTGTTCCCTGCACTCACTTAAGGTTTGTGTCTGCACCACCAAAGACCAAAGTCAATATTAAATCACTAACCCCAAACATTAATAAATGGTTTCTGTAGTCAAATAAAGACTGATAAGCATGGATGTGAGCTTGAAGGAATAGCCTATTCTTTTCTTTCCTTTTCTGTATTTGCTTTTGCCAAACTTCACTCAGACTGGAAATAATCATAATAATTGGAAGCAGCAGAAAGCACCAGCTGATGCTGCTAGGGAAGATGAAATAAATCTGCAACTCAAGTAATACTAAATATAAGCTCCGCATGAGTACATGAGCACAAACACCTGAGATAAGACGGCGCTTTGGAGCCAAATCCCCAAGTTTACATTTTACAAGGAGATACATTTAAGAAATGAAATATTTATAATGTAGCTGGATGCCCTGAGTGTTAATAAATAGAAGATTTATGTCAACTGCAGCACTAAGGATAACAGACTCCCAGAAAAAAAGAAAGAGGAAACATTTGATTTCTGAGGAAAAATATTCACACAAAGGAATAATATATATTTTAAAGTTCACAAAACAGCATTGGTTCCCAAAATTCAGAAAACAGAAACATATCATCAAGGCTATTTTAAATCTTTTGCTCTCTGCAGAATTTTGTTATACCTGTCTTTTAAAACAGTCTGAGTGTGGTATTATTACAGTTGCCAGTGGCGTATGCTATGCAATATTGAGACAGCAGGATAAGAAATAGTATAATCCGTCTAAAACTGCTTAGGAGTCCAGCAAGAAAATTAGCAATTAATCTTGAGGTGATTGGATTGTTCTAATATGGTGAAAGGGAGAAGAAAAATGTCATTTAAATCAGAAAAGACAGAGCTTTAGAAAGGGAAGCTGAACGTTGACGGTGACCCATTTGGGCACAATAACGGTCTGCTTTGCGGTTTGGACCACCGGGCTTTAAGGCCATCGCACTGAGCCTCTGAGCCCTGCCCCATTCTAAGACATGCCAAACTGTGCTTTTAAGCCAGGCAAACCAGGCAGTCACTCGGTACTCATGACCTTGAGTAAGCTGACCTTGAATAACTCCGTCCTCCAATGTCTTCCTGTGTAACTAGGATCATAAACATCTCTTTCCTCTGAGAGTAAATGTCAGCTTTAAGTGAGCGCAATCAAAGGTAAAGTGGGCCCTCTCCTGTTATCTTGACATGTAGCGAGGGCTTCAAAGCTCAGGCCAGGGGACATCAGCAAGGTAGCAGTCATACGCATGGCAAAAGGCTCCAATGACTAATCACCCCTCCTAAGCTAGAGGAGAATAAGTATTTGAAAAGGAATTTTTATGAAAAAGATTCAACACTTCCCCTTCTGACGGAGCAGGCATGTCCTGAAAGGACGTGGTCACTCACAGGAGTTGGGTGCTAGCAACTCCAAGGCTGGTTGCTGGCTGAATTCCTGAAACTGTTAGAACTGGCTCAAGCTGCAATAACGAAGAGCACTGGGGGTGCTGTTGAATACATGTTGGACTACAAACTGCAAGGCTGGTGGTTCAAATACACCAACCTCCTGCCAGAAAACAAGATGAAGCTATCTGCTCCTGAAAGATTTACAGTTTTGGAAATCCTATAAGAGGTTGCTATGCATGTGCACCAACTCCCTAGCAGTCATGGTTTTCCAATATGTCAGGGATGTTCCTAAAGATAGGGACCGATATCCACTTGCCAGAAGAAATCTGAAGATACTGCTAGGGCAAGAAGAGAGGTGACTGCATCTCCACCATGCCAGAATGCATGTGGCTCCCCATGGTAATGTCCTGGCGCGAGCTGAGTGTGCACCTGACTGGAAAGCCAGGGAAACACTGTTGAAAAGACCTTGCTCAAGAGGACTGCCTCCTGCATCAAGGAGAAGCAACAAAGGGAACCTGAAGGTACAGTGCAGTGGGCAGGAGGTGCAATGAACATTGTTAGTGGTTTGGCTTGTAGTTCCCTGGCCCTATCAGGGAAGTATGCCAGCGGCCTGATGGGGTGTGCAGAAGGTGCCTGGGAACATGTAAATGTGATCTATAACAGAAGTCAGCATTTGGAAGCCGAGTCTAACAGAGAACAACCATGAGCAGATGAAAAAGAACGTGTGAAACAAGCCTTTATGCCTTATATTCTTATTTCTCCTCCTCGCTTCTACTGACCTCAGACAGCAGCAGGTGGAGGATGGAAGAAGCAGGAGCAGACAACGCAAAGCAACAGTGCCCAGTGCAGGGCCTCTCCTGTCACTGGTTCCCACAGTGCCCTGCTGGGAGAAGCTCAAAATGGGAAAACCTTTCTATTGGATGCAAAGTAAACATTTGAGTTGGATACAGACAATATGTTCTTATTGTGAAATATAGCTCACATAGGGGAAAATATGAGATACAGAACGGGTACCATAGCCAAAAAACCGCCCCCTACACACATGTGTGTGTAGCCCTGTCACTTTTTCTCTACCCCATTTCTTGACCCCCACACCCTCCTCCCCAGCTTCCCTGTACCCTTCAAAGTCTGCTTCTTTGGGTGTGAAAAATATTACTCTTACTTTTTTTCCCTTTTATATAGTGGCCTCATGCTCTATCATATATATACATATATATGTAAAATATATTTTAGGATTGACTAACTTTACTGAGCATAATGTTTTCTAAATCCGTCTATGTCACAAGGTGGCCAACAGTGTCATCACTGTTTTTTAAAAATACGTAATATTCCATTATATGTAGGTACCGGAAGTTCTTTTTCTTATCCATTTCTCACAGAGGAGCATGTTGCTTGTTTCCACCTTTCGCTGTTGGGGATAGCAGGGCAATAAGCATGGATATGTACATATAACAGTCTGTGATTTGCTCTTGATTTCTTTGAGGCAGATATTGACTACATAAGTATAGATTATTTATATAGAGCATTACAGAGAGAGACTACAGTTCTTTGGCTGGAAATGGAGATTGCTTTGACAGGGTGCCCTCCAGGGCTGTTGATGGGTGTCCTAGCGTCACTTTAAACCTATATAGTGATCTGATTCGCCACAGACGGAAACACTGCCTGCCAGCTGTTCTCATGCCTCAGCCCGTCATTCCAGCCATCTCCTTGAGGACCTTCCTCTCTTCTAGGAGACGGTGAAGCCCAATAGAACTTGAAGGGTGAGAGGAAAAGAATCGTTTATTGGTGAATTTTGAGACTAATATGTTTACTAACTTTGTCAAATGAAACAGTATAACTTATGAGCACATAGTAAACAGTCAAGAGATCAAAAGACACACTGCGCTGGGTAAATCTGCTACACAACACTCTTATAAGTGTTGAAAACACCAATGCTACTTGGAGGACTAAGTGTCACCAGATTCAAGCGCAGCACTTTCAATCGCCTCCTGTGCATATGCAAGTTGGACGTGAAAGCGGAAGGTGAAAGAAGTGATGCATATGGCTTGCGATGCCGGAGAACAGTAAACGTCCCAAGGGCTGCCAAAAGAACAAGTGAGACCTTCCTGGAAGAAATATAGCCAAAATGCTCCTTAGAGGCAAGGATGGCGAGGATTGGTCTCTTGTACTTTGAAAGCGCTGTCAGGAGACCAGTCTCTGGAGAAGGACATCGTGATTGGTAAAGTAGAGAGGCAGCGAAAGAGAGGAAGACTTTGGCCGAGATGGTTTGACACCCGTGGCTGCAACAATGGGCTCGCCACAAGAGCGCTCGTGAGGATGGCAATGGACCAGGTGGTGTTTCATTCCCTTTTACTCAGAGTCGCTCTGGGTTGGAACCAGTTGCATGGCGTTTATCAACAAGTGGTCAGTACAAGAGAGCTGCTTTTGTATTATTATTAATAGGATTATTTCAGTTATTGGTTGACTCTAATACATTTAGAGATGCTTACTGCAGAGCAAATTCATTGTGAACTTTCAAGTTCAGCATTAGTAATTTCAGGGATGACCACAGTAATATCAAAATGACAAACTGGAAAATTTTCCAAGTTCATGTTTCTCCAAGCCAAATACATCAAACTATCAATGGAAACAAAGTCAAAGAGACATAAATGTGCTTACTATGTGCATGCATTCTGTGTTTTCCCTTGCCTGGAAGAGTTTCTAATACTCAGACTTTAAAGGCATTTAAAAAAAAGAACATTCAGGAATAACATCTTATTCTTAATGAACTATGAACTATTTAAGCTACCAAATTTGCATTTTCCTCAGTTCTCAAAATGATGAACTTTTTCTCTCTAAAACTGCCTGAAACAATACTCATTCTAGTTGAAAACCTGCCTTCTAGATCAAAAAGGTCAGATTAATGCTCCCAATTAAGAAAATCTCTTATCTAACTACACTTTTAAGCTAACTTATGATACGGAGGTCTGTGACGATGTCATTCTGCCTCGGTCATTAGCAGCTAGTCTCAGCTGTTGACAGGTAATTGACTTAGCAACGTGACTTTTTACAGGGCTCATATGATTTTGAAGCAATCAGTATAGGTAATAGTCCCAAACTGTTTAACATATAACTCAAATTAAACACAAACAGCTTGCTTTTCACATAGTTTCAGTGTCCAAATGAAAAGAAGGCTTACTGAGCTGCGAAAATCCATAACTTAGATTAATTAGAGGCAAAAATAATTTTTTAAAAATAGAGGATAGTTAGGCCTTGTTTAGGGGAAAAATTATCACAATGCAAAATAAGTCTCATAGTGGATATGATACGTAGTGGTCACATTGCCATAAGATGAACTTCACTCCTCTGCTCATACCCTCCCTCAATACAAGGCAACTTTGTTCTAACAAATCAACAGTCTGAGATGTTCAGATCCCCAACACAATCACTGAAGATAAAACAGGTGCATAAGCAAATGTGGTGAAGAAGGCAGATGGTGCTCGACTATTAAAAGATATAACATCCGGGGTCTAAAAGACTTGAAGTTCAGAAGCTGCCATTCAGCAATGAAGCAACAAGTTCACATGGAAGAAGCATACTGCCGGTATGACCATAAGGAATAATAGGGACTGGGGCATCAGCAGACATATAACAAACAAAAACATATTGTTGAGAATGAGGGGGGTTGGAGCACAGACCTAAAGCCCATATGTAGACAATGGAACAATCTTCCCCCAGAGGGGCCACAGGGAAGGGATGAGTCAACCAGGGTGCAGTAAAGCATTGCTGAAACACACTATATTCCTCTGGTTCCTTAAGGTTTCCTCACCCCGCACTACCATGACCCCAGTGCTGCTTCTCAATTCAGACTAGACCAGAACATGTACAAAAGTATAGCTAAGAGATAGGAGCTCACAACACACAGAATCCAGGAACAGGAGTGGGAATAGGGATACCCACTATCCCCAGAAGGGTATCCCTATTCCCACTCCTGTTCCTGGATTCTGTGTGTAAGCGGAGGAGAGCGAGAGGAAGAAAGAAAGGGGGAACCAGTCCAAATGATGGACACATAACCTTACACACCTCTACAGGGGGAAGAACAACAGAAAACATTGGGGAAGGGAGACAGCAGTCAATGTGAGAGATGAAAAAAATAACAATGTACAATCTACTGGGGAGTTATGAGGGTGTGGGGGGAGGGGGGAGGGAAAAAAGAGGAACTGATTCCAAGGGCTCAATAGAAAGCAAATGTCTAGCAAAGAATGAAGGCAACATATGTACAAACATGCCTGATTCAATCAAGGTCTGGATTGTGTGAGCTCCCAATAAGATGATTTTTTAAAAAAGACTAAAGCAGCATAATACAGTGAACTCTAAGTAGATTTTTAAATAAATTATTTAAAATGTTCTAAAATATTAGGATAATGTAATTGTAGGCAAAAATATTGCACATATAGTACTCATTAATTGTGGATAAGGTTTTTAATATCTCAAGTAAATCAAGAATTATAGGGGAAAATTATCACCCATTAAATTATAAAAAAATTTTTCTAAACACTTGGGCACTTTGGGGGCATCATTTCAAGTACTTGGAATAGAAACACGAATTAAAAGCTCTCCTGTGTTTGATAAATTCAAGGTTAGGTAAATGACATTTGACAACTTTCTTGGCAATTAAATGTTGTAGAAAATGAAAAGGAGGGAAAACTTGCTGAACCATTATGAGGAGAATCTACACCTAATTAACATAGACCAAACCCAAACCAAAAAGCCAAAACACTGTCATCGAGTCAATGTCCACCTATAGTTGGGATGCTAACCACAAGATCACCAGCCAGCCACTCTACGGGAAACAGACAAGGCTTTTTATTCCCATGGACAGTGACAGTCGTGGAAACCCAAAGGAGACTTCAATGGCAGTGATTATAGATCAAATCTGGATGAAATCAATGAACTTCAGGATACCATGAGTAGCTGTCATTCATTTCATTTAGGACAATTATGTAACACAAAGTTCAAAATGTTCTATGCTTCATTTCTGGGACTCCTTACAAGAAAGAAGGTGACATTTTGAGGGTTCCAAAAGATGTATATTCTAACTATTTCCATATAGAAAGAGTTGAATAAATTTACATGTCAGAGGACAGCAATTCATGGGACACAGAGTTTCAGTAGAACTCCTAGTTCAAGTTAGAGAAGCGTTTCCATTTTCATTTTCGTTCCAAATATAGCCTAGACTATCATAGCAATGGCTGGAGATTGGTCTAAAAGTAGTACTAACGGAAACAACAAGCGAAGGCTATTTTTGGTTTTTTGGTTTGTTTAGTTACTAGGTCCTTTGAATTAACACTAAAAACATATTATGACTAAAGGCGACAAAAAACAGGGCTACTGAATATATATTGTATAGTTTGTATATTTGATTACTATTAAAATGGGAACATCAACTTCAATGTTTAATAGAGACCACTAATACTAAAAATTCATGTGATAAATACTCCCAAGTTGACAAAATTACGATTCCAATATAATACCTCTGGTTTCTAGGCTATTAAAGGTGTGGACACCGCCCTCCCTCTAAAGGAGAAGTATTAATAAAGATCCGTTTCTAAGCATGCTACACAGAGGAGCTCCGCAAAAGGCCCTTCTTGGCCCCTCCCCTCCTTGGTGCTCTCCTCAGACGACCCCCTCTATCTGCAGGGATTTAGCTCTTGCTGTGGACAGAATGCTTCCGATCCTCCTGCCGGCCCCTCCATCAATTCTGTGAATTCTACACACAAGTGATCAACTTTTGAACATTCGGAAAATGTCCTCTGCCAGAACTGCCAGCACATTCTATTCCCAGATCCTTTGTTCCCTTTCATTCAGTCACTTCCAACTCAACTATCCAGCGGGGTCTGCGGTGGTAATCTTCACAGAAACGGATAGCTTCATCTTGCCCCTTGGAGACATGGAGTTAGCAGGCCAATGCTTAACCTGCTGTGTCAATAGGGCTCATTTCAAGTAATATTGACAATGGCAAAGCAAAGGGAGAAAATCCACTAAAATTCAATCAAAGGCCATTTTTCAATTTAATTCTGTTAATTGACTCTTTCTACCTACTGCCATCTTTGAGCAACCGTATAGGGCAGGGGGGCACTGCTCCCAGAATTTCCAAGGTGAAACCTTTATGAGAACAGGCCCTCAGTGGCTCACTTGGAGTCCCTGGGGCATTCAGACCACAGACCTTGCTGACAAGAGGCCACCTTGTAACCCACGACACTATCTGGGCTCCGATGCCCACTTCCAGCACCCACTTCAAATTGTTAGTTCACAGAGTAGATGCGTGCAAACTACGTCATAGATCTAACTGGAGTGCTCCTTTCCTGAGTACCACAGCACACTGAAAGTAACCACGCGGCAGCATCTGCAGGATTAAACCTAAGCAAGTTTCTCTTTCTGGAACAGCCTGGAGAGCCACTGCCCGAGAAGATGACCTGTTAGCCCCCGAGGCACTCTGGTGATGCAGTGTTTAAAGTGCTGGGTGCCAGTCAAAGGCCGACTGCTGGAACGCACCAGATATGGCAGGCTGCTGCCCTGGAGATGGGCAGCTTTGTCACTCTGTCCTAACACTCTGTACGATAGCATCTCTCTACGTGGAACCTTTGTCGACTTTACCTACCTACGCCCAAGTCGGAAACGTGAGTCAGCTTTGACTCCTGCCTCCCCTTTACCATGAATTGCTATGTAGTTAATTATAGGTTATTAAGCATTCTGCTTCTAAAAATAGCCTTCAAAATAAGTCATCCCACTAAGGACAGGTTTATGATTGACACTGTTTCCTCTCCCCTCAGTGCATATCTCATAGCATTTTTCTCTTTTCTACAAACCATTTGCTTTGATTATGCTTATATTTTGTTTAAAACTTTCTGTGGCTCTATCTATCTAAAGAATAATGTCCCCAATTCTTATATTCTTAACGTATGGCTTCTCTGATAGGATTCTGAAGCTCCCTTCTAGGCAAATCTCCAGTTGCCACAAGGGTGCTGGGATGCTTCTTTCTCTGGCATCACTGGTCTATTTTTACTTTCCTCATACGAGGGGAGAGCGTTTTCACCTCTCCCCTCTCCTGAACTCCTACTCATGCTTTAGAGCACATCTCAAAACTCCCTTGGGCAGTGAAGCCCTTTCCCAGCCTCTCTCCTGCCTCCAAGGAATAGCCACACTTAAGACTTTAGAAAACATCTCCCACCCGGCACTGTCTTCTTTGATTATAACACAGGAGGGAACTGGTATGCAGAGAAAATTAACCCCACCACCAGGAAGTCATAACGATGCACTTGGGAGGAGAATCATCCAAATAAATAACCACATTCCTCATGCGATTCACATTCATGATCCACATTCCTCATGCGATGCCTCCTGGCTTCTCCCTGGTCATAGTATGTGTTCTAAAAGCACTATGCCTATCCTTGTATTTACACACACTTTTCCCCCTAACCAAGCACTTCTGATAGAGGAATAGCTCATTACCCTTCACTAGTAGGACAAGCTTCTTGAAGGAGTGGCTCCCACACAGGACTTCTGTTTTCTCACGGTGATATCTGTGACTTCTGACTCTGTCCCCTCCATTCCACTCTAACTCTAATAGAGCCAGCCTAGGTGACCTCCATGTTTCCAAGTGCAGTGGAAACACGCCAACATCACCTTTCTGCCTAACCCTGCTACCTTGCCCTGTTGGGCACTTACTCATTACTGAGATAGCTGCGATTGCCCTGTCATAGTCGTCTTCTTGGTTATGCACTTTTACCTATTAACCTCTCTGGGCTCTACTTTCCTTATTTGAAAAATGTGGTTTATTATTGGCTAATTATAACAGCAATCTTATAGAATATGAGATTAATGAATTAACATATCTAAATTACTTAACTAATGACTGATATATAGTAAGTACTGTACAAACATTCAACAATAATACAAATGCAGTAAAATCTGAGAAAGCTAGAACTGATGAAAGGTAGAAAGCTTTCAGCGAGGAAAAATTCAAATATATTGAAATCAAATTAGGCAAAGCCACACCCTGTCAAAGATGAAGCTCCTTTGAAAGCCAGAAAAACACAGGGCCGTGCTCTTCAGCTAGTGGGCTTTCCAGGTTTTACTGTAATAATATTCACCCCAATAAAACTAATACGAACAACAATAATCCCCAATGGTTCACTTTTCAGTGCTAGATGATGACTTGGCTCACATGTAACCCCCTCACAATAAACTCACATAATTCCTACTTTCTACCTTACACTTCATGCTTTAAAACTTGGATACGTTTCTCAATGCAACCTGTGCCTATAATTTTCAAGGCCTCTGTGCTCTGCCTCTGGCAAGTTCACCTGTATTTCTCACCTGATCATCGAGTCAGGCCTGATCTCCCCTAGGACAGGTGGAGCTCTGTGAGTGACGAAATTGGTTGTGTTTCTGTTGAACTCAAGTCTTTGACATTGAAATGGGATTGAAAATACTTGTTCATAGATCATTGCTAACCAAGTTGAATACCAATATGTAATGGACACACACATGCTATTAATTATATGTGCTAACTATTATCAAAGAAAACTTATTGAACCTCCTGAGCTAAGCCTGAGTCAGAATTGAGTTGCTAGCACTGAGTCTTATTTTGTTGTTGATGTTGTTTGTGCTAAACATGGTGTGGGTATTATCAGATACATTCCAACTAGCCTCCCTATGAATCAAGTATGGTAGCAATGCTTATTTTTCTAAAGATGGAACTGATATGTTAAACAATGTGTTCAATTCGTACCTAGTATGACAGAGAGCAGTGACTGGAACCCACATGTATCTAGCTTCATGTCCTCGGCTATGAAACATTGTTGTAAAATTTCTGGGTGGTGGATTTGTGCATCTTGCTTTGCTCATGGTCTAGCACAGTACCGGGAATATAGAAAGCCACTGAAATACACTCACAGGTTTTGGAAGTTTTTGAATTTAACTCCTTGAATGCTAATGAAAGAGAGGAAGATCCTCGATGAGATGGACTGACACAGTGGCTGCAACAAGGGACTCAGACATAGGAACAATGTGAGGATGGCACAGGACTGGCCAGTGTTCCCTCCTGTTATTCATAAGGTCACTGTGAGTGAGAAATAATTGGTTTAACAACAAATATACCTAGGCCGTATTTCTCCTAAAACAAATTGCTATTTTCGTACCTTTTATTTTGGCTCTATCATGCCGAGTGTTGTTAAAAGAAGAAAATAACGTCACCACAATGACCGTTCGCTCCAATGGCATGGCTCAAACCACAGGATGAACTACTTGGGCATGTTGATGCTACCTGATTCATCTTCTTATCACCTGTCTCTAGTTCGATGCCCTCCAAAGAGTAGGATATTAATAATTGCTTGCTTAATTATAACTAAATTAATTGCATCCCTCAAAAAATGGAGCTTGGAACATTTTTGATGAGTCAGTTTATCATTGTGCTCACTTCTGGACCCAGGGCAGAGGCATTTATAAACACTGTATAACTTCAAGAATAGTTGAAGTTGGTTTGGGCATGCATTGTTGGTAATTTTATTGTAGATAGTTTGCTTCCTTGATTATGTCATTTTGGATAATGCTAAAATGAATGCACATTTTTACTTTAGAATGGTAAGAAGGTTCTGGAATTTGAAACAGAAATTCAATCAGAACAAATTGAGTGAGGTAGCAGATATACACCTGGGATTTTGACAGAGCTTCTGTAAGATGAAAATATATTTTGAATTATTCCCCAAAACTACTTCTCTTGCTGAAAAAGATCCTCATTTACTGCTTCCAGATCCATAAAATATCTATTTTATGCCAAATTCTGGGATTTTATTTTTTAATCAATCAAAACATTTTGGCTACCAGGAACAGAAACCCAATTAAATGGCTTAAATATTTTACTTATTCTTATCTCAGTAACAAATCAGTCACAGGCTTTCTATATTAGTAGTTCACCAAGGGATAAGTAGTTTTCATTCCCCAGGACAAAATGGGCTTTCGGACAGAAAGAATGATGAGGAGAGGAGATAGAAGAAATGTGCGTCAGGTAGACACCCAAGTTTCTCTTCCAGCTTGGTGGCTTTCTAATGGTAATCTGAAAGGGATGCAGCAGAATGACAGCCTTTCTTCAATGCTAAAAAGTCTGTCTCCCAAGGATAAAGGGCATCATTATGCCACTCATTAGGCAGTGAAGATTTCCTAATTAATTTGAAAATAAAGACATAATGAGAACATAAATATGCATTTTCTTGACACATAGTAGTTGCTAAGAGTACCATTTGTGCTATCAAAATGTATCATTAATTTTAAAGTTTTATATTAGATTTCATAGTATACAATATGTACTTAATAAATGCATATCTAGTACTATCCCATAGGGGGCTGGGGCTGCTTGTATATAGAGAAAAACATTTTTACATTTAAAAGATTAATGTAATTCAAATTACTACATTAAAACCTCTCAGGATACATTTAGTTACACTTAATGTTGTTTTAAATTTTTTAATTTCCAAAAAAAAAGTAACCTGGATATTAGCTAAAAAATATATGAGGAAATCTATAAATTCATTAAAGATGGTAACTTCCTGAGAATTTCAATATAAGATATAGTGATACCATGTTGGAGCCGTGGTCTCATTCTGAGATACACAATTATACCCTTCTGTAAATACAGCATGCCATTCGTGAAAGCCCTGTCCCTACCCGTTTCTCTTACGACAACAGCATTGTCCTGCATAGGATGTGCCCAACCAGCCACTGCAAACGCCGACAAAGCCCAAACTTCTAAAATCTGACAGGACTTAACGACTAATTCTTATGACTTACCAATTCTTAATGCCTACTACATACACATAAAATATAAACATCATCAGGGTATATTATTTCACTATGTCTTTATGGTATCCTAATACCAAAGTTAACAAATCACTCATAAAACTCAAAATCCACACGATAGAAACTGGTGGGTGTGAACGCAAGTCTTCAGCTGTATTTGCAACAAGTGGTGTAATTTTATGTAATTGTTTCTGCTCAAATAATACTTCATCTTCACATAGCTCCTTTTGGGGGCTATTGATTTTTTAAAAGGAATTGAACTTTAGCGTTTGAAAAGTGTGTGTGTGTGTGTGTGTGTGTGTGTGTGTGTGTGTGTGTGTAGAAAAGCAAGAGTGCTTTAAAAAATAAATAAGAAACTTTTTGGAGCATTTAGTGGCCTTGCAAGGTTAAACTCATAGATTTCTTGTGAAGAAATGCCTAGCAAACCAGGTTTGTCGTTTATTCCAACCATCCTTGCATATTGATAGAAAAAGGCAAGCTATGGTCAACCATAAACCCATAAAAATAATTTACAGAAACAATATTGAACATTCCAGATCTTTCAAACTTGCTCACATTTGCAGCCCAACTTACCAGACTTTCACTAGTTTAGCATATATTTCTGAATTAATCTGTAAGTTCCGATCACATTTGTCATCCTTGTGTTCATACCTATTTCAATGAAATACACACCTTCCCATGCAGAGTAGTATAAAATATTATGATAAGCCATATGGCTCAATGGTACATAGAAAACTGAATTGCCGAAATACAAACTTTTGGTGATACTTCACCTACTTTAAACTTGGACATTATCTGTAGTAGGTTATGCAACAACCTAAAATGTAGACCATTGCTGAGCCATAGGGAGCCCTGGTGGAGCAGTGGTTACACATGCGGCTGCTTACCGCAAAGTCAGTGGTTTGAAATCTCGGCTCCACAGGACAGAATGAGGCGTCCTACTCCTGTAAACGGGCACAGTCTCAACACGCCACAGGGGCAGTTCTACACTCGCCTACAGAGTTGCCATGAGTTGGTGCTGACTCAATGGTATCTATCTATCTATCTATCTATCTATCTATTTATTTACATGAACTAATAATTCAATAAGAGTTCAGTGCAGCTCTCAGAAATCTTATTTTTGGAGAAACTTCTTCATATACAATGTACTGTCTACATTTGATAAATATATATATTTTAAGATTAGAATTTTCTTCATTTTCCTAAGTCACTTAATAAAATGGAAGAATATTTATGGAAATATTTTATTTCATAAATACACTTTGCATGAAAGGCTCACATTATAAGATTCATAAAAATTCTTCCAAAATGTTATTATTGAAAATAATCAACAAAAAGGAAATAATCGATATTTGCAATATATTTTACTTCACACTAAAGGTTTATTTTTTTCTTCTGTCCCATAACACTTTGGAGTGGTTATTGGATATAGGAAGATGGCTGTGATATTGACAGTGATTGTATTTTAAAGTAAACAAAACTAACTGAAAACCATGCAAAAACCTCACATGGACTCATGAACAATTATAAGGAGGGAATGCTTTCGAATGTAGAGCTAACCATATAATTATATCAAATACTGAAACAAATCCAATCATTCGTAAAAGCATCCACCTACTCATTAGCCTAATGGATCTTTGATGATAGATAAATTAGATACAATTAGTTAAGACTCAGTAAATTGTCAAAGAAGAAAATTTTCACTGCGTCTTCAAGATCCAGGGTCGGCAAACTTTCGAGATGGAAGAGCCATTCCCGTCCCTCACAGCAATTTAAAAATTATTCAATATCTTTGCAAACAAATGAAAATGCCATTATCTGAGTAATATCCTTTAAAAGTTTTATAAGTGAAATTATGATCATTCGCCTGAATTTTTCTATTTTACGGAAGAGCCACATGCATGTACTGCCAGAGCCACAGTCTGCCAACGCCTGTTCAAGACAACCCAACACAGCAAACACTACATACTGACATTAACAAACATGCATTACATTTCTCAGTCACTCACAATAGGGAGTCCTCTTTAAAAGCTGCTGCAGTTTCAATAAACTATAAGAATATTTGATTGAAATAAAATAAATAAGCACAATGGGAGCAACTATCCATCTCGTTAATGATGTGAGCAGTTACAACAGCTTTAGAAAGGTGTAGAACCCCATTGGATCCCTTGGTAACTAAGCACCCGTTACTAGATTATCTCTATGATATTAACCTTCACTGACTTTATTAAAGGAATCATTACATGAACTTTTACTGGCAATAGAAAGCATGAGCTGGCAATGGAACAGAACATAATCCCAAAAGGTCATAATATCAAGGTTTTTAGACCCTGTTCCATGCTGATTTTCCTAACAACTAGGCAGATTGTGAGGAACCCTGGTAGCACAGGGGTTATGAGTTAGGCTGTGAAACAAAAGGTCAACAGTTTGAAACCACCAGGTGATCTTAAGGAGAAAGAGAGGCTTTCAATTCTGTGAAGAGTTGCAGTCTGGGAAACTCACAGAGGCAGTACGACTCTGTCCTATACGGTCACTACTGGATGGCATCCATTCAATGGCAGTGAGATGGTTTTTATGTTGTTTTTCAGAAAGATTGTAGCTAAGAAATAGTTATAAATTAATATTGGACACACACTGGAACTTCAAAGTTGATGTAGGTATCGAAATTCTAAAGTGGGATCACTTCAACTAAAAATCTTAAAAGCACTGGGGTAGTGTTGGTACAGATATCATCAACCACTTCATCTTGTAACAGTGTACTGTGAAGGATTATTTATACTGGGCTATTGAACTCATTATTTCAATGTAAACTTTATGAATTTTGATTTATTTTTCTTTATTAGACATTGCTGACTATGAACAATTACAAAAAATAACTTGGTTTTGTTGTTGTTCTTAACTCCTAAGGCCTTGATTTCCAGCTGAGAGAACATTCTGCCTTAAAACATGATACTTAAATCTAACTACAGTCACAGGTGAAATGTATACAGAAAGAAATGTGTGCACTCAAATTAGTGAATTCTAATAGGGCCCCTGTGCTTGCCAAACATAGAGCAAAGGGTTGAATATATTCATCAACTGTTTGGAAGGAAATATATGAGTAGAAAGAGAGTAAATTACAGGATGAAAATAAACGGTGGCAGCGGTATAAAGTAAATATAGAATGGCAGATCTTTCCACACAATGTAGCATCAGTTAGCTATTTCTTAAAGGTAAGTTTAAGTTCCATTGTACTTAATCTCATTATTTTTCACAGAGATGGTTTTCAAGGAAGAAGATTCACCTTATTCTACAAAAAAACCTCAAGAATACAACTTGCAAATTACTCATCATATTAATCAGGCGATGATTTCATGGTTTTTAGCTAGTCTTCAAGTTGAACTCAAACTCTCAAAAGCTAAAAGAAATACATGTCAGTCACTAGCTCAAATGACCGATATGTTTGGACTAACATTAGTTAACATTTACATAGAGCTTATGACCCATCAGACACCACCTGATTGAAATGAATAGCTTTTTTATTATTCTCAGGTATGAATCAGGTTTGCTCCCACAGCTCATGCTAAGTGACTGTCTCAAGGCTCAGACTCAGGCAGATCGCTCAGGAGCCTGCACATTCAAGCACCAATGCATCTCATCTCCCTGGAGCCCCGGTGGCGCAGTACGGCAGGTTATGTGTTGGTCAACAGAGACTGGGAAAGATGAAGTTTCTACTGCCCTCAGAGGTACAGTTGCAGAAATCCACTGGGGCAGCCCTACTTAGTCCAGTGGGGTTGCTCTGAGTCAGATTCATTTCTATGACAGTGAGTTAGGTTTATATCTTATCATTCAAAAGAGATCATTCCACCAAGGGTCTGCTATGCTTAGAGAAAGGCATTGTTTAAACCACAACCAAGCAGTGATGTCAAACATGAAAACTTCGTTCACCATGAAGCAGAAAGCCTCCTGTTTGTCCCACAAAAAACTGATGGCTTCAATCAACTACTCTTGCAGTTAACCAACCACCGAGTAACCCACTCTGGCAACAGGACTCCTAAAAGTTAGATAGTGTGTTAAATCAGGGAGAGTATCACTTAAACGCCTGTAGCTGTGGTTCCACCTGAGACTCCTTTCATGCTAAACAAAACACATGCAGAGCCAACAGTCGACTTGTCATTCATATTATCACCATATAAGGAAAAGCTACAATAGCATCCTTGGTAATTATGTCCAAACCATGCTAATTGTTTCATTAGCCATGTCCCAAAACATTAAAGATTTTATTTCTAAAATACCAATTCATGGGCAAATGTTTAAACATGACAGTGTTTAATGAATAGAATTCACATCCTTTAAATGTCTAATGAGCACAGTCAATCTGTATTGGTAGAACATTTGCCACAATTTGATTTTACCTTTCTAAAGAAAAGACGCATACAGGCTTAACTGTGTGGTGTCAGCTTCAAGTAAGCGAAGAAGCATGGCCCAGTCAATGTGGATCTGCTTTTCTTTGAAGGCATCTTTGATAGGAGCAGTAGGAGGGAGAGCCATGCAGATGTTCTGTATGACTGAATTTCAAAGGCATTACTTGGCCCTTTCCGAGGAATCAGGAAACTTTAAAAATATGTGTTTTGCCTTTTATTTTCCACTGAAAGGTCCAAAATGGGAAAATAAGTCCCAGCTATGTCACTGCCCATGTGGCATTAGATAGATGCCTTAGCAGCCACGGTTCTGGGAATGTAGGGCACAATGGTTAGTGTAACTGGAGTTGGGAACTTCCGTGGCAAACTTCAAACAAAAAACGAGACCTTTAGCACTGCAGCGCAGACCTCAGATTCTCTCCAGAAACTTCTTCGGTGGGGTCTGATGTCTTACTAAGATGGTAGAACAGAGATGCTCAGTTTGAACTATATACTTAGGGAGGAAAAGTATTATTGTAAAGTGAAACCGTGATCCCAAAATCAAACTCACTGCCATCCAGTCAATGTTGCCACTTTGATCATACAGGACAGAGCAGAACTGCTCCCAAGAGTTTAAAGACTGTAAATCTTGGTCAAGCAGAAAGACTCTCTCTCTCCATGGGAGCAGCAGTGGTGTCGATCTGCTGACCTTGTTGTTAGCAGCCCAAAGCATAACCCACTATGCCACCGGGGCTCCTTGAAACCACCACAGCTGATTAAAAATGTGGATATGGCAAGAAATGATATTTTTCTTACATGACTTATCATTATGTAGGAAAAAACCAAATAGGCCAAAATTAAAAAGAGAATACTCTAATTTTAATTAACTGACATTTTCAAGCACTTTAAGGTTATTGAAATAGTGTAGAAAAACTATGACATATCTATTCTGTCTAACATGTGTCCAAGGCCTAGTAACGCACTGTCGTCTTTAAATGATAGCTTATATTCAGAATACCTACGATTACAGGTAGGAGTCCTGGTGTCAGCGTGGTTAAAGTGCATGGTTGCTGACCAAAGGCAGCCGCTCACTCCCAAGAGAGAAAGATGTAGTAGTCAGCCTAAGTACATTTACAGCCTTGAAACCCAATGTGGGTCATCCTACTCTGCTTTGTGGGGTTATTTTGGGTAAGAATTGACTAGATATCAGTGGTTTTCTTCTTTGTTTTGGTTTTTCAATAAAACACTAGTTAAATGAAAGTGGAGGAAATAATGCAAATTTATATGCTCTATATTTTATACATTTGTATCATTTCCTTAAAATTTTTTACACATCCAACTATTATATATATATGTATATATATGTTGGACGTGTAAATATATATTTAAAGCCAAACTCACTGTCACCTAGCACATTTAGACTCATCCAAGATTTAATGCCCACAGGCTTTCAAAAGCTGTAAATCTTTATGGTAAGAGGCTCGTAGCTTTCCAAAGACAATCTAATAAGTTCAAACTTTAACCTCTGCGCTACCAAGCCTCCAATTTTCATAATAGACATCATAAGTTGTATATGTCTTTCAATATCCTTTTTATTCAAATCTCATTTCTTCTCTAAAAATAGGATGTAAGTACATTATGATTACGTATACTGTTTCTGTACCATGCCCAATGAATGACTAGATTTTTAAAAATCCGTTATCTCACCAATATTTAAAAAGTTTAACTGCTAAACACTGCCTACATTTTCAGCTTATTTCACGAGTTCCTAAAGGTGTTTTCACCAAGTCGAATTTGTAGTGAAACCCTACATATATGACCTAGTAATGGTCTAGGCCTATGACACAGTGATGATCTAAAACTCTGATGTTGCATAGTCAGTGATATATGCAATAAACCTATTATTTTACAAGGAAAATAGTAACTGAAACATCTGGATAATGCATCTTAATCACTCTATCTAAGAAAATATTTTTCATACAAGCTACAAGATGTAGAATTTTCTTTCTTTTCCTAATGAGTAGAGGTTCTGGGTGACCCTGTGGGGGAGGGGGCAGGTTCTGTGAATGTCTTATGAATCTCAACAATTAGTGAAGTCCTGGATTGAAGGTCAGTATAAAAATAAAAGTTATTTTCCCTAAATCTAACACTTCACTATGCATGTGTAGGCCAAGATTTCTAACGGCACCTAGGTGTCGAATGAAACAGTGCAGGTATTGCGTTCTTAGGGTCGGCCTCGGCTCACATCGTGGCAGGATGTCAGTTCTTCCAGTTCAAGCCCGCAGTCTACATAGGACCCGACCTTATGATATGTGTGGAATGCAGTCCACGGTCTTCTTCTAGAACGCCCACAATGCCATGAGCCTCGCGAACTCACAGGGCAACCCGCAGACTTTTGGAAAGCTCTAAATTCTAACGCAAAAGAAGCGCCCTTTAAAACTGTCCGCAGACTGATGTTAGGTGAACTCCGGGTAATGCCAGAGGGTGGCGCGCATCCTTTTCTTACTTGATAGTCTTTCAATATTTAATGAGGCTTTCAGGCCATCACTTTTTCAAGCTAAGTCTTTCCACTGAATCTCACAGGCTATATCCACCTTACCCCGCAATCTCCTTTGCCTTCTCTTCTGGACATGTTCTTGCTAGGTAGCGATAAGAGTTTCTAAAACTGATAACTTTGACATATGGTAATCATTGCCAACTGGAGCAGGACAATGTGCCTCTTATTTGGACACTCTCATTTGCCACTCGGTGCTACAAATAATGAGCTCATTGTAAACAAAACCACGATTGATACTATATTTGACCCAGGGTCCCTATCAAATAGTCATGGAATTGATCTGGTAACACAAACCCCAGTATTGGACCCGCAGAGTTGTCATCGTGTAAATGAGTAACATACGTTATTGACTCCCTAACTCAGTCTGCAGTGTTAGCCACTTTTCAGTTGTGCTGACTTACAGGTCCGCGTTTACTTCAGCCCAGGTGCAAACCCTGGCTAAATTCCTAAACACTTGTTTTGCTGGGGACTTTACATTTAAGGAAAGTTGCCAACGCTTCTTTTCTACGTGTTGACGTTTAATACTGGTTGGAGAACAATTCCCTGCGAAAGTCTCCAGATATTTGCTCACAAAGTAGTTTTAATTTTCCATTGCAGAAACCCCGAGGCGCTCAACTCCATCTCTAAGTCAGGGAAAACAATTGAACCCTCAGACTGCTATGTCTGACAGCGTCACACCATCATCCAACAGGAAATAAAAAGAGGCTATCCTGTGCAGAATGCCAAGACACGCCTTTTTCTTTTTACTAGTTAAAAAGCTTTTTCTACACTTTTTTCCCCCTCCACTTTTTGTTTCCCTCCTTCAGAGGCGTCATTTTCTTTCAGACAAATAACAGACTTAGCCAGAGTTCGTGAGACCCCACTCACCCTAAGCCACAACAGAGCCTCAATGAGGACCAGGCTAAGGCAGCTGAGCGCCCACTGGTAACCAACTGGCATTTCCATGAAACTCCTCCCCCGAAACGCGCCCCCAGCCTGCGGGAGCCCCAGCCCTGAGGACTTCCAGTGCCCAACGGGAACCCCCAAGGAAAGTCCATGCACATCGCCATCCCTCTCCCCAAGCCCGGGAGCCACCAGCACTGGCAGCCCCGCGCCTCCTGGCCGAGCCCGGGTCGGGTTCGTCAGTGCGCACGTGACACGCGGGCCCACATGACGAGCCGTGGGCGGGGGAGGGGGCCAGAGTGCGCAGGGGGAAAAGTTACTGGAGCTCGGTGGGAGCACTCAAAGCCATCTGCCCTTCCCTTCTGCGTAGTCAGTGGCTGCAGGACCCCCCAAGGGGTGACTGCAGATAAAAGCCCTCTGCGGATAGGAAGCCCAGCTCCTGGGGAGTGGCTGGGGCCAGCTCCCCACTCGCCCCACGACCACCCTGCGGGGATATGCTGCGCCCTCAAATTGCCCCTGCCTTCTGCCTCCTGCCCTCCTTCCTCCCTTCCCCTGGGCTCTCTCCAGGAGCTCTCCACGTTCTGCGGGCGCTGCCCCTGACGCACATCCCATCTGTCCCGGGAGCTCGCGCGCACCCAGGGAGAGGAGGTCCGACCAGGCCGGACGGCCCCGACCGAGGGGGCGTCTAACTGCGCCAACAAAGTTGCACGCCACACAGCCACCTGCCCCCTCAGTTCGCTTCAGCCCCCAGCTCCGGCGCCAGTCCCCGCGCGACCCCACCCCACCACCGTGCCACACGCCCCCGGCACACGCGCGCGCCCACCCGCCCCGCGCCCCGCGTAGCACCCGCACCCTGCCGGCCGGCCGCCGCGCTCACCTTGTCGGACACACTTGAGCCGGAGGGGGTCCTTGCAGTGCTTGATGACGGCCAGCACGTCCCTGATGGTGAGCCCCGCCACGGGGGTCTCGTTCACCTCCAGCAGCAGCTCCTCAGACACCAACTTACTGCCGCTCTCATAGGCCACCTGGCCGGGCTTCACCTCCCCCAGGTAGGGGAACTGTCCATTCTCGGCGCCCCCCTTCAGCTCAAAGCCCAGCTGGCCCTCGGGGTTCCTGCCAATGACACTCTCGTGGACTTTGCTGGTCCAGTGGTTTTTCTTTTTCAAGCTTTTGGACATGGCAGTGGGGTGAGGCGCCTCCGCTCCGGGGGTTCCTTGGGGGCCGAGGGGCGGGGGGTGGCGACCTTTGATGGTGAGCGGCTGCGGCTGGGGGGGACTGGGGACTCGGGGAAGAGGAGCACACTTTGCCTTCCTCCCCGTCGGTTCGGCGCTCGCCCTCTTCTTGGGATGAAGTGTGGACTGGGCAGGGGAGGGGAGGGGAGGGCGCGCCGGGCAGAGGTAGGAGAGCCCGGCGTGAGGTGGTGCTGTCCCTGGAATGACACTCAGGCTGTGGCCGCACCGGCGGCGGGCGGCGGCGGTGGCGGTGCGGGCGCGAGCAGCAGCCGGGCTGGGAGCCGCGGGGTGGGGGTGGGGAAGGAGGGTCGGGGCGCCGGGGCCACTCCTGCGCCGGGCGAGTGGGAGCGCGCGCGCGCCGGGCTGGGTGTTGTTAGCTGATATCCATGGCAGCTGCAGTGGCAGCGTCAGGGTCCTGATGTGCGTGTGCGTGCGTGTGTGTGCGCGCGTGTGTGTGCGCCAGGGTGTGGGGTGTACTAGTTGTACAGTAACCGGCCAGAGGGGCGGGGAGAGGCGAGCCGAGCCGAGGAGGGGGCGGCCTGGCGAGCCGGGAGGGGCGCGCGAGCGGGTGGGAGCCGGGCTGGGCTTCGGCGCCCTCCCCTCCCTCCCTCCGCAGCTTGACCCGGTAGTGAAGGCTGGGAGAGAGGCAGGCTGGGTCCGCCCGGCCGCCGGCGGCGGGAGGAGGAGGGAGCCCAGGCCCGGCGTGGGGAGGCCCAGCTGGAAAGGTGGCGAGCCCTGCGCGGACCTTTGCCAGACTCCGAGATGCCGGACGCGGCGCTGGGCCACTGCGCAGGGAGGATGGCCGACGTCCTCCTACCCCGAGCATCCAGCGCATCCGAGTGCCGGGCGCTGCATCCCGGGCGCGGGGCGCCTCGCGCGCGGGCGGGCGGACGAGGCTGGCCCCAGCGCACGGTCGCCGGAGAGGACCTAGGATCCGGGAGGTGCGGAGCAGAGCCCGGCGTTCAGAATAGCGTCTGCTCTGCTTCCGCTCTTGACTTCAGCAGTCAAACTCCGCGCCCAGCTGTCCGGGCAGAGGAGTAAGTTGGCGAACCCAGCGGAGGCTCGTGACCCTGCAGGCACGGAGTGCGGTTCCCCCTGGGTTACGGGGCAGGCCCGCCCGCGCGCGGGGAGCAGCGCGGACCTCGCGGAGGAGTGAGATGGTCTGGTGGACGGCAACCCTTTGGACGGAGGGCGGAGGCATCCTTTCTCCCTTCGTTGGAGAAGTAGAACGCAATCGGGCTTCTGTGGGAGGGTGGCTGTGTCCCATTGCCCAGTGAACAAAGTAAGCATGGGCTTACTTGTGCTTACTTACTCATTTCTAGCGAACAACTTCACCACCACCCCCACACACACAACATTAGAGATTCTGCTAATAGGAATAGCTGGCACCTGCCTCCCCACTAAGCCCACAGACTCAAAAGCCTCTCTTTGAAGTTGCAATCCTTGACTAGGTAGAATAGTTGGGAAGCAAGGTATGCACAGGTTTGCCTCTGCTTATGTACTGTTCTGTAGCCAACAATCGCGAGAAACCTGTGAAACTGTTTGCTGCAGAGTAGTGAATAAGTACAAACAAGCCCGTGCTTACTTTTCTTTGTTGTCCAGCTCCCTGGAAGGAGGGCTGTCGGGGCGAGCAGGATCCACAGAGAGATGGACCATTGAAAGGGGTACCGGTGGCTATGGGCCAGAAAGGACCAGGATGGCCCAAGAGAACCCCCAGGCTAATGTCGGTACTCCTGTAAGAAACTTCAGGATGACCTGGTAGGAACGGCTGGTACAAAGAAAACAGTGCTTTGACGGTGAAAACAGCAGCAGAATGGAGGCTGGAACGCAGCTCACTGTCCAGTCAACAGTGTTCTTCTGCTGACACCAGTTTTGTACTCAAGTGGAGAGGTGAGGAAGGGAGAAAGATGGCCAGGGACTGCTTATTTTCAGAGAAAAGTTAATTTCCTGTAAGATGTTCCGAGTGATTTAAAAAATTCATGTAGGTTCACTTTGAAATATGTCTCAGACAAAAAAAAAAGAGAGGGAGAGAGGTGGTACACCCACTTATTCCTTTAGAGCAATCATGAAACGCATTGAACCTCCAGGGTTCATGATGTCTGAGAAGAGAATGTGGGAGGAATGCGATTCAGCGGTGGACCCAAACAGAAGCTAGGCTCTGCTACTTACTAAAGTGGGTAAGTAAAATCGCTTCACCTTTTTGAGTGGTGACTGCTTCGATTGATTGTTAAATAGAACTAAACGGACTAACTGGATAAGAGTATGGTGGGGTCAAATCAGGTAATAATTCTTGCAAAGTGGTTGCCTGGCAAAGGTAGTTAAGGACTCAACATATTAATTGGCTTCCTCTTTCCCTTTCGAGAATAACTCACTATTTGGGGGTAGGAGAGGAAATTAAATTTAGTCAGAACTGTTAAAACCTGAAACAAAGAATGAAATGTTTAATTCGTGTCTTTTTTTTTCCTTTCTCCAAATTAATTTAAAAAATCAGTGTCTTCCCCACCCCCACTTTAAGAAAACGGATTGCCAATAGGTTGACAGGTGAGGGCTATGTAGTGAGTGAAGAATGTTGCCCAGGTCTGATGCTAGCACTGCGTTGCAGGTAACATTCAACAGGCAGCAAGATATTGTGACAAAGTCCAGTTCCCACCGAAAGAAGTCAGATTTTAGCATTAGAAGGCATGCTACTACATGGAAATCAATAATTAAAGCAGTAATGTATTTTCACAAAAACTGCCATGTTTTGTTGTTAGATGCCGTCACGTAAGTTCTGACCCTAGCGACCCTATGTACAACAGAACTAAACACCCCCTGATTGTGTGCCACCCCCCATTTGTTCTGGTTTGACTCTGTTGTTTCAGCCACTGTGCTAACCCACCTTGTTGAGGGCTGTCCCCTTTTGGGCTTCTGGACTCACCTGCCATGTATCTGCCAATAAAAGTGGTATTTACCAAGTCGTAACTGCTTGCCAGGTGTTGTTCGATGGGTTTTACTGTATTAATTTATTTCTCCTGAAAAGTAGATAATATTGTCAAACTTTTATTATTTTTTTTTAACAGACGAGGAAACTGAAGCACAAGGAAATTAACTTTGGCTAATCTGCTAAACGATGGAGCGAGTATGCAGGCCCAGGTGACTTGGCTTCATACCTGGCCCGGTGACCGCACGGTACCCCTGTCCTTGCACTCATTACATGTCATGTCAGCACTCAGCACACAGGGTCCCCAAAGGGTGAGTCAACGCCTTCTCTTCAGCTGAAATTGGGGTGAAAGTCAACAAATGGGCATGAGTTTGGAGTGGTGTGTGTTCTCTGCCCAGCCCACCAGAGAGTCATTGAAGTCTATGTCAATCGCTTAGTTCTCAGCTCCAAATTCACTCATCTTTGCCCTGCCTTGTGATACTAGAACTGGGCCCTGAACCCGTCTTTCTGCTGCTAGCCGGGTACTAGGCCTTGTCAACAGAGGGAGCTAGCATGTGCAGGAAGGAAGGGCTTCCCTGCTTTCCCAGAGGTTTCCTCTTTCCCGTGTAGTGTGTGGCTCACAATAAGGCTTTCTGGTGAGTGGTGTGCAAGAGGCCTGGTGTCCAAGAATGCGTGCCTTCGGCTTTCCCCTAACCCGTGGCATACCAGTGAGTCTTGGCGGCACCCCTTTGAGTATTTTCATGTTCACTAGATCCAGTCTACGATGCCTCAATGGATTTCTTGGGCATCTACATTACCCCTCGTTACGTGACGCATAGGTGTATTGGAGTGGGGTTGGTGAGGTGGGGAGGTCTCCTAAATTATTCTCTCCTTGAATTCTTTGTTGTCAAGCCTGCATTAGTGGCTATTTCCTATGTCTGCAATTTCTATGTTTTGTTTTGTTTTGTTAGTATTTTTACTTCAATTTGGCTTCTAATAATTTTCCCCAATGCAAAGTATGCTGCAATTTCAGTATCCTGCCTGGACCTGGACTGACAGAAGGTGCAAAGATACACAGAGAACTGTCTGGGGAGTCGGAAGTCAAGAGTTCTACCTTTAGTTGTTTAACCTTGAGTAAGTGGTTTAACCTTCTATAAGTTTTTCTCTTCGTTTTAAAAGGGGATGGTGATAATATGACATCGTTTGGGCAGCACGTAAAATAATCTGAGAATAAGTAGACTACTATTGCTACAAAGTAAGAGAGACAGTTGTTCAATAAAAAGATCCAAATGCACAGCTACTGTTTCTCAGTATCTCCTCTACCTAGGTCTGTACACTTCTAAATGTGGTATTTCAGTCTCATTAAAAATTCCCTGAATAATTCTTCACTCTTTGAGTTACATCACATCAAAGTGATAGTTTTCACATTCTTAAGGGACTCAACTTGTGTTCCTTTTAAATGTTCTTTGACCTTAAAGGACAAAAGAAGTCTAAAGAGCCCAGACTGGGGCTAGAGGGTGAACTGGGTGTGATTGATCCTATGAGATCTTCGTGGCACAGCCTTGCTGCCCTTGAAGAATGAGCTCTTTCCTGCCCACCACCCATAGACTGTTCAGTCTTTCGTTTTGTGAGGGAAACAAATCCTCAGCCAGGAAAATCCCCTGTCCTTTTCCCTCACCAATGCAGGGTTCCATTTCCTTCAGATCACTTCCTAATAGGCCTTCGTGACCATCCCGTGTCCTTTGAAAATTTTGTCAAAATTACCTCATTTGGATGACAATGAGTGGGGTCATCAAGGTCATGTAGCATAACATAGTTGACAAAGGTTCATAAGCAATGTGCTAGACTGGCTTGTCTGCAGAAATAAATCCAGTGGTGCTCACATATATATAAGAAAGAGGTTTATATCAAGGAGAAATTACATAGCAAGACAGCCCAGCCAAGTTAAACTCAAGTGCAGAAGTCTGCTATAAGCTGGGGCCCTCATCTGACTCAGAGCTACAGGCCAAATGATGCAGAAAGCTGAAGCAGGATGCAGGAAGATCACAGGCCAGTGAATGCAGAGTCCAGTGGATCCAAGGTTGATGGAAACATGACAGCTCTCAGGGTCAGGCAGTCCACATGAGGCTGCTCCTGGGGACAGCCAGGATGGTACAGGGGCAGAGCGAGAACATTCCTAATGTTTCTTACTGTTATACAAAAGGGCTTATGACACTAAGCAGGTGTCATCGGGCTGCAACCCAATTGATAGGTTGGACTCTGTCGTCCCTAATCTTATCTAGGAATGACGTGATCCCTAACTATCACAAGTAGCCACTGTCACCATAAAAGCTTGTGAGCAGAGGTATAAGATATAACTATTGGTTTCTCTCCATTTAGAGCAAAAAGAAGTGAAGGGAATCCAAGGCACAGGAACAATAGGCCAAGGACAGTCCAACAAGGTGAACCTCAACTTCTGTACTCTGAGGGCTAGGTGGTACCCAGCTACTACTGATGACTCTTAAGAAAGTCCTGAATAGAAGGTCCTGAATAGGATGGGTAGATATTGTAATATAGTTCATAGTGAACAAAATATGTTTAGTACAAGGTAATGAGAAGATGATCAGAAAACACATCACTAGGGTCTGTACTGTATTGAACACTGATTAGCAATTTCCAAAATTAACTTATCCTGGTTTACAAAAATAGGGACTAGAAATCAAGGAAATGTGGGTATATTACACAATGTTTCAAAATCCTTAGTGTTGTTTCTCTTACCCTGATTCTGAAAGGATTACAAATAATGGACACAGCATTCACGGGGTTGGGGTGCTGGGGTAGCAGCACTGCCGTTGATTGGTAAGAGAAGGCCTGTCCCAGGAAGTAACCTTCTTGTCAGACTTCCAGGATGGATAATATCAGATCAGGGAAAAATCCGGGGGTAGGACTTTTCAAGCAGTGAAAAAAAGTTTCTAGGTCCTAAGGTGGTCAGTGTGACACATTAGTAGGTAATTTACCTTCATTCAATTTAGCATCAAGTGATGCTACCCCTTAGATTAGTCTAAGGCCCCTGAGTGGTGCAAATGGTTTGTGCTACTCTACTAACCAAAAAATTGCTGGGCGCAGTCCACCCAGAAGCACCTTGGAGATGGCAAACCAGGTGTTAGGCTTCCCGTAAAGATTCCAGAAGCCGGGAAAGCCATGTGGCAGTTGTACTCGACAGTGCATGGGCCGCTACTGCAATTGAACTGGAGGCAATTCTTTTTGTGGTTGCTAATGTTTGTTTAAAGTTCATGTCTAGAACCGTACAGAATTGGGCCCCTCCCTATCATTTCATTTCTCCACACGTGCTCCGTGATAACTTATGTATGTGTGAAGTTGCACACAGTAATTGCTTTGTTTGGCACTCTCCTAATTTGCTTCCTCTTGCTCGATAAATGCTAATTTATCACTTACCTTCCAACTAAATAGTCCCTCTTTCAGAAAGCCAACTTTCACTGCTTCCTGCCTGCCGCCCACAGCTTTGTCCAATCTTTTTGTGCCTTGTGCACTTTGATACAGTGCTTTGTAATTACTAATGTACGCATCAGTCTTTGTTCCTAAGGAGTAGCTTGTGGACATAGACCTTATTATTCATCCTGGAGTAGAAACAATCCAAACTAGTGCTGTTCAGAGTAGATACTCAACAAATAATTATTATTAAATAAATGAATAGATGGAAATAAATGTTGTAGCAATGATTTATAATGAATATATTATTTACTTTGGAATACTTTCTATGATAAATTTACTATAACCAATAGCCGCTAGAGTGTTTATTGTTATTTTATTTTATTTTGGAACAAGTAAAGTGTTAAGTGTTGCTTCGCAGTTATGTCAAGCCTCACTCACTAAAATACTGTGTAAAGATTGGGTGATTTTTAAAATAAAATTTTCAATTATATTTGTTCACTTCACATGTTCATGATTGGTTTGCAGACTAAAAATATGTTGGCATTAAAAACTAGTACTGTTTTATGCAAATGGAAATTTAATAGTGCAGCTTATGTGGCTTGTTGGCTTTTCTCTTTTTGGAGGAAACTTTTTTCTTGAGTCTGTTTTTAGTAATAATCTATCCTGGCCTCCAATTCGACACAGTTGTTTAAGTGAAATTGCATAGCTATTGCCATACCATAGTGAACTGAGCTAAGAAGATCAAGAGAACTGGAGAAAATAAGTTTGTTTCTTCTTGCTTTCTTCACTTCTTTACTTCACCTTGAAGATAGTTACTGACGTTCATACAATTTCCTTAGCTAGCCACTCTTATTTACCCAGCTACACATGAACTATAGCATTAAAGAGAGATTTCCTGTGGAAGACACCTGCCACATGATACTTAACAGAAATTAGTAATTCAAGACCATGAAAACAGACTAAATGATGCATTTATGAACTCACCATCCCCCAGTTTTACTTCTGTTCCTGACTCACGAGATTAAAACATAGTTCTCTCTTGTGCTTTTTCTCCTGTCCAGAGTAGCATTTTGCCACAGCCTCCCACATTTCTCCTCATGGATGTCTTGACAGAATTCACAGAGACTCTCAGTAATCCCTTACTTGGTATAAAGCAAATAGAACCAATAAAGCTGTTAGTATCCTTATTTTATAGAAAGAGGAGAAGACCACAAACTTCACTAAATCTGGCCAAATTTTTATAACATTGTGGTTGTAAGACTCAGAGACACATCTCTCTGACTTTGGACTCAAGGCTCATAGGATGCACTACATAGAGTTTTGCCATACCCTTGGCCAATAACAACTTTGACTTCATACATTCTTTGGATTTTCATTTATAAAAGAATATTGACCTATCTTAGTGATATCCAGTGTCTATTAGAATCAATAAATGTGTCCACCAAAACGCATCTACCATATAGGTACTTTTTTTTGGGATTTTTATGAATGATCACAAGATAAAAACTAATTCATGAATACTTTTAAATTAATTACCCTTTTATTAATTAAAACAATTACATTCATCTGGAAAATAGATTTTTTACAGCAATGTAGAAGGCTTTGTTTTGAAAGGAATTTCAATCATAACAAAATGAGCTGAAGATACATCGAGAAATATGCTGAAGGCCCTTCCAACTCAAGCTGGCTGATGGTCCAAGGCAGACAGTAGGATGATGAGATGTCAAGGCAGAACAGAGGCCAGTAGCTCAGCATGGCAAAGCAGGTTGCCGTGAAAGTCACAGCAACATAAAGTAGTGGGGGTGGGGTGGGCAGGGGGGGCATCTGGAACAGTGGCAAGATGGGTGGAGTTGGCCTGCAAGGCAGCAAACACAGCAAGATGTGTGGTGGGGGAGAGGCGGGGGGGGGGCAACACGTCATGGAATAGCATGGCACAGTGACACAGTCGCCACAGTCCACAGGTTGACTCATCCCACAGGTAGCACAAAACATGAGTAGAGGCACCGCAGCTAACTCAGGAAGCACTCTAGTCCAACCACAAGGGAAAAAGAGGAAGGAGCTGGCTTTAAGACCCATTTATCTCTGTCATGCCTCCAAAAGAGGTCCTCAAGCTGTGACCTTAGAGACAGGCTAATCACCCAGATGTTCCTATGTATGCCAAATTGGCACAGAAAACCTAACTATCACAGTCCATCCCTTGCCAACTTGGTACTTGTACACAATTCTTTAGTCATATATAATTTCCAGACTTTATTAAAATTACAATTACACTTTAAACCATATAGCTAGCATACATATAAATGAAAACACACTGAACCTATGTGTCTGTATATTATACATGAATAGGAGAAAGGTATTCAAAGAGCACATATAAAGAAGAAATACTGACAACCACATACCTTGCCTTTTGCAAGTGATCATGTGGTTGAACTACCTTTCTCCACAACCCATTTTGTATCTCTTTGCTCTCAGCTAGCATCTCAGCTGGCTGTGGTGTTTTGCATGGTGGGGTGACCCATACCTTCATTCATTAGCAGTGCCGTCAGGAGTCATTGCTGTTGTTGACCATTTAATCAGAGGCCATGGTAGTACTAAAATATGACGTAAGGAATCTCCTGGATTCCAGAAATATTCTTCTTTACCTCCATTAGGTACCAATTCTTACACCACTCAGGTTCAATCACACCACTCAATACAGCAACACCCTTCTTGACCTGTTGATCCAAAGGCATGAGGAGCCCAAACTGACCAGGGGACATTCTCAGCTGCCAGTTCACTGGAATCAGTGCTGTTTCCAGGTGGGAATGTTCCTTCCTTTTCAGCTCTTCAGGCCTGAAGAGCACAGGATTGCTGGGAGAGGAAGCCAAAATGCTGCAAGTGGATCACCAGCAGGAATAGTGAGTGGTGGCACTTCGACTTCCACCCCTTGGTGTCCAGATCCATGAATCCTAGCTGTTGGAAACACAGAACCATATGCTGGCCGCTGGTTTAGAGCATATACAGCCTCCTGGAGAACATTATCCCAGGCCTGCAATGTGTTGCCTCCTAGCTGGCACTGTAATTGTGTCTTTAGGAGGCCATTCCATCAAACCAGCTGCTTCAGGATGATGAAGAACATGGTATGGCCAGTAGATTCAATAGGCATGCGCACATTACCGCACTTCATTTACTGTGAATGAGTTTCTTGATCTGAAGCAAAGCTGTGTGGGCTGCCAAGCTGGTGGATAAGGCTCTCTGAGTCTGCAATTAGTAGTTTTGGCAGAAGCATTGCATGCAGGGAAGGCAAATTCATATCCAGAGTAGGTGTCTCCTCTAGTAAGAACAAAATGCTGCCCTTTCCATCCACCAGGTTGATCTCCCTGAGAAATGGTCCCATATTTTGGACTCAGTATGGCTTCTGCTGCAGGCAGATGGGAAATTCAGCAATGACCATGGCCAAGTCAGCCTTGGTGAGTGGAAGTCCATGTTGCTGAACCCACGCGTAACCGCCTTTCCTGCCACCATATCTACCCAGTGCGTGTCCCCATTGGGCAATAACTGGAGTGGCAGAGGAAAGAGGAAGACTAGTTTCCATAGTAATGTCATTTTATCCACTAGGTTGTTAGAATCCTCCTCTTCATAGATAACCCTTTGGTGAGCAATCACACGAGACACATTATCTTCATTTTTTTGGCCCATTCAGAGAGCTCTGTCCACATACCTCTTCCCCACACCTCCTTGTCACCATTTTTCCAATCATGTTCTTTCCAATTTCCTGACCATTCAGCCACATCATTAGCCACAGCCCATGAGTTAGTACACTGTCACACATTTGACCATTCCTCCTTCCAGTCAAACTATACTACTAGGTGCACCACTCGAAGTTATGCCCGTTGGGAGGATTTCCCTTCACCACTGCCCTGCAGGGAGATCCCCAAAAGGGACTGGAGTGATCCCGCTGTTCACTTATGGGTGCTGACTCTATATCGTGCAGAGCCATCAGTAAACCCAGCACAAGTCTGCTGTTCCGCAGTCAACTTTCACAAGGAACTCCGCAGGAGCCCCTAGGTGCATAATGGAGAGGGAAGGCACTGTGGCAGGAGGGGAGAGGACATATAGCCACTTGGGACACTTTTCATGCAGCTTACTTATACCTTCAGGTCCTGCTTTGGCCTGATCTCATCTATACCATGTCTATTTAATGGAGTGGTATTGCTGTGCACGTCCAACTTTATGACTCTGGGTCAGACAAAACCCAGTTCATGATGGGCAGCTCAGGCCTCATGGTGAATTGGTGGACCATGGTGAGGCATTCAGTCACCACTAAGATCCAGTAACAGGCCAATAGCTATTTTTCAAAAGGGGAATAGTTGTCTGCAGTTAATGGCAGATCTTTATTCCAAAATATCAAGGGTCTGTGTTGTGATTCGCCAATAGGGGCCTGCCAAAGACCCCACATTGCATCTCTATCTGTGGCTGACACTGCTAGCACCATTGGATCAGCTGGATCATATGATCTCGGTGGCAAAGCTGCCTTTTCTTGTTCTGGCCCCACTAAAATTTAGCAACTTTTCGTGTCACTTGATAAATAGGTCAAAGTAGCACACCCAAATGAGGGATATGTTGCCTCTGAAATCTGATTAATGCCACAAGCCAATGTGCCTCCTGTTTAGTTTGTGTGTTTGGCGGGGGGAGAGGTGCAGGGGGAGGGGGTAGATTGGGAGGAGGTGGTGTTGGTTGGGAGATGGTGGTGTAGATGCAATAGTTCATCCTTCACTTTTTAAGGAATATTTTGACATGCCCCACACTACTAGACTCCTAGTAATTTTGCTGAGGTGGAGGGTGCCTGAATCTTTGGTAGGTTGATATCCCACTCTCTTGCAAACAGATATACCAATAAATCCAGAGTACTTAATACATCTTCCTTAGTGGGTTCAATCAGCATAATGTGATCAATATAATGGGCCAGTGTAATATTCTGTGGAAGAGACCAGTGATCAAGGTCCCTTTGAACTAAATTATGGTATAGGCAGAAGAATTGATATATCTCTGAGGAAGAGTTGTGAACGTGTATTGTTGCCCCTGACAACTGAAGGCAAACCGCCTCTGGTGCTCCTTTGAAACTGATATTGAGAAGTCAGCATTGGCCAAATCAATAGCTCCATCCCAGGTACCAGGAGAAGTATTAATTTGCTCAAGCAATGAAACCACATCTGCAACAGCACCTGCAATTGAAGTCACCACCTCGTTAAATTGATGATAATCCACCATCATTCTCCAAGATACATCTGGTTTTTGTACAGGCCAAATAGGTGAGCTCAATGGGGATGTGGTAGGAATCACCACCGCTGCATCCTTCAAATATGATGGCGGCACCAATCTCTGCAATTCCTCCAGGAATGTGTTATTGTTTTTTGGTTTACTATTTCCCTAGGCAATGGCAGTTCTAATGGTGTCCACTTGGTCTTTCCAACCATACTATCCATTATTCCACATTCCAGGGATCCCTTATGGGGGTTCTTCAAGTTACTAAGTATGTGTAGTCCGATGATGCATTCTGGAATTGGGGGGAAAATAAGAAGATGTGTTTGGGGACGAATGGACCCACTGTGAGACATATTTGAGCTAAAACTCCATTAATAACTTGACCTCCATATGTCTCCACTCTGACTAGTAGGCCTTCAAAACATTTTGGGTCTCCTGGATTAGTGTCAGCTCAGAGCCAGTGTTCAGTGTTCACCAAAAAGTTTGACTATTTCCTTTTCTCTGATGAACAGTAACTCTTGTAAAAGGCTTCAGATCCTCTCAGGGAAGACTGGAAGAAAGCCTAACGGTGCAAACCTTTGGAGATGTAGCAGGGTCATTCTTCAAAGGGACCGGCCTTCCCCTCATTCAAGGGGTTGTGGGTCTGTAAAGTGGCTCTGGTCCGGGAATTGACTGAGGGGAGAGACTCTGTTCTGGTGATTAGATCTGGATTGCTGCTCACCGGATCTGGCATTCTTCTGCTTGCGCACATCAAATAAATCTTCACTAGGTTTCCCAAGCATTTCACTCCTAGGCACACCGTGGTTCAATAGTCAATGCCATAAGTCCACATGAGACAGGTTGTGCTGATTACCACAGAAAACTTTCTAGCCATTGCATTAACCATACCTACCCCGTTCCTGCTGATTCAATGCAGACACCTGTCCCCACCATCATGGAGCCCATCCGCCCAATTACAGGCAAATGTTGTAGTTCAATTAGGGCAGTTCCCACTGTGAAACCTGATACAGACTATATCAATCACAGGAGTCTTCAGAGACAAACTTGTTCCATTTGATTTTGGTGAAAGTTATGTCCTCAAGGCACTCCTTTTGTGGGTCTATGGGATTATTCCGGTAGATCCATTCTAACATACCCATTTCCCTAAGCTTTTGGATACCTTCTTCTACAGGGTACCAAGGCAGGTCAGGAACCTCAAGTTGGTCTAATCTAGGCCATCTGGCAGCCCATGCTTCAGTGAACCAGATACACTATTAGATCCTCTCTTAACCTCTTGAGCTGAGACATTAAAAGAAGAATCATTGCTTAGGGGGCCCATATCAAGAAACGCAGACTGGTCTGATCTTATATTTTTCATACCAGTGTCCCATACTCTTAGAAACCATTCCCATGCATGTTTCCCGGTCTTTTTTACTTTATATATATTAGAAAACTTGAACAGGTCCTTATGAGTCTAGCACACTTCTTCCTGAGTCACCATCTGTGCTTCATCTTTAGGAACTTTCTGAGACAGTTCTAGTGACAGGTTTAGAGGAAAAAGGAGATATTGCTGAGAGCAATATCTTATGAGGTATCTCCCCCAGACAATGCCCCAGATGCACCCCCATGTGCATTTCAGCATGCTCAGTTTGGTTAGTCTGCTCAAGTGTGTATTGGTCTACTGAGAGTAGATTCATTCCTTTAGGTGGGAGGGGTGGCACGATTGACTGCAGTGGTTTAACAGACACTAGGAGCTCAATATCCTCTTTCAGCTCATCAGCCCATATGTTCCCATCCCGTGTTTCAGGGTCCATTTCTTTTTTATTAGTGCCCTTACTTTAATATCAGAAGCTAGGCCTATAATTCAGCTGACACTATAATTCAGCTACTTGTACGATGAGACTCTGCATTTGGTTTTCATCAATGTCACCTGTATTACTAGAGGATGGAGGCCTCTACATGCAGAACATATTACATCATTTATTCAGCACTTGAGACATGGTTCGGAGGTTCTGAGATCATCCCTTTCCTTGATCACATTTTCTATTGTAAGGAGGGACAGTCAACTAACTTCCCTATACTTTTCATTCCGACAAAACTGCTGGAAAATATCAAACCCAGGATCCCCACCCAGAGCTGCTCCTCTCCCCAGCTGTACTACACAATCTGTTGTCATTCGGAGACTTGAGAGCGAAGGGGTGGAGGTTAGCCTGTCAATCAGATCGCAGCTTGATGACCTCATTTTGAGCCAGTAAGGAGATAAATCGCTCTCTGAAGGCAGGACATACACTCTGTGAGACATTCCTGCGGACAAGACACATGGAGCTATGCTAGAGCCCTGGAGCTGAAGGAGTCACATGGAGACCCCTGCCAGCACTGATATGCTTACACCACCACTAGATCTACAAAACTTTCCACCCACTGACCTGTGATCTTTCTTCCTGCATTCAGCATCATTGCATGTGCTGCATGTATCTGAAGAAGAATTTATAGACTGGTAACGGACATAATGGCTAATGTTGGATTTATGGACTTAACCTGTCCTGGGCTGGGATGTTTTCTTAATGTATAATTGCTCTTGTATATAAAGTTCTTTCTTAGACACATATCAGTGTCCAAGAGTTTGTTTCTCTAGTCTACCTGGACTAACACACCAGCACGGCATCTACTGGTGGTGATATTGTGGATATTAACATTGCCACTTCAAACCATGTATTAATACCAGCTTCTCTAGTAATAGTGGCAGATGTATCCATGCTTTCAAGGGTAGAGGCAGCATTCTCAGTATTGTTAGGCCTAATCAGGTCAGGCTGGAGAATCAAATTAGGACACCCATATTTTTTATCCTGTTGCTCTGGAACCACTCCTGGTACGAAATGTGTTGATCAGGGTTCTCTAAAGAAGCAAAACCAGGACACTTATGATTAGACTCTCCCCAAAATGGATGTGATGTGAGAGGGGTAGTGCATTGGAAGTTGGTTCCACCAGGTGAGACTGTTCATTAAACTTTCCATTTAGACGTTCTGAAAAGATTGTGTAATGGTGTGCGACAAAAAATATGTAATTTGTGACAGATGAGTGACTGGTTTTGCCAACACGACAACGCACCTGCTCATGCAGCCATTTCAGTACACCAGTTTAAGCAAAAAACAGCACGCCTCTCTTGCCCCATTCACCTTACTCACCTGACCTTACTCAGTGCGACTTCTTTTTGTTTCTGCAAATGAAGAGGCACATGAAAGGATGGTGATTTGACGAAGCATAAGAGATGAAGAAAAACTCTAGTGAGGGGCTGTCAGCCATCCACACAGATGAGCTGGAAAATGTCTCCAAGAATGGAATTGCAGATTTGACAAATGTATTAATCATTGTGTTAGTCCGGATAGACTAGAGAAACAAATTCAGGGAGACTCATATGTGTATAAATGAGAGTTTTATATAAAGGGTTAGTTGTACATTAAGAAAGCATCCCAACCCAGTCCAGTCCAAGCCCATAAGTCTGATATCAATCTATAAAGTCCTCTTCAGACTCATGAAACACATGCAATGACACTGAATGCAGGATCATCCCAGGCCAGTGGCCAGTGATAGGAAGTCTTTGGATCCAGTGGTGTTGGAAGCACCTCAGTGCTGGCAGGGTTCTCCACGTGGCTCCTCCAGCTCCTAGGGCATGGGGTCTATCAGAGTAATGCACTGTGTCTTGTCAGTAGAACGTCTCTCAGGGAGTGAGCGTGTCCGTAGAGAATCTCCAAGGGAGTGAGCCAAGGAGAGAAAGTCTGTCTCCCGCCTCCAAGGAGAAAATCCAGGAATTCCCAGAATTCTCAGGAAGGTCATGCCCACACAGAGGCCTCAATGGCTATGGTCTATCGACAGACTAGACTCCACCCCTCCATGCTTAATCTTTTCAAGTCCCAAATTACCATCAGCTTATGTAAGTACCACAGGCAGCACTGTAATAACATGTAAAGGCAAAGCAGCTAACTTGGTCAGCGGTCTGGTCTGCCCACCAGGGAGAAAGAGGAAGGCACTGGTCTTAGAGAGCCATGTATCTCACCCACCCCCAAAAGAGCTCATCAAGCTGGGACCTGCCTGACAAGCTAAACTCCACCCACATGTTCCTATGGGTGTCAAGTTGACACAAAAATCTTGTCACAGGAGGTATAAGCCGCACATGCATGGATGAGGTAGCATAGGGACATCTTGATTGGATTTATTCAGTGACACAGACTGAAAGTCCCTATAATCCAAACAGAGTCTGTATAGAAAGAATACTGAGATCCAAGGATCACGACGTGTTTTAAGTGGTACCTTGAGGCACATTCCTCCCAGAGTAAATTCAAGAGGTCCCTGGAAATGGAGAGAGGGGTGGATGCTCTCAGGCTCCTATAAGAGAATGAAACCCCCAGCAAGAGAAAGACCAAGAGTTCAGTTTCAACATCTGACAAACTCAAGAGGGCAATGATGCCAGCTCAGGAAAGACAAGCAGGCATGCAGCAGGCTTCCTACGCCCTTGACTTTCCCCGCCGTCGTGAACTCTAATGGGGTCAGCACCAGGAAAAAGTCACATTGAGAAAATCTGTGTGCAACCAGGCTGGCCTTAGTATCGTGCTGTAGGTCTGCCTTTGTCCTAGGCTTGATTAGGCGAGTGCAGTGCTGTTAACTTTGTATGAAGCTTGGTAGTTCATGGTTACTCCAGACAGAGCCGATCACTTTCAGACCAAAAACAATCTGAGGGACCGAAATATCAGGAGGCTTTTATTATTGAAGATAGCTACGGGGGACAGCACAGGCTTTCATCCAGACGAAAGAGAAGACATAGAGCTGATTTCAAGGGGTGTTATGAGAGAAAACAAGTTGCTTAATTGTTCATTCAACATCCCCGCTCCTTCAGAATTACCTCATATGTTTAATTATACATGTAGCATATGTCTAAAATTATATATTTATCCATGTATGTATACATATGATGGGGTGCACATTGCCCCTGCAGAGTTTAAATATTTTTTACTTTATTTCTATTTAGTTATTTGCTAGTTGGAATTTATACATATTCTCTTTTCCAAGATCCCTTTGTTATAAACAAAAAATAGCAAAGGCTTAGTATGCAAACTTGTTTTCTTTATAATTAGAGAAAGTACCATTTTTAAACTCATACTTCATGTGATGCCTTTGACTCCTGATCTGCGGGGGATTAGACCAGCTATCCCGCATCAAGCTGGGTTTGAACTGAGGCGTGCGGATGAACGGAAAGAAAGAGCTATGTACAAAGCATGGGATCCGGAGGACTCCAATCTCATGGACTGAAGTCTCTAATATATTTGAAACTTGGTTTTTATACTCTTCTTACACAAGGGAATTGGTTACAAAACAAACATCAAAGAACTTAAACATTCCTAAACTCTTATCTATGCAAATGTTACTTAACTAGTCACAGTTTCTTAACTTTAGAATAATAAAAGCACTAGGTTCAAAAACAATCACATGGAGATGCAAGATTCAAGAGAGCCTCAAAGAGAACATAAATAACTGAGTTATCCCTCAATGCTTTTAGCAGCAAAGTCACAAATGACAGTCATTTTGCAATGCTTTTGTCTGCAGAGACACAGAGATGCAGGGGACTAAATAGTCACCCATTAGTAAACACCTTGATCAGCCAGATGCTTCCTACACTGATCATCCTGGCATATGAATGTTTATGAATCAAAATTTTCTCAAATCATGAGGATCAGAAGTATGTTTTTTAAATGTTCTCAATAAAGATGTGTAAGATGCTGTGGAATTAATTTTCACTGAATTCACAGAGGGTTTGAACTTGGAGGTACGTATGCACCACTGCATAATATTAGCTATGAATTCATGTTACATATGTATTCAGGAAACATGACAGTGCTCACGTCAGAGTGTCATTCAGCCAAAATATTGAACAGATGCCCCATCTATCCCCTGTCTTCCCCTCCCATGCCAGGCAAATATCACTGATCAACATCAATGATTATTCTGAATATTTTTAGTGGGAGGTAAAATACAATTAAGGACTATATTCATACAAATGCTTAAAATACTCTTTAAGTAAAAAAAAAGTCTTAAATTTTTAAAAAATGAATCTGTCAGATAGTGAATTTTAGATATTAAGGCTGATAGAAAAATACAAAACACAAAATAGTTTCTTGAATGAATGTCCCAGGTTTGTCTTACAGGGTTCATTTATTACTTTGTACTCTACTATCAGATCTACTGTCATCAGGTTGATTGTGACAAATAGTGACATAAGGTTTGCATAAATCTTTACTGGAGTAACAGGCTCATTCTCTGGTGGAGCAGTTGGTAGGTTTGAACTACTGACCTTGCATTTATCAGTCTGACAGCTAACCCAAAGCATCACAGGGGTTATTATTCTATTATAAATATGGTAATATATATTAAATGTTATAATATGTCAATTACATTAACATAAACACATATGAACTGTTAATAATGTACTATTCAATAATATACTAAACTTTATTAAATAAATGTAATAATTTTTTAAACTCTTTAGAATTTGCATTTTGGCCCTAGGAGTTAGATGTTGTCCAAAGGAAATTTTATTGGTCATAATATAGATCCTAAACCCACCATTAAAGAAAATCCAATATGCAAAAGTTATTGATGGGATAGAGGCAAGATGATTTACAAGCAACTCGTTGTTTCCATTTTCTCATTATGCTCACAGAAAAAAAGAATAAACAATGTGATAAAATTAATGGCATCGGAATTCTGGAACAAAGTAAAAGAGACATGGTATATAACTAAAAACTGAATGAAGCACACGACAACAGCGTAAGCAAGTTTGCTTCTTTGCTGTATACTCACTTGTGGGAGCTGATAGTGTACCTGGCAGTGAACTGTAGATCACAGACTATGTACTGTGCTGCATCTTGGCCAAAGAGTGCAGGGAATAGACTTCATTTTGGGTGGCAGACGCTTGTGACAGAGACTTTATGTGTGCCTGGGGGTCTGCCAGCCTCGTGGAATGCCCAGCACTTTGTTACTGGTGGGACTGGAGAGAAGTAGATTATAATGCCTGTAGGCAACAAAATTTTTTTAAAGAGCAATTTAGCTTAATGGCAGCAAACAGTAGGCGTAGCATCACAGTTAATGCTTGGAAAGGAGTTTTTGAAATGATTTAGGGGGACTGGAAGCAAACCAGACATTTAGATCACCCGGGGTGCTCGGTGAACGTTCCAATGACTAACAGCTTCCATCCCTCATCCCCACCGCAGAGGTAGGGCTGGCAGCTTAGGTTCCCAGAAGTGCGGGCAGATGACGCCAAGACTTGCATCCAAGGGGACTTTTTCCAAGGGTTTGGGGTTTTCAGAGATGGCTTCACCCAGTGGTGCACGGAAGGCTGAAATCCGTGTGGATGGGATGGCCTTTTCCTAAGAGCCACATCACTGCTGGTAGAAGCAAAGGGCCACATCATTGCTGGTAGAATCAAAGGGCCACATCACTGCTGGTAGAAGCAAAGGGTCACATCACTCACTCGTTGAATCAGCGATGACTGCATGATATCATCTTTGGAGCCACAACTCACGAACCAAAGCAGGAGCTTAGGAAAGTCATTACATCATCAAGCTCTGTGCATGTGAGATAGTGGTAACCGTCCTTGAAGAGTGGGGGAGCACAGCTTCTTTAGACTGTTGCTGTTTTTCTTCCTGAGGTAGAAGAAAATGCAGTGCTGGCCTGGGTTCTGGCAAAGAGTCCCTGGTTCCAGACATGTTCGGGGGGTAGGGGTGGGGGGGCAGTCTTTCAACACGAGTTAGACGATGTTAGTGAGCAGGCAATTTTGATTTTCAAAAATTGAATTTAAAAAATGAACAATTAGAGTCCCTGGGGAAACAAGAAACTTCCAAGTTAAAGAGTTACCACAGTGTAATCTCCCAAAGCCCCAGTTCCAACAAATAATTGAAAGACATACCAAGAATGTGGAAAAGATTACTCAGTACAAAGAGCGGTAGAAACTAAGAAACTTCATGGCAGTCCATAGAGTAAACAGAATAGAGGATTTTGAAGAAAAAAGCAGAGTAGCTCATGTTCAAACCTGCCAGTGGGTTTAACCCTCATGTTATCAGCCTAACCCTCCACCCCCTTGGCCACCAGGCTCCTAGAATTATCAAATGACCCAGTGATTCAGCTTCCAGATATACATGCATGACAGTTCAAAGTCATGATAAACAAGCTGACGAACACGCAGCACCAGGCCCCAGAGCCCAAACAGCTTACAAGTCCACCAATAAAGAAATGGATAAACAAAACATGGTCTATACTGTTTCTGGAAGTTACCCAACCACAAAGAGAAATGAAAGCCTGATTTGTGATGGATGAACCCTGAAATCATGCTGTGCAAAGGACATATTTTATATGCTTTCACTCATAAAACAATCTAAGACAGGAAAATATAACAGAGATCAGATTTTATTACTGGTTATCAGTGAGGAGGAAGGAGGAAAAAGGAAGACACTGTTAAGGAAATATTGAGTGTCTGTTTATGGGGATAGAAATTTGGGCAAACAATATCGGAGATGGTTGCCCAACACAATGTCATTGATATCAGATGTACACACTGAAGTGCAAAACTGGAAAATGTGTTATATATATATATTGCAATTTTTGAAAGTATGCAGACGATAATACACAAACACAAAACTCCCTGCTTTTGAGTTAATTCAACTCATTGGGAACTTGTAGGATAAGGCAGAACTGCCCTCATGGGTTTTGAGACTGTAACTCCTTACAGGAGTAGAAAGCCCCAACTTCTTTGAAAGTGTGGCTGGTCATTTTGAACTCTGACCTTGCAGTTAGCAGCCCAATGCATAACCACTATGCCACCAGGGCTCCCTACAGTGTATAAAATAAGTATTTATATTAACAGAGGCTACCTCAGAAAATGTGAAATTTCCCCCAAACAGCAAAGATGAAAAATTTGAATATTCAGTATTATACTGAGAATTTATAAATACCTGAAAATATTGGGATGCTTATAAAGCATCTGAATTCCATGACTCTTCAGACACTGCTATTTTTTTTTCTGATATCCATTTTCAATGTTTCCCATAATAACAGAATCTCTTTTCGTTCAGTTTAGCTATAGTCTCAGAAAAATAATTAATATTTTAGACTTTGTTGCAGCATGTAAGTAAAACAGAGGCAGTGAGATGTAGGTATGGGTGCACTAGGGATATGCTGGGGATGTATTCTGGCGATACAGTCTTTCCTAGGAGCCCAGATATTGTACGTTTATGTGTTGGCTTGTTATCCGCATGGTGGACAGTTCAAAACCACCTGGGCTTCCTATTACCATAGTCAGTTACAGTCTTGGAAACTCACAGTGGGTCCCTATGAGTCAGCATTGACTCAATGTCACTGAGTTTGGATTGACTGTCTTTATCCTCATGTTAATATGATACCAGGTTTCAGCAGAGCTTCCAAACTAAGAAGAATTAAAAGGAAATGCTTGGTAATCTACTCCTAAATCTTGGGGGATCACAGGGGGATGATCGCAACCAATCATGCGGAGGGTGCAAACCAGGCCGTAGTTTGTTTTCTTTTCATTTGTTCGGGTCGACATCATGAATCAGGATCCGACTTGACAGCAGCTAACAGCCAAAACAACTGTAGACCTCTCTCTCTCCTTCAGCACACGTGAAGAGGGGGTAACTATCAGGTAATGGTGATTTTATAAGCATGAAGATAATAGCTTCCCTCTAAGAATGAGGGACAGCGCATAAGGAAGACCAAGGAGGAATTGATGCCTGTGAATTATGATGTTGGCATATAATTTTATACCTCCTGTGGACTTCCAGAAGCACAAATAAATACGTCTCGGAAGAAATACAGCCAGAAGGATTTTTAGAGGCAAGGATGGTGAGACTTTGTCTAATGTACTTTGAACATGTTATCAAAAGGGTCCAATTCTTGGAGAAGGACCTCATGATTAATAAAGCAGAGTTAATAAAAAAGAGACAGACCCTCGGTGAGATCGACGGAGACAGCAGTTGGACAATGGCCTCAAACATAGCAACAGCCATGTGGATGGTGCATAACCAAGCAGCACTCATTTTTTGTACATAATTCTGTTGTAAAAGATGAGACAGAACTGACGGAATGACATCCAACAACATTAGCAACATGAATGATGGAGCTGACAAACAGAAGGAGCTTAGATTCCCGACCTTCAGACTTATATGAGGTAAAAAACAAAACCAAAAACACCTGATAAGGTCACTGAAAGAGCTTCTGTCATTTGAAGATAAATATATCACAATGTGTACAATATCCTTTAAGTGGTCAGAGGATCCATCTGAAAGGACTCATTAGCTGCTTTCTCCTCAGAGACTAAACACATCCTAGTCACTGGAAAGACTTGGTAGAGTGTATGATTTTATTTTGACTTTGAGCTTAATATTTAGAAAAACTTTAGCTATTAATTAAACACATTAGATAATTCAGTTCTCTTATGAATAAGACATATGAGTGCTTTCTTCCCTGGTGGATACACTGGCATGTGTTTCGGGGTGTATGTGTGTGCTTGTGCAGACCTCTGCTAAGCAGCCTGATTGGACTTGGATTTGTGGGAACTTGAAACCCTCCTTATCTTCCACGCATCCTTTAAATCTCACCATCCACATCCCATTTCCTTTGGCAGTAGACCCTAATAGAGTCCACTAACATTATTCAAGAGTATTTTTGTTATAAATGGAAATCTGAATATCCATGTGTGTGAATTCTGACTCATTTATCTGCTGTCAAATATTATATCAAAGAGATATGCCTTTATTGAACCAAGTCATCTACTTCTTTCTGACTCTTGAACCTCAGCTCTGGATGTCAATTAACCACTGTGAGTATTGAGAATAATTAATATACAGAGACTCTTATATTAGGGGACAAAGTAATATAGCCATTGAAGAGATCAGTAACTGTGGTAGCTACACAATCTCCTGTCAACTTCAGGGAAGGGGCGGAGTCTAGCCTGTCATTCAGGTCATAGCCAATGATGACTCTATGTGGGCATGACCTTCTCCTGAGGATTCTGGGAACTCCTGTCTCCCTCCCTAGAGGTGGGAGCTTCTCTCTCTCTCTCTCTCTCTCTCTCTCTCTCTCTCTCTCTCTCTCTCTCTCTCTCTCTCACACACACACTCGCTCTACTTGACATTCCTGTTGACAAGCCACATGGAGCTATGCTGATGACAGCCAGAGCTCTGGAGCTGGAGGAGTCATGTGAGATGCTTCTACCGCCACTCGATCCACAAGAGTTGTTTTCTCAATATACTATTACTCTTTGATATAAAGCTCTTTCTTGTCCATATATGAGTGTCCCTGGATTTGTTTCTCTAGACAACCCAGAGAGACAAACACAGTAATTTAAGCTCCAATGTTTTTTTCTTTGTTCAGTCATTATTTCTGCAAAATGCTATTTTCTCTGCAAATAAAAATGACCATTTGAAGTACACATAACTCATCCTTAAAAATCCATTTTAAATCTCCAATTAAAATGGCAATGCAGGAATTTAAAACGTTACTCAGTGGAAACAATCCTTGATGATAACAGTGAATTGTTTCTAAGAGCCTGGGAAAGGTTTCCAGGACAACATGGCCAATGGACATTTGACCTACACACTCTGCCCCTCATAAGTGAGTAGTTCCTTAGAAGAGTACTGGTCAATGCTGATGTTCATGTCCACTAACTACCCCAGGGGTTTGCAAGCAGGAGTCTGGCCCTCCATCCATTTACAGAAATGAGTGGTAGTGATAGAGCTACCTCTGATTTTTCTACCCTCTAAAAACACATCACTATGGACCATTAAAAAAAATTTGGTTCCCTGTAATACACAGAACATAGAGGAAAATGTGGTGCCAACTTCCAATGTGCAGTCAGCTACAAAGAAGCAAAAAGGTATAGGGTTTCACACTTTATAGCAGGACAAGAGAGAACTAGAGATAAACATACAAAGTGAGGAGTGCATTTTCATTCTACAACACTGAGAACCAGATAACATAGTAAGAACCTTTCTCATCAAAACTACTAAAGGTTTCAAATTTTTCAAAATCTAGAGACATTAATTTCCCCCTCCACTTTAATCTGGCAGCTTCTATAACTCAAGTGGTAGCACAAGATACCCACAGAAATCTGTAGATTTCCTGAATAGATCAGTCCTTATTCAAGGATGCGCACATAAAATTAAAAGTGAGCAAAAACTCCCTACCCCGGATAAAGAAAGTATGTAAATGAACTGTGACTTAAGAAAATTTCCATTGTAAAAATAAGAAGGAATTATTGTAGCATATTTCTTACAATGATTTTATTGTAAGAAGCAGAAAAATATATTTTAAAATATTCAGTACTGAAGCAGACAATTTTAATTAGAAAAAAATAGTAGCAGATATCCTGATAAACTTTTGAAATGTTAGCATAAAAAATATCTTATTAATACCCAGGCCTCAAATTACAATTTTCCTAGAAACCAGAGCAAATACATGAAATATAAAATAAATATCAGACTCATTTAAAAAATAAGCCCTTGCAATACTAAATACTAAGAGATAATGGATAGTTTTTTGGGGGGTGCCAGTGCTGGGAAACAATAGACAATTAAATTATTGACCCATCTAAAATATTTTTTCATTTTCAGATATGCAAGGTCTCATAAATCATGACACTGAAAGAACTGTGAAAATCTTATTCAAACACATAATCTGTAGGTGGAAATGAAATGAATTAAAATTGAGAAATAAATGGAAATTTTGAAATAAATGTTCTCATAATAAGCCTTATATGAGTGAAAACAATTAATGTATATATAAATGGCAGTATAGGATTTAATAAAAATATATTAAAAGCCACTTGAACAGGAAGATGTGTAATCATACACTAAAACTAATTTTAAAATAGTAATCAATACATCTAACCCCATTTTAAATTAATAAAGATCTGTAAATACAGACATGGGGTTAGCCAAAGCACATCAAATATCTTGTCTTTCGTAAGAGAGGGGTTTTAAAGCTGTTTCTTCATTGAATATGAAGCTAGAAAAATTATGTAATCAAAATTTTATTAAAGAATTTAAAGTAAACCTAGTGCAAAATTGTTAAATGGTTCATTCTTTTCAAATTACAACTGAGTAAAATAGAAACAAGACTAGTGCATAATGCAATAGACTGCATACAACGATTAGAAGCAACGAGCAGCGGAAGACAGCACACCGTGCTAGTCTCAGGGGAACTCAGTTATTAGGAAGCACAAGTGGTTTCCACATCGAAGGGCAAAGACTGCCAACGCTCTTTTTAAAACATGTTCAGTTATGTGCTCCTTCCAGAAATACAATGAAAACAAAATTACAAATGATTAAACCTATAAATACCAATTATCTGTGGACACGTGGACACTTCTTTCAAGGCACCGTTGCTCTGTGTGAACACTAACCAGCTTCGGTGGCTGCGACTCAGGAGCTCTCCTTTCTCCCCCAAAACATGCGTGCGTGCCTACTGTTCGAGGCACTTCTGCTGACACTCAAGTCTGGAGAGCAACGGACCTCCGAATTTCCCCTTGGGGTGCAGCTCTGCTCAGGAAACAACAGAAAGAACACGAATACATTCATTCACCGCTCTTCCTGGGATGAAAAGCCCTAATATAAACTCACTGAAATGTCCTCATGGACGTGCCACGCGGCTGAACAGCTAGTCATTCTGTAGTCAAAGCATGATCGGCTTGGTCAGGTATCCTGTGCACCCAATCTTCATTCATGTGGTGTGTTCCAAAGATCATGGCTGGGTTTCCCAAAGTGGAGGACAGCCACAGGGAATCACTGCATGGAAGATGGCTTTATGATTGTACCATTACAATATTGCCAAGTCCTTGCGATGCGGGGATACCAGGCAACGGACACATAACCTTAGCCATCTCAGCTAGTATCACTCTCACCTCACACCCTCACCTGTATCACTGCCAGGTGTACTTGCGATTGCTGCCAATATGAAGTGCTGGCGAATGACACAATAGATACCTGAGGAGTAGGTGCATTGGCTTTTCTCCCTTCCTCACTGCTACGCCTGGGAATCAATTCTCTTCAAAAATGCCGTTATATAACTGTCTTAGCTTTGTTCTCAGAGGTCTCTGGAGAAGTGCTCTTAGAAAGGCGCCCCTAGCGGTGGGCTTTCAGAGCTGGGTTGCTCCCCAGTCCCATAGCATCAGGAATCCTACTGGGAGCGTTAGTGTTGGCGGTTGTCAGGTGCCATGAGGTTCGCTCTTATTCATAGCAGCCCTCTGTTCAACATGATGAAATGCCACCTGTGCTGTACCGTCCTTGCATTTATTAGTTTACTTGAGCCTGTGGTTGCAGCCACTGTGTGATTCCAACATGTTGAGGGCCTTCCTCGGGTTTTTTTTTTTTTTTTGCTGTTCCTCCTCTTTACCAAGGCTGATGTCCTTTTCCAGGGACTTGTCTCTCTGGATAAGATGTCCCAAACACATGAGATGAAGTCTCACCAGACTTGCTTCTAAGCAGCCTCTGGTTGTGTTTATTTAAAAACAGTGGTAAAGTAGAATGGTAAATATTATTGGCTCGCAGTGACATCACAGTGGCTAAGGTTTTCACATTTGTCAATTAAAATGAAGTATAGGTGAAAGATGAGCCTTTGGATTATGGGTGGATTGTTATTCTTGAAAAGTATGGGGTCAGTAAAATCGCATAAGGATTTTGCCGACTGGTCTCTATTAACGGCGTTGTGCATCTTGATGAAAGAAACTGCTAAGCTCAGGACTGTCAGGTGCTAATACACAGAATAATGTGAAATCATGAGCCTTCCATGACAGTTTTTAGGGAGACTCTCATCTCTTATTGCCTCAGGACAGAATTAACTGAAATTAGGCTTAGTGGCGAGGAAATAACTCCTTGAATAAGAAGCAGCATAAAGCTGGTTTCTTTGAGGTAGGTGTCAAGTAAATTCCCACTTTTCAACTTCTCCATTATGTCTGACACCAGCTGTTCTTCCTGTGGCATTTTTTACTGTTTTGTTTGATAATTCACTGAAATGTCTCACAGATTATACTTATGTTTACATGATGTATTAGGATAAAAGGACACGATTTAGCAGTAATTACGTGGAACCAGACGTTGCAGGATACAACTCAGGTTCCATGCCCATGCAAAGGTATATGGACAAGATCTGGAACGTTCTCCCAAATAGAGGACATGGCCCTCCATTAGGAAATCAGAATGCTCTTTAACAGGAAATGCTCAATGACTGTTCTGGGCCAGTGCCCTTCTCCTGGTCTGTGCGCCTTCGCAGCTGCTGCTGTTCTCCGCAGATGGGGTGCTGCTATGGCTTCTAGGCGGCACCACTCTCAACAAACCTGTTCTCAGCCAGCTCCGCCCTCTACTGTGTCTACCAGGGCTCTCAGCACAGGGCTTCCAAGTCTCAAGGAATGTGCTATTCCTCCCAGTTCTCATCAACCAATACATCCCCAAATCTTTCACGTTTTGGGAATTCTTATTAGCTTACCTGCTCCTTGTTAATGACCAAGGAGCCCTGATAGTATATGTGTTAGTCTGGGTTGACTAAAGAAACAAATTCATAGACACTTATATGTGCATTATAAAGAGCTTTACATAAAAGAGTAATTGTATATTGAGAAAACATCCCAGCCCAGATCAAGCCCATAAGTCCAATATTAGCCCATATGTCCGACATCAATCTATAAATTCATCTTCAGACTCTCGCAAATCATGCAATGTCCCCAAATGCAGGAAGATTGCAGACCAGTGGGTGGAAAGTCTTGGGGATCCAGGGACTTGATCCAGAGTGGCAGCATCTCAGCACTGGCAGGGCTCTCCATGTGGCTGCTCCAGATCCAGGATTCTAGCGTATCTCCGTGTGTCTTGTCAGCAGGAAGACAGAGAAGAGAGTGTGTGTATCTGGCTTCCAGTGAGCTATTTCTCTCCTTTGTGCCTCCAAATGAGGTCATTGAACTGCGACCAGATTGACAGGCTAGGCTCCACCCCTTTGTGAGTTGACAGATTATTTAACTGCCACAGTATAGGTGGAAGGTTTAAGCATTGGTTTGCTAACTTTGAGTCTGGAGATTCAAACCCACCCTCCATTCTGCTGGAGTACAATGAGGCAGTTGGTTCCAGGAAACACCCTACACTTCTCTCCTATCCTATAGCATCGTTATGAGTCAGAACAGACTCCATAACAGTTGATTAGTGGGTTTTCATCAACTACCAGATGGACTTCCCAGCTATACTGATGACTAACCCATCCTCATTGTTAGCGAATTATTTAGGAAATCCCCTTGGTTGTGTGTGTGTGTGTGTGTGTGTGTGTGTGTGTTTGAAAGAACAAAAAATAAACCTCACAAAAGATGAGCCCATATCTCAGAAGAATTAATAGAAATGGTAGAATTTAAATTCTCTCCGAGAGCTACCCTCAGGAGAACTCCTATGCTAAAATCAGTGACTTTTAGGAAAGGAATATGAACGCAAGCCATGAAGAGTCATTTCACAAGAAAAATTTGAAAATTTTCTACTTGCAAATTACTCTAGACTGCACCGTTGACAGAATCCCCACTCCAAAGGCACAAAAGGGTTCTCAGGAGAAGGGTTTTCTTTGTGATCGACCCAGTTGTTCTCATTGATCAGTGGCTAGCAGGAGTCATTCCTCAACGCAACCCGAGAGGAAATGCACCTCATCTTCCTGGAGGACATAGTATACACACAACGACATTTCAAGACCTGAGAAATGAGCAGGGGCAGAATTCTGGCAAGCAAATATGATAGTAGAGCTTCAAAGTATTGCAATATGTGATAGAAGAACTGAAATATGAGAATTTATTAAATGAGGGTACTTGCAAAACACTCTGAAATGTGATGGCCTTGCATTGAAACCGAAGTCATTGACTAGTTTACTAGAACAGCTCCCGTACACTTGAACACACCGTGGAACGCCTTTGCACATTATTACGAAGTGGTCAGAGGATTCAGGGAAATATGCATATTAGACTCAATTTATGATGGAAGATCTGCACATCCATAACCTGACTTAACTAAAGCATGTGGCTGTTCCGGTTCAGTGCTGTAAAGGTGGGTGCTGACCCATCATGGCCCTGTGTCCAACAGAACGGAACTCTGCCTCTCAATCATTACTATGTTTGAGCTCATTGTCATAGCCATCTCTTTGAGGCTCTCTCTCTCTCTCTCTCTTTCTTTCTCTCTCTCTCTCTCTCTCTCTCTCTCTCTCTCTCTCTCTCTCTCTCGCTCTCTCTCACACCAAAACATGATGTCCTTCTCCAGAGACTGGTCCAATACATGAGATGAAGTCTCACCATCCTTGCATCTAAAGAGCATTCTGACTGTACTTCTTCCAAAACAGATTTGTTTGTTCCCCTGAAAGTCCTTGGTATGTTCAATATTCTTACCCAACACAATAAATAAAGGTATCACTTCATCTTGGTCTTCTTTATTCACAGTTCAGCTTTTGCAAGCTTATGAGGCAATTGAAAACACCAGGACTTCATTCAGGTGCACCTTATCTCCAAAGGAACATCTTTGCTTTTAACACTTTAAAGAGATATTTTGTATAAGTGCATAGTTTGATTTTCCTGACTGATGCTTTCCTGAGCTTCGATTATTTATCCAATTAAAATTAAATCTTTGACAACCCTTGACTGTTCAACACTGGTGAGTAGTGTGTTAAGTGTAAATCTGCTAATCTAAAGGTCAGCAGTTTGAAACCCCCAGCCATTCTATGGGAGAAAGATGAGGCTTTCTCTTCCCATTAAGATTTACGGTCTTGCAAACTCCAAAGGGAAGTTCTACCCTGTCCTGTGGGGTTGCTTTGAGTGAGAGTTAGCTCACTGCAGTAAGTTTGGTTTTGTGTCTATTTTCCGCAGGGAGCTTCAAACATTTTCAGTATAGCTGAACACTCACAAATGGGAAACCCATGCTTTTTAGGACCGTCTAGATGAGGTGTGAGCTAACATCAGTCTGAAGGAACTGAAATAACAACATAGTTTTCTCTGGTTAAATGGGCGCCTACGGAGGCCAGATAAAGTTTACCTCACAATATTTTCTCAAATATTCTTGAACGTAAACTGTAATGACTCCATATGTATATATATATTCATACATATAGAATTGAAAGATAAATACTTAGCAAATCGGCAGCCTCCTTCGATTATGGTTGATGGAGTGAAAGCCATCAGGGTGTAAGAACCAAGTGAAATCCCGAGAAGCCAGAGTGCTGCCCTGAGGAATGGTGTCTATCCGAGTACTGTGTTCTGGAAATGCTGCAGAGGTAGTGTCGCTCTCAGAAACTTAGAGGATATGGAGGTGGTGATCCCCATTACATCTTCATCGAATCCATCTGTAGGTTCCCCACAAAAATGAAATGAATCTTGGCAAAATTTGTTATATCACTACAAATTTACAAGTGGCAGCCCCAATCACAACTTCCCAGATGCTCTGTTACACCATCTGCCATGAAAGCTGCGAGGGGGTCTACCACTTGGTTAAATTAGAGCAGATTAACAACGACATTGGCACTGGTGGTGGGCTAGCAATCTCATGAATGTATCCCCCCACTGTCTTTAAGATTCGGGGTATTTTTTCCTCCATGTGGCAAGAACACCAGTGTTATTTATCCCCCAGTGCTGAGCTTGCCTAATTGGCCCTCTCTCTGCTACAGGAGAGCACGTAGGTCTCTTGGTCTTCTTGATATCGCACAGATCATTACACTGGACTGGACAAATAGACTGATGATGTCATGATAGCTGGACCTGGCAGGCAGGGAAAAGAAATGATTCGAACTATCCTCGGAAGATGTGTATGTCTGAGAGTGATGCGAGCTGCATGAAGAATCCAAGGACCGAGACGGTTTTAGAGGCTCTAGTTTATGATGTGTAAGAATATTCCTCCTGAGACTAAGGACAGGTTTTCGGACTTTGCACCTGGTAACCTTCTGTGGGTTGTGGCCTCAGAATTGGAGGAGGCGTATTCACAGATTGCAGTGTGCAGGTAAGCCAGCCCTGCCTGTGAAAGGGGGAAGCCCCGCTGCAGTATGCCTGCATGGAAGTCAAGCACTGGGAGCTTTCAGTATGGATTAGACATGGACATAAAGAAAACAAATCTCTTCACAACTGGACCAATACGCAACATTATGAGAAATGGAGAAAATACTGAAGTTGTCAATGATTTTTTTTTGTTCCAATTCAGTGGCCATGGAAACAGCAGCCAAGAAATAAAACTTTATATGGTTTCTGACTAACTATAATCATAATGAAATAGCAAATTACCCACAAAGATAGTCCAGACTTCTTTCATTCACTTCAACTGCCTTGACAATTCTATGTCAGCTTACACCTTTGGCCTCAAGAGGTCCTGACAACTACTGACTAATATGAAAGAAATCTTTTAGAGTGGGGCAAATGCAGGTTGACATAGAACTGATGCAAACCAAGCAGTACTGCCACCTGATCTCATACTGTTGGGCCAAGATGAGAAAGAAAAAAAGGGCGGAGAGTTTAGAGACTTGATTGGAGAAATCAATTATCATGACCAGGACAAGGTTCACCTGCTACAGGATGAAGGCACAAAATATTACTTAGAATCTATTGGACTCATAGATGTTTATGTCACAGTGACTGTAAATGGATATTTGTAAACACCGTGGGTGGAAAAAGTTTTCTGATTTATTTTTTCTTTTCTTTTTTCAAACCCATTTTATTGGGAGATAATACAGATATAGTATTATTCCATAGTTCAATCACATCAAGCCATATTTTACAGTTGCTACTACAATCAGTCTCAACACTTTCTCTTCCTTCTTGAACTCCTTAGTGTCAGCACCGTTTAAAAGCCCTGCCCCACAGTGAGAAAATATATCAAAGAAAATGGAAATAGGGAAAAATAAGAAATCAGAAATGAGCACACCCAAAATACAGAAACAATAAATATTATCATTAATATAATTCATATAACATGATATATAATATAATAAAATATTTTGAAAATGCTGATATAATATGCAAACCTCAGTATTTTAAATACTAAGAGTGAAGGGACAAATAAACATCAAAACACAAATGATAATTTCTGTAGATTTAAACGAACAAAATATTACATGTAAGATTTGCTAGTAATTTAAAAATAGATGAGGTAGCAAATACTGTAGCAAACCATGTATTAGTTAAACTTATTCAAAGACAGATTTAAAACTGCATAGTCATAGCAGTTTAACAAGTTGATTTATTAAGAAAAGCTACTTTTAAGGGGAATATTGCATGGACTATAAATGTGCCATTCTTTTTTTTCTTTTCTTACATTTTATTAGGGGCTCATACAACTCTTATCACATATCCATACATACATCAATTGTATAAAGCACATCCATACATTCCCTGCCCCAATCATTCTCAAAGCATTTGCTCTCCACTTAAGCCCTTTGCATCAGGTCCTCTTTTTTTCCCCCTCCCTCCTCACTCCCCCCTCCCTCATGTGCCCTTGGTAATTTATACATCGTTATTTTGTCATATCTTGCCCTATCCGGAGTCTCCCTTCTCCCCTTCTCTGCCGTCCCTCTCCGAGGGAGGAGGTCACATGTGGATCCTTGTAATCAGTTCCCCCTTTCCAACCCACTCACCCTCCACTCTCCCAGCATCGTCCCTCACACCCTTGGTCCTGAAGGTATCATCCACCCTGGATTCCCTGTGCCTCTAGCCCTCATATGTACCAGTGTACAACCTCTGCCCTATCCAGCCCTGCAAGGTAGAATTCGGATCATGGTAGTTGGGGGGAGGAAGCATCCAGGATCTGGGGGAAAGCTGTGTTCTTCATCAGTACTACCTCGCACTCTGACTGACCCATCTCCTCTGAAACTCATTTGTATTTCAAGACCATCAACATTAAAAAGCAATAAATTTCCATACCTTCACTTTGGGCAAGTTTTTTTTAAGTTATCCTTTTCTAATACATTAAGAATACTTAAATATAATTTAAATGAAAATTCAAATCACTTAAATTCTTTTAACAATGTTGCCAAGCTTTCCGCAATGAAATATAAATAAGAGCGAATCTATCCTGTCCATCAGAAAGTTAAAATCAGTCATATAAGGTAAATCTGCAGTTAGATTTTGTTATAGTCGTCACATGCAGGAGTCCTGGGGTGCTGTTGGGTAAGTGTGGGACTGTGAACTTCAAGGTTGGTATCTCAAACCCACCATTTGCTCTGCAGGAGAAAACTGAGGCTATGCTCGAGATTGACAGCCTCAGAAAACCTCTGCAGGATCCCTGCACCTGGCCATTGACTCAGCAGTGGTTTTTGAAGGGAGTTGTTTTTGTGTTTGTAGCCACGGTATAAGGACAAATATATTCAACTTTTAACAGGATACTTAAACTTTATATATAAAAATATTACCATTTCAATCAGTAATAAACGTGATTATTGATATATTGGCATTCTTTTTATGCCAGATTTATAATCTCTAGTGTCTCCTTTACATTTATGCATTAGGCCAGGTTGACTAGAGAAACAAATCCAGTGGCACTCATGTATCAGAAAGAGCTTCATATCAAGAGGTAGTTATATATCAGGAAAACATCCCAGCCCAGACCAACTCCAGTCTAAGTCTGACACTAGTCGCAGGGTTCCTGGTCAGACCCACAAAACCACATGCGATGATGTGCGATGCAGGAACATCACAGGCCCAGACTGAGGACTGCATTGTTGTGGCGCAGAGAGATTTCTTGGCACATCTTTCCTCACCTTTTAATCACAGCAATTTTCAAATTAAATAAAACTTTCTCATAATATGTTTTTGTGATTTTCTTGTGTCCTTTGGGAAAATCTATTTAAATTATCACAGGGTTAAGTGGACATTTTGTTGTTGAAGGTACAATCTGGATAAATATATTATTGAAAGATCCTGTCTGCATCCATCTACTAATAGCAGAGATGTGCTTACAAAATGTGTGTATGGAATAAATATACAAATATGAAATAGATCCCTAGTTGTAATATGTTTTTGCTTACCCTTTTATAAGCTTGATTCAGAAGAAGAGTGGGACAAGGGACAGCATTGCTGAAGTCAGATAGATTCCTGACTGAAAGCAGCGATCACCAGAACTCTGTTTATTATTGTTTTTTGCAATATAAACTGTCTTCTTCTTCTTCTTCTTTTACTATATAAAAGCATTTGTCTGGATCATAACAAAGTACGGGCAACATTGCAAAAACGGAAATCCCAGAACACTCCATTGTGCTCATGCAGAACCTGTACATAGCCCCCAAAGCAATGCTTCATACATACAAGAGGGTACTGTGTGATCAAGTCAGGATATGTGTGCATCAGGGTGGTGTTTTTATACCACACCAATTTGATCTGTATGCTAAGCAAGCCATCGGAGAAGGTGGACTGTATGACACACACTAGGCGTCAGGATATTCATTAATGGTCTGCCATATCCAGATGATACAATCTTGCTTGCTGAAAATGAAGATCAAAGATACAATCTTCAGTATGGATCATGCGTCCGTAAAAAGAAAATGAAAATCCTCACAACTGGACCAATAGACAACCTTAGAATGACTGGAAATAAGATTGTTATTGTCAAGGATTTCCTTTCACTTGGCTCCCTAATCAATACTCAGGGAAGCAGCAGGCAAAAAATCAAATAACTCCTGATAGGGCAAGATATGACAAAATAACCATCTGCGGATTATCAAGGGCTCATGGGGGAGGGGGGAGCGGGGAGGGAGGGGGGGAAGAGGACCTGATGCAGAGGGCTGAAGTGGAGAGCAAATGCGTTGAGAGTCATTAGGGCAAAGAATGTATGGATGTGCTTTATACAATGGATGTATGTATATGTGTGGATTGTGATAAGAGTTGTATGAGCCCCTAATAAAATTTTAAAAAGAAAAAAAACCCCAAAAAACCAACTTTTGATTGTGATAAAAAATAATAAAAAAGAAGAATATGGGAAGAAAAAAAAAGAAATCAAACACCATATTGCATTGGGAAGCTTTGCTGCACAAGACTGCCTTAAAGTGTTTATGACCAAGCGTCACTTTGAGGACTAGTTGGAGCTGACCCAAGTCGTAGTCCATTCAATTGCCTCATGCATGTGACAGGTGGACAATCTATAAGGAAAAAGGAGAACAGGCACTTTTGAATTATGGTGTTGCTGAACAATATTAACATGATCATGGACTGTCAGAAGAACAAATAAATCTGTCTTGCAGGAAGCACGACCAGAAAGCTTTTTGAAAAGCAACGGTGGTGAGGCTTGTTCTGTCATCAGGCAGGACCAGTCTCTTGAAAAGGACGTCATGCTTGGTAAATTAGTGGGTCCACAAAGCAGAGCAAGAGCTTCAACGAGATGGGTTGATGCAGTGACTACAATGGGCTTGAAGCTAACCGTGATCCTGAGGATGATGTGGGGCTGGCTGGTGCTTCGTTCTGCTGTGCATAGTGGGAACCAACTTGATGGCACGGATCACAAGAACAGCAAACCCCTCACATATCATCTCCCATGCTGGCCTCTTACAACTTCACAAAGATAGCAAAACTCCCTATGTCCCTGCTCTTTTATCACCCTTTTGTCATTTGTCTTGTATATACCTGGAAATTCCTGTTAATTCACTGACTTATTAGTTAAGAAATCAGTCCAGGTATATGGGTTTCCTGCAATACATTTCACCACAGCACCCAACAGCATGGCAGTCTTGAACATATGGAACCTCTTTCATGGCATTCATCCATTGGGCTTTACATGTCTTTATAAATTTCCTGTCCACTTATACCTAGAAGGCTACTGTACAATGTTTTATTTTCTGCTTGCCCAACCAGTACTCTTCAACACTTTGGCAATGTTTCCCTGGCATTTCGCCTATTGGGATTAAATCTGAAGAAACAATTCAGAGATACAGAATATTCCCCACAGAGGCAATGGAGAGTAAAGATCAAAAGACTAAACTAACAACGTATCCTTAGAGAATCTTACATGCTACATCATCGACGAGGAAGAGACCCCAATAAAGATGATAGCGATGAGAAGAGGGTCCAGAATGGCTGCACTATTCCTGTCAGAGGAACAAGGGAAAGGGCTGCGTTAAAATTGGGGGTGGGGTACGCAATTATCTCAAGATGAATATTCGAGAAAGATGACCTTAGGAAACCAATCGGCACCTTCTGTTAAAGCAGTCTTAGTGGAATATGGTGGGGAAACCGCACTAGGGGAACAATGAAGGATTAGAGGCAGCCCACTTGGTATTTTTTAAAAGCTCATAGATCAGCTGGAGAAACCTCACAGGCCACATTAATGTGCTCTTTTATCACAGGGAATAATTTGAAGCTCTTCATACAACATTAGTCAGGAAATTGGATTCTATTTTATTACTAACTATCAATCTATTCTACAAGTTAAGACAAGCTATGTTAACTACTTCCACTTTCTTATCTAAACGTACCCCTTAATTACCTAATTGAGGTGAAACAAGGATGATGTTTATGTACAAAAGAGAGGAAAGGTGTTCAATTACCACTCAATGACTGTAAGAGTATGTTCACTGAATTTATTTATGAGTAAATAATGCTTTAAATATTCATGATACCTTTGAATAAATATTTCTTAATCAAAAATTCTAATTTGATGATAAAAAACAGGGTTTTAAGTTTAGAAAACATGTTTATTGTAAGTACATATAGGTTATGACACAAAATGCTCTCAGTTAAGATGATGCCCCTGCTTGTAAGAGCCTCATAATGAACTAAGAATATTATGTCAGGCTGCCAAGTCTGTATTCTGAGAACACAGTTGTTTTGATTCATCAAATCACAGCATTATATTCTCCTACAGATTCCATTCCGCCTTCAGTAAATGGTGAGGGAATACGTTACCTAAATATTTTATCCACCCTAGTATAAAAACATTCTAAAGCTTCTGCTAGGATTCTCCATGATCACAAAATTGCCATTAAAGGGTGATGCCTTCGTGCTTGGAAGGCTGATCGCAATAAGCACTACCTGCGGTCTGCACAGAAAGTAATCTGGGCATGGGCTAGAAACAGAAAGATGTATTAAATGTACACTGACACCATTCAATGTTAAAATGTAGAGCAGTTTCTTTACTTTAAAGAAAGTGCTCAGAACAGATTATATTCGCTTTATGGAATGTTTTTCTTTCTTAACACGGTTCTAAGTTGCATTATTATTGCGGACCAGTTGTGTCTTCAGACAACATTCGTGTGTGTGTGTGTGTGTGTGTGTGTGACAATGCTTGATCAGGAAAAATGAGAGGGCATGCACGAATAACTGAAACACATTAGTCTGCTAATGTCCAACTTAGAAAATTCTCCCAATCATATTAGTGTTCACTTAGTATTTCAAACCCTCAGAGCTGCATTGCTGCAACTTACCATGAGCTGTGCTTCCACTGCGGGGAGGCCTGTGTGAGAGGACAGAAAGACATACATCACTTCTACGTTTCCAACATTACTATTTTATTCTCCTTTTCTTTGTGAGATTACACACACACACACACACACACACACACACACATCATCTTCAGTCTTTACATCCCACAAAATCACCAAAAGGCTATATGGGTATAATAAGCAAATGTATTGACTTCTTGGTAGCTAATTTCCTTGGGCAAAAGTGAAAGTTTAGATTTGTAAACAAAATATGATTCTATTCATTGTTTCAAATGAATTATTATTTCATAGGTGGTTTTAACAAGAAAATTTTGTTTTAAGAAACATTATTTCTATTTATGAAAATCAGCGGTTTTTATTTCCCTCCTCGAATGAAGAGGGAAACTAATGGACAGAGATGCACCATTCAACAATATCATCTGTATATTTTGAAAAATGCATATACTGAACGACAGGGAAGCTAAGTAAATATTTAGAGAATATGAACATGGAAGAATCTTCTGAAATCTTAGTTAAGAGAATCTACAACTCAAAAGGTAGAAAATATTTTGGAGAACCATTTATGAAGTGAAACTAGTCCTTTGTGGAAGTATCTGTATAGACACCCCAGGTGATTTCATTTCTTAAAAAATTTGTTTTGTCAGGAAATATGCCTTCTTGGCCTCAGAAAACAAGCATGGCTTCTTGCAAAAAGAATTTATTTTTGTGCCTGTTAATTTGTTCTCACATTTCTTTGGCACTGGGCCCATATGTTTCTTTGTTTCCATATTCCCCTCTTCCAAATTCAAAATATAAAACAATCAAAACATAGTTTGACTTTTGAAACTAGTAAATTATAAATTGCCCATTTAAAATTATATTTTCCTTTACTTAGTTCACAATCAACCCCATGGAAATAGCAGTAATGAAATCAAAGACATATTGCCTTGGGAAAATATGCTGCAAAGATATTTTTGAAGTATTTAGAGGCAAAGATGCTAATTTGAAGGCTACTCTAGCTATGGTATTTTCCATCGCCACATACACGTACAAAAACTGGTGTGAAAAATATTGACTGTGGACCACCAAAGGAGCAATCAAAACTTTCCTGGATGGAATATAGCCAATCTTTCCTTGGAAATAAGAATGGTAAGATTTTGTCTCTGTAATTTGGATGCGTTATCAAAAGGGACCAATCTCTGGAGAAGAACATCATGTTTGGTAAATAGAGGGTCACTGCAAAACAGGAAGGCCACCAATGGGTTGGTTGACACATTGGCTGCCACAAATGGCATTGAGCCTGACAATTCTGAGACAGGCACAGGACCAGGCGGTGCTTTGTTCTGTCACACATACGGTCACTATGAATTGGGACAGCGATAACAATTGGTTAAAGTCAGGATGCAAGCTGGTGTGGCTCTTGCATGTGGGCTTGGTTGATGTTTCATTCAGAAGGCTGCTGGTTAGAAAACCAGCCTTTGTGGCATTCCACAGAATCTTTGCACAGCTAGCACCATGCAGCTCCTTCGCCACACTCTGCTGTTGCCCATAGCTGCAGTGATCTCTCCTGTGGGGTGACTATAGAGCAGAGCTATGTTGTATGAAATCATTGTTCTTGGGTGAGAGCTGGGATTAAAAACCACTCCCACATCTATGTTTTATACATGGCTCTGGTTCATTTAAGAGACATCTTTATTATTTTATGTTAGAGAATATTATTTTTAAAAATTATTTTATTAGGGGCTCTTACAGCTTTTATAACAATCTATACATCCATTGTGTCAAGCACATTTGTACATTTGTTGCCATCATTCTTTTCAAAACATTTTCTTTCTACTTGAGCCTTTGGTATCAGCTCCTCAGTTTTTCCCTCCATCCCTCCCTCATGAACACTTGATAATAATTAAAAATTATTATTTTCATATCTTATACTAACTGCTTCTCCCTTCACTCATGTTTCTGTAGTTTATCCACCTGCTGAGGGGAGGGACAGTTACACATCAGTCACTGTGATCAGTTTCCCCTTTCTCCCCGCACCTTCCCCCTACCCTCATGGTATCTGCACTCACATTGTTGTTCCTGAGGGATTTATCTGTCCTGGGTAGAGAGCTCTGATCTGTACCAGTGTACATGCTCCAGTCCAGCTGGATTTGTAAGCTAGAATTGGGTTCATGTCAGGGGTGGGAGTGGGAAGCTTTAAAGAGCTAGAGAAATGTTGTATGCTTCATGGGTTCTAGACTGCACCCTGGCTGGCTCATCCCTTCCTTGTGACACTTCTGTGAGGGGATAACTAATTGTCTTAAGATGGGCTTTGGGTCTCCACTCTACCCCCCCACCCCCGCCTCTTTCACATCAATATGAGTGTTGATTTGGGTCTTCTGGTGCCTGAAACCTGATCCCATCCACACCTCATGATCACACAGGCTGGTGTGCTTCTCCTATGTGGGCTTTGTTGCTTCCCAGCTAGATGGCCATTTATATATATATTTTTTTATGGTCAAGCACCATCAGCTTTCTGCACTGCATTTACTTATGAACCCAATTTGTCTCAGCAATTGTGTCGGGAATGTGAGCCTCACAGAATGTGAGATTATTAGAACAAAGTATTCAGGTTGTATTGAGGGTGTACTTGATTGGAAGACCAATGTCCATCCACTATTTTAATATTTATCATATAATATATGTACATAGATGTATGCCCCTATTTCAATATATAAATATATTTACATATGCAGGTGCCTGTATTTAGGCCTCTATAAATGTCCTTTCCCACCTAGTTCTTTCCTCTATTTCCTTTTACTTTCCTCTTGTCCCACTGTCATGTTCGACCTTCATTTGGCTCTCAGTGATTCCTCTCAGCTACATTGGACTTGATCAAACCCCACCAGTTATTCTACATCCTCCTTGCCATCAATTTTAGATCTCTTGTTCCCTTGTCACTGGGTTTGTTGGCTTCCCACTTTCTATCCACCACTTCCCCTTTTCCCATGTCTCCCCAGAACCCATTGTTTTCTCCTCAGTATTGTTTATTCTGTCTATCTTACATAGATAGAAATTGGGGTGGGTGAGTGGGAAAGAAATGCCTATACATAGTTCCAGGCCTGTCTATTGAGCTTTATGATTTTTTTCCAATCGAGTCTAATGAAGTGCTCAGCACTGCCCCCCAAATCTATTTTTAGGATTTCTCAGACACTTCACTGCTTTGCTCCCCTTGCTGCTCCATTGCACTCCCTTTGTCTTTTGCTCTGGTGTGGCGGGGCCAGACAAGGCACAGTTCCTGCACTGTGGCTCCAGTGTGGACCTCCATAGCACTATGGGTCAGTGAGGGGACACTGTGTCTCATGGTGGTAGCGAGCATTATCAATTCATGTCCCTGGGACATCCTAAGGAGGAAATGGTATCAGTGCTTAAATTGTGAAATTCTGGTTTGAAGAAGGCTATGGATAACAACGGTGGAATCCCCCAATACATTTTCAGGCTCTACACGTAGACAAAGCCTCCGATGACTTCCCTCCGACTATAATCAAGGATGGGACTAGTCTGGTTATCAGACAGAAAGTATTAAAGAGACATTTTGCTTTGTCAACCCACAAATGGACCTGCAGATCAAAATACAACATCTGATCTGAAAGGTTAAAACCTTATCATTTGTTCTCCCTGTTGATACATTTTTAGTTTGTTTATTTTTTTAAATATTTTGTTTTCTTTCAGAATGGAGTTTATCTCTTGTGTTTTGTTACTGTTGCTAGCCTTCTTGACTCTCTCTTATGTAGTTTCTATGTTTTTAGATATATGAACCCCAGGACGGATGACTCTATAGGAAAATAAAGTAGATGAAAGGCTCCCGGAGGGCGTGGCGGTGGTGAGGGTCGGGGTGGGCGTGAGGGGAATGGGAAGCTCCTAACAAGGAGTTCAAGAGAGAGGAAAATGCTCTAACACAGCTTGTGATCGAGATTATAAGCCACTTCTTGATACAACAAGACTATTGATTTATATGATGTCTAGATTATTTCCTCATCAAATGTGTTTGGATTAAATGATTATCCATTGTGAAAATTTGATGTTGATCTGATAAGTCAGGATGTCTGTATATTTAAGTTAAGATCCTTTACTTTGCTTCTCAGAGGGAGCATTCCTAAAAAGAAGTGATCATGTTCAATTGAAGGAAAAATAATTATCACCTAACAATTTCAGTTGCACAGCTTCAATGTAAAATGAAAAGCGGGTGTTTGTAGTAAGAGGTGCAAAATGGAGCACAACAGACGAGTGATGAGCGTGAAGCCACGGAGCCCTTGAGGATTCCCTGCTGCAGACCTTTTACTCAGGGACAGCGCTTGGCACCCCATCTGAACTGGTTGGGGGTGAGACACAAGGAGACCACACTGGAATTCTAAAGGTGTACCGATGGGGTGGATGGGGTGAGTAGACTGCTCCATCCCTGACCTCAGGAATAGCAATGGGGACTCCTTAAGATGCGCACCTTTCAGACACAAATGCTGAAGAACAAAAGGGTGTGGGTTGTTCGGTAAGTGGGACGCAGAATATGGACCCCTGAAAGGGGACTGGACTGATTGATTATAACATGACCTTCTTTATGTTTAACAGATATATATTCAGCTGCTCTGTGTCGGGATCTCTGATAGACTTACGACTGCTTACATGCTCCTTTTGTCATTGTTCTTTACTCTTATCTCTGTGTGTGTGTGTGTGTGTCTATAAAAGATAAGCAGGATAGACAATCCATCAGGACCATTGGAGGCTGGGGAAGGAGAGTGGTAAGCCCATAAAGACTGGTACAGAGAATGAGTAAGGGTTCTATTATGGATGGTGAGGAGGATGTAGCTTCTCTGGTCATGTCTGATCAATAGAATTAGATCTGAGAGGAATTACTGAGAGGCGAACGATGGGTAAATATTATAGTGGGACCATAGGAAAGAAAAAAGAAAAGAGGAAAGAAGAAGAAAGAAAACATTTATATGTATATAGACATATGTAAATATATAATTATTTCAATATAATTATATATAAATGCAAATGCAGCCAGAAAGCAGGTGGAGTTTGGGCCTCTACTTAAATCCTACCTCATTTCAAGAATGGTTTGTTCCAATAGTGTGGCAGTGTATGATACTCACCTTCCAGACACAATCATGAAGACCAAAAGGGTGCATAAACAAATGTGGTGAAGAGAGTTGATGGTGCCTGGCTATTAAAAGATACAGTGTCTGGGGTCTTAAAGGCTTGAAGGTGAACAAGTGGCCATCTAGCAGGGAAGCAACAAAGCCCACATGGAAGAAGCACACCAGCCTGTGTGATCGTGAAGTGTCAATGGGAAAAGGTATCAGAAGTTCAAAACTGAGCAACCAAATTGATGAGCAGGGGTGGGGATATAGTGAGACCCCAAACCCACCTGCAAGTTAGTTGGGCAGTCCCTCTCAGAAGGGCCACATGGAAGAGATAATAAACCCAGGGTGCAGTAGAGCACTGACGAAGCACAAATACCGCTCTCTGGTTCTTTAATAGGTCCTCCCCTTAAAATGATAGTTTTTATTTGTTTGACCTCGTTAATCATGTTAGACTTGTGTATGTTCATTTGTACAATTAAGATAGTTCAATACATGAAAGCCAAGATAGATAACACTTCAGAAACTGTAACAAGAATAATAGTTCTCTGAGGGCATGGGAAGAAACAGCTGAAAGCAGATGACTGTATAACCCCACTAGAGGGAAGCGAACAACAGAGATGTAGGTAAATGTATATATTGGATAGTGTAAAATCTGGCAAAAAATAAGGATTCTTTGTGGGGAAGGGAGTACTTCCTTTCTTATATTTCTTTCTTCCATAATTTCTGCCAATGGTTAACTTAAAAGCTTTAAAATTTACTTTAACTATTCACTAATTTCCCCCTTGATTTTAAAATTCATATTGATTATCTGTAAATATTTGGTTCTGTCTCATCAATTATCTCTGAACACCATGCCATGTTTTCTGAATATACTCTTAACACACTTCCCATTTTCTCTTATGTAAATGAAATTCCAAGCCATCAAAAATGAAATGGAAAACAGAAAAAATCTATTTTCTAGGCATTAGGGAGCTGAAATAAATTGGTAGAGACCATCTTGAGTCTGATAATCTTATCATTTACAATGCCTAGGATGAAAAATCCAAGATAAATGTTGTTGTATTCATTATCAGAAAGAACATTTCAAGATCTATGTTGAAGTTCAACACTGTCTGTGATAGAATAATGTCTATATGCCTGTGTTAGTCTGGGTGCATTAGAAAAACAAATCCACAGAAACTCATATATGAGAGAGTTTTACATTAAGGTTAAGTGCACATCAAGAAAACATCCCAACCCAGGGCTGCTCAAACCCACAAATTCACCATTAATCCATATGTCTGACACCAATCCACAAGTCCTACTCCATCTCACAAAACACACACTATAATGCCAACTGCAGGAGGAAAGCTGAATCAGTGGATGTGCAAGCATCTCAGCACTGGCAGGGGTCTCCACACAGCTGCTCCAGTACCCAAGGTTCATCGGGGTAGGTAATGAGGCTTCTCCTCAGGGATGGCTTGCAGGAAGTGAGCCTTGCCAGCTGAAACAAGAACTGACTAAGGTAGCTGCACATTGGGCTGACCATCACAAAGCAAGAGACCCAAGAACTCAAAAGGCAAGGCTCACCGAGTCATTTATCTCTCCACCCTTCAATTAATCCCACATGTGTTTATCAGCCTGGTTGGCACAATAAACTTTATCAGTGCCTGGAAGGGAATTCAGTTAATATAACTGCTCAATTTATGCTCAAATCACTAAAGCTCATGATGAAGACATTGAAGAACTCTCCAAACTTCTTCAGTATGAAATTGATCAAACATTAGATTAAGATGCATTAATAATCACTGTTGATCAGAATATGAAGTTTAGAATCATAGAGGAAATACAAATATTTGGAACTATAACTTTGCTGTTAGAAATGAAGTTTGATATTGCATGATAGAATTTTGCATGATTAATGAATTTTTTAAATTGAAAATGTCCTTTTTTCTAACAACATCCATAGTGTCTCTCCACATGAATCTCTAGATGCAGGAACTGAATTGACTATATTTGTGGGAAGAAATGATGCAGAAACAATATCAGCAGCCAAAACAATGCCAGGGGTTGACTATGGCCATATGCAAATTCAGATAAAGACCCATTGAAAACTAATTACAGAAGACCTTCTTTGAGGTCAGATAACATAAAAAACATCATTCATGAAGAAAGCAATCAGCCACTCAAAGATGGGGGGTGGGAGACCAAAATGAATGTCATAAGCGACTCTGAAATTTGCTCTTGAATGTAGAGTAGATAAGAAAATAAAAGAAGTGATAAAGCAAAAGAGCTGAACAGAAAATTTGGAAAATACAAAGTCGAGTATTATGAAGTCATGTTCAGAGATTTGGTGAAAACTAAAAAGGAAGAATACACTAAGCATATCTGAAGTAAAATAATTGAAGGAAAAAACGTACGCCTCAAGTTGAAATATCAAAGGCTTCTATGGATAAAATTGCAAGGAAAATGTTGTGTGATCAACATAGGTTGCAGCAGTATATTCACAGGGAGCTGCCAAAGGCTCAGACCACATTCTAAAGAGGACCTGGAACAAGGGATATCATTGGTGATGTTAGATATTTCTTGGCTTAAAACAGATAATACAAGAAATATGTTTACTTGTATTTCATTCACACTCTAAAGATATTTGACTGTGCAGATCTTAATAAGCTATGAACAACCTTTAGAAGAATGGGAATTCCAGAACACTTCTTTGTGCTCATGAGGAACTTGTCCATGGGTCAAGAGGCAGTGAGAACAGAACAAGCTGATACTGCATGGTTTTTCGTTTATTTTTTAGGGGTACCCCCTTGGATATATATTCTTGGTGTACATATGGATACTTTCCAAAGTTTTGTTCTGTACATTTAAAAACACTCGGTAACATCTCCTTAATGTCCTTCACCAGATGATTCGTTTTCCAGAGCTGGAGTTCGCCCATCCCAAGGGACCAGAGTGTGGGACAAGAGAAGCAGCATTTCCCTGGAAAGGGCGTGATGAGGAGCGTCCCGGCTTCGGGTTCCACTTGCGGTCAAGTCCATCTCAAGGGCCGGTGAACCCAGAAGAGAACTGTGAGCTCTCTGCGGAAGTCCATTGCTGGGCTTCTCTGGGAGGCAATCTCCTGTCGCTTAGCAGCTGAGAACGTCACCGCTTTGTCCTCCTCAGGAATTCAGAAAGGTGTCCAAACCAAAGATAATTTCAGAATACAGAATCCTGCTTTCCATTTCATACATTCTCATTAGTAAATGGAAATTCCATCTAGCAAAGCACTCATTTATAAATATGATAGTAAGTGCAGTCTATTTTTCAAAAACAATTTTTTCCCATATATCCATTTAGAAGTCTACAACTCAAAGAAGAAGATGCAACTTGCTACTCGCAAGTCCTTCGTGGCGCGGCGCGCGTCGGGCAGCGTCGGACTGTCTGGGTGGCTTCACAGGCTGCGCAGGGGTGGAAAGCTTCTAACTTCCTCCCGTGGAGTGGCTGCCGGTTTCCAAGTGCTGACCTTGTGGTTAACACGGCAATGCCAACCCCCTCCCCCACCGGGGCTCCATTTCCAAACAAACGACACATTCCCAGCGCCACCGCGATCCAATGGGGGTGGTGGAGGACTACGTAGGTATACCTCGACCCTTTCCATCCCATTGTTTTTGCTTCAGAGCAAGACTTAATGTAGTTTTTATCACAGTGGATTTGTGATGGCGGTATGCGCCACGGTTCGTGGTTTCTTTCATGCATCTTTGCATAACGCACCATGTAATTCGTTCTGCTAGTTGTAAATTGTGCCTTTATCTCTTAGTACCTTTGATGTTTGAATTAGTTTTCAGTGTCTGGCTTGATTTTAGGCTTTTTAAAATTATGTGATTAAAATAGACTTTTAATGTTGTGAAAGTACTTTTCCCTCATCTTTTGTAAAACCGTTTTATTATTTCATCCCCCTCATACACAGGTCCTTTAATATTTCAATAAAGCAACAGGGAAATATTTGCACTTGTGATGGTGTGATTCTAATAAAGCATACGATTTAGGCCTTTGGAGGTACAGCTATTGATCTCTCTATATATGCATACACACCCCTATGTATATACATATGCATCTGTACATTTATGTTGATGTTAATGTACAATAGCAGACTGCAGTAAAAGATTTATTCACGTTGGCAAAACTGTGGAACTACTACTTTCATGACAAAGTGACTTTGGCCTTTTGCTCTAAGCTGGTAGGCATCCTGATACCAATGGCAGGGGAGTGGTCTTATCAGGATTCTTCATTTTGACATCCAGGTAAACATGCAGCAATAAGAACCATCCGTTTTATAGAATAAACAGTTTCATTTTCTGGGTTTGCATAAGCAATTTTTCTTCCTCATCTGCAACTTTCTTTCAAAGTTCTATCTTCCATAATTAAATGTGGGATGCAAATGTGGTTCTAGGATGGGTTATTACAGTGCATGATGCTGAGGCTGTTTAATTTTCCTTTTCCTTCACTAAACCATTTTCTCTCCCATATGATCACTGTTTGAGCTCACAAATGGTTTATTGGTGGTGACGTCATTGAATACAGCTGCAAATACGGAGGGAAAAGTTTTTTTAATATTAAACTAGCATATTTCAATGGAAAAATTTTTATTCACACATTTCTAATGCCCTGTGGAATATTTAATCCTAGATCCTCATGCAGCATTTCAAGTTCACTCTGTCTACCATCTCACATTTCTTCTTACGTCATTCATTTTTTCCGTGAAATATCAGGAATGGAGGTGCAGAGGTTGTGCTTCATTTTATCCATGGTCCCCGTAGTGCAGGGCACGTGGGCCCCCTGGTCCATGAGAAGGGCTCAGTAAACTCGTACAAGACAAAGAAACGTGCTTCTCTTTCTGAGTTGCCAGGAGGAGTGTATCCTACTAACACTCGTAAGCTTGGGCCTTCACTGCAATGTTTGCCTCTCCTTAAATCCAATCAGTTACTCACTTTTGTGTATTTTGAACCAGCAGTGTCTTTGAAATACAACTTTTTTTTCTCCATTCCCACTGTTTATTTTTGTGGCCAAGATTTTATTGTTTCCCTTTTATAATAAAGCTTTTGATCTCCCTGTTTTCAATCTCTCTTGCCCACTCTCTTCTACACACTACTGTCAGGATATTCCTTGGTTGTGATTTTTAAGCCTCCTTATTAGCTACCTTTATCTTTGAGATAAAGGACCTCTGAAAGGTAGTTTCAAGGCCAAGTTTGTTTGTTAAGAGACTTGGAGATTTTATATTATTCTTCCATTCCTCTGAAAATAGGCCATCCAATTATTCTTTCTTTATCTCATGTGGATGGACGGAAGACAGGATGTTCTCGAAACCAATAAAAACTGCTCCCTGTGTGTGTGTGTTTAAAATGAGAAGAGTTCCATTTAAATCATTAATATTAACTGATACACTCTCCATATGATTATTCTCATTTCTCTTTTTATCCCTAGTGCGTTGTCCTGTGGGACATCACTAGCCAACCTTGGAACCTCAATGGACTGTTTGCCTCCCCAATCCAAACATTTACTCATGAAGTGGACACTTCACTACTTCTGAGGCTCCACGCTTTGCTTGCCTACTTTTCTAAATATTTATGTATCATTTATTTAGCACCTACCAAGTTACAATATTTGTGGTATGCGGCAAAAAATAACATGATTTCCCTCAAAAGAAATAACATTTTGGGGTAGAAGAGAAACTATATTTCCATAAATAATTAAAAAAAATAAACCACAGAACAAAAAGAGTGAAATTCATAGTGTGCATAGGGAAGCTCATTGAATATCCGCCATGTTATTTATCTCAGTGTCACAAACTTACTATCAGCATTTTGTTATTATTCCCTAATAGAACTGCATACATTACCCCGTTTGTATAAAGCTCCACAGTTTGTTCAAAGAATCCTTAGTCATTCTTCATTTACATGATATATCGATACATATCTAGATATATCCTTATTGTGTGCTTTATGTGTACTTGGGCTTTATAATTTTCTGCATATAACGTGGCAGGAACAACTGGAATATTTTATTTTGCACTGCTGTGGTCTCCTCACTGCTATAACTTCGTCCCCCACCCCAACAGTTTCATTGGCACATAATTTACATAACTTACCACTGAATAGTTTATTTATAGAAAGGGAACTTGTATAAGCACCACCACATCAGTCTTAGAGCACCATACCCCCCTCCCCCCTCATGGCTAAATCCCCTTTAAAGTGAGTGGTGCAATCACAGTCCGTTCTAGGGCTCCCTCCCCCTCCTGCCTTCCTTACTGATGCACAAGATCCCCTTTCCATTCTTAGCGCCTTTCCCCACCCCTGCATCCCCTGTAACTCCTCGAATCCATAATTGTCACTGTATATCCCCTCCTCCTGGGCTTCACAGCTGGGAAACCCAGAAGGACACAGTAACAGTCAAGTGTCACTACCGTGGTTAGGGCACATCGGAGCACACACATGCAATCCCAAAGTTAGTTTTCAAATGTTGTTGTTATAACTGACAACAGGATACCAACAGGACATTTTGAAATGTTATTCTCTCCTGCAATTGAAAGAACCCGATCTGTAGCATTCCTTTTGCAATTCCGGACTTTCAGCCCTTTCCTCCAGACCTTCTGTCCTTCCCCAATGGAATGCTGCTGTCCTGTGACTAGTTCTCCTTTCTCTGATACACGCTTATGCCTAGACAATCTTGTCCAATCTCAGATTTCCAACTATTTTATCCCACTGTTACCAAGTAAACAGTTTTCCCGAGATTTACGTTGTTATAAGTAGACATGAAAGCTGGGACTTAGAAATATAGCATGGATTTCAAACTGAACATACCTCAAGTTAAACTTACTATCATCTTTTTCTTCAAACATTTTTGTCTTATAGATATGCAAGAATACTGATCTATACAGACCACCTCTGTGTGGAACAGAACATTAATGCTCATATGTTGAATCTGAAGACAATAAAAACTAGACCATGAGAGCCAAAACACAACTTTGAATGTATCCCACCTGAATTTCAACAACAGATTTGATGCACTGAATATTAATGACAGAAGACCTGATGAGCTGTGGGATTACTTCAATAACATGATACATGAAGAAAGCAAAGGGTCATTTAAAACAAGAAAGAAAAAAGATCAAAGTGGATGTCACAAGAGGCTCCAAGACTTGCTCTTAATCATAGATGAACTAAAGCACGAGGGAGGAATACAGAGTCAAAGAGCAGAAAATGTTAAAAGGAAGTATAAAAATACAAAGTAAAATATTAAAATGAACTGGGCAAATACCTGCAGCTAGAAAACCAAAAAGGAAGAACATGCCAACACATTTTTAACTGAAACAACTCGAGAAACTTCAAGCCTCGAATTGAAATATTGATAGATTCTAAGGGCAAACTATTGAATTATGCAGAAGCATCAAAAGAAGATGGGAAAAATACACCGCGTAACTGTACCACAAAGAATTATTCAACATTCAACCATTTCAAGAGGTAGCACACAAGCAAGAGCCAATGGCACAGAAGGAAGAAGTTCAAGCTGCACTGAAATCATTAACCAATAGCAAGGCTCCAGGAGTTGCTGGAAGACCAAGTGGAATCTGGCAAGAAGCCGATGAAGCACTGGGAGCACTCACTCGTCTATGCAGGGAAGATTGGATGGCAGCTGCTTGGCCAGCTGACTGGAAGAGATCCATGTTCGTACCCATTTCAGACAAAGATGACTCAACAGCCTACGAGAATTATAGAACATGCCAGTACAATTCTAGTGAAGATTGTCCAAAAACTGGTAGGGAATGGCTAGAGTTGCTGTTGGATTTGGAAGAGGATATGGAATAAGGGATATCACTGGTGACTTCAGATAAGTCTTGACTAAAAACAGAGAATACTGGAAAGATGTTTACTTGTGTTTTATTGGCTACCCTAAAGCATTCAACTATGTGGACGATACAAACTATGGATAGTTTTGAGAAGAATGGGAACTCCAGACACTTTATTGTGCTCACATGGACCCTGTACATGAATCCAGAGGCAGTTGTGTGAACACAACAAGGGCATATTGCGTACAATCAGGAATAGTATGGGTTAAGGTCACTTCCTTTCACCCTACTTATTCAGTCTATATGATGACCAAATAATAAGAAAATCTGGATTATCTGTAGGAAGGATTATTAACAATCTGCGGAATGCAGATGACACAACCTTGCTTGCTGACAGTGAGGTGAACTTGAGCTGATGAACATCAAGGATTGTAGCCTTAGGTATGGATTGTAACTCAATGTAAAGAAGACCAAAATTTTCACAAGGGGACCAATAGCTAAGGGCTTGGTCTTGCTTGGATTCCAGATCAATGTTCATGGAAGCAGCAGCTATGAGCTCAAACAGTGCAGTGCATTGGTTAAATCTACTGCATACGCCTCTTTAAAGTGTTTAAAAGTAAGTATGTTGCTTTGAAAAACTATAGTGTGTCTCACCCAAACCATGACTCATGTGGATATGAAAGTGGCACATTGAATCAGGAAGAACAAGTACATCTGAATTATGGGGTTGGTGAAGAATATAGGAATTACCATTGACTGCCAAAGAACAAGCAAGCCTGTGTTAGAAGAGTACAGACAGAATATTCCCTAGAAGCGAGGGTGGCACAACTTGGGCTTATGTACTTTGGGCATGTCAGGAGGGACCAGTCCCTGGAGAAGGACATCGTGCTTGGGAAAGTGGAAGGCATTGAAAAAGAGGAAGACTTTTGACAAGAAGGGTTGACACAGTGGGTGCATCAGTGGGCTTCAACACAAATCAATTGGAAAGCTGGCATGGACCAGGCAGTGTTTCATTCTGCTGCCCATAGGGTGTCTATGAGTCAGAACCAACTAGAGGGTATATAGCAACAATGGCATCTCCATGTTAACACATTTCAATAGCTTCCCTATTTTTGAGCATTTTGTTCTAAATTGTCCCTTCACAGTATTGCTCTAAAGAGATCCTGTTACATCCTAGTGATTTGCCTACAACACTCTCAAGCATCGTGGGCTATTTTCTTCCATCTCCCGACAAATTCTAGGCCTGAAAATAAGGACTGCATCCTCCTCCTATATTTTTACCACTCCTTCTTTTCTATCTCATGGTATCTGTTTGAATTGGATTGCATCCTCCCAATATATATATTATATATCTGTCTCCTATACCAGTGGATGTCATTGCAACAGATGGCATGGGTGTTGGCCATATCTGCCCTCTGCTTACTTCTCTGATTCTGCAACGAGGCAAAAACCAGACATCCCTTCATTCTCCACCTTTCCTCAACCTATTCTGACATCAATCGTCCTTCCCATAACACGCTGCTTCTCTGTTGGGTTTAATAATTTAATGAAATGGACACGCAGAACTCACAGGCAATATTCGTGATTAGGAAGAAGAGTTATTATGGAAGTTAACAAGTTAGCATGGGTCAGGCTCAGTAAAGAGCAGGGATCCACAGTTTGATCCGCAGCTGGCCATCAAAACTATCTCTTCCTGAGCCTTGCAACGACATGGTGCCTAGATTTTGCCTCTGTAGACCAGGAAACCAGCCCACCTTTCATTGTGTGTCACAATTTGGGCCAGATGAGGAGAAAGTACCTCATAGTCTTGGCCCTACTCCTCTGATTCTTTCGGCCATGGTCTCTGATACAGCCTCTGCCACTTCACACTGAGACCGTGAAAGTGATCTTCCAAATGGTCCTGGCATTTCTCTCTGTGGCCCTGGTGGCTCATATACACCACGGAATGGCTTTGATAGAGGTGTAGTTGCCATTAGCCAACGAAATTCCCAAAGAAAATGAAGGGTGACGTCTTAAGCCACACCCTCTAGCAATGTAATCTTAAAGATGCCCCCAAGGAAGCAAATACTATGAATTGGTTCATACCCTTTGCTAAGGTCAAGAATTAATTCCACCTTAATCCAGTAACAGAACTCCCTCCAAAATGAGATCATAGGCCAGGGCAGAGATTTATAATACATCACATACAAAACTAGGACTGGAAGGGCCATATTGATTGACTATATCACAGTAATCCTATTTGAAAAGAGGGCTTTTCTTTCGTTGATGAGGAAATTGCATTATAGTGTAGCTCTTAAACCTGATCACTGCTGAGTAATACAAAGAGTAGAATGAATGCAGACACGCACAGGGAGAAGACAGAAACATATACGAATTTGAATAAAAGAAAAGCGAAGGTTTCCCACTGACACGAAGCTGAGTGAGGGGCCCACAAAAAGAATCCGAACGATGATGACTGAGACCCTAATTTCTGCTTTAGCCTCCAGAACGGTGACTGTCTACATGTCCAGTCTTTCCAGTCCCCTGCTGCGGCATTTCTGTGATGACAGCCTCGGTAGAAACCGCATCCTTCCGCACAACCCACCCAGAACACACCCTCTAAACTGAGCCCGATTCCCCACACTCAATGAAAACTTCAGTTCCTGACTCTCTGTACCTGTTTCCAGAAGACCTTCTGCCATAATTCTAATCATTGCCAACATGTAAAAAGGTACTTCTTCTAAATCCGTAACCTTCTTGCCTCAGATATTCACTTCTTCTATCTTGCCTCACTTCAGGTTGTATACCCGTAGCCCCTGCATTTATTTATCTTGCCCTGGTTGCTTGGTTAAGCCCAAGCCTTAGCTCTACTTGTAACTTTCGGCTCCTTCTAGTCCTGTGCCCACACCCAAGACTCTGTCTTGAGAAGAGCACTGCAAACACGAAAAGACGGGGAATCTCACTGACCACAGACTTTCAGTGGGCTCACCACGTTCACCAGCACCCTAAGACAATTCCACAGCCCGTTCATTGTCCCACTCTTCTGGACTGCTTTCTGATAGCTTCTCTTTTCTATCTCCAGCTCCTTTGCCCTCACTCTTAGTTTTGCCTTGACATGCTATAGCGTGTTGCACAACACGTGTATGTATGTCGTGTATAGCATGTTGTCATGCTATACCGTGCTATAATATGCTTGAACAAAGAACACAACAGGAAACATTTTTCCACTCTGGTTTAAGTGCAGAGATTTCTATTGCTTTTGGAATGGGGTATAATCATATTTGTGATTTTCTGACGGAATCTGGCCGTGGAAATTGCATGCAAGTATTAAGAACCATTTGCCAGCAAAAACATTTTAATAGCTTATGATTCATCACATTCCCTTTCTGCTTGCTAGCAACTACTGGAGTCCCTATGCAGGCGACTGCGTCATACTGCAAACATGGCATGAAGCAGGTCCTCCAGCTCACATGTCATCCATGGAACAGTGATTTTTCAAGTAGACCCTTTAAAAGAGTTTATGTTTATTCTTCTTATATATCCCTGAGATGGGTTTTAAAATTATTTTTATGTTATGTTTAGGATGTGATATGTATTATAAAAGGTAGTTTTCTCTGTTTTAATTCTATACATTTAGACAGTAAGCTCAAACTAATTATATACCTTCCAAATAAAGGCAACTCAACTGAATGTAGAAATTACAAAATTGTATCAGCATCACATGCAAAAAAATTTGTTGAAGACAATTCAGAAATAGATGCAGCAGTATATGGAATGAAAGCTATGAGAAATTCAAGCCACATTCAAGAGAAGATGTGGAACCAGGCATATCATTGCTGACTTCAGATGGATCTTGGTTAAAAGCAGAGTATCCGGTGGGTGTGTACATAAGTTCTATTGACTGCATGAAGACATTTAACTGTGTGGATCATAACAAACTATGGATAGCATTGGGAGGAAGGGGGGTTCTATGAAACCTGACACTTGTACATAGAGCAAAACAAGTTTGTGGGCTCTTCATAAGAACACAGGGACTGACTACTGCATGGTAGAGATGGCGTCCCCAGGGGAAGTGCAGCAACTGTAGGAGCAGGAGGTCGACAATGCTGGACCCAGCTGAAAGCTCAGGGTCAATCTCAGCTATAATTATTGAACTTGGGATAACTGGGCTCCTCCAATGCTCAGTCAACCCAGGTACTCTTCTCTCAGCCGACTGTCGCAGAGGACCTGGGGCCTAGGAGGGTCCACAGGCCTAGGGTCTTCTCACAACTTCAAAGACCAAAACTGCTGCTCACCACCACAACTGGAACCAATAGGTAATTATTCGTAATTGATTATATACCAATCAGCTCTAGAAAGTTCCTGGAAAAAGGAAATTTCCTGTGATCTTTTTGAAGACCACTCAAACAAGTATGGCTTTGGGGGTAAAAGCTTGAAACACTGTATTTGCATGTTATAATTGTAAATAAAGCTTCTCTAACATTGCACAGCTAGTACAGAACGATCCCGTGTTCCCTGCCCCGTTGGTTCCCCCGTGGCTGACTCTCACATGCTTGCAGTGCAACGCAAGCCCAGAACATGACGCCCACATGGAGTTCTCACTCGCGCCATCACCTGTAGAGAGAGACTGGCTGGGCCCCGTCAGCCAGGAACCTGTCCATCAACACGAAAGCAGCCCCCAGGCACCTGCTTTCCAATCCCCTCCTCCATAACTGTTGCCACACTGTATGAACAGTTTGGTTTTGAAACATTGTTTAAAGTGTTGATTTTACACATATACGTTGGGAAAATAAAATCAGGGAAGATGTGTATCAAGCTTGAATCCTTTCACCATTCTTCTTCAATCTGTATCCTGACAAATACTCTGGTCAGCGGACTATAGGATGAAGGACATGGCCTCGGGATTAGAGGGAACTTATCCCTAACCTGCAGGATGCCGATTCCGTTCCGGACTTGCTGAAAGTGACGGTGATGAAGGAATCTAGCCTTCACTGAGGATTGCAACGCAGTATAAAGAAAGCCAAGTTCCTCATAACTGGACAACAGGCACCATCGTGCATGATAAATGGAGCAAAGATGAAAATTGTCAAGGGTTTCATTTTACTTGGATAAAACAATCAATGCCCATGCAGTCAAGAAATCCAATGTTGCAGTGTATTGGGTTAATCTGCTGCACAGGCCTTTGTACACTGTTGAAAAGAGAAGCTGTCACCTTGAGAAGTAAGGTGCACTTGACCCAAGTCAAGCCATTGTCAGTTGCCTCCTCTGCACAGGACAATTAGACGGTGAGTAAGGAGGGCTGGAGAAGAACAGACGCCTTTGAATTATGGTGTTGTTGAAGAAAACTGGAAGGACCATCGACTGCCAGAACAACAAACAGATCCATCTTGGAGGAAGTCCAGCCAGCATCTTCCTTGGAAGGGAGAATGACGAGACTTCTCACCTACTTTGAACATGTTAATAGGAGAGACCTGACGCTGGAAATGGCATCATGCTTGGTAAAGTAGATGGTCAGCTAAAAAGCAGGAAATGAGTGAGATGAATTGACATCATGGTGCCAACGATGACCTCAAACATAGCAACCGATATGAGGATGGCCTAGGAACGGACAATCTTCTGTTAAGGGGTCAGTATGAGTCAGAAAGGACACAACGATGTCTAACAACAGCATTTACATAATAAATATACTTCTACCGAAATGAAATTTAGATGACCTTTTTGAAATATATTGTAAATAGTTGTTCATTATGAGTCCCAGTGAACTTGATGGCAGCCGTGTGTGTGTTATATCATTTATTTTTCTTGTTAATGCATTTTACTTTCCAAAACTGATAACTTAATTATTTTTATTGCAGAAAGATGTTGTAAAAACAATGTTTACCTATTCTTGAATGAATTTTTTTCTGAAATGATATGATTTAAAAAAAGGAAAGACATATTTCCTTTCATTTTGCTTCAATGAAATCCTTTCCAAAAATAAATGGGAATAACAGACGTGGATAACTTTAACATGGAAAAATTTACTCTTTACCAGTTGAAGAGGCTAGAGGTGCAGATTCGGGTCATTGGAGTAGCTCTAGGGCCTGCTTTCTACAGCTGTAGGCTCCCTGGAAAGGTGCTTGTCTCCTTAAAAAACTCTGTGATCTGATGTTTTTGGTTATTTCCATCAGACTTCCCCAGTTCTAGGTTTTCAATGTATCATTTCTACCAGGCCCCAAGAATACTTGTGTTCCTGACTCTGCTTACTTCTCTTATAAAAGGTGATTCATGCAACACTCCAGAGAAACTCGTCTTCTATCCCACCCTATTCCTTTCTTATTAACATAACAATCATGTAACCTAATTCTGTCTCTCTCTAAAAATCAACAGTCTTAGAAACTCCCAGTGGGCAGTTCCCCTCTTCTATGGGGTCACTATGAGTTGGAATCAACATTGAATGCAGGGTTTGGATCCTGTTTTTGGAAACCTGATTCATTAACCAAAGACAGAGTTTAGGATTTCTAATGCATAGGACAATTACATTAGGTCACAAAATGGAGAGGCACCATTCAAGAGCGAGAATCATGGCCCAGTTAATTAACACCCTATTTGGGGGAACAAAATCCAATTCATGATAATAGATTAGACAAAATATATAGTTTACGTTTATTCTCAAAGATTGCTTATTAAGCCATTGGTCTTATGATGCCTCTTTTCACTCAAACATTAAAATATCATTCACTATCATTAATATTATTCACCGGGTACATGTTGCCTTTTAGGAATTTTGTGGTCTGTACCCCAGGGATTTAAGAAAAAATTTAAATGGTTTGTTAATTCTTTCCAGAAAACATCTCTCAAAGACTTTCTAGTTAGCAATGATGGTGTCTCTAGATGAAAGAAATGCAAGCAATTTGATTCTATGGCCTGCTAGAAGGTGATGCATGCCACCAGAAAAGTAAATCAAAGCGAGGTGCTGGGTGATGAAGCAGTGGGAGGGTCTTCTTAAATGGACGGTCTGACATCTCATTAAATCTAGTAGCTAATCATTCTCCAGTTATGAGATTCTTTCTGTCCCCAAGATAACATGAATTGCTTTTTTTTAAACCACTACAAAAAATTTTCAATTGTCTTAGTTCATAATGAAATCTCACTAAAATTATGGGAATTTATCCTAAAACATGGAAGAGACTAACATGATTTTGGAGTAGTCAGCAAAAACTATATATAGCTAATTTACATAGTATTCTGCTGGTAGAGGTTTATTTGCTAAATGACAATCCTTAGCTTTGCAAATTTTATTCAGCAAACTCTTAATAATAGCAGGTTTGTCTTAGACTCTGGGTGAAATTATGAAAGACCTATTACTATGACAGAGGTGAGAAATTCATTGCCCTATTATCTTTTAAAACTGATTTTCAGGGTTTTCAAAAACTAATCACCTTCTAGCAGGCCACAGAATCAAATTGCTTGCATTTCTTTAATCTAGAGACACCATCATTGCTAACTAGAATGTCTTTGAGAGATGTTTTCTAGAAAGAATTAACGAACCATTTAAATTTTTTTCTTAAGTCCCTGGGGTACATACCACAAAATTTCTAAAAGGCAACATGTACCTGGTGAATAATATTAGTGATAGTGAATGATATTTTAACTTTTATTTAACATATTCTTCTTTTATATCTGTGGCAAATGTTCCTTTTATTTAGTTTTTCAACAGTAAGACTGTGACTAGAGTTTAAACAAACATTGTTTAAGAAAATAGAATTCAGATGCCATCACTTCACAGATTGCAAAACAACTCAAATTTGGCCATTGAGAGAATTCACACAAAATAAAGCTTATCCACAATTATTTTAAATAAGACCATTAGCAAATAAAAATTTCTTCATGTACACTGTGTGTGTGTGTGTGTGTGTCTTTCTGTTCACTACAGATTTTGAATTTGGATCCATTGACCTCCTCATCAGCAACTGTTTGTACAATTTTTTTTAACCGTAAAGTTTTCTTATTTGCTTCAGAAATGACAACTATTAAATTTAAACCCCCTAATTCAATATACCCTTTGCTCTTTCCTTAAAATGTATCTTCATTGATGAGTCACATTCTTCTCTTCCTTTCAGCCCATTAATCATTACATCATTTCTCTGGTATAATTACCTGTGCTGCCTTCATTGAGTTACTGGAAGAAACTTCAAATAGTGTTAGTAGTTTCCTTTTAGAAATGATAAACTGGATGATGTCCATCTCTAATGTAATTTGTTGTATTTTTTGTGCTATTACACTCAAAGAGAATATATCAACTAGTTTAACCTACAGCCCAGAGTCACTATAACCATGACTACTTTCATTTACAGAATATCCCTTCACTGTGCGTTCACACAGACTTCAGAAGTGTGGTTTAAACATGCTACACAAAGAAAGTAGTAACAGTGACAAGAACAAGCCTATTGTGTTGTGCTGGATTGTTCTTTGTGGTGGATGTTCTAAACATCACATTATACACCAAAATGGATTCCTGTTAAGCTCATGCCAAAAGGAACTCAATAATAAACATTGGTATAAATTGTGGATTGAAAAAGTGCCTTTTATGTTTCCATTTGGTTTAAGATTTCTTAAAATGTAGATAACATCACAATTTTTAATACTTTCAAAGATATGGTATTCTAGATTGCAAATAGCATACTGTACATGTTTACTTTGTGCTTGATTCTTGCTGGCATATCACTGAATTCGATTTTTCTTCAAAAATTCATAGCGCAAAATTGGTTAAAGTAGAAATGTATTTTGCTTTTTTAATGTAACATTTTCATTTATTTTAAGTGTGAACACATGGGCAATGAATGTGGCTATGAAAATTTAAAACAATTAAAAAAAATTATTTTATGTATATGATGCAATAATCTGATATATCACTTTATTTGCCCTATAAATGAATATCAGTGGATTATCATGGCTAAGAATGGCATAGAAATAGGGGGCAGTTGGAGACCACAAATTAAAACAATAATTTGTAAGTTACATTTTTACACTGATAAATGCATAGGATTCAGAATAAAATTAAAATTTTGACCCCATCATAAATTTGTTAAGAAACATGTATATTTAAACAATTTCTTCATGTGTAAAATGCTAATAATAATAATAATATAACCTTACAGAACTAATATATAGCTTAGTGAGATAAAATGAAAGCATATAATATTAAGAATGAGCAGGTAAAAATATAGAATGAAGTTATAAATTTAAAAAGTGTGAAAACATAGGTTACATATAGTTAATAAGTTACAATGTTTACTGAGGTAAAATTGTGTATTGTATTGAATTTTATATGATTTATTTATATCAGCAATAGGAATCTTAGTATTATTTTACATTTTAGAAATGTTTTCTGGCAATTAATGGTAGTGATCTAGAGGGGAAATAGCAGAGCCTTGCATTTCAGGGCAACCAGAATGAGAAAATGGGGTTTGAAAATCTCACATACTACAGGAAGCAGATTGAATGGAGGTTGAGTACACAGACTTGAGAATTAGCTTAAAGTGCTTCCGGACACTGGTGGTTTAATGGTTAAGTCCCCCAATGTTGACCTAAAGGTGGGAAGGTTGAATCCACCTGCTACTCAACAGGAGAAAGATGTAGCCATCTCTTCTTTAAAGATTAAAAATAAATAGTAAACAAATAAGCCTTCAAATCCACTTTGATTGAGACAACCCCTATAGGGCAGAGTAGAACTGCTTCATAAGGTATCCAAGGATCTAACCCTTTACCGATGCAAAAGCCTTCTTTTTCTCACTCAGAAGAGCTGGTTGGTTTAGCACCGTCTACTTTGGACTGGCAATCCAACATGTACCTAAAACTCCACCAGGGACCCTTGTAACGATGACAGCCTTGGAAACCCTATGAGACAGCTCCTCATGTGTATAGTGCAGAGAGTCATAACACTTCAATAGACTTGTAACCAAGATGAAATTAATAATGTCCATCGCACACTTAGCAAAACATCTGCCACTTAAAATTCTAAACTGAAATATTATCTAATTGACATCAGGCAGAACTGATAACATGGCATCTTCTGATTGAATAAGGTGAAGACGGAAGGAGCCTAGGAGACTCCTGGTCATGCAGTGAACAACCAGACTGGAGTGGAGGTGTTATTTAGAGCATCCTGAGTTTCTGTCTGAGGCAGAAAAAAAACCTTCTTTCAAAAATGGATAGTGCACAGCATGAGTGCACAGGATTGTGAATATGATTAATGTCACTAACTTGGATACTTGAAAATTGTCAAGGGACATTTCTATAGAGAGATAGAAATGATTGAAACCATTAAAATTTAGTTTTACCTCAGTAATTTCTGTTTGAAGATTATTTCTAAGCATGGCCATCGCATCTTAGCTGGTTTCACTTCTCAACTTAGGCTGTACTTCAAATAGCATTCTGCTCTAGGATTACATTAGCGTTAGTATTTAAGGCAGCTATAGAAGCCAATTGGGTGGTTGAAATTGCCTGAAATCCTGACCATTGTTGTTTCCATATTTCCTGAATAAGTGAACTATTCCATGTATTTACTTTTACTCTGCTCTTCTCTCTATAATGAAAAAAAATGGCACATCATAATTTTCTTTGTCTGTGATAGGAGAAAGTACATTGAATTTTTATCATTCAGTTCTAAAACTAACTTCCACTGAAATGACATTGTACTGAGACAAAATGCTGTCAGCATTTTTGAATCCTTTTCTCTGATAACAGAAAATGAACAGATTATAAATTATTTAGCTTTATTGAAGAATAAAAAATATACCAGAATTTTAGGTGATAAAATAGAGTACTGGGAATGGTGGGCACCTTCCCTTGCCACGAACAAGGTGTTGGTCCAATGTAAAATATATGTAGTATGATAAAGGGAGTAATAATAATGGATCATGCATTTTAAATAATGCTTCCAATAAGGGTCAGCCTTGTTGATGCTGCTTGTTGCTGTATAGTTGGTTACAGCTCAAAGCAATGCTTTGGACAAGGAAACAAAATAAGACCCAGTTTTGTGACTCTCATGTTTGAAGCCATTGTCACAGCCACTATGTAGTCTTTAACCCTACCTCATTGGAAGTAGTCTCAAATTCATCTTTCTAATATAAATGATTTTCCCATCTTTATATATTTAATTATCTACTAATAACATCTCTCACTAACAATAAGAAATTGTATGAAAGTCATATAGCATTGATGAGATTGTCTTCTAAATTAAAGAAATAAGCATGTTAATAGGCATGCATAGTCAGTAAAACTACCTTAGCTCTAATATGTGAAACTCTTGTTTTCTAGGTTATAATCTTAAGGAGTTAATTTGTTTTATTCTCTTAAATTGTTTGGAAACATAGGGTACTGTCTGTGGCATATACATTTATGGAATTTGAAATCTGAATCTAAGTGAACATAATGATCATTAATAGTATGCTAATTCTAATTGACTGGGCAACAAAATTTACACACAATGACACTTTCAACTTGTGAATTATTAAATAGTGCCCTCTGTCAAGTCCATTCTGATTCATAGTAATCTTATATAGAATTCCTAAGCTTGTAAAAATGTTATGGGAAAAATAAGTCTCATCCTTTACTAGTGGTTTGAACTTCTGATCATGTGGTTAGCACACTAGCATCTAACCCACAACACCACAAGAGCTCCTGAATATCATATAGCCAACAAACCAAAGCCACTGCCATCAAGTCAATTCCAACTAGTTTTCTAGAATCACTATCAGTCAGCATTACCTCAAAGTCAGTGAGTTGACTTGAATTGAAGCTTTAAATAATTACGGGAGCAGATAAGCTCCACTTTATCCTCTAGAGAAGTGGCTCTTAACCTGTGGGTAGGGACCCCTTTGGGAACGACCCTTTCACAGGGGTTGCCCAATTCATAACAGTAGTAAAATTACAATGATGAAGTGGCAACAAGGAAAATAGTTTTATTGTTGTGGGGGTCATTACAACACGAGGAACTGTATTAAAGGGAAGGTTGGGAACCACAGCTCTAGAGAGTTTAAAGCACCTGACAAGTAAATTCAAATCACCAAATGTTCACTTAATCATTTAAGAATTATGCCAGTAATCATTTAAGAATTATGCCAGGTCCACTAAGTCTTCTTAAACAAAATTCACGGGTGGCAATAAAAATCTTATGGAAAGTGCAGTTAATGCCTGATGTATCTTTAAAGCTAAGGGGAAAAGGCCATAATTTGTTGAATAACAAGCACCACCCATCAGTTTGTCAGAATGTCGTGGCTTGTTTATTGCTATGATGTTAATATTTAAAATACCAGCAGAGCGTCCTATGGTAAATAAGTTTCATCAGAGCTTCCAGAGTAAAACAGATTATAAAAAAGAAAGAAGTAGCCTACTTCTGAAGAATTAGCCACTGAAAATTTTAAGGAAAGCAGTGGAACAGTATCTTATACAGTGATTGAATTTGAGCTCTTCAGCTTAAAATAACTGAAAGTATGACTAGGGGAGAGTTATGTCCTCAGCCTTAATGACTTAGATGGTGCCAAACCTTTTGAACCTGAATTTATTGATGAAGCACACCTGCAATTACAAACACTGAAATAATTACAAACATTTATTAATCATCAGAACGGCAAATATTTAGGGTATGAATCTTGGAAATTTTGAAACTGTCATAAATAAACAGAAATATTATTGATATCATATGCAAGCAAAATTTCGCTGAAGATAATTGAACAATTGCAGCATGACATTGATAGGGAGCTGCCAGATGTTCAGGTTGGACTCAGAAGAGGACATGGGGTAAGGAACATCATTACTGGCGTCAGATGGATACTGGTTGAAAGAAGAAAATACCAGAAGGATGCTTACCTGTGTTCTATTGAAATTGTGGATCATAACAAACTATGGACAGCTTTGAGAAGTATGGGAATTCCAGAACACTCCATTATGCTCATAAGGAACATGTACATGCATCAAGAGACAGTTGTGTAAGCAGAACAAGGAAATACTGAATGGTTATAAATAAAGAAAGGCGTGCATCAGGATTGTATCCTCTCACCATATTTATCCATTCTGTATGCTCAGCAAAACATCAAAGAAACTGGATGACATAAACAAGAATGCAGTATCAAAATGGAGGATGCTTCCAGCCCACTGACACCTGTGTGCTTCCAGCCCACCAAGAGCCAACCATGTGCTGCCCATGGATGGCCCTGCACTGGGAGGAGGCCCAGGATAGACCACCTGTGGTACTTACATAATCTGGTGTCAACTTGTGTCTTTTAAGAGTGAAGGTGTGGAGTTTAGCCTGTTAATTCGGTCACTACTTGATGGCCTCATTTGGAGGCGCTCTGGAGATAAATAGCTCTTTGGAGGCGGGACACATACGCTCTCTGCTTCATCTCCCTGTGAGACATTCCTGTTGACAAGCCATGTGGAGCTATGCTGATGGTTGTCAGAGCCTTGGAGCTGGAGGAGCCACGTGGAGACCCATGTGGAGGTTAAGATGTTTTCACCACCACTGGATCCACCCACTGGTTTGTGATCTCCACGCACTTGATGTCATTGCATGTGATGTATGAGTCTGAAGAGGAATTTATAGACTGATATTGGGCATATGGGCTAATATTGGACTTATGGACTTGATCTGGACTGAGCTTGGGAAGTTTTCTTAATGTACAATTGCTCTTTGACATAAAATTCTCTCTTACACACATATGAATCTCCCTGGATTTGGTTCTCTAGTCAACTGAGAATAACACACTGCCCATCCAGAGTACCACAAGGATTCCTCTGTGGACTTTTGGAGGCCCTGGATTCTGGAGACAACTGTGGTCAGAACTTCTGAATCCCAATTGGGATAATGTCATTGTCAAACCTTTGCATACTCCCCTAAGAGCAAGGGACCAGGTAGGCTCCCTTGATAGATAACCCCAGCTTTCTATGGAGAGAGAAAGTCCCAGTGAGATAGAGACACAGCTCAAACCTTTGATATAGCTGCTACAGGTAGTTCCTAGGCTTATTCTTATTAGCTCTGGGAAAAAAAACCCACAGGGCTCCTTCCCTTGCCAGAGGAATTGGAAATCAGCACGCCTGAGTTATTTCAGCAAACTTCCCCACCCCTGGAGAGGTAGACAATCAACACGGAGTCCCACTGCCCATAGCCAGACCACTTTCTGATCAGAAGCCCCTCCTCCCTGGAGCAACAACTACAATAGTCTATATCCAATCTAGGACCCTACATGCAGAGCAGAGAATTCTGAGTTGTGCAGCAAACTACTATAAAGGGGTTTTCTTTTATAAACACCAAATAATTGAAGGACAGCACTCTCCCTTTGATAATCTACAGAGTCAATAAGGGACTTTGGTAAATTTATTATACCACTCACCACCACAACCTCTGGAACCTGCTTCCTAAACTTTGACAATACCCATTCTCCTCTAACTTACCACATAAAACCTTCTTAGCCAATTCATTAAAAATTAGCACACTAAACAGTAAGACTTCCTAAGATTAACACCATTAATTAAAACAGTGGTTCTTAAGTTTCCTAATGCCGTGACCCTTTAAATACAGTTCCTCATGTTGTGGTGACCCCATATGTTGGCATATCTGCATGTGGGCGGACCCACCTGGAGATGGATAGTGGAACGGTGTCTTGGTTCCTAAGACCATTGGAAATATGGTCTTAGGAGACCTCTGTGAAAGGGTTGTTTGACCCCCAAGGGGGTCACAACCCACAGGTTGAGTACCACTGCATTAAAACATACTCCTAAGCACCTATGTGCTATTTGTCATATATACTCAACTAACATGCCCTCATCATCTCTACATAACACCTTCGTCACCACCTAGCTAATCCTCCCCTAAACTATATAGCCAGTCCATCCTCCCTATAATTCACAGAAGCTGACACAGCACTTTAGTTCATACACGATGAGAGGTAGACAACAGTCAATACCAGCAGCTACCACAAAAGAAATATAGAGAAATAAAAATCAATTACAGAAGATGACCCAAACTTAACAGTCTAAACAGAAGAAGCATCAGACCTTAAATTGCCAGATAGAGAATTCAAGAAAATATAGTTGAATTTACCAGAATTTGGGGGGTCAAACTTGAAAAACAGATGAAAAGAGAGAGAGACAACAATCCTCAAATCGTAGGGAAATTCAAGTGTTAAGGAATGAGGTAGCAGAATTAAGAAACAAGGTGAAAGATATCAACAATAGAATGGAATAAATGAAAAATTTAAATAGTGAACTCAAAGATAACAAAGCAGAATACCGCAAATGAAATAATCAATCAAAGAAGAAAAAGAATCTGGAGAAAGTATGACTATGTAGTAGGATGCAGTGAAGAGTAACAATATTCAAATTATTGGGGTCCCTAAGCAGGAAGAAAGAAATAAGCATACAGTTAAAATAGTGAAGGAATTCTTAGAAGAAAATTCCCCCAATATCACAAAGGAGGAAACAATAACAATCCAGGATGTTGAGCAAACACCACTTCCATTTAGATTAAATTCCCCCAAAATACACATCATGAATTATAGTAGTCAAATTACCCAACTTCAAAGAAAAGAAGAGAATCATGAGAGCAGCTAGTGAGAAAAACGCAGTCACATAAAAAGGTAAACAGATAACAATAAGCTCAGACCTCTCTGAAGAGACCACGCAGGAAAGAAGAAGGTAGACCAATGTATTCAGAACGTTGAATGACAATGGGAACCCAAAAATTCTTCATCTAGCAGTTTTCTGTCAAATTTGAAGGAGAAATGAAAGTTTTCTCAAATAAGGAAATATTTATAGAATACCTAAAGCAAAACAAGCATTACACTATTCAGTTCTTAATGGGCAGAAAACCAACAACCACAGCACACAAATATGATACCACAACAGGGTGTAAAAATACCTCCCAAATCAAAATATGGATAACAGCAATCAAAACATCACAGATGGGACAGAGAATCAAAGATAAGAATAAACTGCTCACACACATACTCCACCCTATAAACTGGGAAGAAAAGAAAACATATAAAAATAATAAGAGATGACAGCGACTAATCTGCAATTAGATTTAATTACACTGAGTGTTAATGAGCTAACTGCACCCATATAAAAACAAACAGTAGCAGCATGCCTTAGGCAGTAAGATCCCGAGATTTGCTCCCAACAAGGAAAACATCTCAAAGTCACAGAAAAAAACAGACCGAGAGTCAGAGGTTGGTGAAAAATGTACCAAGCTAATGGCAATTTAAAAAGCAAGGGGGCAACATTAAACACTGATAAACGAGACCTCAAAGTACACAAGCTAGTGAGAGACAAGAATGGGCATTACATAATACTCAAGGGCTCAATAAACGAGAAACACAAAACCATAATAAATTTACACGCACCTAATGAAAGACCCTCAAAACTCATCAACCAAATCCACTAAGGGGTGAAAGGAGAAGTCACTAGATCAACAATTACAGGGGGGTGATTTTAAACACAGCTCTCAAGGAACGATAGATCAAAGAAAATAAAGGAACAGAAGAGCTGAACAAGGTAATCAATCAACAACCTCACACATGTTTATAGAACTCTATATCAGGAAAAGTGCACATTCTTCTCCAAAGCACATGGCTCATATTCTAGAATAGATAGACCACATCCTGTGAAATAAAGCAAGCTTGAGAAAACACATAGAGATCATTCAATCCATCCCCCCGACCACTGCACCATTGAGCTGAAAAAAGAAGGAGTAGAAAAATAAAAGCCATTTTGGGGGACTCAAAAATTCACTTCACAAAAAAGGACTGAGTACTAGTCCAAATAAGAGAATAAATGAGGAAGTTCCTAGAAACTAATTAGATTGAAAACTGGCATATCAAATCCTCTGGGTCGCAATAAAGGTGGTTATCAGAGGTCACTTGATTGCAATAAACACACACACATGAAAAAAGAGGAGCGAATCATGATTATCTCCTTAACACAACACCTTGAACAATCAGAAGAGGCTAATCCCTCCAACAGCAAAAGAAATCATAGAAATACCAGCAGAAAAATATGAAGTGGAAAACAGGAGAACAATAGAAAAACTTAACAAAACAAGAAATTGGCTCTTTGAAATGATTAAAAAAATTGACACACCGCTAGCAAACTTTGCAAATGATGTCACTATCAAGAATTAGGAATGTAACAGGGGACACCACAACAGATCCTAATGAAATAAAAAGATGAAGAACATGTACTATCAAAGTATGTATATTGATACATTCAATAACTTAGAGGACATGGACAAATGTCTAGAAAAAATGTTTCTCCCTAAATTTTTGCATGTGGACAATAAGAACTTAAACAGACCCATAGCAAATTAAGAAATAAAAACTCATCAAGAAACTCCCAACTGAAAAAAAATCTGATCTAGATAACTTCACAGGAAAATTCTACCAACCTTTCAGGAAAGAGATGATGACAATCCTAACAAACATTTCCAGAACGTAGAAAGGGATATGGCATACCCAAATTTATTCTATAAAGTCAGCATAGCCCTAATACCAAAACGGGGGGAAAAGAGTCCCACAAGGAAAGAGAACTATAGACCTATATCTCTTATGAACATAGAGACAAAATGTCTCAACAAAATCTTGAGTAATAGTATCCAATAGCATATTAAAAAAAATTCATCATGATGAAGTAGGATTCATACCAGGGATGCAGGATGGCTCAACATTAGATAAACAATGGATGTAATCCACCATATTAATATATAAAAGAACAGGAACCATATGACCGTATCAATTGATGCAGAAAGAACATTTGATATTATAGAGCACCCATTACTAGTAAAAACTCTGAAGAAGATAGGATTGGAAGGGAAAATTCTCAATAAAGGCCATATATGAAAAACCAATAGCCAATATTACCCTCAATGGAGAAAAGTTAAAAACATTTCCATTGAATAAGGAAAGATGTCCTGACAAGATGTCCTTTGTCCCCATATTTATTTAAAATTGTGCTCAAAGTCCTAGGCAGTAGTATCAAAAGTCAACAGCAAGAGATCAAGGGAGTACAATTGAGTTAAAAAAATGGAAACTTTAGCTATTTTCAGATGTTATGCTTTTATATAATGAGAGTCCAAGTGTCCACAGTGTGATTACTGGTAAAAATAGAAGAGTTTGATAGTGTAGCAGGATATAAGATTAACAAAATGAAATCTATTGGGTGCCTATATATCGTTGATAAGAATACTGACAAAGATACTAATGAAACAATACCATTCATAATAACCACACAGAAGCTGAAATAGTTAGGAATAAACTAGCCAAAATACTAAAGATCTGTACTACGAAAATTACAGAACATTCCTACAAGAACCCAGAAGGAATCTACACAAATGGTGGAACATCCCATGTTCATGGACTGGAAGACTCAATATTGTGAAATATCAACATTGCCTAAAGCAATATACGGATTCAATGCAATCCCAATCCAAATCCCAACATTATTCAAAGAAATGGAAAAAGATGATTACCAAGTTCATGTAGAGAGGGAAGAAGCCCTAGTATAGGCAAAGAACTCCTCAAAAATAAGAGCAAAAGGAGGTGGTCTTCCACAACCTTACCTCAGAACCTCCTGTGCAGCTACAGATGTCAAAACAGCATGGTACTGGTAAAATGATAGATACATGGACCGATCAATCAGGACAGAACATTCAGAAATAAAAACTTCCACAAACCAACAATTGATTTTTGAGAAAGGCCCCAACAACATTAAATGGGAAGCAGATGCCCTCTTTAATAAGTGGTATTGGCACTGGTATTGGTATATCCATGTGTAGAAGAATGAAACAAGACTCATATCTTACTCCGGGCACAAAAACGAACTCAAGGTGGATCAAAGACCTACATGTAAAACTCAAAGCTATCAGAATCATCATTGAGAAAATTGCGACAATTCTAGGAGCCCTAGTACAGGGAATACACAGGCTATCAGAATTAACAAACAAAACACACTCAACACACTCCATGGAAGATAAAATAGATGAATTCTATTAAAAATAAAATGCTTTTTTTCATTGAGTGACTTCATTAAATGAATGTGAAGACCCCACAGCCTGGGATAATAGACAAAGAGTTAATTGCTAAAATCTTCAGAAATATACAGGCCTATAACAACAACAAAAAATGAATAGCCCTCTGCAAAGGTGGACAAAGGACCTGAACAGATGATTCACAAAAGATGATACTAGAATGACTATTAAACATATGAGGAAATGCTCCCAGTCATTAGTCACTGGGGAAATGCAAATCAAAACAACCATAAGAAACCAGCTAATAGCCATTGCTGTAGACCAGTTTTGTTGTTTTTTTTTAAATTTGTAAACAACAAATGTGGGAGAGGGTATAGTGAGATAGGAACTAATAACTGCTGCTGGTGGACTTGTAAATAGGCACAGCCACTGTGAAAGGAAATACGGTGATAACTAACACAGATGGCAATTGAAAAACTATATGACATAGCAATACCATCACTGGGCATATGCCCAAAAGAAATAAACAGATCACGAGCAGACATTGGCGGCCCCATGTTCATTGCATCCCATTTCACGGTAGCAAGAAGCTGGAAACAGCCTAAATTCCCATCAATAGAAGTGGATTAAAAAAAACTCTGGTAAAGGAAGGGGCAAGATGGTGACCAAATAACACACACTGGAGGGATTCTACAGGAATCAACCCAGGAGAGCCAGTGAGAAGGATATTCCACTCTCAGAGGTCGAAGGATTGGCTGCTTAAGATAATTATAGACATGGGTTCACACATATTCAAAGAGCAGTAAATGTTTTTGCTTACTGGCCTAGTGCTTTATTTTTCCTGCTACAGCTGTGGCTACCCTGTGCCCTTTTCTCTCTTTTTTTGCCATTGCTGCTGCAGAACCAGGGCTTTTGTTCCCTCAAAGCCACCAGCACCAGCCCAGAGTTTTTCTACCTCCAAGTGGATTCTTACTGCCACCACTGACCCCCACCCACCACCTACAGTTTCCCAGCAATGCTGGTCCCAATGAAGCGGTAGCTCCCCATGCAATAGGCCTACCCAGCACCATCCTCAAGGCCCACTACCACATCACCCACACTGCCTGAGAAGGCCACCTGAGCTGCCCTTCAATTAGTTGAGTCCAGGTGACTAGGAATAGATTAATTCCTCAGTGCGTTAGAGATGCAGCCAAATCCCACAATACAATTGGCTACAGGTATTCCTTAGAACCATTTTTATTAGCCAGCCTGAGAGATAAATCATGGCTCCTGGGCTTCTAGGAAAATAGCACCAGGCTCCACCAAAATGACACACTGACAACATCCAACATTAGCAACCTCTACAAGAAAGCGAGAGAACAGAATTCAAAGTTGGAGGAGGATCAGAAACTAAAGCTGTTCATAGAGAAGCAGACTTTTATTTGCCACAGAAAGGACTCTTCAGATTGCTGCTTCAAGTCATACAAGGTATGAATGAGGAAATCGATACAGAAAAAAGAAGAAATAATACAGATTGAGTCCATATACTGAAGCGTAATACAAGAGTTAAGGGAGAATTCATCAGAAGCAGAGAAAATGTAAAAGGCCTTTCGAACAGGTTGGAAGAAGCGAAGAATTACATTAGCAACCTCATAGATAGCCAAGTAGAACTCAACAAACGAGGAAAACAATCAAAAAAGATAATTAAAAGCTGAAAATAAACTGAGAGCAATGAGCAATACTATAAAGAGAAACAATATTCAAATAATTGAATTACCATAGTAAAACAAACAAAAAAGCCAGGATACATAGGTAATTCTGGGAAGAAAACTCCCCCAATTTAATGAAGGAGAATGAGACAAACATCCAGGAAGCAGTGAGAACACCAATTAGAATGAACCCCAAGAAGGACACACCAAGGTATGTACAGTAGTCAAATTATCCAACTTTGAGAAAAGAAGAAAATTATAAGAGCAGCTACAGAAAGAAAAGCAGTCACATATAAGGGCAATCAGATAAGAATATTCCCAGACGTATCAGCAGAAACCACAAAGACAAGGAGATTATGGAATAACATCTTCCAAAATTTGAAGAATAACGGTAACGCAAGAATCTTCTATCCCACCAAACACTCCATCAAAATAGAAAATAGAAGGAGAGTTCAGAGTTTTCCAACATCAGGAAAGATTTAGAGAATATGTCAAAAAAGAAAAAAAAATCCCTGTACTACGAAAATAGATTTTTAACATACTTTGGTCAGAAGACCACATCCACAGAGCACAAACATGAGACCAACCCTTAGGATAACACTATGCATGCAGAGGTCATAGCACTGAGAGCAATTCACAAGATTTCTTGGACCCAGGAGTGAAAAGAAGACAAGAATGAATCCCTCACACACATACAAAACACACTGCTAAGGAGGGAGGAAAATATATCAGAAAAGGTATGAGATGACAGCAAAGAATCTACACATGGATGTAATAACTCTGAAAAACAATGGTCTGAATTCACTCCCCAAAAGACAAAGTTAAAGTTTAGCAGACTGGATGAGGAGACAAAACCAGCAATCTGTCATCTGCAAGAGACACATCTAAAGCTCACAGAAAAAAACAGGTGAGGATCCAAGATTAGCAGAAGGTTTATTAACCCAGTGGAAATCTAAAAAAAGCAGGAGTCACAATTCTAATCTCTGAAAAAAATCTATTTTAAGTTGCAGGACATAACAAGAGATAATTATGGGCATTGTATCATGTTTATGGGATCAGTATACCTAGAGTCAGTGTGCATAATAAATATATACTTACTCCACATGTCACCCAGGAAATACATGATACAAATCCTTTAAACGATGAAAAATATCATGAGATCAAAAGTCATAGTAGAAGACCAATACACTTCTTTGTGAGGATCGGTCAGTGGGAAAGCAGCTCCAGAAGGAGGCTACAGAACTAAAATCTACTATTAAACAACTTGACCTGATGAACATATTCACAGCTTTCCACCCCATTGCAAAAAATTCACTGTTTTTCAAGTTCACATTGCACATATTCAAAAATAGACCACATTCAGGGACACAAACTAAGTTTGAGCAAATTCAAACATATCGAGGTCACTTAGACTTCCTTCTCTGAACACTATGCCATAAAGTTGGTAATCAACAAAAGAAAATTTTAAAAGGGCATATACTTGGAGGTTGAATAACTTCTTCAAAAGCGGTGGGTATTGGTCCAAATAAAAGATGATATTCGGAAGTTTCTAGAAACCAATGACAATGAGGGCGCAACATATAAAAATCTATGGGATACAGTCAAGGTAGTCATGAGAGGATGTTTGATAGCGATGAATGCACGCATGAAGAAGAGAGACTTATGATGAACACCTTCACAGAAGACCTCCAGTAGTTGAAACAGAGGCAAAACAATAACCCTTCTAATAGCAAAGGAAAATTTAAAAATTGTGCAGAGATCAGAGTGGGAAAACCAAAAACCATGGAGATAAAAAATTCAGTAAAAACTTGTTTTTTCAAAAGTATTAACAGAATCGAAAAAATTGTTGGCAAACGTAACAAAATGTAAGAAGGAGCAGATGTCTAATTTGAGGGAAGAAACGGGAAATTACAACAGACCTCAAATAAATTAAAAACTAATTGAACAGTGCTACGAAAAACAGTATTCCAAGGAATACAACAACTTGAAGACATAGACCTATTAAAATGAATCGTTCCCAGATTATCTCATGTAGATGTCAAGAATTTGAACAAGCTCACAGCAAAGGAATAAATAGAAAAGGTTATCAACGAACCACCAACTAAAAAGAGCCCTGGCTTAGATGGATTCACGGGAGAATTCTGCCAAGCATTCATGGCAGGACTGACATCAATTCTATGCACGTGCTTCCAGAACATAGAAGAGGATGGTAAACTCCCAAACACATTCTATGAAGCTAATATAATACCAAAACTGGGAAAGGATATGACAAGAATAGACAGGCAGATATCTCGAAAATAAATGCCAAAATCCTTAACAAAATCTTGTCTAATAGAACACAAAAGTACGTAAAAAGAATAATCCATCATGACCAAGTGCATACCAGGGATGCAAGGATGCATCAACACCTGAAATTCCAGCAGCACTACCTATCATATTAAGAAGAAAAAGGACAAGAAACTCCTGATAATATCAATAGGCCCAGAGAAAGCATTGAACAGCATTCAGCAACCATTCTTCATCAAGACACTCAAGAAGATTGGACCGGTCAGAAATTACCTCAATATAGTTACTGCTATATATGAAAATCCAACAGCAAATGTTACAGTCAATGAAGAAAAGATGAAAACATTCTCACTGAAAAATGGAACCAGAAAAAGGACCACTTTTATTCCACATAGTCTTGGAGGTCCCAGTTAATAATATTAGATATTAAAGTTATACCTCTGAGGAAAAATGAAGTGATATTATTGTGATTTGCAGAGTAGTAAGGCTATAGATTGAGAACCCCAAAGGCTCCACAAGAGGAGTGTTGGAAGTGATAGAGGAACATGGTAGAGCGGCAGGTTACATGATCAACAAGCAGATGTCAATTGGATTGCTACATACAACTGATGGGAATACCAAAAAAGAGATGAAGAAGGTAGTACCCTTCACAATAACCAAACATAAATTGAAATATCTAGCAATATACCTAACCAACACCCCCCCCCCAAAAGAGTTGTACAAGGAAAACTACAGATCATTATTACAAGAAACTAAAAGAAAGCTTCAGAAATAGAAAAATACCTCATTCTCATGGATTGATAGAGTCAATATTATGAAGATGTCAATCTTACATAAGGCACTACATAAGTTTAATGCAATCCTGATACAAATACCAGGATCATTTTTCAAAGAATGGAAGAACTGACTACCAATTTCATATTGAAAGGGAAGAAACCCAGAATTGGCAAGGAACTACTCAAGAAGGATAAAGAAGTGTGTGGGGGGTGGGGGGAAAGGGGCAGATAATGTTAGATAATCCAATCGATGAATAAGAACAGAAAATCCAGAAATAAAAACAGCAGAAAACACACAGTCCATCTTTGATAGCCCCCCCCCAAAGAAAAATCAAAAGGGAATCATGCTCTTTTAAATAAAGGTTGCTGGAAAGACTGGATGTCAACCTGCAGAAAAATGAACCAAGGCCTTTACTCTCCCCACACTCAAGGACAAATTCAAGGTGGATCACAGACCTCAAGGTAAAATCCAAATGTATCATCCTCATCAACAAAAAATAGGGACAAAGCTAAGAATCTAAATGCAAGGACTACATGGATTATCAATAATAATGAAAGTCACTCACCCAGAGGAGAAAATAGACATGTGAGACATACTAGAGTTTATGACTCCTGCTTTTTTAGGTTGCCACTGGCTTGATATAACTTTCGCCAACCTTTAATCCTCAACATGTTTTTGTCTGTGAGCTTGAGATGTGTCTCCTGCAGACAATAGATTGCTGGGATTTGTTTTCTAATTTTGTCTGCTAGCCTTTGTCTTTGGATGAGTGAATTAAGAGCATTGACAGTTCAGAGTTATACATCCATCTGTGGATTCTTACATTTTCCTCCCTCCTGCCTTAGTAGTGTGTTATGTACAAGTTGGGGGATTCATCCTTGCCCTCTTTTCATCGTTGGGTCTAAGACGTCTTGGTCATTGGTTTCAGTGCTCATACTTCTAGATAGTGTTACACTATGCAATAGTCTCATATTTGTGCTCTGTGGATGTTGGTTTTCTTACCAAAATGACTTGGAAAGTAATTTTTGTAGTGCTGTTTGTTGTTGTTTTTGACGTAGTCTCTAAATTTTTCCTGATCTAGGAAAACACTTACTTCTTCGTCTATTCTGATACAGAGGTTGGTGAAATAGAGAATTCTTGGGTTATTGTTATTCACCTTCAACTTCATGGCTTCTGCTAGTAAGTATGAGCATATTCTTTCTTATCTGATTACTGTTACAGGTGACTGAATTTTTTCCCCTAGCTGCTCTAGTGATTTTCTCCTTTTCCTCAAAGTTGGATAATTTTACTACTATGTACATTGATGTGTTCTTAGGATTCACTCTAAATGGTGTCTTCTCTGCTTCTTAGATGATTGTCTGATTCTGCTCCTTTCAATTTTGAAAGTTTTTTTCAGGAATTCCCTTGCTTTTTTCACTAATGACTTCTCCGTTGTTTCTTGTTCTGGTAACTGAATTATTCGAAAAGTGTTTTTCTTCATAGCATCATTCATGGTTTTCAGGTTTTCTTCAACTCTTTGAATATTTTGTTTGATTATCTTTCATGTTTGTTGAATTCTATTTGGGTATCTACAAATTTGCTGCTATGATTCTCCACCTCTTTCAGCCTGTTGGTATGGTCTTTTACCATTTGCTCTGCTTCTGTTACATTTTCCCTTAACTCTATTATGTTCCTTTGGTAAGCAGCTTCTATTTTTTTCATTCTTTTTCTGTGTTGATTTCCTCATATCCTATATGACTCTAAGCAGCAAAGTGAACATTGTTTCCTGTGGCAGTTCAAAGTCTGCCTCTTCATGTATGTTACATGGTTCAAGTCCTCCTCCGACATTTCATTTTGTTTCTCTTGCTTTCTTATTGTTGCTGCTGATGTGGGTTATTGTCTCTGGCATTTTGGTAGAGCTCAGCGCCATTTTCCTGGGAGTCCATAGCTCTGTAATTTCTTGCATGGAGGTTATAGGAATGATTCTAATGACTACCTTGGGCCAGCTGCAATGTGGGCTCAAGCTGCATATTCATCTCCCTGTGGTTGACTCTAGACATCCATAATTATCTATTTGGGGAGTGATGTGGTTGGGCTCTCTCAGGTAGGGTGGGTGGGACAATCATGTACATCAAGGGTGGTGCTGGGCAGGCCAATCTATTGCACACAGCATTGGCGTGTGCTCATGGGACTTAGTGGGAAAGGGAGTTACTCAACACACCTGAGCACAGGCTCTGATTGCTTGCTGTCATGCAATTGTCATAAGCAATGAAGGGGATACTGGGCAGGCCAATCATGTGCTGGTGGACCAATGTTCATGGGGACCTCTGCACAAAAGGTTGTTGGACATAGCTATTTAGTTGGTAAACTGATGGAGAATAGGTATTTTCAAGGTGTAGAAAGCAGGTACTAGATGTGGTGGCTGGGATGTGTGATGAGTATGTTAAATCAGCCAGGTTCCCTTATTGACCCTCAGTACCATTTTTCTAGAAGTTGAGCAAGCCTTTTCTAAGAAAGGGATTTGACACCAAGCCTAGGTAGCAGCCATCCCCAAGAAATATTCTAAATCCAATTACATATATTTTTACTGTTCTGAGTTATATGTATTGTAAAAATTTTGCAATTCTAAATCTTTTGGCTCACACAAACTCCTCTAGTGAATTTCTTAAATTAAACTTCTCATCATCCCTGTGAGGTTCTGAGACTGTAACTCTATGGGAGCAGCTGTTGGATGTGAACTGCTTACTTTGTAGTGGGCAGCATAGTGCATAATCCACTATATATCCATGGAGATACAGTGGATTCAGCATAGTGCATAATCTACTATATATACAATAGTTGTATACTATATATATAATCCCCTCTATATACATGGATGTACTGGTAGACAATTTAACCCAGCCCCTTATGATTCTAATTGAAGGCTAGCCAATCAATGATTTTGTTTTAATTTCTTGCTTATTTTGAGACGTTCTGCTTGGACTCAGTTAGACTTGTAAACAAATGAAAGTCACTTATTTCAGTGATTTCTCTTCTAGACTTATGCTTTTAAATACTTTTTTAAAAGTTAGAAATGTTTGTTTTGTTTGGGCTTTGGCAATGGTCATACTTCTGATTTGTTAGCAGATTATTTAGCATTCCTTTAGCTCCTTCTGTTTATTTTTAATGCAATAATAACATTATAGATTCTAACGTCACTAGCAGCCAGGTCTACTTTGCTGCTGCTGTTTTGTGCAGTCACTTTGACTGACTCACGGCCACTCGACAATTCACTGTGCAGTTGTTTCATAGTTTCTGCCAGTTTTATCTCTGCAGAAGCAGATTTTCTCCTGTATTTTTCTCCTGCAGAGTACTTGGTAGCTTCAAATCACATACCATTTAGTTGGCAGCCAATCTATTGTATGACACTATAAATATTTTTATTTCCTGAGCCAACTAGTGTATTGTAATTTGGTTTTACAGAGCTTTTTCACAGTAATGATAATTTCTAAAGATTTTCCTTTTCCTAATTTTTATGTAATATCATTACTTTTCTTATAATTTCCAAAATATATGCAAATGGCTGGAAACAGCTTAAGTATGTCCTGTCTTTCTTCCTGCCTCTCTCTTACCCTCCCTTCCTTTTTCCCCTAAGCACTTGCTTCTTCCAATCATAACACAGATATGTTGCTTTAAGAGCATAGTCAATATGTTTTACTCTTTGAGATCTCTTTATTTATCTTGTTCAGCCATCTATTTATTTTAGTGTGATGACATCCTATGTTTAAAATATCTCCTCTTTCGTTTCATAGAAGTACATCTTCTAGTAATTTCCTAAGAAAAGTAGTTATGGCAGTTTTTTAACCTTCAACTGAAAATGCCTTTCCCCCTTTTTCTTGTTGATGAAATGTTTGGAAAGAACCTTTCTTCAGTGTTTTGAAGCTGTATCTGACTTTTTTCGATCTAATAAATTGCTCTTCCCAAGTGTAAAGCATATGATATATTTCTAAGGATTTCCATATTAAAAATTACAATATTTTCAAACCTAAAAAACATTTTCCTCTTTGTTTGAATAGCTCTAGCGATTCCTTTCAGCAGTTTACCAATGTTAAAAAATGCTTTATCTTAAAATAAAATAAGTGATTGAAATAAATTTATTGCTCCCTAATTCTTTTTGTTTTCATAATTTATTGGCTTTTAAGTTTATTATTAAATTTTACTGGCATTTATGTATAGATGTGAAATAAAAGACTTCTGGTTAATTAATTAGTTTTATCTAGAAATACTATGATCATTTTCTTAATTTGCTCTAAATGTAGCCCTTTGGGTTGGGCTTGATTCTTGAATGAAGCCCAACATGAAGGGCTAGCTTCTTGCCTGTCATTTTTCCCCTCCTAACTGAATTTTGTAGACTTATTTTTTTCAGTGTGCTCCTATGTTAATTTACTTTTGCATTGCACTTTAAATATCCTTTGTTATCAACCTACTTTAAAATTTGGATTCTTTCTGTTTGGCTTTAATTGAGGTGCAAAGGGTAAGTGCAAAATAAAGACGGTCTCAGTTGACATATTCTTAAGTGAGATGCAAGAATAAGTATGAAACAATTTTAGTGGGATAACTTTCAAAAGGCTTTGCTACACAAAAGAAGATAAAAGCAGTGGTCTGGTGTTATTTTATTTTCATAGTTGAGTTGTATCAATCCATGTATCGTTATCACAATCAGTTTCAAAACATGTTCATCCCCTTGCACTCCTTAATATCAACTTCTGATCCCCTCATGCCTGTTGTAACCCCAGGGACCCTGTATATACGGCATATACTCATGTATAAGCTGAGGGGTTTTTTTTAGCACATTTTTTATGTAGTGTTTGTGGTAAAATTAACTGCCTCAGTTGATATTTGGGTTAGCTTGTACTTGGTGCTATAGTTTATTGTGCCAGCCTGGCCGATAAACACAAGTAGGATTAACTGAAGGGCAGAGGGATAAATGGCTCGGTAAGCCTCGCCTTGGTTGTTCTGTGCCTCAGTTTAAAGGGGTACGCTACCTGTGGGATGCCTAGCCTATGGGCTGTGTTGCTGTAAGGTGAGGTCCCTTTAAGTCCACACGATTGGAATGTTCATCTCTGGAGCTGGGGACTGACAGTTGATGACAGTTGGGGACCTGCCTTGCTGTTTGCTGCCTGGGTATATATAGCCCAGCTCTCTCTACAGAAGGGGACTGGCAACTGGTGGCTCTCAAGGCTTAAAGGACTGCTAGTGTCTCACTGCTTTATAATTTAACTGTTAATTTCTTGTATTATCTATCTGTATATAATTTAACGGTTCATTTCTTGAATTATATGTCTATCTTTATAAATATATTTATTTACAATTACTAGTAAGCTGGTTTCATCTCTCTAGAGAACCCTGTCCAACACACTTGAGTCTATGTGGTAGTTATTGTCTCTATAGATTCGCCCATCCTGGGCTTCATATACTGAAAAACAGAACAATACATAACAGAGAGGCAAGAAGGCTACTAAGAGTAACAATGTACAACAGAGATAAAATGCATTTTGGAAAACAAAAACAAGCCAGAAACAAAAGACCAACAAGCAGAAAATATTAAAAAACCACACCAAGCTCAAAGTGTATCAAAATAGATATCAAATGACAAGGTTCCCATTATTCAGGGAAGATTTATTATTTTAATCCATGATATTGTCTGCACAATTCTCCTGATAACGAGGTTATTCCCATCCTTCTATTGTGGTCAGAGGGGAATCACCTGGGGCTTAATTCCATGCGGAGCTCCTGCAAATATATTCTTGGACTTCACTGTCATCCATATCCTTCTGCAAACCCAGTGTTATTTTTTAAAGGTTGTTTTCTTTATCACATTGTACTGTTGTCATAAATCCCTCAGCAATCTTCTCCCATTCAGAATCACCAAGTTCAACTACCTAAATGAGGATCGATTTATGTCAACTGGCAATTGCTTAACTGTCCCCTTCAGTCCCTGCATCTGACAGGACACAATAGGTTTCTTTGCTATAAGAAGCCCACTTGGAAAAGTTCCACAATAAAGATAAGTTCTGCTTTTGAACATGTGCCAGAGGATGCTAACTCCATGTTATGACTATGCCAGAAAGTAACGCCACCTCTAAACTATCTATTTTCGTGTTGGTCAGTTTTGCTACTGATTCCTATCTTGTGGTGTCTTTAAAAATGGCTCCCACCCTGTCTCCTTCCCATATGGTCTGAATTTCAGACACAGAGCACATCACTGTGGAGACTGCAGGGAGGGGCAGCATCACTGCCCTATTCGGTTTTGCCAGACAGAGCCATTCACCTTCACCTGTGTAAGATCCAACTCACTCACTACCATTGAGTGACTATAGTGACCCTATAGGATAGGTACAACTGCTCTTGTCACTTTATAGGGGGTAGAAAGCCCTTTCTCCAATAGCCTGGCTGGTGGTTTAGAACTGCAGACCTTGGGGTTGGCAGCCCAAGGAGTAACCACTAAGCCAGCACAGCTGAGTAAGAATCAAAACAAAACAAATTTCCTTGCCCAGTCAATTCCATGGGACATTTATCAAGCAGTTTGAATGATGCTTTTACAGTATTTTCCATTGAGCTTGTAATACAGAGGAAGAGCTCCTTGCTCATAATTAAAAAAAAAAAAGTTAACTCACAAAGCTTGTCCCCAGCAGCTGGATGCTGGCTTACCCAAGAGAAATGCTTAAGCTCTCCACATTATTCCTCAGAATATCTTTCTCCCTGCGCAGTTATGATATCTTTCTGCTAAGGTACCCTGCCATCTGTTAGGAGCTTTCTGGGCTAGAGCCTTTTGGATAGAACCTTCGGTGGCTTCATCAACCTCAGAAGTTTATATTCTTGAGAGAAGTATTATGCAGGCTTTTGAAGACATTTTGGTGATGTCTGCACACTAGTATACTACTATCACACTTGAAAATGGGGTGGTAATTACCATGCATTATGTTCTCATCCACCGGGATTTAATTAAAACTAACCGAAGAAGACTCCAACTTTAATATTGCATTACATTTGTTTATTGATATATCTCTTTCATACCTCACACTTAGAGAAATGTTGATGTACCAAGTTAAAACCAGATGAGACAGAACGAGAACAGCCAAGCTAGGGTTTACACAGCCCTGACAGTGAGCCAGCCATGGCACTGACCTTCTTCACCATGATGATTACAGTAGGGACTTTACTCATTTGTTTTCAATCTCTCTTCACCAAGTTCTAAGCTCCATAATGGTATTGTGATTTTGTTTTTGTGTGATAATTTTTCTTATCTACATATATACTCCAATCACTTGAAATAGTGCATTATCTTTGGGTATTCTTAAAACAAATTGTTTAAAAAGATTGGATAGAGATTCTAATTTGAAGAGGCTTATAAAAATGTATTCTTAGTAAAAAAATACTTTCTTGGGTTATGGATGGCAAACACATTTTCTCAGTCTGTTGTTCAGTTCAACAGTATATTAAGATTTGTGATTTAGGTTTTTCTCTGTTTTATTATGCTGCTGGGATCTGTTTTGTATGTTCTTTATATGAAATTTTGGTAGTTACACGATCTCATGTCAACATGAGAGTATTAAGAGTGAAGGGATGGAGTTTATCCTGTCCATCAGGTCACAGCTTGATTGCTGGGCAGTGGGGATAAATGGCTTTCTGCAGGCTGGCCTCCTTCTTTCTCTGCCTTTGCCTTTCTGTTGGCTAGCCACGTGTAGCCCTGCTGCAAGAGCTGTGGAGATGCTTTGATATTCTTTTTATATTTTATATTCTTGAGAGAAGTGGTAGGCTGGTTTTTGAAGGCATTATAATAATTCTGCACAGTAGTGTACTCCTATTTCACTTGGAGATATGGATCCACAAGTCTTTGCACCCACTGGTCTGTAATCTTCCTACATTCTCCATCATTGCATGTAGCTGCCTGACTTATGGGTAAATATTGGACTTATGGACTTGATCTAGAGTTGGGTGGGATGTTTTCTTAATATATGATTACTCTTTAATGTAAAAATCTTTCTTATACATATCTGAGTGTTCATGGATTTGTTTCTTTAGTCTACCTGGTCAAATACAAAATTCAGGATAGGTAAATCAGAGAGAGTAACTATATTAACAGTTTCTTGGCACTATGGCAGGGGATATTTGGGAGAATGGGGAGCTAATAATAATAATATAAGAATGGAAGCAATGTTGTGAAATTGATTGTGGTGCTGCATGCACAGCTCTTTTAAATGTTATTTCAACTGTTGCAGGGTATATTGTGGAAAGCAGAGAACAGGAAGAGAGGGCAAATGGATGAATCCTTTATTCCTATATTAAGAAGTCTGGCAGGCTGGATTTCTGAGGTATCTTCAGTCCTGTGAGTTGGAAATGAGTCCCAATCACTTTCTGATAATTAATATTGTGCCCCACTGTATCCCCCCATACTAGTGCTACCTTAAGGTAACCTCTTACAAGCACATGGATGATTGCCATCTAGCTGGCAGCTTTAATTACAGCCACAGACTTGTGCCTTTGCTCTCTAGGCTCTCAGAGAGCCACGCCCCCTTACTTGCTCAGGACACTGGTATTAGGTTGCTTCTCCTCTCCACTCAGGGACCTTTAGGGTTAGGGTACAACCTACTTGTTACGCTATGGTTACCTGTAATTGGGGGTGGGGTGGGCTTGCATGCCCCTTAGAGTCTATAAGCCTCTGTTGGAAATATGTTCTCTCTCTCTGCATGGATTGGGTTTCTGAAGTCATGGTGGTCTCAGAGGTGAGCCCTTGAATGCTTTATCTTGTCTGATGTCTCTTTAATTTTCACAACCTCCCCTTGAAGTCTGTGGGGACTTGTACCCCACAAATTATATGTCAATCAAGCTGCTAAAAATAAGCTTTAAGAGGGTTTGAGGTAATATTTGCTGAGAAAAACATTTATGTTTTAAGTATATAGTTTTATTAATTTTCATAATTGTATATAATTAGTTAGCAATCCCCATAATTATATGATATGTTTCTATCACCCCTCAAAAAGTTACCTCATGACCCTTCTCTCATATAGTATGCAATATTTTATGTCTGGCTAACTTTGCTTACAATAATGCTTCTGATATTTATCTATACTATTGCCTGGATTAGTCATTTCTCTTTTTATTCATGAGTAATATCTTATTACTCTATTTGCTTATCCATTGATGGATGTTTAGATTCTTTCCTGTTTGAGATAATATGAATAAAGCTGCTGTGAAAATTTAAGTGGAAGTCTTTGTGTGGACTTAGATTTATCTTTTCCCTTAGGTAAATATCTCGGTGTGATTTTGCATTCACTATATAAAGCAGCGAAGTCATTCAAGGGAAATGAAAATGTAAGGCCACATAAACAATCGTATTTAGGTTGGATTTGGAAAGTGTCTCAATGGTTAGGCACTTAGCTGCTAACCTAAAGGTATGTGGTCTTTCAGACCTTGTGATCTACAGCCTATACATCCCTGCTGGGTCCCTCTGGCCTGTCCTACCAGGCCTCCATAGGTTGGAATTGACCAGACGGAACAAAGCAACCTCCTAAGTATGTAAGAAAAATGGTGAGAAATTTTCTAGAGAATCTGCACCATTTCCCCTGTCCAACATCAACATAAAAAGTTTGTCACTCTGTATTCTCACTAGATCTTAGAATTGTCCATAAAGAATGTGTGTGGTCATTGCAATAATTGTAGAACAATAGTATATTATGGTTTTCATTTATATTTACCAAATTAATAAGAATATTCCACATTTTCACATACCTGTTAACCATTCTTATTCATTTATTTATTATTTTTTTTGGTTAAGCTTCTGCCTAAATTTTTACTTGTTAATTAGAAGGGTTGTAGTATATTATTTCATTTTTTAAAATCTTTTTATTGGGGGCTTTTACAGCTCTTATCTCAATCCATCCATCCACCCATTGTGTCAAGCACATTTGTACATATGTTGCCATCATCATTCTCAAAACATTTTTTTCTACTTGAGCCCTTGATATTAGCCCCCTATCCTTTTCCCTTCCTCTCTCACCCTCCCTCCCTCATAAACCCTTGAAAATGTATTAATTATTATTTTTCCATGTCTTACAGTGAATGATCAACATATAATTACCACCATCCCCTCCCCAGGGATGAACAACAGTAAAGTGGGTGAAGGGAGACAGCAGTTGAAGAACAAAAATATTTTCATCTGAAATGTAGGTACTTTACTCTGAAGTAGAGCTGTCAATTTTCTCACTCCAAGTCAGAGAAAGAAAGAGAAGTTATTATTTGTAAGGTAGACCACAAACAAAGAGACTGCACAGTGCATAACCGTCTGTCTTTGTGGTGCCCTGTTTGAAACCAGAATGTATATGTTCGGTTTTGGAATTACACTCTGGGGAGCTACATATAGATGTTTCACATTAACTCAGGGTTCAGAGTAACCATGGGAAACAATGGTTAAACATGAGCTAGCAACAGAGCAGTATGTGTCCTAAAGTCTTAGGCCAGCCTTTGGTGCCTAACTGAGCATCAGGGCCTAGCTTGTAGTCACTAACAATTAGAGACACTGCGTTAAAAGGCTCTCACCTCTCTGGCCATTGTTAGGTGACATGCGCCTCTGCTCTGTCTGCTTTGAGCGATGTTGCTAGTTACGCAAACTTCATAGTGACCGCTTTCTGAAAAGTACCTTAGGGTTACTGCATTTTGTGGGGGGAGGGGATTTTTAATCTACATTAAGTAAGATAACTTGGGTTACAGTGTTAATTTTTATAAAGTCCACATTATAACATTTTTCTTACAGAGCTTCTTATTTTTTTGTGACTGAAAGTCACAAAAAGATTTCTAATGTTTATTCATAATTGATTAAAAATGTAGCACTTTTCCCTGATGATTAATTTTGAGTTATGATTCAGATATGATGCAAGACAAGGTTGAAGTTCATCGTTTGAAGTATATATAACAATAGATCATCATTTCCTAATCTCATTGCCATGACACTTTTGTCAAAGACATCCTTTAGCTTCTTATGAATAGGCGTGTTTCTAGTCTCTCCTGAAATCCATCAGTATTAGTCCTGGACACAATTGCAGAACTACACTTTAGATACTAGTAGGATGTACGGTTTATTTTCAGTAATGAAAAAAAAGACAGAAAGTGTGGATACAAATATTTTTGTAATCAATAATATGATGAGATTGGTGATATTCTCTGATTATTTATATATTCACAAATAGTTCATCAACAGAAATTGAATAGGTAAGATGTTTGAGAAAGCTGAAGAAAAATAAAATATTAAATTCTCATCTAAGAAAGTGGGAGAACGATGAGGAATCTGATTCATATAGAATTAAGGGATCACTGGAAATTAGTGGTAATGAATTTACAGTGATATGTGCAGTTTTAAAATTTTAGGTAAATTCAATTAAATGAATAAAATATGGAATATAACTATATTTAACCATGGTGCTATGAATGGGTTAATGTTTATACATATAAATAAATATACTCACACAAGGAGGTTTCAAAAGTTCATGAAAAAATTATGAAAAGATAATGGAATTTTTCCATAAGCATTTGAAGCCCTTGTGTGTGTACATATATAAATCTAGACACAGAGTATTTACAAAAGTATCATAAGTAGGTTGAATATATTCATGCTTAATAACTCTAATTATATATAATCCGGTTCAGGAAAAGTCTAGTTACCCTGTCTCTCTTTAGGAAAGTTTCTACCTTTCATTATTTCTCTTAAACTTGATCTTCATGAAGAATCCACTACTTCTGGTTCATATCAGGTTGATTCCAGCTCTGCAGACATCATGTGTCAGAGTTGAACTACCGTCCAGAAAGTTTTCAGTGGCTGATTTCCTGGGATGAGATCACTAGACCATCTTCCCAGGTGCCTCTGGATTGATGCCAACCTTCACTCTTTCAATTAACGGCCAATTGTTTTAACCACCCAGTGATCAGGTCACTCATTTGAGATTGCCTGTAGGCTGAACATGACTGAATTTTTGTTCTACTCAGTGCATTTAATTTGGAGTCACATGATGTCACCTATTTGAATATTCATGATGTCAGGTTTGGTGATTTACTTTGATAACTAATGAAGGATATGTTGCCAGATATTTTGGAACTGTGAAAATATCCCACTGCTCATCAGATTGTTACTAGTTTTAGCATCCATTGATTTTTAATTGTGTCACCAATTGGCATTCTAAAGTAGGAAGAACTTTCCTTTCTCTCATTTACTCATTTAATTATTTACTTAAGTGGTTTTATCAACATTAACTTATGGATTCTTATATTATTTAATGGAGTGCTATTAAGCCGGACTCATGTCATTTTAAAGTTCCCCCATCCTTTGGGGCCTTTTCTTACCTTTGGCAAAGTACAATATTTAATATTCATATTTTATTTTCCCAACCCAGACTCAATAACTGCAGTTTTTCAGGGCATATTGGTGCTTTGCTATTGGACGAAAGTATTTGCAAAGCAAAATATAACCTCTTGGCATTTTCATTTTGTTCTAGGAAAATATTGTAAATCTTTAAGAGGTGCTTGATGTAATTGATATATGAACATATATCATAGCATAGATTGAATTGTGTCCCTGCATATTATTTGCCAATTCTGCATAACCATGATGATCTGGTTTGACAGTTACATAATGATGTAATGTGCCCATTATACAATAATCCCAATGATAGGATCTGATAATGATAAGGCATTCTGTTATAACAGGATTAAGAATGGGGTGAAAGCAACACCCTGAATCCTTTCATAGCCCCATCCACTATAAGGGAGCTTTCTTGGTATGTGTCCTGTAATGCCTTTTGTCTTTCTTGAGATAAAAAGGGAGACAATGGGTGGAGGTCAGAGATTGAAGGGACACAGGACCACCCAGAAAGACGAGCTGTGAATGGAGCAGACTTCTGAGCTGAGAGCATCCTAGGTACAAGGGAAGGTTGATCCAAGACTCGTGATAATGTGTTGGTGGTATTTCTGTTTTAGCAACACTAGATAACTGAGACATGCAATTTGATTTCATTAGATAAATCAATTGAGCAAAACACACCTTATCGTTAGCATTATTTTTGTCAATCATATTCCCTTTCTGGTGATCTGGAGACTACCAAAATTTTTATGTTATCTGAAGAGTAAAGTTTCATATTCATTGTTTATAATTAACTTTTCTAACAGGTCTGTGACTTTTATGTGAACATTTTGGTTCATAATGACTTTATTTGCATTAAATGACTACATATGAATATAAATTTCAATTTTTCACTTTAAAAATCAAAGAGCACCATCATATTTATATAAAATCTATGATCAAATAATTAAATGACAAAAGAACCAGTAGCTGGGTATTGGATTCGGACAAAAAGGAGGATTTTTAGTTCATTAATTATCTATTCTGCCTCTTTAATGGAATAGTTGATTCTTTCTAGAAGAATAATAGTAAATCAATATGTTCATGTATTTGTTTAACCTTTTAACTGAAACATAATTGCTTTAGATTTTTGTGACAAATGTCAAAATAAAAATGAGGCACATTAATTGGGAAAACCACTTCATGGTTAGAGTGATGCATTCTGTTGACACACTGTGCATATCTTCCTATACCAACATATAACAAAACAAAACCACAACCCGAATAAGCAAAAACAACTCCTGTGTCCTCAAACGAAATCACTGCTTGTAACCACAGGTCTGAAATTTTTAGTTTTGAAACTGGAACTGGGCAAAGTAACTGTTACAGTGAAATATTTACCATGCTATTATTAGCTATTTAAGGGTTTATATATATTTACTCAGTGATGTAGAAAATAGTGACACTCTAAATCATGCCCGATATAGTGGTGATCATTTATTTTTTTCCATTGATAGAAAATGCCTTCTGATTTGGAGAGGTGGTGATCATGTTTATTCATCTTGTTTCTTGATATTTAAACATGTGCTATTTACAACCTAGAAGAGATGCTCAGTAAATACTTTGAAATAAATAATAAACACATTGTGGGCATGTCAATTTTAATATCATTATTAGTCCTGCTTGCACACTGGGTAAGTACAAAGATAGCAAAACTGACTGCAGCGAAGCTGATTTAAGAAGTTAGTCACTTTCTTTAATACTCTACGTATCAGTTGGATTCAATAAAGTACATGGCCCCTTTCATATGTGGAGGATTGAAAGCTTTATACTATTTGAAAAGCATTGGCAATAATTGTCCATCTCGATAATAATTTTCATTGGCCAATATGTGGTTATCAAGTGTTTCTTGCTATATTCATGTGGCATGGCTTGCAGCACAAATTAAAATAACCAGCAGTCATTCTCAGGCGTTACCAAGCATAGCGATTTATCACTTAATTGGTTAGACTGGTGCGTCTAAGGATATTTTGTCGTCTGCAAATCTAAGCAATTTTTTAAGTAGACATTTTATTATTGGGGTCGAGTTTTAGTTTCCCTTTCTCCAAATCCTTGTTGTCCTGACCTTCCACTCCTCCATTTTGATCACATCGTCTCTCTGCTTCCCCATTCTAATGGTCCTTCCACCCCATCCCCATCCTCACAGACCCTGCTTCCCATTCGTGCTGTACACGCTGCAAAACGTATAGCCATCTTCTAGGTCAGTGGCTTATGAAAGGTCGAAACAAACCTTTGAGGGAGATTTAAATAGCGTTGCTTTGTAGAAGTCTCTGGGATTTTTAGTACATCCCAGAACTTTAAAGACTCCATGGAGATTACTTCAAAATTATATGGTTAAAATTATGTACATGCTGAAATTTAGCTATTTCTAACTAGTTGACATTTGGGGTAGAATAAAGTTATGTCATTTGCATTTATGTTGGCATAAATATGTTATTTATGTTATTTTTTGGGTGACAACTGTTTTTGAATAGAAAACACATTTTAAAATTAATCTCATCAGAATGAATATTTATTGGTGAATTTAATACATTAATGAAAGCTCACATCTTTAATATGCTGAAAGATGTTTGCCCTGAGGCTTATTGAGTTCCCTAAGACACTTCAAATATGGACACAGTGCTACTTTTTCTTAAGACCACTCTTGGTCATGTGTGTATTCTAATAAATAATATAGTAATATTAAGGAATGTGAAGGTTTTGAAGAGGTGGTCTGCTAAATATTTTGTTTTAAAAGGCTTCCTAATCACCAATTGGAATTGAAGCAGGGTATGCAACTCTCTGATACTAACTTTCTTTGTTGTTTTGTTTTTATGTGTCATCAAGTTGGTTATGACGCATAGTGGCCATACATTTAACAAACCCAAAGGCCTGCCAGACCTGTGCCCTCCTCACAATTGGTCATGTTTGAGCCACTGTTGCAGCCAGTGTGTCAGTCCAACTCATCAAGGGCCTTCTCTTTTTTGCTACCGCTGCACTTTACCAAGCGTGATGTCCTTCTCCAGGAACCGGTCTCTCCTGACACCATGTCCAAAGTACTTGAGACAATGTCTTATCATCCTTGCTTCTAGGGAATATTCTGCCTGTACTTCCTCCCAGACATATTATTTATTCTTTTGGTTGTCCATAGTAAGTATTATTCTTTTTCAGGGTCATAATTCAAATGCATTGTTTCTTCTTTGATCTTCGTAATTCAATGTCCACCTTCCACATGCATATCAGGAATTAGAAGAACCATGACTTTGGTCAGGCACACCTTTGTTCTCAAAGCAATATCCTTGCTTTCAGCACTTAAAGAGGCTTTGTGCAACAGATTTACCTAGGACATTATGCTATCGGATGTTCTGATCCCACTTCCACGAGCACTGATTGTGGATTCAAACTAGGCAAACATTCTTGAAAACTTCAATCTTTTCTCCATTTATCATGATGTTTCCTACTGGTCCAGTTGTGAGGACCTTGGTTTTCTTTACATTGAGTTATAATCCACACTGGGGCCTGCAGTCCTTGATCTTCATCAGCAATTGCTTCAAGTTTTCCTCTCATTCAGCAAGCAAGAATGTGTCATCTGCATACCACTAGTTGTCAACAAACCTTCCTCTGATCCTGATGTTCTTTTCTTCTTCATAAAAGCCCTATTCTCTGATTATTGATTACCATGATTATTTTCTCAGTAACTTCCTGTATATCTCAAAATGGATCATTTTAGTAAAATATAGAAAAATTATAAAAATTAACAGTACTTCCCACTCCTTTATAAAGTTCAAAGAGATATTAATGGTTATTTTACAGTCAACAAATGAAGTGATGCTATGAAAAAGTAAGGTATTATGGAGTGCTTCTTAGAACAATTACCTACCAAGAAGTCACAAGACAGACTTTTTAAACATTGGAAGATGATTTGCCATAAAATAATTATAGTGTCAAAAACATTCCATTGCTTAAAAAATGATGGTGATAATTTTAACTTTTCTTGAATATTAGATAGCAATTATGAAACATTAATGTTTTCTGGTAAAATGGACAAATTCTGAGTTATTAATTCACTGGATTAATTCTACATATAGTAAATATTCTTTATATATCTGCATATTACATATATTACTATCTGCATATAATAAACATTACACAGATCAATATAGCAAGCAACATATACATTGAATGCTATATATAATATAAAAAGCCAAGTACGTATGTATTAAAAATATCTTCAGAGTAGATGAACAGCACTTTGGAAATGCAAAGTATGTCCCGTTTATTTAAGCTTTCTTTCTTGTAGCAGATGACATGAAGATACAGCAAAGTCAAATGACTACCGAAATAATTAGTTAATTGAAAGGAAAACCCACTGGCTCACTAATTCCTAGCCCTTAGTTTGATTTTATTTCCAAGTGTCATCTAAAATTTGATTGGCTATATATAGATTATATGTAAATTTGAAGAGACTTTTAGGTGGGTTCTGAATTGAAGAGAGATTTCTCAATTAAGCTTCTTGAATTAATTTTGGATATATAAATGCTTACTCTGAGTTTGGACAGATTTTTGGCTTTAGATAAATCTATAAAACTAAATGTAGCCTGAGCTTTAATCAAGAGGCTAGATAAAACCTTTGAAATGCTAAACAATGAAATTGAATTGAAGGAATTTTGCCCACTTCCATCTTTCTGTCTTTTAATTTTACCGTATTACTTTGAACCAAGTTGAAATCCCTGGAGTGCTAACTTCAGTGGAAGAATTCAGTAACATGTAAACTCCTTCACAAATATGTAAAATGAATCTTGATCAGTTTGTTTCTATGAGATTTTCACCCATGTGACCTAGCCTCTCCATAACATTTTTACTTGAAGAAATGGTTTTACGTCTGTGCACTAAGACAAGAAGCATAAGCAAATAAAAATTAAAGAAAGGGGCCTACTGAAGCAAAGGGATTCTACCGTTTACTTTTTAACAAGATAGGTATGGGTTGTCTTTGAGATTGCTGTCCAGTAGTGTAAGCATTACAATGGTGCTCTATGTTCAGGAGGCCTTATGAATTTTAAATGCCAATTAAGGATATAACCTCAGGCCTTTGTGCATTTTACAAAGCAAAAGTTGTTTTCCTTCCTTTTTGAAATTTTAAGGAAAATAGTTCGCAAAATAAAATGTCAATAAGTTGGCCTATATATAGATGAGACACTGTTATTCTGTTAAAATGATAACATGAGGACATTCTTAACACAAAAGGAAAGCCAGTGGTGTAAGGTTTAAATGAGATATTTATGTTACAAGAAGCAAAAAGAAGAACTCTAAAACCTGCGTATGGGAAACTCTTTAGGCTTGATGGTTACGTCAAAGGCTCTTGGCAAATGAAAGAAGGTATCACTAGATGAATGAAAGTATCACAGATACTAAATGGACAACGTCAGAATTCCCTTTCCACTCAAAGACCAGAGAGACGGCAGTTTACAACGAGTATTTACATTTTGCAATCTGTTCCCTAAAAAACGACAGAAAGGTGCAAGCAGACCAGGGACTATTTCAAAGGAAGAGTACACAGCAGTGATCCCTACATATCGCAAAACTCCCTGCGTTTGAACAGGAGCCCTGGTGGCACAGAGGGTAATGTGGTGAGCTGAACTGGTAACTGCAAGATCTGTGGCTGCTCCCAGGAAGAAAGCGAAGGCTCTCTGTTCCTGTCAAGATTTGCAATCACAGAAACTCTATGGATCAAAGACTCTGTTGTTATGAGTGTGTTTGAGAGCTTGTTACAGTTTTCTTTTTTTTTTAAATCTTTTTATTGGGGCTCATACAACTCTTATCACAATACATACATACATCAATTGAGCAAAGCACCCTTATACATTCGTAGCACTCGTCATTCTCATAATTCACCTTCCACTTGGGTTCCTGGAATCAGCTCGGTTTCCCTTTTTTCCCCCCATCCCCTTCCCTCCCCAATCCCACCCCTGGTCCCTTGATAGTTTATAAATAATTATTATATCTTATCTTACACTCCCCGGCATCTCCCCTCACCCGCCTCCCCATTGCCCATCTCCCAGAGAGGAGGTTACACATAGATCTCCGAGATCGGTTCTCCCTTTCTACTCCCCCTTCCCTCTTGGTGTTGCCACTCCCACCGCTGGTGTTGAGGGGTTCGTCTGTCCTAGATTCCCTGTGCTTCCAGATCCCCACTGCACTGCTGTACATCCTCTGGTGTAACCAGGTCCGCAAGGCAAGGTAGAATTGGGGTCATGATGATTGGGAGGGGAGGAAGCGTTCAGGAACTAGAGGAAGGTTTTGAGTTTCATTGTTGCTACACTGAACCCTGAGTGGCCCATCTCCACCTCATTACCCCTCTGGAAGGGGTGTCCAGCTGTCTACAGGTGGGCATTGGGTCCCCATAATGCACTCCCCCTCTTTCACGGTGATGTGATTCTCTCCACCACCCCACCTTTGTTGTTGGAGACCTGGTCTCCTCTGTCCTTCACGGTCACCTAAGTTGGTGTGCTGCTTCTGTGTGGGCTTGGTTGCTTCTGGGCTAGATGGCCGCTTGTTTGCTTTCAAGCCTTTAAGTCCCCAGACTCTATATCTCTCAGTAGCCGGGCACCATCAGCCTTCTTCACCACATTTGCTTATGCACACTTTCGTCTTCAGCGATTATGTGAGGAAGGTGATCACACAATGATTGTTTTTGTTCCTTTGTATCTGCTACATGGTCCATTCAACACCTTGTATTTACTTAGGCCGTGTGCTTCTTCTCTGTGGGCTTTGTTGCTTCTGAGCTAGATGGCCGCTTATTTGCCTTCAAGCCTTTAAGACCCCAGATGCTTTATCTTTTTGATAGCCGGGCACCATCAGCTTTCTTCACCACATTTGCTTACACACACGTCTTCAGTGATCATGTCGGGAAGATGGGTATCCTGCAATGACTGTTTAGCAGGGCGAGGTGCTATTGTATTGGGGGATTATGGATGAGGAGGCCCAATGTCCATCTGCTACCCTACTACTGAACCTATAAATATATGCATATAAGTCTATTGCCCCCATAATCATAAATATATTTACATATGTACATGTCTGTATTTAGGCTTCTCTGTATGCACTTTGCCTCCTACTCCTTTCCTCTATTTCCTTTCACTTTCCTCCCGACCCATTACCATGTTTGGCCTTCATTCTGGATTCAGTAGTTCCTCTCAGTTACCTTGCTCTTGGTCACTCCCTTCCAGTCCTCCCCTCCCCTCCCTCCTCTGGCTTTGAACCACTCGCTGTTCCCTTGTCCCTGCGTTAGGCGACATCTCCTCCCTTCCCCTACCTCCCACGCTCTCATGTCCCTCCAGGACCGTTGGTCCTGTTGTTTTTTCTCTCATTATTTGTCTAGCCTATCTTGTCTAGGTGGACCTGCTGACATAGTAATATGTGCATACAAATGCATGTGACTTTGACTGCGCCCAAGTGGCCCATAAAAACATGGCTTTGACAGAAGCAACATCGACACGCTGATAAGCAGAAAAGCCACTAACATACAAAATTTACAAGGTAAAAAACAAAACAAATTTTAAAAAGACTAAACAAAAAGATAGCAAATATTAAAAGAAAAATTGCTAGTAGTTCAAGGTCAGTTCATTGTCCTTTAAGAGTGTTTTCTAGGTATAGCTTGTGAGGCGCTACGTCCTGGCCCGGCAGACCATCCTTTATACTCCCTTGGTATCCCTTTGCTCTGCTTCCTCCACTGCTCCATTGCACGCCCCCAGTGTTTGCCTCAGTGTGGCGGGGTCAGCTCAGTTGCCCATCCCCATTGTGTCTCAGGTGCTGTCGCGTGTAGGGCCATGTGTTGGTGCAGGATGTCGCATCTCGTAGTGTGGTCAGCTGAATGGTCCTCTCAATATGATGGGCCCTTCTAGCTGGTCTATGGACCTTGGGCTTGGTGGACCCAGGTTTACTCCACTACGTCCTTTCTCCTTCTTTTGTTTCAGCTTCCTTCTGGATGTGGTGTGGTGGGTCAGTTCCTTTCCCACTCCAGACGATCTATTTTTGTTTTCTGTGTTATTCCCTTCGAGTGTGGGGGTCAGCCGAATTCTGGTTTGGGCTGGCTTGTCCTCCAGCCTCTTTGTGTAGACCTCTGTACTTTGCGTTGTACATTTTTCTTAAATAAATAATTTTATTGGGGGCTCTTGTAACAATCCTTTTATCAATTCTATCAAGCACATTTGTACATAGGTTGCCATCATTTTCAAACATTTTCTTTCTATGTGAGCCCTTGGTATCAGCTCCTCTTTTTTCCCCTCCCTCCCCTCCCACCCTTGTGACCCCTTGATAAATTATAAGTTATTATTATTTTCATATCTTACACCATTCACTGTCTCCCTTCACCCACATTTCTTCAGTTTGTTTTTATTTCATTATAGTGCATCTTTCATACATGAGGCCCAAGAGAAAAAGGGAAGCGGCATTCAGAGAACTGGCTATAATGTTTGCAAATAAGCTTGACCACACCAGTGCCGGCTCATCAGGCCTGCTGGAAGCTGCCCCAGAACTTAGTGCTCTTTGACGTCCAACCTTTTGTTCAACCTTGGGTGACCTCCCTCTCTTCATATTTTCATCCATTTGACGCTGTACTTAGCTCAATCTTATTCTTCCTAGAGATTGCCAAAGCCACCTGCTGAAGGGCCCCTACCAGTCCTGACTCAGCCTTCCTTCCTCTAACCATTCCTAGCTACTACCCCATGCTTTTGTCTTCCCCACCATCACTATAAGCTCAAAAACTATCCGAGAGTGGCTTTTTATATCCATACTTCCCATTCACCTTCAGTCCTTTAAATTTTGTATCTATTCCCTCATTTATTTATTTATTTTAATCGTTTTATTCGGGGCTCATACAACTCCTATCACAATCCATACATACATCAATTGTGTAAAGCACATTTCGTACATTCATTGCCCTCATCATTCTCAAAACATTTACTCTCCACATAAGCCCCTAGGCATTAGCTCCTCATTTTTCCCCTCCCTCCTTGCTCCACCCTCATTCATGAACCCTTGATAATTAATAAATTATTATTTTATCATAGCTTTCCCTGTCTGACGTCTCCCTTTACCCACTTTTCTGTTGTCTGTCCCCTAGGGAGGAGGTCACATGTAGATCCTTGTAATTGGTTCCCCTTCCTAACCTACCCTCCCTCTACACTCCCAGTATCGCCAATCACACCTCTGGTCCTGAAGGGATCATCGGCCCTGGATTTCCTGTGTTTCCAGTTCCTATATGTACCAGTGTATATCCTCTGGCCTAGCCAGACTTGAAAGGTAGAATTCAGATCAATATAGGGGGGGGGCGGGGCAGGAAGCATTTAGGAAAGTTGTATTTTTCATTGTTTCTACATCGCACCATGTCTGGCTCATCTCCTCCCAGAGAATCCTCTGCAAGGGGATCTCCAGTGGCCTACAAATGGGCTTTGGGTCTCCATTCCACACTGCCCCCCTCATTCACTATGGTAAGATTATTTTTTTTGTTCTGATGATGCCTGATACCTAATCCCTTCAATACCTCATGATCACATAAACTCGTGTGCTTCTTCCATGTGGGCTTTGTTGCCTCTGAGCTAGATGATCGCTTGTTTTCTTTCAAGCCTTTAAGACCCAAGATGCTATATCTTTTGATAGCTGGGCACCATCATCTTTCTTCACCACATTTTCTTATGCACCCGCTTTGTCTTCAGCGGTTGTGTCGGGAAGGTGAGCATCATAGAATGCCAATTTAATAGAAGAAAGTATTCTTGCATTGAGGGAGTACTTAAGTGAAGGCACAATATCCTTCTGCAACCTTAATACTAAACCTATAAGTACATGCACATAGATCTATTTCCTCATCCTTATATATAAATATATTTGCATATATATGTCTTTATCTAGACCTCTATAAATGTCCTTTGCCTCCCAGCTCTTTCAACTATTTCCCTTGACTTTCCACCTGTCCTACTATTATTCTCAGTCCCCACCAGGGTTTCAGCAATTCCTCTTGGTTACATTACCCTTGATCATGCCCTACCAGGTCTCACACAAACACCTCACCACCAACTTGGATCACTTGTTGTTCCCTTGTCTCTGGGTTTGTTAACACCACTTCCTTTCCCTCCACCTTCCCCTCTCCCATGTCCCCCTGGAACTCTCAGTCCTGTTTTCTCCTCCAGATTGTTCAACCAGCCTATCTTATTTAGAAAGACCTGTGGAGATAATAACATGCACAAAAACAAGACAGAGCAAAACCAAGCAACAGTATACAACAAAACAATAACAACAAACCCATGACAAATATACCATACATTATGATTAAATGAAAAGTCCATGTGGTTTTAATCCAAATGCCCATTTAGTTTAGAAATATTTGTAATATATATCTCTAGAATGATTTCTTCTGGTTATTGAGTTCAAATCACTCACTCACTGCCATCAAGTTGATGACAACTTACAGTGACCTACAAGACAGAGTAGAAATACCTCTTCAAGTTTTTAGATGCACACTTTAAGCAAGTAGAAAACCCTGTCTTTCTGCCACAGAGCAACTGCGGTTTAGAACTGCTGTTCAGAATAGCATTATTTATAATGTAAAAAAGTAGACTAACCCAAATGTCTATCCACTGATGAATGGATAAACACAAATATTTCTTGTTCTTAGGCGTTGTTCACTTGGCTCTGACTCACAGTGACTATGTACACCTGAATGACCCATCAGCCAGTCACGCACCCACCTCACAATCATTGCTCTGCTTCTATCGCTGCCACAGTATCAATCGATTTTACAGAGGGTCTTCTTTTTCTACAATCACCCTCTACCTCGCCAAGCATGATGGTCTTTTCCAGGCGAGTCCTGCTTGTGTGCTCTAAGTACATGAGGCAAGGCCTTGCCATCTTCTCATTCTGACCATGCTTCCTCCAAGCTAGATTTGTTTGTTCTCTTTGCAATTCATGGTATGTTCAATATTCTTCACCAACACCATGACTCAAATGCTGCAAAATTTCCTTGGTTCTCTTTATTCCATAATCAGTTTTCATTTGCATAGCAGGTGATTACAAATACCATGGGTTGGTCAGATGCACCTTACATCTTTAAGGTTTGCTCTTTAACACTTTGAAGAGGTTTTCCATATCAGATTTGCCCAGTACAACATGCCACTTGATTTCATGACTGCACCATCTCTGAGTGTTGATTGTGTATCCAAGAAAGTGGAATCCTTGAAAACGTTAATCTTTTTTTCCCATTAATCCTGATGCTGTCTATGAGTAAAGTTGTGAGGAGTTCTGGTTCTTTATACTGAAGGTTTTTGATCTTCAAGCATGCTTCAAAGTCCTTCCGTTTTTGCAATCAAGTTTGTGTTATAGCACAGATTGTTAATGGGTTTTCCTCCGATCTTGATGCAGCTGTTTCTTCCCATTTTCAGTTGCACTCTATCAGCAAATAAAGATCCCAAGAGGTTCCCTCCATCCTTGTCCAAAGGTGGACACAATTTTAAAGAGATAGGTCCTTCACAATAGTATTTTGAGTGCCTTCTAACCTTAGAAAGTCATCTCCTTGCACTGTATGAGACAATATTTCTCTGTTATTCAAAAGTTGTCTTTGGATAATCCCCGAGAAGTGAACTATTTCTTTTTCTAGTCTATTAGTCTAGAAACTTTACTGAAACCAAAGTTATTTTTTTGCCCTTTTGTAATTCCTCTCTCTTGGGTACATGTAGCAGGGAAACTACAGATCTGGTTTTTGTCTACATAAATTAGTTTCTTCTTTATAATTATATACAAATCAAATTGTATGATGTACTTTGTGTTTCATTTTTGGCCTGGTTCATCTCACTCAACATAATGATGTTGAGATGTGTCCATATTATAGTACACATTAATATGTGGTTTCACTGGTAGGTAGCATCCATTGAATAGATATGCCATCATTTTTTTTGTATACATGTTGCTATTATTTCACTTTTGTCTAGTTAAAATAAAACATCAATGTTTGTGGGAATAGTCTCATTGTGATTGAATTGTAAGCATTCTTTACAGCTCATCTGATGTGTTGTTAACATTTTATCCTACAAATGGCTTGCAGTTTTATTTTCTTAATTATGCATGGGAACAATTAATCCAAAATATTGATGAACCAGACAAAGACCCAAGACCCTAGAACGTGATGTTGTCTAATTACCTTTACCAACTTCTCTGGAAAGGATCATATAAGAAGATCCTGAAAAGAATGGGAGGAACATGTGGAAGAAAACTCAAAATCACAAAATAAAATACAGGTTACATAGAGATTGGTCCAATAAAGAATGGTGGGACACTGATGCCATGGTCCCTAATCCCCCTTGAGGTGAGAAGGTAAACTCACCTCTGTGACTCAACTTTCAGTTACACAAAAGCAGGTCTAGGAGGTGAGCCATAACACAAAGGAGTTACACATATCTTAGAGTAATTAGCCACTTGAGATCAATAGCACAGCATTTAGCCATGGACAAACTTCAGAAGTGTTAGGGAAGAAGGAAGACCGGGAGTGAGAAGCATAGGGAGGGAGTACATGAGATAAATGATGCTACATTGTGGGGATTGCAATGAATATCATGGAACAAAATGTGTATGAACTCTTGAATAAAAAACTGGTCTGCTGTGTAAACCTGGAGGCAATTCACAAAAAAAATTTTGAAAAGTGTAAGTTGTGATGAAGTACAATTCATCATTTTTTCATTATAATTTATTCTTTAGTGTTTTTCCTAAGAAATCTTCCATCATCTCCAAATTGCAATAATTTTCTCTTACTGAAGAATGAATTCTACTAGAATCCATTGGTCCCCTATTGGATATAAGAATGAATATATGCAAAAACATCTTGCAACTTTTTCTGCATTTCAATAATATGACACCACAATTTTCTTCTCAGTAAAACTTGTTGGAAAAGTGCAATTATTTATCAACCCCTCAATATAGTTACACAATTTACTATGAAAAGTATTGTTAAATCATATCATATAGTTTTTTTAATTTTCAGGAGCATTTCATTCTCATAGCACCTGGGCATTAGCTATCATGAGAGTAAAGATATAAATAAATTAAGTTAAGGTACATTTTGACTTACTTTTATATTTTCCAATCATCATTGAGTGAACATGAGATAGAAAATATTTCCTTTTTTCTTTATTTAGCATATGACTTTAGTAATAGATTTTTTCCTAATCTTCACCTTTCAAAGACAACCAAAACAGTTATTTAGATATGAATAAATGAGTCTATTCTGTTTATTGATATAAATATAAATAGTAATAAATGAGGGATATTTAAATATGCAAGAAGTTTGAGGATTTATTTTAATCAAATAAGCTAAGCTATGCTTTTTGGTATTATGGAATTTTGTTCTCTTGAGATTTAATACAATAGAAAACAAAACAGGCTACAATTTGCCTAGTATTAAATTTTTCTATAGTCTTAGATTAAAAATATTCCTTTTAAATTTTGATTGGTCTAAGATATAGTAATTATATAATTTATTAATATGTTTTTTACCATTTAGGGCTAACTTTCTAGGAGCTAGATTTTACTCTTTTTCTCCAGAATAAATAAGATGACCTAAATGTTTATCCATGTGGTAGGAGAAATATGTATGCCGTATACTAATTATTAAATGCGTTATATAGAAACATGAAAAGGTCAATTTACCTATGCTTGTTTTCTTAGAACATTTTTCTATCAATTTAATATACACACATGATTATGCTTTAATTAAGACTGATCCCAAATACTGTGTGTTTCCTCATCTTGCCACTAGCTTGGCTTCCCAGAAGCTGTAACCATTAACTATATCTGTGCTTATAACTTTTGGCAATAATATATTTATCATTGAGGCAGTAGCTTTCATTCATCTTCCATGGACATTGCTTACTGAGTTCCTCCTGAGTAGGGCAGATCTTTAGATTATTTATCATTTCTTTGATTCCTCTACCTGCCTCCTTGATACTCCCTGGAAACTTTTCTCACTTAAACACAGTTCTCCACTTATATTTCAAACATAACACTTAAAATCCACACTTTTTATTTAGTAGGTTGTCGCTTTTACTTTCCGACCCCTCATTTACAAATGGAACACTAGTTCTTCCACCTCCACTGTTTACATTCTCCCAGTGAAGCACACTTCCTAGTCTGCTTACCTGCAGCTGGGCCTCACTGTGAGCCAGAGCCCGGCTGTTTACTCCCTGTGCAGGGCTCTCCACTCCCACACTGAGGACCACTCCCTCTAAGTAATCAATCAATCAATCAGTATATGGAATAAACTTAGAAGAGTGCTTGGTGCCTGAGGAATATTCAATAGATTGGACTACAGCTTTCTTTATGAATAGAAAAAGTTAAATATATGATATAATGCATATTTGGATTTAATAACTATAAGTTTCCTTCCTGTCACCTTTTATTATTCAAAAAAGAACAAAATGCAAATATCATAAATCTGACACTTTTTAATTCCAATAGGTGCAAATAAAAATACATTTAGCATTCTATATATATACATTAGAACACCAGACCTTGATGCTAATCTGTTCTAGAAGGAACATCAAGATGCGATGCAATTGAGTTCCAAATCATTTTTACCCATATAAAATGACTGAAAATTGATTACTGTAATCCATTCTTGATCATCAAGTTTTTACTCTAACCTTGTCTTTTTATACAAAACATTACACATCAACTTCAAAGTAAGTAAGTTCAGAGTTAAATAATATAATTTAAGTAAGAAATAAAACATTAAGAAGTTGGTTTTTTTAAACAACTATAGTATGGTCCACGCCTTGAGACTGATGAGGATCTGGATCTGTGGACACAGATGTGGAGAGGAGGCACGGAGAGAGAGAGTTATTGTTTGGAAGGGGAATGCCCTTCCATAAAATCAACTGGTAGCTGCTTTTCAGGAGGTTTTTTCCCCCTTCTTTGCCTTTTTCCACTAGGACCTAGTTGACTTTCTCTAAGAAAAAAATTTTTAACCTGTCTTATGTGGTTTGCTCTTGGTGTTTGCTTAACAGTTTTCTACAAGGGTTTACTAAATTACCCTCACAATGTCGATGACGCGGCCGAGCAGTTCCTTACCCTGATGGTCCTTTTCAGAAAGCTCTTTCTTGGGACCCATGTTTCTTTGTTTTAATCTAAAAACAGTACAAAAAGCCACAAAACCAAAGAAAATTATAGCAAAACCCTTGGAACACAGCCACAAAAGGTTTACACAACGCCTACTAACAACGCCAACTAGCTGAGTGACAGGAAGAACTGCTTTAGCTTACAGATGTCACGTGCTACGGGTCAGACTCCAATGTTTTGTTCAGACTGATGCAAAATTTCCTTGACATATCGTGTCGAAATCCAATTATATCGAATACTGACGCAGTAGAGTGCCAGGGTTCTACTGTAATAGTCTATAAGTTGTAGGAAACAACTACAGGTATCCGTTAATGCTGTTTTTTATCTGCTATATTAATTCATTCATTGTTCTAATATTCTGAACCTAATGAGAGAATACGACTAAGTTCTTTAAAGCTTAAGTTGATGATATAAAGAGGAAGCGTCACTAAAAGGGCTTAAGTGGAGAGCAAGTGCTTTGAGAATGATTGGGGCAGGGAATGTATGGATGTGGTTTATGCAATTGATGTATGTATGTGTATGGATTGTGATGGGAGTTCTATGAGTCCCTAGTAAAATATAAAAGAAGAAAAGAGGAGAAAAAAATGATTAGGGAAAAGAATGTACAGATGAGCTTTATACAATTGATGTATATATATGTATGGACTGTGATAAGAGTTGTATGAGCCCCTAATAAATTGTTTAAATATATATATATATATGCATAACCAATCATGTTTAAGTTCATTTTGCATCAATGTGAAGGAAACAAATATTCTCACCATTGGACAAGTAGAGAGGTCATTCTACGTGATAGAAGGAGAAAAGATTGAAGTTATCACGGATTTCCCTTCACTTAGACCCACAGCCAGTGATTACGGAACCAGCAGTCAAGGAATCAAATGGCTTAATGCATTGTGCAGATGGGCTTCACAAGGTCTCTTTACAGTAGTAAAAGCAGAGCTGTCACTTTGCGTACCAAAGTCCGCATGACTCAAGCTGTGGTGTTCTTAATGCCCTTAAAGACATACAAAATGTAGGCAATGCATTTGAATTATGGTGTTGGTGAATATTGACTGTACCAAGGACTGCCAGGAGAACGAATACATTTGTCTTGGAAGAAATACTGCTGATAGTTCCTTGGCCTATAGGATGTGAAGACTTCCTGTCCTATAGCTTGGACATGTTCTCAGTAAGTTCCAGTCCTAGGAGAAGGATGTCATGCTTGGCAGAGTGGAGGCCCACTGAACAATCAGATGCTCAACTAGATGAACTGACAAACGTGGCTGCAGCAGTGGACTCAGACTTACCATAATCACGAGAAAGCCTCAGGGCTAGGATGGGTCTTGTTATATTGTACATAGTGTCACTATGAGTCAGAACCAACATGATTGCCTCTACTTGGTAATTTTTCTAAGAAGTCTGTGTATATCTTGCTTAATTCTTTCTCTCTCTTCCTACCCCTCCTCTCTCTCTCATTTTGCTAAAGCAATATCTCCGTCCGGGAAAGAATCAGTCTGCCACATTTATATTGTAAGTGTGCAGTGATTGACACCTAGCAGGTCATAGATTGATGTATTCCTTAGTAGCAAGCCTGGGCCTAAGAGTCTCATTTCATCTTTGTGCTCATTGATCAACGATGAATTGTTGCATATCTGATTTCTGTCATTTATTTTGATAGTGGCAGTGAACATGGGAGAAATTTTATTTTCAGACTCTACTTGGCGAGCATAGAAAGGCAGAGAGCTCAGAGGAACAAAGGCATGTTATTGTTAGGTGCCATCGTAGGGACCCCGGTCTGCGTGTTCCCGAGGCTGTAACTGTTTATGGGAGTGGAAAGCCCAATCTTGCCTCACAGAGCAGCTGGAGATTTCAAACTGCTGAACACAAGATCACAGCCCAGTGTACAACCACTACATCACCAGGGCCCTAAATTGGACACTAGCAGAGAGGACAAAGGAGAAAGCAGATTGGAGTGAATAGAAACAAAACAGAAAATGGGAGGTAAGAAAAGAGTGAAGTGAAGATGAAAAGCATTTAGTAAGTGGCGTGAAAAGAAGAGTTTATCCAAAGTAAGCCCAGAGAGAGCAGTGTCGTCACCAAATGCGAAGGGGGACGAGATCTGTGTTACAGCTATGGCTTCATGCTAACCGGACTGGGCCTCGTTGACACAAACGATTCAATGTAATCACAGTTATTCAGTTGCTAGCCTCCAAAGCAGAAAAAGAGCGTAGATACCCCACATTCAGGTCCCAAGCCTGCAACCTGCTTCCCATGTTAGTGGCCACCATGAAAACGATGGCTTTCTTAATGTGAGCCTGAGCCCATCATGTCAGACTGTTTGAACGTGAGCCAACAGCCTGGCACATTGCCTGCCTCGGCAGTCTGCCGTCTGGTTTGCCACTTTGGATCCGTCCACCTCCACCACCAAAAGCGTCACCTGCTGACTTTGGATTAATTGGCTTCTGGAATCAATAGCCTGACATCTTCTCACAGATCTTGAGTTCAACAGGCCTTGGAAATATGCAAATCAGAAAAAGTGTCCAATGTAACACCTGACCCACAGTTGTGGAACCTGCCCAGCCTTGAACTTGCCTGATTCTATGACTGTGTGAGCCGCTTTTGATATAAATTTCTTTCTATCTATACATATCTAAGTTTAACTGCTTTTGCTTCTCTAGAGAACCCAACTAATCCGTTATGACTGTGCTATCTCTAGCATTTCCTGATTCATAGATTTTTAGTAGTAAAAATTTTCAATTTTCATATAGTTCCCTGGACATATTCCCTGCATAATTTTAGCCATATGTCTTCCTTTTTTGAATTGTTTGAAAATTTTAATTAATACAATTATCAAAAGACTTTTTTTCAGGAATGTAATTGGCCCAAATGTAAAAATGGTTGTTAGGTACATCCATCCACGTGGGCTTATAGTGACCCCATGGAATCTGATCATTGTCCGTGCCTCCAAGTCGGCTCTGACTTTTCCTGACTGTGGGCAACAGCAGGAAACACGGTGGGACTGCATGATCCTCACACTTGTTATGTTTGAGCCTAGTGATGCAGACACTGTGTTAGCCCATCCATCCCTCCGAGGGCCTTCCTTTTGGCTTATTTATTGTTGACCTTCTACTTTACCAAGCATGATGTCCAGAGACCGAGCTTTCCTGACCATATGGTAAAAGCAATATTGCCATCCTCCAGTCTAAGGAGCATTCTGGTTGTTCTTCTTCCAAGAAATATATCTATTTTTTTCTAACAGTCCACTATATTATTCTCCAACGACATACTTCAAAGGCATCAATTCTTCTGTATTCTGCGGTCTTCCTTATTCAGTGTCTAACTTCTACATGCACTGAAGGGATTCAAAATACGATATATTATATCAGGTGCACTTTAATGATATTCTGGATCCTCAAGTTGAAATAATTCTTGTGCTGATGTTCCAAAGCAATATATCATTTAATTTCTTTCTTTTATTTATTTTTTTCAGTTTTATTGGCTGCTGCTTTCATGAGCATTGATCCATGAAAAATGAAAGGCTTGACAACTTTAAACTTTCCCTTTTTTATTACGATATCTATTGGTCCAGTTAGGATACTGGTTTTGTTCGCATTTAGTTCAATACATGCTGAAGGTTGAAACGCTTGATTTTTATCTGCAAGTGCTTCAAGTTCTTGTTTTCAGCAAGCAACAAAGTTATATCACAAGCATATTGCTGGTTGTTAATAAGCCTTCCTCTATTCTTGATGCCATTGTCTTATATAGCCAACTTCTCAGATTATTTGCTCAGCATCCAGGGCAAACAAATTGGGTGAAAGAATACAACCCTCACACACACTTTTTTGGGCCAATGTACAGATTTTGCACGAGCACAGTGACGTGCACTAAAATTCTCCTTTTTCTCAGTGTTTTCCTCAACTTGCTGTGAATCCCATAGTCAAATGTATTTTCATAATCAAGAAAACACAAATAAACATTTTTGTATCCTCTGCTTTCAGTTAAAATTCACCTGATATCAGCTATGGGATCTCTTATACCAAAGCCTCTTCTGAATCTGGCTCAAATGTCTGGCTGTTTCTGGTGGTTGTACCACTACAACCTTTGTTGAATTATCATCAGGAAAAAGTTACTTGCATGTGATATTAGCGGTAATGCTTGATAATTTATATATTCCATTGGGTCATTATCCTTGGAAAGGAACACAAATATGACTCTCTTCATGTTGGTTGGGTAGACAGTTGTTTTCCAAATTTCCTGGCATACGCAAGTGAGTGCTTCCAGTGTTTCAACAGTTTGTTGAGATATTTCAATTGGGATTCCATCAGTTCTTGGAGATGTGTTTATACCATTGACTTAAGTGCTGCTTGAACATCTTTTGAGACCATAGTTTATTGATCTTATGTTACTTATTTAAATGGTTGAATGTTGACTTTTTACCTCAGTGGTTCTGTATTCCTTCCATTGTCTTTTGAAGCTTTCAGCTGGGTTCAATATATTGCCCACTGAATCCAATACCATAACTTGAAGCTTGGAGTTTTTCAGTTCTTTCAGGTTGGTGTATGCTTAGCGTGTTCTTCTTTTTGATCAGAACTTGGCACATTTCATTATAGCACAATATTTTGTTTTCTCAAACTCCCCTTTGACATTTTCTACTCAGATATTTTACTTCATCATTTCTTCTACTTGCTTCAGCTCCTCTGAATGCAAATTTCAGAGTCTCTTAGGATATCCACTTTGATCTTTCCTTTCCTTCTTATCTTTTTAATGACATTTTCCATTCTTCATAGAAGATTTTTTGGACGTCATCCCACGGATTGTCAGGTCTTCTGTCATTAGCAATCAGTGTGTCAAATCTGGCCTTGAGATATTCTCAAAAGTCAAGAGGGATATAATCAAGGTCATATTTTAGATTTTGTGAACTTGTTTTAATTTTCTTCAACTTCCAATTTTACTTAAATGATGATCTGTTTCACAGTCAGCCCCTGATTTCATTTTGAATTTTCTTCCCATAGATGTAGTCAACTTATTGCCGTTTCCTTCCACCTGATGAAGTTCATGTGTACAGCTGCCATTTATGTTGCTGAAAAAGATATTTGCAGTGAAGAAATATTTGGTCTTGCAAAATTCTGTCATGCCATCTCCAGCTTCATTTCTATCACCATGGCTACCATTCCCAGCCACAGTTCCTTGCTCTCTGTTTTCAGTCATTGTTTACCAGTAGCCAGTAATTGTCATGCATCTTGATTGCTCGCCTCAGCAACTTTATACAGAAGTTGGTGTAATTCTTCAATTAGCTTGAATGGTTGGTTGGTGCATAAATTTACATAATAGTCATATAAACCATATTTCAATGTATCTGTATAAATATCATCTTATCAAAAAAGCATTGTTTTTCAAGATCAAGCATGTGTATTTGATGATGTATTATTGGAAGTTATTCCTCTTGAATCTGTCATTCCCTGTCAAACCATATGATTATCTGATTCAAACTTGCCAATCTCAGGTTATTTCTTGTCAATAATGTTTAAGATATTGATCTTTTGTGTTCCATTTCATTTTCGATGACTTCAGATTTTCTTGATTGAAATTTCTCATGTTCCACCTTCTACACATTTTGAGTCTCAGTAGCACAGGAAGATCCCCCAAGCTTTATTCCATGCACATCATTATTATTGACTCTACTTTACTGAGGCAGCTCTTCCTTCATGGTAGTTTGAGATCCTTCCACCCTGATGAGCTCATCTTCTGGCACAATCTCTGACAGTAGTCCACTGCTATTCATTATGTCTCCAATGGTTAACCTTCAAAAGCAGACAGCCAATTCCTTCTTCCCAGTCTATTCTCAGTGAGAAGCTGCCCTGAAACAGCTCATCTTGGGTGACCCTGCTGGTATTGGAAATACTGGCACCAGAGCCTCCCATGGCCCAGCAAGAGGCACGCCACTACAGTAATACAAACTGCTAGACAGATGATAGATGTGCTAGTTCTCATCGGAATTTCTTCTTTTGCTGTTTTGTTTTAAGATGCTATACAGATAATAAGTTTAAAAACTGAATTATTCATTTTGTAGATCTAAATAACAACAAAAACATTGCTATCAAGTAGATTATGACTCATAAATGACTCTATAATACAGAGCAGTGCTGTCCCCAGAAGTTTTCAAGACTATAATTTGTACAAAAGCAGAATATCACATATTTCTCCTTTGGAGCAGCTGGTGGGCTTGAAATGCTGATTTTTTTTTAACCTATCAGCTGAGCAATTAACTACTGTACCTATCCGGGCTCCATTACAGATTTGTTATTGTAAATTTTAGAGGGCACTAACATAAAAATTCTAAATTTCAATCTTAATAGTAAATGCTTTAATTCAGAACTAACAGATTTAGAAATCCAACCCACTAAATTGGATTTTATTCCAATATTATGTACTTTAGCTGTTCAACAAACATTCCTTTGGTTGAAATTCACAATGCTCTATAATTGTAACTCTTTCCTTTCTTTCAAAATCCTGAACTGCTGCTTGCAAATGGCCTGTCACCAGAACCCTAGTTCTATGTCACCAGACCCCCGAGTTCTATGTCACCAAACCCCCGAGTTCTATGTCACCAGACCCCGAGTTCTATGTCACCAGACCCCGAGTTCTATGTCACCAGACCCTGAGTTCTATTTTCTCTAGTAGTTTCCCTCCCAGTGGCCAATAAGCAGTTTGAGATTTTTCTGATCAACATTTTTGTTTCACTGTTTCCGTGACTGAATGAGAGCTCTTTGTAACAATTGAATTCTCTCTCTACATGCCAACTATTGAAATTGAGGCCAGATAGAGTCTTAGTATTATCTTGATATTAAATTTTAGACACATTTGGAATCAAAATGAGTGTTTATACTATATTTTATGCTTCAATTTCTCCTATTAATTTTCATAGAAATAAAGCATGCTACAGGGCATGAAAATTTAAATATCCCAACATAATAGAATTTATTTAGTATAGTCTGCCCATGCCAATATAAATTAGTCCTATTTTCAAAATGTCTTTTGACCTTTGTCAATAAAAAATTGTAACTGTAAATGCAAAAACATTGTGTTCTATTAGTATTAAAACCATGCCAGACATTTCCCATGGAATTAGTGCTGGTTTATGCAAGCACCTAATTAAAATCAGTGATTATAAAGGATGTACTTAATATGCTTGCCTTTTCCATTTTATTTTGGATGTGCCTTTTATAATGAATTTAAGGCCTGAGTGGCCTGAACAAATGTTCATTTCAGTTATTGAGATCATTATTGATAAAAGGTTATTTATTTACTGAGTATGAAAACTATTAGTTGATCCTTCTTGTGCAGTATCAAGTCTGATCACCAGACATTCCAGAGTGAACTCGTGTCTCTCAGCACTCAAGAGAACTCACAATGCATGCACGAGCATCTATTATTCCTTCTACCCGACATCTGGCAAACACTCTTATATCCATGAAAATTTTAAAAATATATATAAGACGATCTGTAAGTATATGAACGGTCGTTTTGAAATTAAATGTATACCTAAAAATATTACTTGGGTTTTAAATTTCTAAATTCAGGGCTGATTTAGAAGGAAATCAAAAGCATAACCGTTGTTCCCGGATGTAAACAGCTTTATCTGTACTTTGTTTCAGAGCTCTCCATCAAGCAAGTGGTACCTAAGGAATCCATCCTGTCTCAGCACTCGGCCTGACACAGCAGCAACAGTGGGCACTGTTCGTCAGGCAGGCCACCTCAGCCTGAGTGAGATTCTGGAAGCCAGAGGATCTGGTCAGAGGAAGTCGCCTTGGTAGCATGAAAGGCAGGGACTGTTGATCCTTCAGACACCCGCCCCGCCCCCTCCCTCCTGTTCACTACCAGACAGACCTACTACATACCGAAGGACTTTTTGTGTTTCCATAAGTGAAAAACTCATTTCCTTGTACTTTTGTGTTACAGTTAGTGTTTTAACTTTTCTTTTAAATTTTAAAAGGTAAGAGAAAAAAGTTCTCATGGGACTAATCTTATATTTCCTCAGTTGGATAAAGATAGATGACAAAATATTTGGGGAAGGGGCATACAGCATCCACAAAATTAGGGTGAGAAGGTAAATGATAATTGTACCTTGTTCTGTTCTTTTAGCATTCACCCTAATATTCCATTAGTATGCAAATGAAGAAATACCACCTTCTGCTTTCTACCTCTTAACCTAATAACTTTTCAGAACCTGTGTTATTGGGTGCCTTAAGTCAATACTTACCCTTATGTGCCTTATATAACAGAATAGTACTGTCCCATAGGATTTTCTAATCTTATAAGAGTGGGTTCCATTGGCCAATATTCCAGTTTACACCATAATACTTAATCTCTTGCACCACAAAACTTCTCCCCCCAACAGTTTCATTGGCATGTCTTTTACATATCATACAATTCAATAATTCAGTTGTCCACTTATATCAAGGAGAATTGTACAGTCATTACCACATCAATTTGAGAGCATCCCTCCCCCCACCTGGTTCCATCACCTTTAAAATGAGTTATGCAACCACAATCCATTCTAGTGCTCCCTCCCCTCCTCCCGTCTTCATTATTTATTTCCAAAATAAAAAAAAATTGTTGGTTTCTCTCTTTACTATGGCTCAAACTTTGGGTATCATTGATATTTGGTTGTTGCTGTGTCTGTTGTCTGGTGTCCTCTGACAGTTTCTCTACACGCTCCATAGAACCTCTCGTTTATTTGTTTGTTTGTTTCCCTGAAAAGGAAGAAGTAGGCAAAACAAGCCTAGGCACCTGCGTACCGAATGATGGATGTGAGAAACGGCACGCACATGAGGTTATTATTAACTGTTTGGAGTAGGAAACACATCGATGTGGGCACGCTGAACTTTTCTTCCCCGCCTCCCCTGCAGAACCACAAAACCCTTTTTAGCACCTTATATGCCCACATGATTCTCTTTAGCGATTGTTACATTCTATTGTTTCTTTTGGGGGATATTTATGAAAATTTTTGCTTTGGTTTGTAAAAAAACATGTGCTAAAGGAATAGCTTTGTACTTAAATGCTCGCTTATATTTAATTGTTTTGCTTTGTTCATTAGACAAAATACCACTAAGGGTATATCTAAATTTAAAAAACGTGTTTAAAGTTTGTCATTGTGAGGTGCAATCTAATTGGCTCTGGTTCACAGTGGCCCTATATACAACAGCGTGAAACACCACACAGTCCTGGACCAATGTCACAATTGTTCTTATGTTGGACCCCATCAGGCCAATCCATCTCTTCAAGAGTCTTCCTCTTTTTGGCTACTTTTCTACTTGACCAAGCATGGTGTCCTTCTCCATGGACTAGTCTCTCCTGATAAAATGTCCGCATATATGACAAGAAGTTTCTCCTTTCATCCTTGTCTCTAAGGAGCACTCTGACTGTACTTCTTCCAAGACAAATCTGTTTGCTCTTTGGCTGCCCGTGGTCTTTCAATATTCTCCCCCAGCATCATAGTTCAAATGCAATAATTTTCATAGGTCTTTCTTATTGCAATGCCCAACTTTTATATATATATATATATATATATATATATATATATATATATATATATATGGCAATTGAAGATACCATGCCTTGGGTCAGGGTACCTTAACCCTGAATATAACATCCGTGCTTTCCAACACTTTAAAGCACTGCTCTCAACTTGTGGGTTGTGACCCCTTTTGGGGTCAAATGACCCTTTCAAAGGGGTCGTCCAATCCATAACAGTAGCAAAATGACAGTTATGAAGTAGCAACAAGAATAATGTTATGGTTGGGGGTTCACCATCCCATGAGGAATTGTATGAAAGGGTACCGGCATTAGGAAAGTTGAGAAGCACTGCTTTAAAGCTTTCTGATGGAGATGAACCTAGTGCAATTCATCATTTGTTCTGCGGCTTCTGTAGCATCGATTGTGGACTGGCTGTGAGAATTTGGGTCTTGTTCAGATTGGGTTGTAACTCAGACTGAAGTCTCTAATCCTTGATCTTCATCAACGAGTGCTTCAAGTCCTCTTTACTCTCAGCAAGCAAGGTGCGCCATTGGCATATCGCTGGTTGTTGATGCATTTTCCTCCAATCTTGGTAGCACATTCTTCATATGATCTATGTTTTGTGATTATTTGCGCAGCATGCAGACTGAATCAAAACTTTGAGAAGATACAACGCTGACACATGCCTGTCCTGATTTTAAATTATGCAATATTCTCTTGTTCTGTCCACATGACTGCCTTTAGATCCATGTATAGGTTCCATGTGATCACAATGAAATGTTCTGGGATTCCCATTCTTCTCAGAGCCATGCATAGTTTGTTGTGACTCACACACAACCAAATACCTTTGCATATTTGTATACATATTTCTGGTGTTCTATGCTTTCAGAGAAGATTTAGTTACATTAGCAATGATATCCCTTGGTCCACATCCTCTTCTGAATCAAACTTGAACCTCTAGCATCTTTTTGTCAATGTATTCCAGAAACTGTTGTTGAATGAAATTTTTACAAAATTTTACTTGCTTGTGATATCAATAATATTTTCCTGTATACTTTGAGCATTCTGTTGGGTCACCTTTCTTTGGAATGGATACAAATGTGGACCTTTTCTTTCAGTTGGTCAGGTAGACACTTTCCAAGTTTCTTGTTATGGACAACAGTACTTTTAGTGCTTCATTAGATGGTTGAAACATTTCAATTGGTAATCCATCAATTCTTGGAATTTTGGTTTTTGGCTAATGACTTCGGTGGAGCATGAACTTCTTTCAGCACCATTGGTTCTTGCTCATATGCTACCTCCTGAACAGGTTCTTCTTGGTAAAGTGGGTCTGTGTATTCCTTCCATCTTCTTTTTATGCTTCCAGCATCATTTAATATTTTTCCCATAGAAACTTTCAATATTGTAATTCAAGGCTTGACGTTTTCTTATGTTCTTTCAATTTCAGATATGCCGAGGATGTTCTGCATTTTGACATGTCATTATAATATTTTATTTTGTTTTCTTGAGTGCCCTTTGAAATGCTTTATTCAGTTCTTTGACTTCCTCATTTCCATCATTTGCCTTCACAGCATTAAGATAAAGAGCATATTCCAGAGTCTCCTCTGACATGCACCTTGATCTTTTCCTTCTTCTGTATTTTAATGACTTTTTGCTCTTAATGTAAGATGTTCTTCATGTCACCCCACAACTGCTCAGATCTACTGTCACTAGTGTTTCATGCACGACATCTGTACTTGAGATGTTCTCAAAATTTAGATGGGATTTCCTCCAGGTATGTGAAGAAGTGTGCATCAGGATTGGAGGAAGGCTTATTAGCAACCTGTGGTATGTAAATGACAGAACATTACTTGCTGAAAATGAGGAGGAATTGAAATATTTGCTGATGACGATCAAGGAATGTAGCCTTCAATATGGATTACAACTCAATGGAAGGAAGACCAAGATCTTCACAATTGGACCAATAGGTAACGTCATGGTAAACAGAGAAAAGATTGAAGTTGTCAAGGATTTTGATTTAGTTGGATGCACCATCAATGCTCATAGAAGCCATATTCAAGAGATCAAAAGACGCAATGCATTATATAAACCTGCTTCTCCAGACGTCTTTAGAGTGATGGAGGATGTGACCGAGTACTAAGGTGCACCTGATCCAGGCCATGGTACTCTCCACTGTGTCGCTCGCATGTGAAAGTTGGACACCGGACATTGAATAAGGAAGACCAGAGAAGAACTGATGCATTTGGGGTTGTGGTGCTGGAGAAGACTGTGGCATGCACCCTGGACGTCTAAAAGGACAAGCAGAACTGCACTGGAGGAAGTGAGGTCAGCGTGCTCCTTAGAGGCAAGGGTGGCAAGACTTCCCCTGACAGACTTTGCACATAGTGTCAGGAGAGACCAGTCCCTAGAGAAGGACGTCATGTTGGGTAAAGTGGAGACTGAAGAAAGCGAGGAAGGCCCTCAAGGAGAAGGATTGACTGCGTGGCTGCGTCAATGGGCTCAATGGGCTCAGGCGCAGGAACAGCTGTGAGGCTGGCAGAGGACTGTGCAGTGTCTCCCTCTGTTGTGCACAGGGGCCCTAGGGGGCGGAGCTATATGATGGCACATACTAACTGCATCGTTCAGGTGCTTTATTTGCTTTTTACTCTTCTGGCCTTGTTTTCATTTGCTTCGCCTCCAGCCTGAATTTATACGAGCGAATGATGAGCTTTCCCACTGACGGCCCTTGGCCTGGTTTAGGTTGCTGATATTGAACTTTTCCATCACCTCTTTCTCCAGATGGGGTCAACTTGATCCCTGTGCGTTCCATCTGGAGACGTTCACATGCACCTTTTGTCTTATTTTTATTTTAAAAAGAACTTTTGTGATGAAGAAGTCATTGGTCTCGTAAATTCTATCACGTGATCTCTACCTTCGTTTCTATGACTGACACCAAGTTCGGTCACTCTTGGTAGGGTTTTCAGTGGTAATCCCTCGGAAGTTGACAGCCTATTCTTTCTTTGGAGCCTGTTCTTAGTCTGGAAGCTCTGCTGAATCCTGCTCGCCCTGAGTGACCCTGCTGGTATTTGAAACGCCAGTGACATCGCCCACCACATCACAGCAGCACACAGCCACCACTGTATGACAGGCTTCCTGGTCTCGTAAAATTCTATCACGTGATCTCCACCTTTGTTTCTAGGACTGAAACCAAGTTTGGAGGCTCTCCATCGGGGTTTCGGTGGAGTTTAACACATACAATTCAGTAGCTACAATGCATGAAACATGTTTTATTGTGATGATGAAGTCTAGGTCTGTTTATGTTTTTTTTTAGTATGGTCTAATGTTCATGTTCACATGTTCCGTCGCTAGAGGTCTCAATCTAATCCAGAGAACGGGGCCACAGAGCCCTTCTTAACCTCCAATCTTCTACTGGAGATACACATGGTCTGGTGTGCTGTGTTTTGATATCCCTAAGTCTCTCCCTTTGCTCATTCATATGCATCTATTCTACGGTGAGCATTCTGTCCCAGGGCTGGGACCGGCCTGTAGCCATCACTATGACAGGCTGGCTGGCTGGCTGCCTTCTAGAGCCCCTGGCTTCTTCTGCCTCTATGCACCTTTGGACCTCAAACAGAAGAGGAGTGATGGTTGTTTCATTAAATTTCAAATATTTGGAGACATAAGTATATGAACCTTTAATTTGTAGTCTCAATTTACCTTTAAACAAGGAGGTGCAGGAGGCACAGCCAAGATGGAGGCATCCGTTTGCAGCCAAAATACAAAAACCCCAGTGAACCAAATGCAGGCAATCCTTGGAACCGCGAACGCCACGAGGAAAGATCAAAGATGGATGCATCACGGACCGAAAGGAAACAAACAAACAAACACAGCAAGAGAGAGGGGGCGTGGAGCAGATGGAGTCTGCCAGCCGTTTGGGCTCCGTGTGGCCATACTGAGATCAAGCGAGAAGCAACAGCAGGTGAGAACAGGAAAGCAACGTAAAGACATTCTCATGAAACACAGGGACACAGTAGAGGTAGACACAGCAAGAGAGAAGCAAGGTGAGTATATCATGATCCAAAACCAAGGGAGGAAAACACAGAAACAGAGCAAAAGGCTAACATGTTGCCGTCCCCAAATAGGGAGGGATCGACGATGGAGGGTCTGGTATAGTAATGAGTGCAGGTCTGAGACTTTTGGTGTGAGAGGTGTGCACGAAGCACTGGATCTCAGACTATCAAAGGGAGATCACCTGACCGACTAGATCCTGAGTGCCACTTCCCTCCTTGCACTTAATCAGGAGTAACATCTCACACGTATCGGCAGCACGCAAGAAGAGCCAAGGCTCTCATGTCTGCCAACTGAAGGAGCTCACCACCCTTATGCTCCCCCTGATCGTAGGCAGTGGAGAATCCCATGCCCTGGCTACCTAATACAAGCCCTCCACCTTTCCCATCAAGCCCTGTACCCCGACTTCAGTCCACCCAGCAAGTTGAAGTGCTGTTCCAAATCTACCTGCCTCTTGCTCTCTCATAGCCCACTTAGTGAGTGCTGGTGACCATGAGACGACGCTCACACTCACTAATAACTTTCCTCAACCCAGGAGCAGCAGGCCCACAGACCCAAACACATACATGCCCAATACCCACTCACTACTTGGTGAGTGCCAGAAATCCAGTATACACCCACTAACCCTCACCTGACTTTTTGAGCACCAACAGCCCTGTGACCACCTGTAATTTGGCAACTAGTGGCAAACATGTAACTGCTGATTGCACACCCTCCTGCCACTGAGCATCTCGATTCAGTCAGCAGTGACTACCAGGTGCCTATGTGAGTAGTCCCCTGAAGCTGACCAGGAATTATCTAGCAGTCATAATTTTGCCATCCTGTAAATGTACCTGCCTGCTTCTCACACCTTCCCAGTTTGGAGAGTGGCAGGGACCACTCACTCATTAGTGTGTCCTTCTACCATTTAACTCCCACACTACACCCTTGACCTAGCAGGTAGCAGTAACCATGCGACTACATGCACCTTCTTGAGACTCATCTTTCCCAGATAAGTAAGCAGTGATTGTACCAGTGCATCATTTCTTGTATTGTAAATGTTTTCTGACTCTGGACTAGAAGCTAGTGGAGCGCCATGTCAAGGGGGAGAGATGATCCCAGGGAACCTCAGGACCAGCAAGAAATGGTTGGGCTAACAGAAAGACAAAGGAAACAGTCTCAGGTTGGGATACAAAAAATATTGTCCAATAGTCTGTTTCTCATTAAAAGAAAGAACACCTTTTTGATAAGAAAATATAGGAAGATAAGGAATTTAAAGCATATGTAGGTTAGATATATATGTTATTAAATAGTTAATGTATATCATTAAAAGCCTAACATGCTAGTAAATACTTATCTTTATTAGTTCAAAACAAGTATCAAAACTTTCATTTTTTAATCTCAAAATTTCCCAAAACCTAGAATTGTGTTTTGTGAATAAATAAACAGTTGCCTGATAATTCATTTGCGAGTTCGTTCAGGTATTCAGAACAGGTTAGATGCAATTACTGTGAACTGAAAGAAGCTAACAGCTTTTTCAAAGCAAACAATTGCAGACATCAACATATGTGTGTGGTCATAGCTACAGAATAGATGGCAATACATGTTTGCATATCATTCTTCAAATTTGAAAGTATACCAAATTGTAATGCATTACCATCTATAGACAATACATTTGTACTAATTTATAGTTTTAAAGTTTAATTGTAGAGTATTTTGCACTTGAAATCAGACAACCCACTTGGTGTGTTTTTTTCCTATTTCTTAAATATTTGGGAAGTGGATTCTTAATTTTAAATACAAGAGCGATTTAAGATTAGAAGCATAATTTTTGCTGTTTGAAGTGAGCTTGCTTGTCACTAAAGACTCTGAGTCCACTTCCGTTTGATTGTACCCCCTGTCTAGCCTCCCAGACAACATTCGGATCTGAAGTGTAAGGAATCTGGGGTGGGAGGGTTTCTTTTTCTTTCCTGGAAGCAACTTCTGTTTATTTATTTGTAAATCTTGTTTTACTATTTAAACCCTCCATTTTTTGGTCTCCCTCCTATACCTCCCCTCTCCCTCCTCTCACCCCTCTCTCTGGTCTCTTCAGAGGAGTCAAAGTCTTGTCTCTTGGTAGATAAACCACATTTCTTCTTTATTTTTCCTGAAAACAATGGTGATATTAAATGTTAATCCCTTAAGATTGACTGAGTTCACTCAGCAAAATATGTGATAGTATTTGTCCATGTTTTATGGTGTTTTAGAGAGCTACCATTGTTTGTTATTAATGTATAACATTCCATAGTATGAATGTGCAAGAGCTTTTTGATCCATTCCTTTATAGTTGGGGTTTTGGGTTGTTTCCATGCTTTTGTTATTATGGAAATTGCTATAATAAACACAGGTGTGCATATGTCTGTTTGTGTTGTCTTCTTAATTTCTTTTGGGTATATATCCAGTAGAGAAATTGCTGGATTATAAGGTACTTGGATTTGCATTTGTTTAAGGGAATGCACACTAATTTGCATAAAGGTTGTACAAGTCTATAGTCCCACCAGCAATGTAAAAGTGTTCCTATCTCTCCACATCCTCTCTAGCATTTATTGTTTTTCTGTTTTATTGAATTTGGCCAAAGGTGTCAGTATGAAATGATATCTCATTGTTGTTTGGATTTTCATTTTTCTTCTTGCTAAGGATCATGAGCATTTCTTCATGTGGTTGGTAGCCATCTATGTCTCATCTTGGTAACGTGTCCACTCATTCTTGTGACCATTTTTGGATATGAATTTTTGTATACTTCTTATTATAATTTTTTTAAGATTTTGGATATTAGACCTTTATTTGATGTGTTATTACGAAATATTTCCCCAAAATTTATGTGTTCTCTGTGGACTTTTTCAATGAAGCCCCTTGTTATGTATGAATATCATATTTTTAGTAGGACCCAGTTCTTTATTTTTGTCTACCCTAGTGTGGATATTTTCATTATGTTTGTCAGTGTGTTTATGCCTTGTATTAGGTTCCTTAAGTTTGGTCCCTATTTTTTTATTGATGGTCTTAAAAATTGTGTGGGTTATCTTTAGGTCTCTGTTTCATCTTGAGTTTGTTTTTGTACGTGGTGTGAGCTATGGGTCTTGCTTCATTCTTTTGCTGGTAGAGATCCAGTTTTTTCCTGCACCATTTGTTGAAAAGTCTGTTTCTTGTCCATTTAATGTATTTTATGTCTTTATCAAAAATTAGATGTCTATAGGCACTTCTTTAGAGCATAAAATTATATTTTAAAAATAAATTCTCAAAGAATTTCAGATTTTTTAAAAGTTACATATATTTTAATGATGCTATGTACTTTCAAGACTGAAGGATGTTACTATGCAAAAAACAGAGGTTGCAAGAGAGGTTTGATAGTAACGGAGGATTATCAAGATCCTCATATCAAATTCTTGCCTAGAAGCTAGTTGACTGACGTGACCTCTGAGACTCAGCTGAAGTCCTGAGAAGCAGTGAAAGCTGGTTCGGGATAGCAGAGACAAGTGAAGAGGGTCAACATGTGGACATCTTCATTTGAAATTTTAGCAATCTACTCACATACACTTGTTAAAATTGGTGTGGAATTATAGTATTTGGAAATCAGTATAAGTCAGTATTTAAAATACAAATATTTTCAACCAAAATTAAGTACTTTAAAATAAGCTAAACTATTTACTTGGTACTTAAAGTGAAGTTAATGAGCTATTTAATTTGTAAATTTGCTGATGGGTCAGAGATCTGCTCCATCTAATCTCCTTAGTCTCTATTTTAGATTAAAGAAGAACAAATGGAAAGTTACCAATAGGAATTGCTTATAAATAGTGTATCACGTCACACACTGCCATGGGGTCAGTGCTGACTCCTGAGACTGCATAGGAAGTATGAAAAGAAAGAAGGAAAGAAAGAAAGAAAGAAAGAGAGAAAGATCTTTTCAATAAAAGCATTCAGTGAAAAGGACCACAAACCCTCAGGATAGCATGGATGGCTCTAATTTTTGTTGTAGAATTCAACTTAAAAGACTATTTTCAATTGGCATTTTAGAAAGTTAAAAAAGATCCCAGTCAGTCAAAACACCCTGCTCCCCAATGTAGATATCAAGAGCATGGGCTTGGGGGAAAACCATTTAAATGTCCCCAAAGCAAGACAAAACCTATCAGCAATGATAGTTAACACACAGCTTTTAACTGATTTGAATTCGAATAAAAGTCATGACCCGCTTCCAGATCACTTTGTTTTGTATTATGCCATGGGACCACTACCTGTAAACAAAGTCAGAAATGGATGATAAACTGGTTATAAAGTAAATAGTTAAGCTAGTGAACGTGACAGATTCTGTGAGTTCACATAATCAAGAAGATACCCAAGTAAGTATAATTACTTTTTCCATTACTTTCATGCAAGAGAGTCATAAATCTTTCAGCAGAATGTCGTGGTGCAGTTCTCATACAAAACAGAAATATTCAGAGCAGAGAGCACAGGGCACACCATGCTTCAATCATCAAGAAAGAGATTATTACAATTGGTATGAGCAAAATTCAGAGAACATACGCTAAGAAACTATGCAAAGCAATACAGTTTTGCTGACTTTTCACCTTTCTGAATAATAATTATTTGGAAGTTGCAACACTGTGACTGTAATTTAATGAAAAATGCAAAATCTTATAGTTAAGAAATTTCACAACTGGTATGTTTTCAAAGAATGACGTTTAATTGGTAATGCAAAATAAAGAGATTGGACATTTTGGGTGAACATTAAAATTAACATCTGTGAAATGAAATCCTACAGGATGCATCAAGGGAAATTGAGCTACTAATTATTTCAAGACTTAATAAAATAAGCAATATTTTCCAAATTCACTTATGGCAACTGATTTATTATATCTAGCTATAGAATTTGGTAAAAGAAAATAAAGATTTAAGTTGATTACATAAACTACTCAGCTCCAGTATTAATACCACTACTAAATAAATATGGCATGAGGATTAATTGAATCCAAAAATCCCTAAGCAAATGTATATGTTCATTTATAAACTTAATCATGCAAAACAAATGATATCGTAAGGATTAGGAAAAACTATCAAACTAAAATTCACTTTTATTTCTTAGTTATTTTTGTAAATTTAGGATAGCCTTGGTGATATAGTTACTAAGCATTTGGTTCCTAACTGAAAGTTCAGTGGTAGGAACTCACCATCCCTCGGGGAAAAGAGAAAGGTCAGTTGGCTCCTGTGAAGATTACGGCTCTGGTAGTTCTAAGGGCAGTGCTAGTCTACTCACGGGCACACCACCATTTACATGCCAGGGGCCATCTGGGTATTTATAACATTATTTATAACATACTGGTTAGATATTTAATTAGTCCCCCCCCAACATAATAGCTGGAATTACTTCTCTTAGATGAGGCGTGTGATGCTGGTTATTGGATGGCGCCTACTAGAAATAACAATTCATATGTATGAGTATATTGCACATACACAGCATAGAGATAGATATATCATTTTATTTTTGGATATTCAATATATTTATTGTGGTGTTTAATTTGAACTTTACCCAAATAATTTGGCCTTTCCTTGGTTCCTGAAAATGAAACCAGTTGATCTAGCTAATCGGACACCTGGCAGCCTCATCTGTGTCAGACTAAAGTGGTCTCCGTAGGGTTTTAAGTGCTGCAGTTTTGGAAGTGGATCTCCAGACCTTTCTTCCAAGGAACATTTGGTGGATTGGAATTTGTACCCTTTCTGTTAGCAGCTGAGTGGTTCAACAAGTTGCAACACCCGGGAACTGTTGTCCCTTTTGAGATAACCTCTGTCACCTTGGAGTTTCTGCAGTAAGTACAGCGACTTTAATAATGCCTACCAACAGCACACGAGAGTTCATGCAATGCTGTGACTTAGGTGGGTGTCGGGCAGAAGTGACAGACCACTTCCCATCATTAGCTGACCTCAGGGAAGATGGGCTGATTCTACTACTCATGGCTGGATTCTGAGGCACCAAGGAAGGCTCTGGACAGGGAAACTCTATGGACATCCTGATGACTGAAAGACAGACATCTTTACAGTGGGGTTGGTAGCATTGGAAACCATTGCTGACATCACCCCATTAATTTGTAGCATTATTGCAACACTAAAGCTGTAATTGCCAGCATGGAGCTCTCCCAGTTGCATGAACCAGCATTGGCAGGTAAGCATTGGATGCTGCTAACCCCAGAAGAAAAATGGGGCTGTGTGCTCCTGTAAAGATTTATGGTCGTGGAAACCTTACTCTGCTCTGTGGGGTCACTATGGGTCACAGGGGCTCATTGATGGTGTGTCCTTAAGATAGCAAGCCCAAGGGAGTAGTGGGAGCCAACAGGTCAGAAATGGGGGGAAATTGGAGATGACTGGGTTTATGGTTAGCAATCTGAGGGGTGTAGAGAACCTCTAAAGCTGGAGCAACAGGTCAGAAGCAGAGAAGCTTGGGCATCCCAAAATTTGTGTTTGGAAGAGTAATGGGAAAACCTAAAATTATATTGCCAGGTATGAGGGTTTTGTATGAGTTATCTAGCTTGCAGCAAATGTCTGATCTGTTGGACAGACTCGGCAGTCCAGGGGACTGTGTCCTTCAATTTGTGAAAATAGATTTAGCTCCACATGGGGTCTGTCCCAGAAAAATGTGCTATTGTGCAGCTGTGTCAGAACAGCAGTGGAACAGAATTGAATTGTTCTTTACAGGTTGGTATGAGCGATGCACTTTGTTATTTCTTTATAGTTACTTGGTGTTTGGTGCAGTTGAATTGGTTCTAATGTAGAGCGACTCGGCACAGGACTAGTAGCAAACACAAGCCAGCACTCTCCCATGTCCACAAATGCTCTTTGAGCTCATTGTTGCTCAGGCACCATGTCACTCTTTATGTGGGCTCTTCCTCTATTTCACTAACCTTAAGCTTTACCTTCCCCAGGAACCTCTCTCTTCCGACAGCCTGTCCACAATAAACAAGGCGATGGCTCACCACCTTCACCTCTAAGGAGAATTCTGGCTCTACTTCCTCCGAGACAGATCTTTTGTTCTTCTGATATTCTGTGGTACTTTCAGAATTCAGAGGCATCGATTGTTCTTGGGCATTCCTTTGGTCCAGCTGTCACATGCATATGAGATGATTGAAATGTGACAGAGCCCTTCTTTAATACTTTATAGAAAGGTCTTGTGCAGTGCATTTGCCAATGCAACAAATCGCTTGATTCCTTGACTAATGCTTTCATGAGCATTGGTTGTGAAAAAAATTATATCTCCTTAACAACTTCAATGTTTTATCAGGATTTTGTCTGTTGCTTCAGTTATGAAGATTCTGTTTTCTTTACATTGCAATATAATTCCTATCGCAGGTTGTAGTGTTTGATCTTCAAGAAATCCTTCTTGCTTTTGGCAAGCGAGGATGTGGCATTTGCATATTGAAGATTACTAACGAAACTTCCACCAGTCCTGATACCAAGACCTTCTTCAGAGAGTTTAACGTCTTGGATTATTTTATCCACATACACATTAAATAAAGATGGTAAAAGGGCGTGATTCTGATACATGCTTCCTGATTTAAGCCACACATTATTCTCTTATTCTTTTTTAAGGATTTCTTTTAGTTTTTAAAAATTAGTTTCTGCACAAACGTAGGTTCTGTACTATTAACTGTTCTAGGATTCCCATTCTTCTCACTGTTATATGTAGCTTGTTATGATATAAAAACTAGAATGCATTTGCATAGCCAATCAAACACAGGTAGACATCTTTCTGGTATTCTCTGCTTTCAGCCAGGATCCTTCTAACATCAATCATGATAACCTTTCTTTTTTTTCTTCTGCTGAATTGGACTTGAATTTCTGGAAACTCTCTGCCATTGTCACTTTGAGGACTAACGTGCAATTGACCCAAGCCATGGCACTTTAAATGACATCACCTGCATATGAAAATTGGCTAATGAATAAGGATACCCAAAGAAGAGCTCGTGTATTTGAAATCCAGTGCTGGCAACGAATAATGAAAGTACCATGGACTGACAACAGAATAAAAAAATACTTGTTGCAAGTAGTACAGTCATAAGACTCCTTAGATTGGAGGGTGGCCAGACTTCATTTCATGTCCTTTGGATATCTTTTCAGGAGAGATTAGTTCCTGGAAAAAGTTCTAAATCAGAAGCCAGTGAACAAGAGGAAGCAACTCCGCGAGAGGGATTGATGGGATGGTTGCAACAACGGACTCAAACACAGCAACTGGGACAATGGCACACGGCCAGACAGGGCAGCATTCTGTTGCACCGTCCAAATCACGATGCTTATTCCAATCTGAGGGGGAAGCTCTTCCCTCGTCTTCCTTCCAACCTTAAGGAATTCAACTTTGGCATGGTCTCAGACAATATGCCCCAGCTATTCATAAAGTTTTCATTATTCTTGCTGTTTTGAGTCAGAACATGCTGCTGAAACCTGTCACTGTAGGTGATCCTTGTGATATTTGATATACTGGAGACACAGCCTCCCGCCTCACAGCAACATGCAAGCCATCACAGTACCACAAACTGACAAGTGGTGGGATACTTACTTAGTCACATCTAAAAGAGAATTCTTATAAATATAGTGTGAATTATTTAATACCTTAAAAAAGACCCCCTTTAATGGGCTTTTAAACCTATTAGTAGATAATACAGACAGATTAAAATTTTAAAAGATCCTAGCTGTTGACATAGAAAATATTGACCATAACAGCATTACATGTTCATTGTCAAAACATTAGAAAATAAATAGAAATAATATGTAAACTTCCCCTATTTAAAGCAATGGAAGTACTGTGACTTGCACTGTACATTTTGTTTTATAATAAACATTTTAGAAGTCCAAAAAGTGCCTTCCCAAAGATGCCCACATCCTCATCCCCAAACATCCTATTCCTCACAAAGAGCACGTTGCTATTTTGATTAAATCTGAATAACTCATCTCCTCCCCACTTCCCCTCTACAAGGGATGTCCAGCTGTCTACAGATGGGCATTGGGTCCCCATCACGCACTCCCCCTCATTCAGGGTGATGTGATTTCCACAACCCCCATCCCACCCCCCAGCCTTTGTAGTTTGAGACCTGGTCCCCTCTGCCCTTAAAAATCACCCATGTTGGTGTGCTGCTTCCATGTGGGCTTGGTTGCTTCTGGGCTAGAGGGCTGCTTGTTTGCTTTCAAGCCTTTAAGCCCCCAGACACTATATCTCTCAGTAGCCAGGCACCATCAGCCTTCTTCACCACACTTACTTATGCACACTTTCGTCTTCTGCGATTATGTGAGAAAGATGACCACACATGATTGTTTTTGTTCCTTGGTGTCTGCTACATGGTTCATTCAACACCTTGTATTCCCTTAGGCTGTGTGCTTCTTCTCTGTGGGCTTTGTTGCTTCTGAGCTAGATGGCTGCTTGTTTGCCTTCAAGCCTTTAAGACCCCAGATGCTATAACTTTTTGATAGCTGGGCACCATCAGCTTTCTCCACCACATTTGCTTACACACATGTCTGTCTTCAGTGATCATGTCGGGAAAGTGGGTATCATGCAATGACCGTTTAGCAGGGCGAGGTGCTATTATTGTATTGGGGGAGTATGCATGAGGAGGCCCAATGTCCATCTGCTATCCTACTACTGAACCTATAAATATATATGAAACTCAAAACCTTCCTCTAGTTCCTGAACGCCTCCTCCCTCCCAATTATCATGACCCCAATTCTACCTTGCGGACCTGGTTAGACCAGAGGATGTACAGCAGTGCAGTAGGGATCTGGAGACACAGGGAATCTAGGGCAGACGAACCCCTCAGGACCAGCAGTAGGAGTAGCGACACAGGGAGGAAGGGGGTGTAGAAAGGGAGAACCGATCTTGGAGATCTATGTGTGACCTCCTCTCTGGGAGATGGGAAATGGGAGGGTGGGTAAGGGGAGATGCCGGGCAGTGTAAGATAAGATATAATAATTATTTATAAACTATTAAGGGACCAGGGGGAAGGGGGGAGGGGGAGTGAGGGGGAGGGGGAAAAAAGGGAAACTGAGCTGATTCCAGGAACCCAAGTGGAAAATGAATTTTGAGAATGACGAGTGCAACAAATGTATAAGGGTGCTTTGCTCAATTGATGCATGTATGGATTGTGATAAGAGTTGTATGAGCCCCAATAAAAAGATTTATTAATTAAAAAAACCAAAACCATTACACATTATAAGATATAATAAAGAAATATTTGAAAGTTAAAAATAAAAGGATAACTACAATACTGAGAAAATTAAAATTCATTCATAGATATCTTGTGTTGAAATAAATTACAAAACTTTTTAATTGTAAAAAATATCTGCAAAAAATCTTATGATATGGAAATTATTCTGCACTACCCAGCTGGGCCCAGTATAATCAGAACATTTCCTTTAAGACACAAATAGGAGAATCAGTGTGAAGTAGAAATGACTATGGAAGCAAGAGATTGGAATGATTTGAGAAAGAGGCCACAAGTCCAAAATTAAAGAACCTGAATAAAACGAAAAACAAACACCAATCAGATTATCTCATGAAGCTCCCAGAAGGAACCTAGCCCTACTTTACTTTAGATTCCTCATCTCTAACCTGTAAGAAACATTCACTGACTATGTCAATAAAAATGTACCTTAATCCATCATCCAAAGTGAAACAATTAAAATTATGAGACAGTTCAGACATTTGGACTATGTATATCCTCTGATGAAACTTGGACTAGGTATTTACATGTGCAAAACTTGGACTATGTAGATATTGTGACAAAAATAAAACATTTTAAAATCTCAATTATATTATTTATTAAGAATACATTTTTTGAAGTCCTACTTTTACAAACTTACACATTTATGTAACCACACTAGAAATGCTGTCACAGGATTTAAGATTGATTTTATTTTTCATTTCTCTTAAATAGATTTTCAGAACCTTAATAATACCTAAGAAAATTGATTTGGGTTGGTTGAATGGGCGTGTTACAGAATATTTTGAGTGATGGTACGTGGATAGTGTGAATTTTTGGGAAGCATAATGCAGATTATCTCTGAATTGTTATAAGGCCATTAAAATACTTTTCGTGTTCTAAGTATTTTTCATCCTTAGAAGTTTCAGAATATACTCCTTACATTAAGTTAAATACTATATTACAAGAAAGATTTTGAGATAGCAATGCAACTTCTACCCATGTTTTGTGTGTTTCGAACATTTTTATTTATACATTTGATACTGCTATATCCATGAAAATTAAAAATTGATTTTTATCACAGTGACTGTTTTTGTCCATAGAAATGACATGTTTATCTCTTGCAAACCTTTACTTTCTTTATTTGCCTGTCATATATTTGTGCTTAAAGTTTTAAAACAAAACCTTTTGTAATTGCATTAAAGCACAAAGGATATAAAGATATTTTTGCAAAAACAATAAGTCAAATAACTACACCATTATACTAAGTACATCATGTAATCTTTCAAAAATGTTTAATAAAATTAATAACAAAAATATATAGTACAATGAATAACTATCAGCATTTAACTAAAATTATTTAAATAAGATTAAAACATTTATTTTAAAATTTGTTACATTTTCTCTTTTTTAATATAAATAAGGCTTTATCTGTAGGAACCCCGGTGTCATAGTGGGTTAGGAGCTGGGTTGTTAACCTCAAGGTCAGCAGTTCAAAATCACTAGCTGCTGAGGCTCTCTACTCCTGCCAAGAGTTACAGTCTTGTAAACCCACAGGGAAGTTCTACTCTGTCCTGCAGGGTCGCTAGGAATTGGAATCAACCATATGGCAGTGGGTTTAGTTTGGTTTAATACTTTACAATTCTAGCATTCAGTATTCATCTATGAATATTGGTATAAAGATGAAAAGAAGTATTGTAGTTCATGTATATATCTGGATACTCATAAACACATATTTAAGAGTCATATGAATTCTTAGCTCTTCAATTTATATCATATTAAATGGAATCCTCAGGACGTTCAAATCATGTAACTTTTAAATGTTCTTTGAATTTAAGGAACAAAAAGACTAAAGGGATGTATTGTGACTTCCCTGTGAAATTCTTATAGGTACTATGTTATATATTTTTTTCAACTTAGCTGGGCTAAGATTCTTAAGTTGTTTGACAAGAACACCCTCTCCCATGATGTGCTAGAACATAATGTAATCAACTATTTGATAGGCTCTGGTGTGAGCAGCCAGGCGATTGTGCGAAGATTAGGGTTGAATGCTATTCCCTTAATTGGGTCACAGTCCTGATGCAATTGGAAGGAAGTTCAATAGAGGGATGTAACTCATTCCTATATAAGTTAACACTGTACTGAAACTAGCTAGCCTTTCTTGTTGGACTATATCCTGATCATAGCTCAAAGATTTGCCATATTGTCTGCTGACGCTAGGAATTATCCTTGCTAGCTTTTCTCGCTGCCTGGTTTATCTTCCTGCTCCCTGGTTCATCTCTGGGAGCAATATAAGTCAGAAAAAAGCATGAACTGACTTGGTCCTGGATTCATGTGCTTTGGCCTCCACCAGCCTGCTCCTTATCCATCAGTCCCACAGGTAATGTGAGTCAGGAAAAGCCTCCAGCTTAATATCTGATCTATGGATTTGAGTCAAATTGGACTTAACCACTTTCACATCTCTCTGATCCATTTTCTTGATATACAACCATTTCTCTCTCTCATCTATCCATCTTTATGTCATCTATCTCTTCATAGGCTTTTGCTTCTGTAGACAACCTCGCCTAACACAGCTATCCTCAAAAGAAGGAGCAGGTAATAGACACGATAGAAAAAATTTCATGTTACAGCTTTTATCTTCACCAACAATATCTTCAATTTTCTTAAGACTTCTTCCTAATAAGGATGTATGCTTATCTTGCCTATTCTGAGGTTATCCTGAATATTCTTTATCAATATTCCACTTTAGGGCCCTCCAAACAGTCGTCATTGCCTTCTGGGCTGACTTGTGGGTTAGTCTGGACTCACTAGGGAAACAAATTCATAGACACTCATATGTGTATAAGGAAGAGCTTTAAAGAGCGAATGAATATTGAGAAAACATCCCAACCCAGTCCAGATCAAGTCCATAAGTCTGATATTAGCCTATATGTCTGATACCAATGTGTAAATTCCTCCTCAGACTCACGAAACTCAGGCAATGATGCCAAATTCAGGAAGATGGCAGGCCAGTGGGTGCAAGTCTTGTGGATCCAGTGGTGGGAGACGCATCTCAGTGCTGGCAGGGGCCTCCACATGGCTCCTTCAGCTCTGGGGCTCTGACTGCCATGAGCCTTCTCCATGTGGCTTGTCAATAAGAATGTCTCTCTGAGAATGGGCCTGTGTCCTGCCTCCAGTGAGCTATTTATCTTCTTAGTGCCTCCAAATGAGGTTATCAAGCTGTGATCTGACTGACAGGCTAAACTCCACCTCTTCACTGTCCTCAAGTGGACAACAATTTATGTAAATACCATAACTTGTCTACCTTGAGTTTCACAGGCTCAGTAGATCCCTGCCAAGCCTTTGCTTTGATTTGATCTCCATTTGAAGGCAATCTAGTGGGACTAAGATATATTCCCACGGGGACCTGCCAACATCCATCTACTGACAGCAGACACATTTTAAAATAGGTTTTCTGTAGAATATGTCTGTGCATGTGTAATCTGTGACTCTCATAACAATACATTTTATTTTACATTGTATATGGATGTATTATGAATATTTTGGTAAGATTAGAGTTAAGACTACTAGAAAACATATGTCAACTTGCATATCAAAACCTGAAAATATATATTCTTATTCAAGCATTGTATCAGGAGAATCCAATCCATATTTTCTAGTCATTCCCTTTAAATGAGAGTTTTCAGAGGGCTTGTTCTTCCTTAGCCCCAGAATAAGCAACCTAGAATTTACTATAAGACAAATTGACAATTGATTTGGTACTAACTAATAGAATCTTTCAAATTTTACTGAAGAAAGAGAAGCTACAGAGGATCCGATAGTACTAGGGCACATAAAACAAGGCCATGTAGGGCATGGTGTATATGTTTGATAATCATTATGCTGAATAACAACTAGAGAAGTCAGACTCACATCATAATCAGAAGAGTGGAACAGACAGGAAAAGGGTGGTAAAGAGCACATTATCTACTTTCACTGGAACAAACCATCTCAAAATCTACAGTGACTTAAGTTGCAACCATGTATTTGCAGTTAGGTGTGCAGATGGACCACGCAGATTGGTTAAGTGGGCATCACCGAGTATTGTCCTGCCAGACTCATGGCCAACCTTTAGATCTGGCTCTGGTTTGCTTCACATATGTTAGTTTTGAATTAAGCTAATTTGAACAGAATGCTTATATTTAGTGTGTTGTTGTGATGTTGCCACGTGCTATTGAACTGATTCTGACCCAGTAAGTCTAGCTGAGTGAAACTGTCCCATCTTCCAAGGCTCTAATCTTTGCAGAAGCCTAATTTCAGGCCTGTCCTTCCACAAAAAGGATAGTGGGTTGGAACCACCAAACATGCATTTAGCAACTAAGAACATAATTTTTCCACCAAGTTTCTTTTCTTTTCTTTCTTTTTCCCTTTCTTCTTTCTGTCTTTTTTCTTTCAAGTATGACTGATCTATTTAATGAAAATGTCCATTGATTTTGCACTCTGTGAAAAACATGTTACCCATTGGATATATCGTGAGTGTATATAATGTGGTTGAGCCAAATTCCTATTTCAGCAGAAATTCACCCAAAATAATCATTCTTAAAATCCATATATGTACACATAATTCACACGAATATAAGATTAAAATAATACTACCTAACCTGGGAACAAGCAAAATTGTGCTAACATTTACTATCTAACAGAATCATTTAAAGAGGCTTATATTTGTACAGAGGAGAGGAATCTAATGATATGTGTGTGTTTTATATAGACTATGTGTGGCTGTTAGGAGTTGTTGTCAGGTTGGTTCCTGCTGCCAGCTGCTCGGAACCTACAACAAAACTGACACCTGGCCTGATCCTACCCTAGCCTGGGCCATAGGAAGTGTCTCAAACCCACCCTCAATTCAAGTAGGTACAAAATTAGGGACAACGCATAGAATGGCTTGATCACTTCATATTCTACATTGCCTCAAATTTGATTTTTGTATGCTTGCATAGGGACACATACCTTTCAAGGTATATTTTTGTTAATAAACCCTTTGAGAAAAGGTGTCTCCTATACCCCCTCCCTTCCCCAGTACTGAGTGCTTTCCTGTATAAAATCATTCTACTGCTTACAATAACACTTATAAATGCTTATACAATGTAAAGAGCTGGCATCTATTCTAATTGTTTAGTCAATCACTGATAATGCAAAACCTAGCATTGAAAGCCTCACTCTGTCTTCCTATCTGAGCTACCTAGAAAGAGCAAAGTTCAAGGTTTTCATAGGTTAGCTATCTAATCAAAATGAAGAAAAATATAGACATTAAGGAAATATCATTAAAACATTTTATGATTTCCTGAGAAACTGAAAAACAAATTTGATATGATATGATAATGCAATGACATAGGAACAAAATTTAGATTCAATCGGCTTTGTGAGATAATTTATCTGAACCCCCAAATATGGCAATTTCTAAAATGAAAACACTTAATATTCATAGTATTGAATTTGTATTGGTTTTCCACACTCTTGAAGCAGAAACTCTAAAGGAGAACATATGAAACAAAAGGTGCATTCTACAAAATATTAATACAATAATTTCTTGTGTTTTCATTATTGCTTTGGTAACTCCAACAACTTTAAAAGCAATATTTAAACTTTATAGCACTTTGCGATGGGTTATTGGGCTAGTCATTAAAATCCAGTTCATAGTATAGACATAGAAGAAATGCTGACTAAAATTCACTCATAGACTTATAAAATTAATTCATCAATACATGTGAATGGTAATATACTATATTGACTAAATGTTTTCTACAAAGAGATTGATTTTAAAACATGGAGTCGTAAATAATAGAGTACTCCTGTATTCATACAGGATTCATAGAGCTTTAGGAACATGTTTTAAAATTTAGTAAAACTACAACCTTCAAGCCAAAACCTTCTTCATTGTTTGACTTGTGTGCGTGTTTTCTTTAAGCAAGTCATTCTTATTCCCTATTGGGAACTTCATTCCGCATTTGATGAAATGTATAAACTATCTTCTTAGGGGACCAGAATGTGCACTGTTCACAGTTTACTCTATCCAACTTGGGAAACTGAAGGAGCCCGGAGCTCCTAGAGCAGTGGTTCCAATTCACCAGTTGCTCTGTGGGAGAAGATGCCATGTTCTACTCCCATGAAGAACTGTGTCAGAAAGCACAGGACAGTTCTACTCTGTCCCATAGGGTTGCTGTAAGTTGGCATCGACTCGAAGGCAGTGTGTTTGAGTTTTTCATTTGAGTGGTGCTGAGAATTCTAACTGTGAGGTTAGCAATTCAAACCCACCAGTTTTTCCAGAGAAGAAAGTTGAAAATATGTACTCCTGTAGAGATTTCCAGTTCTGGAAGCACCATGTGTCAGAAGTGACAACATGACAATGAGTTAGGTTTAGTTTCGGGTCTACTAGTTAATCGGAAGAATCTAGGACTTATTTTGATGGCAGAAAGTAGAGGAACTTTAGTGTTTTTTTTAAATTTTCTTTTCCATTTTTATAATAATATTGTTAGGTAGATAATGCAGATGCTATCATTCGTCCCATTTTAGCGATGAGGAAGGTAAGAATCAGGATTTTAAAGGTAAGGCAAATAATAATCCTTATAACACAGATTCTGATTCTCTTTTCTTAGATCACTTAAAAATAGGGCGCATTCGCATGAATAAATGAATGAACGAATGACTTCGTGAGTAATGTGATGGCCTGATGAGGGCACAGCTCTATTTTTAGAAAGGTCCTTGTGGAGTCATGGTTGTTTGAATCTCTTGTTGTATGGGTGACTGCCTGCTCTGTGCGGGCTGGCTTTAGCGGCTCTGTGGACCCGCTGCCATGGATATGCTGTGGACTGCAGCACCATGGTATCTTTCTGCTGTGACTTGTTTAAAGTCACTATATTTTAAATTTATTATTTGTGATATGTCAACTGAAGTCTTATTTAACTCATCTAAAATATAAGCATTTGAGGAATAATGATATTTTGATTAGAGGCCAAAGTTAACTATCTTAGTAGAAAATGTTTACTAAGTAGTTTTTCTTAACAGTGATGCAGTGCACTACTCTTGAGTAGTTTCTCAGCTGAACTTGTTAGAGAGCTAACTCAGATGTGGTTTGAACAAATGAAGTTATTGGGCACATTAAAGAGCTGTCAAAAAATTGAAATATTATAATGAACTGGAACTTGTTCAAATATAATATGATTTCATAAAGACTGCAGTTGGGCCGAAGGAGTGATTAAATATTGCTCAGAGCAAAAGGATATAAACTATTCCTTTGATGAATTTTGCAACTGCTAATTAGCTTAATTAGTATCTTTTTCAGATTCGCTATTTATACCTTAAATTGTAGTCTCCTGCCAAGCAGGATGTCCACATTCTACAACCACACAACACCCAGGGTTTAGGCAGGTTAGTTTCACCGTGGAAGACATTCAAGTCCATTTCTAATGTAAGCATGAATTAATGTTAATGTAGCTCTGCTTTGCCAATAAACTTCTAAGACTTGTGGTTTGAAGTATCAATTGATGACTATATCAACATGCCAGGTGGTTATGGAACAGTCCATGTATTAGTAATATAAGTACACCTTAAATTGACTTATTTCCTCTCTCTTTTACATGAAAAAAGATTTACTAAACAGTGGTTCAGTAAGTACACGGGACTAGAGCCAGGGGGTTTTCTTAGAATTATTTTAGGTGTCATAACTAGCTGGAATTCTTTTAAAAATAGTTTTTAATCACACTTTTGCAGTAATGGCTTTTTTGTTCAATGAGAAATGGATATTTCTTAAATCGGAAGCACAATGTCCTTGGCTTAGTTGTTTCCCAAAGCAGACTTGTTTGTGTGTAGTGGATACACAGATAATAGCATGTTTAGTTCAAGCATGCCAGGCTGAAAATCTGTTTCTATCAAAATAATAGACTTCCTTTGAGTATGACGCCTTGCTATTTTAAAAAAAATATGATGATATTTATTTCAGGCAAGTGCACTGGGAATATTCGCACCAAGAAGTTACTTAAACAAAACAAAACAACAAACATTTGAGCCTTCGTGCCCAAGGCTGGTAGACATCTAAGCAAAACCCCTCCTCTGGTTCCTGAGACCACAGAGCATTTACTGAGAACGCCAGGCTCACTTCACCTGGACTCACATTCGCCTCTTCTCTCCTGCTAGGTACTGCTGGAGTCAGCTTGCTCTCAGCCACGTTGCTTCTAAGTGTGAATGCACCTGCCTCCACTTTATTGCCAGTCGCCACCATCAAATATTTGCTATGTTTAGAAGCCCTGGTATCATAGTATTTTGTGGTTGATACAGGGCCATTTTGAGTTTTTAAAGACATGTGATGATATTTTTTCATTAATTATATTTCTGATAAGTTTAGTAAATATTTATTTGATTAAATATTTGGACAAACCAAGTCATGTATTTTGAAGCTTTTAGTTCATTGTATTTTTTTCTTTTCTAATAATTTTATTGGGGACTCATACAACTCTTATCACAATCCATACATACATCCACTGTTTAAAGCACAATTATACATTTGTTGCCATCATCATTCTCAAAACATTTACTATTTGTGTCCTTGGTATCAGCTCTTCATTTTCCCCCTTCCTCCACATCCCCTTCCACCACTAACCTTTGATAATTTATAAATTATTCTTATTTTGTCATGTTTTAAATTGTCTGATATCTCACTTCATCCAATTTACTGTTGTCCATCCCCCAGGGAGGGGGTTGTATGTATATCCTTATGATAGGTTCCCCCTTTCTACCCCACCTTCCCTCTACCTTCCCAGTATTGCCACTCTCACCACTGGTCCTGAAGGGGTCATCCGTCCTGGATTCCCTGTGTTTCCAGTTTCTATCTGTACCTGTATACATCCTCTGGCCTAGCCAGATTGGTAAGGTAGACTTGGGATCATGATAGTGGGGGTCGGGGGGTCAGGAGGAAACATTTAAGAGCTGGAGGAAAGTTGTATGTTTCATCTTTGCTATACTGCACTCTGACTGGCTTGTCTCCTCCCTGCGACCCTTATGTAAGGGGATGTCTAGTTGCCTACAGATGGACTTTGGGTCTCAACTCTGCACCCCCCCTCTCATTCACAATGATATGAGCTTTTGTTCTTTGATGCCTAATACCTGATCCCATCAATACCTCGTGATTGCACAGGTTCGTGTGCTTCTTCCATGTGGGTTTTGTTGCTTCTGAGCTAGATGGTCGCTTGTTTATCTTCAAGCCTTTAAGACCCCAGATGCTATACCTTTTGAAAGCTGGGCACCATCAGCTTTCTTCATCACATTTGCTTATGCACTCGCTTTGTCTTCAGTGATGCTGTTGGGAAGGTGAGCATCATGGAATGTGAGTTTAGTAGAACAAAGTGTTCTTGCATTAAGGGAGTACTTGAGTAGAGGCCCAATGTCCATCTGCTACCTTAATACTAAACCTATAAATATATGCACATAGATCTATTTCCCCATTGTCATATATAAATGTATTTACCTATTTACATGCCTGTATTTAGACCTCTATAAATGTCATTTGCCACCTAGTTCTTTCATCTATTTCCTTTTACTTTCCTCTTGTCCCACTATCATGTTCAGCCTTCATTTGTGTTTCAGTAATTCATCTCAGCTACATTGTCCTTGATCAAGCCTTATCAGGCCTCCTACACCGTCCTCACCATCGATTTTGGATCACTTGTTGTTCCCTTGTTCCTGGGTTTATTAACACCCACTTCTTTCACCCCACCTCCCCTTCTCTCATGTCTCCCCTGGAACTGTTGGTCCCATTGTTTTCTTCTCCAGATTTTTTATCCTGCCTATCTCATTGTATGTATTTTTGACCTATTGATTTCTTCTTTGTATTTTCATTTTTAAAAATTTCAAATTCTTTATTTTTTACTAATTCTTTTATTGCAATGGAAGTTTTAGCTTTTATTTTTAGATGTCAATGTTTATCCAAAGCAAATTAAAATTTTGTAACAATTGTAAATTTGGCTTCTCTATTATTCACAAATGTACACACCCAACCATTCTGCATTTAAAAATTAGCTAATGAAATATTCTCTATATATTATTTTAAACCAGAGAAGAGTGATGAAAATTTATTTGAGAATATTTAAAGTTATTTTAGAATTATTTTACATTTTACCTCATAGCAAGAACCACCATGTCACTATCAAAACATGGTAAAGCCTTTATTTTTAAAATTTATTTTTAATTTTATATTTAACATTTGGGGGGACCTTTTACAGAGGTCATAACATTCCATAGTTCAACCACATCAAGCAGTACTGTACCACTGTTACCACGTTCAATTTCAAAACCTTTTCATTTTTCTTGCACTCCTTGCTTATTAGATTCCCCTTCACCCCCTCCTTCCCTCACCTAACCCCCCAAAACCCTTATTTTATCTTACACCTTTCAGATATAACTCTGTTGTTCACTCCCCTTGAATGGGGTTATGCAGTCATCCATGTTGTCAGCTCCCCCTTATCACCCCCTCTTCTCATACCCTGAGGGCTCTAATTCTGATGTTTGCGCTTGGAAGGGGAATGCAGGGAGGGCAGATGGATGCCCTGGCGGCCATTGACTGAGTGAGGACTTCCTTGGAAACTGACTCAGCTGGGTATCCACAGCCAAGAGAAGACAAGAGCTCTGCTCTGGATCTCCAGCTAGCAGCCTTTTGGCTTACTGGTCTTCATTTCCACACTGTCTGCCATCTTGTGTCCGTCAGTGCAAGGCCATTGAACCTCGCCTCCATGCTCTCTTATTTTGATAGAAAACTGACTCTGCTTGTTACTGAGCACCAGGTGGAGAGAATGCCCAGGCATGCTATGCCTGGCCGTGCAGTGTAAACTCTACTATCTTAATTGCATCTTTTCGCAAGCATAGAGCCTGAATGGCACACTTGTTATAGAGAATTATTAAAAGATTATGTTAAATTTTTTCAGTGTCCGTCATGGTTCTCTCTCAGTTTCATAGTGTCTGATTTGGGCTTTAAACCTAAAGGAAAGAGGTAATTTAACCTGTAATGTAAACATCTTCCTAGTATTCTCTGCTTTCAGCAAAGTTCCATCCGACATCAGGAATACCATGGCGGGGGTCAGGTGCACCTTGGTTCTCAAAGTTGACATCCTAACTTTTTTTACACTTTCAAGAGGCCTTATATAGCAGATTTGTGCAACGCAATGCATCTTTTGATCTCTTGACTGCTGCGTCCACAGACAGTGTGTATCCAACAAGACTAAGGCCATGACACTCAATCTTTTCTCCATTTATCATGATGTTATCTACTGGTCCAATTGTGAGAATTTTGGGGTTTTTTTACATTGAGTTGTACTCTGTGCTGAAGATCAATTCTTGATCTTCATCAGCAAAGGTTTCAAGCGCTCCTCACTTTCAGCAAGCAGTGACTGGCACTAGGAGGCTCCATCATTTTCAAGAGGAAACCGATCATTCCTGTGCTGGACAGCAAAGTGCGTGCATGTAGCCAGTGACCAGTCACCATTCATCTGATGCCTGTGCCGGAGCTGGTCTGGAAAAGCCTCCGTCCCCCAAAGAAATCAACGATAGGACGATCGATTGGAAAGAGAACAGAGTCTGAGTCTTTCATTATAAAGTCATCAGACCAAACTGCCTACTTCCTCTGGGATCTCACACTCGTCATTTCACAGGAAATTCCCGATCATTTATGCCATCATTCGGGAAAGTTTGCTCTTGCAACCTAAGTGCAATAGTTAGACTCACCAACGCTTCTTACAAACGCCTTTGCTGATCTGTTTCCTTATAGCTACTCTCTTACTTGGCATTACGATTTTTTCAGGTTGAAATGCAGGCTGCTGTATGAAATGTGTTTATGTATGCCCTCTGGGAGCAAACTACTCCCAAATGTATTGTTTCTGAAACAAATTGTTATTTAATGTTCACACCTAAACCAGAGCTTATCTGGATATTGAATTATGGATTCTCACATAGTTTCTCTTGAGCGTCTGAAAGCGTGACTCTTTTCTTCTGGCCAATATTGCTTCTGATTGCTTTTCTATCAACGCAGTATTTGAGTGTAGGTCATCTTTCCTCCCCTGTCCCTCTCCTTGTTTGTTCCTTTTCCCATTTGCTTTATTTTTGTCATTCTGCAGTTTCACTGGGCTGTCTTTGGGTAGGTCTCTATTTTCTTAATCGTGTTTTTCAACTTAAAATCCCCTCTTTGTCTGTGCAATTTTCAGTCATCATTACTTCAAATGTTGCTCTGTCTTCATAGTCTTTGCTATTGTGGTTAGGTGTCTTTAAAAAAATAATCTTTTTATTGGGGCTCTTGGAGCTCTTATCACAATCCATCCATCCATCCATCCATTGTGTCAAGCACATTTGGACATACGGCGCCATCATCATTTGAAAAACATTTCCTTTCTCCTGGAGCCCATAGTATTAGCTCATTTACCCCCTCTCCCTACCTTCATCCCTCATGGTACCATGATAATTTCTAAATTATTTTTGTTTTTCACATCTTACACTGACCACTGTCTCCTTTCACCCACTTTTCTGTTGTCCGTCCCCTGGGAGAGTGTTCTGTGATCGGTTCCCTCTTCCTCTCCCAAATCTTCCCCTTACCCTCCTGGTATCACTACTCTCCTTATTGGTCCTCAGGGTTTTATCTGTCCTGGATTCCCTGTATTGCAAATTCTTTTCTGTACCAGTGTACATGCTCTGATCTAGCCAGATTTGTAAGGTAAACTTGGGATCCTGATGGTGGTGGGGAGGAAGCATTAAAGAACTATAGGATAGTTGTATGTTTCCTCTGACTGACTAGTCTCTTCCTTGTGTCCTTTCTGTAAATATGGACTTTGGATCTCCACTCTGCCCCTCATTCACATTGATGTGATTTTTGTTCTTGGTCTTTGATGCCTCATACCTGATCCCTTCGACACCTCATGATCATACAGGCTGGTGTACTTCTTCCATGTGAGCATAGTTGCTTCTCAGCTAGATGGCTGCTTGTTTCTCTTTAAGCCTTTAAGACCCCCGATGTTATCTTTTGATATCTGGGCACCATCAGCTTTCTTCACCACATTTGCTTATGCACCCACTCTGTCTTTAGCTATTATTTCAGGAAGGTGAGCATTATGGAATGCTGGGTTATTAAAACAAAGTGTTCTTGCATTGAGGGAGTACTTGAGTGGAGGCCCAATGTCCATCTGTTGCCTTATTACTTAGCAAATATATGTATGTAGATCTGTTTCCCTATCGTTATTTATAAATGTATTTACACCTGTACATGCCTCTATTTCGACCCCTATAAATGGCCTTTGCCTCCTGGTTCTTTCCTCTATTTCTTTTTACTTTCTTCTTGTCTCACCATCATGTTTGGCCTTCATTAGGGTTTCAGTTCAGTAATTCCTCTCGGCTACATTGCCCTCTATGAAGCCCCCCTAGGCAACCTATGTCCTCCTTGCCATCGATATCAGATCACTTATTGTCCCTTGTCCCTGGGTTTGTTGACACCCCTTTCTTTCCCCCACCTCCCCCTCTCCCATGTCCTCCAGAAACCATCAATCCTGTTGTTTTCTCCTTGGGATTGCTTATCCTGCTTATATTATCTAGATAGACATGCAGAGACAATAATGAGCACAAAAACAAGACAAAGCAAAATATAACAACAAAACAAAACAGCTACAATAAGAACAACAACAAATACCAACATCACAGAAAGAAAAGCCTATAAATAGGTCCAGGTCTGTCTGTTGACCTTTATGAGTGTTTTTCAGTCCAGTCTGATGGGGTGCCACGGCCTGTCCCCACAGTCTATTTTTGGTATTCCTAGGGGACTTCATTGCCTTGTCCCCTTGATGCTCTGCTACACACCCTCAATGTTTTGCCCGAGTGTGGTGGGGTCAGATAGGGCACAATTCCTACCCTGTGTCTCCAGTGTTGTCCACTGTATCACTAAGGGTCAGTGAGGGACATCATGTCTCGTGGTGGGGCCGGCCCTTTGGTCTTCTCTGTGTATTGGCTGCTCCGAGGTGGAATATCGTCCAGGGGCTTGGTGGGTCAAGAAGTGTTCCTCTCTCTCTCCTTCCCTCTTCACTTGCTCCTGATCAGAAGCGCCCCTCTCCCCGAGCTGCAGCTTCAGTGCTGTCCTCTGAAGTGCATTCTTTTGGGGGGTGGGGGTGTGGAGGTTTCTATGTTGGGATTGAGGATGGCCCAGCAAACCTCTCTGTTGGTTTGCTGCTTCATGCAGGTATATTACATTCATGTCTTGGCGCACCGGGTTGAAGTATTGCTTATATCTCCATGGGAGAGGGAGAGAGGTTGCATGTCTTTGAGATGGTTCCTACTTATGTTAACCCTGTCTCTAAGAAAATGAAACACTGTCCCGCCCTCTATCATCCTTACGGTGATTGTTATGCAATTACAGTGCTAATTTACCTTCTCAAGCCCTTCAGCTTTCTTCGGACTCTCTACTTTGTACCATGTGAGATCTTTCTGCAGGGATTGAAATCTCACAAAAGTTTGCAAATTGTTTGAGATGACTTTTCACTATCTTCACTTCTAAGGTGCACTATCTTCACTTCTAAGGCTCTAATTCTTCCAAGGCAAATTTGTTTGCTTCTCTGCCTCAAACTTGAACTCACTACCATAAAGTGAATTCCAACTCATAGTGAACCTGTAGGACAGACTAGACCTGCTCCTGTGGGCTTTCTGAGGCTGTAAATTTTTATGGGTGTAGAAAGCCCCCTCTTTTTCAGCAGCCGTTACACAGGAGAAAGGTGAGGCTTTTGAGTCCCCTCAAGCTTTACAACCAGAGCAAACCGCAGAGGCAGTTCTATTTTCTTGCACGTGGCCGATATGAGTCTGAATTGACGAGACGGCTGAGAGGGTTTCTGAGTGAGTACTGTGTCGAATTCTCTTCCTTCTCTTTGTTTTCCCATGACTGCTATTTTTCTAATAACTGATTTATTTTTATAGATGATATTCTTTCTAAATTCTCTTGGAGGATTTAAAAAGTACTTATCTTAAAGCCATTGCTTTGGCTTTGGAATCTCACATTGATGCCCTTATTATGACTGCTGACTCTAGATCTTAGTTTTAGTTTTTGTTTGTTTGTTTTTTTTGGGTGTCTTATAGAATTCACTTGTTGCCTCCTCTTGAGAATTAATTTTGGTTTGCAGTGTTACTGCATATTACTCCACCTATCCAATCTCCAGTTCAGTGAAAGAGCAGGAAATATATTGGAGTCTTGGTAGCTCTCCCATGGTGATGCTGGGGATCTCTGATATCCATTTATGCAGCCAGGACTCGAGTGGGTGTACATCCTGTTTGGGTGACTGTCACTATGTCACCTAACTTCATGAGTCACAGCATCCAGGAGGAATCAGTTAGGTTCGCTTCATTTGGTCAGAGGAGCAAGTCAGCTTCAGTCCTAGATTGGATTTCGTGAGCGTGATTCATTCCCCTCCCGGTTACTCTGCAAAGGCCAAACACATTGCATCATCCGCCTGCTTCTGAGTTTAATGCTCAACTGAGCTTTTCATGTTTGCTTCATAAAGTCTAATCTGAAAATCTTTTATCTTCTCATTTTTGACCAGAGATATACTTCTTTAATTTTTTACTATCATTATAGTTTTAGATGAAGAAGTAAAATGTACACGTGGAAGTGTTCATTCAAAGCAATCTTCACAGTAAACATCATCTCTCTCTCTGAGAATACAATTTTTAATAATATTTTGATTTCTATTTCTTGTTTGTTCTATTTATTGGAAACATTTAAAAATAATTTCTTGGATTTCATCCTTAGTCTCTCAACTTTGAACTCTACTTTTCATTGTCCCACCCATTCTTCTGCTTTATGAGAATTCAATATTTTACTATTGAACAAAGTGGTATCATATACATGCTTTATAGCATAAGTATGCATATTTAAAAATATTCTTTATTGTTCTCTTAATTTTTCTTCTATGCATCCCCTCATTCTTCATACTAAATTGACAAAGAGGAACATTATAACACAAGGAGGAAAGACAGAGTGAACAATTTTATTTCACTTGGCTCTATGACCAAAGGGCAAGGGAGACTTTCTGAAAATATGCTCTTGGTAATGGAAATGAAGCTGGACATCACTTTGCCAGATTATGTAAGAACAATGACTTCTCCATCCCAAACACCCCTTTCCATAAACACAAATGCCGACTATACACATGGCCTTCTTCAAATGGAATACACAGGTATCAAATTTCTGTGGGGAAAGATGATGGGAATCTCAATATAAGCAATTAAAATCAGGCCAGGTGGTGATTGTGGACAGAATATCAATTGCTCATATGGAAGTTCAGGATAAAGCTGAAGAAAATTAAAACAAGTCCATGAAAGCCAAAATTAGACTTCAGGTCTATATCCCACCTGAATTTTTAGAATATCACAAGAATTGATTTTCTGCATTGGACACTTATGAAGAAAAAGCAGAGGAACTGTGGCAGGGCACCAAGAACATCAGTCATGAAGAAAGTAAAAGGTGTTAAAAGACAAGAAAAAAAATAAAAAACCCAAGCAGATGTCAGAGACATTCTGAGAGTTGTTCTTAATCATAGAGTGGATAAGGCACCTAGAAGAAATGATGACGTCAAAGAGCAAACGGAAAACTTCAGAGGGCAGCTTGCGAAGACCAAGCCAAGTAGCATATAATGAAATGTGCCAAGACTTACAGTTAGAAAATCAAAAGGGAATAACATGCTCAGTATATCTTAAACTGAAAGAACTCAAGAAAAAAATTCAATTCCTGAGTTACAGTTTTGAAAGACAATATGGGAAAAATATTGAATGTTGTAGGATGCATCTAAAGAAGGTGGAAAGAACTTAGAGTCACTGTAGCCAAAGGAACTAGGTGATATTCAACCATATCAAGAGTTGACCAAGAACCAATGGTACTTGTATGACCAAGAACCAATGGTACTGAAGGAAGACTTCCAACCTGAATTAAACCATTAGTCAAAAAACAAGGCTACAGGATATGATCAAATGCCAATTGTAATGTTTATACTAGATGATGAAACACTGGAAAGGTTAACACTTCCATGTCAGAAAATTTGGAAGACAGCTGATTGGCCAACTGATTGGAAGAGAGTAATAATTTGTACCTATTTCAAAGAAAGACGCGCAAAGAGAATGTGAAATTATAGCACAACATCATTAATATCACATGTATATAAAAGCAACCAAATGGTTGCTTCAGTACACTTACAAGGAGCTGCCAGAGGTCCAGGCTGGATTCAGTAGAAGACATGGAACCAGGAATATCATTGCTGATGCCAGGTGGATCTTTGCTGAAAGCAGAGAATACCAGAAAAATGTTTACTTGTATTTTATTGACTATGCAAAGGCATTCAACTGAGTGGACCATAATAAATGATGGATACCCTTGAGAAGAATGGGATTTCCAGAACACTTCATTATGCTTATGAAGAACTTATGCATATGTCAAGAGGTAGTTGTGTGAACAGAACAAGAAATAATACATGGCTTAAAAGCAGAAAAGCTGTCCATTGGGATTGGATGACCTAACCATACTTATTCAATTTGTATGCTGAGCAAATAATAAGAGAAACTGGATTATATGAGGAAGAATGAAGCATCAGAATTGGAAGAAGGCTTATAAAAACCTGCAACATTCAGAGGACACAATTTTGCCCACTGAAAGCGAGGAGGATTTGAAGCCCTTGCTGATGAAGATCAAGGATTGCAGCCTTCAATGTGGATGACAACTCAATGTAAAGATGATTGAAATCCTCTCAACTGTACCAACAGATAACACGATGATAGAGGAAAGGTAGAAGCTGTCAAGGATTGTGTCTGGCTTGCATCCATAATCAATGACAATGGAAGCAGCACTCAAGAGATCAAAACCCACTTTGAATCGGTTAGATGTGCTGCAGAAGACTTCTTTGGAGAATTGCAAAGCAGGGAGGTTACTTTAGGACTGAGGTGTCCTTACCCAAGCCAGGGTATTTTCAATTTCCTGATATACATGTGAAAGTTGGACAAAGAATAAGGAAGACTGAGAAGGATTGGTGCATGTCCTGGAGAATATTGAATGTGGCATGGGTTGCCAAAGGAAAAAACAAATCTGTCTTGAAAAACTGGGATGAGAATCCTCTTTAGAGGCAAGGTTGTTTGGTACTTTGGGCATGTTTTCAGGAGAATCAGTCCATGGAGAAGGACATCATGCTTGCTACAAAATAAGGGCAGTGAAAAAGAGACATACCTTCAACAAGATGGATAGACACACTGCCAGGAACAATTAACTCAAGCATAGGAACAAGTGAAGATGGCACAGGACTGGGCAGGGTTTGTTCTGCTGTACATAGTGTAGGTATAGGCTAGAATTGAATTGATTATAGCTAACCTTAAGAAGAATTGATGCATTTAAACTATGGTGCTCCCAAAGAACATTGAACGTACTATGAACTGCCAAAATAATATGATAAGACTTGTATAAGCTCCAAATAAAATGATTTTTAAAAAAAATAAGTACAGCCAGAATGGTTTTAGAGCAAGGATGGTGACACTTTGTCTCATGGACTTGGGGCATGTTATCAAGAGCGATCAGACCCTGGAAAAAGAAACCATGCCTGATAAAGTAGAGGAGCAGAGAAAGAGAGGAAAACCTTTAACAAAATGGATCGATGCAGTGGCTGCAACAATAGACTGAAACATAAGAGCAATTGTGAGGATGGGTGGTGCTTCAATCTGTTAAACAAAGGTCCCTGTGTAGGAAGGGTCTCAATGGCACTTGAGACAACACTTCCTGCAACAATGGCACTCCCTACAACAACTTCTAAAAGGTTGGTTGGCAGAGAGAAAGAGGCATCAGTCTGTTTCAATTAAAATTCACATGGTGTTACTCTTGTCCTACTGGGTTACTGTGAATCAGAATCTTCTCAAGGACATGAACTTTTTATTTTTCTGGATGTGGGAAACAAAAAGATTTCTCCCAAGTCGTCTCCCCCAAATATATGTTAGACTTAAGACACTGCTTGCAGCTAATGGTAAATGATTGTCAAGCTACCTCCCTGAAGGCATTCAGTTGCCTGACTACTGTCTGGTCCCACCACAGGTAGATCCCACTCCCTGCTGTTAAGGACAATGGACTACTTCTCCCTAAAGGCTTGAAATCATTGGTTTGGTTCCTGTAGATTGGGTTTTAATGGTCTCTGTAGTGAGTCAGAGAACATGTCAAAAGGTATCAGTCACATCCAAAGTTAGGCTGCCATCCTGAATCAAGGATCCGCCCATCTTGTCACATGTATACCCCCAACCCCTCCTCTTCCTATTGCATGGATACCCCTAGATCACTCCTCTCCCATTACTGTATTACCTATAGCACAAGCCCTTCCTGTGACGTATGTCTTCACCTGTAATTAGGGGACTTGCATGTCCCCAGAGAATATAAAAGCCTTGGTTAGCTATAAATCTCTCTCTCTCTTTCTCTCTCTCTGGGGACCACCAGGTGAGACTGAGGTGAGCATGTTACCAAGAAATGTGTCTGACTCCATTATTTCAATCTCTCTTCTATCTCTCATGCTCTCTATGACATTACTATAATCTTTACTTATTATTGCTGTACAATTGCACCTACCAGACCCATGATGATGTGTTAGGGTGGGTACCCTGACCTCTGGAGTCACATATTACTTGAATTCTCTTTGGTACTATTGGTTTTTGCATATATTTTATGACTTTCCATTCTTTTTCCACATTTTAAAATGAATAATTTGCATAGTCCAAATAGCTGGTTTGGATTTCTTTCACTGTCATGGCAATAGATTTATTTTATGATAGTCCTTTCAATTGAGTAGTAAATGTGATTGTTACCACTTAAATGGGGTAAGCATATTGACAGTTTTATTCAGATGAATTGTTGGAAAGTTGATATTAATTGAACCACTTAATTACTGTATAATTAGAATTTGGATAGCTTAGGGTAGGCCAATGTATCTCAAATTATGCATTCTCAGGGCTTGGTAGATTATTAACATATGTGGAGTGCTTTGATACATGATACTGGAATGAACTCTATTCAGAATCTTATCTTTGTATGCGTTCAGATGTATATAATATCAATAATATGCCCATTACATGCATGCTGACATACATATTTTAAAGAAAGATTTTGAGGGTTTTTCTTTTAGATTTAAGAATAGCTCTGCCTTTATTTTAAAACATCTCTTTCATATGCATCTAAAGAGCTTGACTCACATGCCAACTAAGACGGCTAGGTGTCCATAGCTACTTTTGTGTTCTTTCTGATGCCACGTGGTGTTTTGTATGAATCAAAGAGAGAGACAAGCATGGGAAAAGGAAGAAAATGGATTAGCCTTTGCAGATAGTTGTATGCATTGTTCTTTTCTAATAAACCCCAGGCAAATGGCAATTAGCTGCAATATAAATCTAACTGCAACAAGCTTCTTACCCGGTTAGATTAATATTCTTGACATATTTTGTGGTACAAAGAGGTCTTTTTCTATGCATGGTTTTTACCTTTATGCAATGCTCATTTGGGATCTTTTCTCTTTATTCTTTCCACTAGCAATGGTTAGATCTGAACCCAGAAAGGCCTTTTGCTTTGAGAGATATCTGGGGAAGTGCATATTTGACCGCTTAATGCTACTTCTAGTTTTTTTGTGAGATGGAAAGAATGTGTTATTCTCTAAGCTAGAAAAGAATGCAGAAGTTTAAATTAAAAAAAACACATAACCCCAACCTGTGTAATAAAAAGCTATTCCCCACTGGTGACTTTAAGATTGTGGTTTGGATGGAGATGCCTGCCACTAGGGTCCATTAGTAACTGGAAGAAAGAAATATGCTGGGCAGGGATTTGACCCACGGGAAGCATTTTTAACCTGACAGTCATCTAAAAGAAAAATTTGCTAAATAAATAACTGATTCCCAAATATCACCAACATATTACCATATCATTTTGAAAAATATGAACTAAAATGATATTTTATTACAATACATGGTCATTTTATCAGTGTACAACATCTCAGAAACCACAAATAGAAATAGAGTCATTGTCTTTCTCCCAATCTGCACCCTTTCCCCTCAATTGGTTCACATTTGCAAGTTGAAAATATACCTCATGTTGGCACACATAGTGCAAAGCAAACATACATTGAAGTATTGATTTTCTTTTTAGAGTGATTTGTATACAGCATAGCAATTAAGATAAAACTATACCCTCAAGAAGGATTTCTGCCTAGTTCTAAAATAGTGGGTTCGGGTACTTTCGTGAGTCACAAAATACACTCAGAATATAATTAAATCATGTTTTCTTATAAATATACTATCAACATATTTCTATAAATTTGAGAGATATATGGCTTCCCTATATCACAGACACTATGGAAAAACAGGTCCTAAGTTAAAAATCGCTGTACTATAAAGTAAAACAAAAAAACAAAACTAAAAAAATCTTACCTAGTACTAAGTCAATATAGACTCTTTTCACATAAAAATAATCACCTTTTTAGAGCACAAAATCAATGTGCAGGAAGCAGCCATCAGTAAGCGATATATTGCATTGGGTATATCTGCTGCAAATGTCCTCTTTGAAGGGTAAAAGAAAACATGTCACTCGGAGCACTAAGGCGCCATGAGTTGCCCATTATGCATATGAAAATTGGACAATGATTCTGTGTACTGTTATGTCTTTACCCGTACCACCTTAGCGTGATGTTTCTTATTGTCTTCTGTTGGGTCTCCCAACTGTGAAGCACAGGAGGCATGGAGGCATGATGATAATAACGGACACAAGGGGATACAGGGAGTACAGGGGAGGGAGGGAAAAAAAGGGAGGGAAAGGGGCTTTGGGGAAGAACTACTGAAGATTGAAGGGGAGAGGGAGCGCCAGAACGGAACGTGCTTGCATTAGGCATCTTAAAAGTGGCTTAAATGGTGGGGTATGCTCTAAAATTGATGTGGGGGTGATTGTACAATTGTCCTTGATATGATTGAACTATTGAATTATACGATGTATCAATTCCATGCTAATAAAACTGCTGGGGAAAAAGTTGGTCAATGAAAAATAATAGAGAATTGACATATTTAAATTGTGCGGTTAGTAAAGAATATCGAATCCACCATGGATCGTCAAGGAATGAACAATTCATTCTTAGAAGAAATAAAACAAGAATGTGCCTTTGAAGTGAAGTTGAGGAAACCCCATCTTGCTTATTTTGTACACGTCCAAGTTCTAGAAAATGACACAGTTTTTAATAAAGGGTGTGTTAGTCTGGGTACTTTAGAGAAACAAATCCACAGGAACTCATGTATAAGAGAGAGTTTTATGTAAAGGTTAAGTGTGCATCAAGAAAACATCCCAACCCAATGCTGTCCAAGCCCACAAGTTCAACATTAACTCATATGTCCATCACCAATCCAAAAAGTCCTCCTCCATCTCACAAAACACACACTATGACACCGACTGTAGAAGGAAAGCCGAGTCAGAGAACGTGTAAGCATCTCAGCACTGGCAAGAGTCTCCACATGGCTACTACAGCACCCAGGGCTGCATCAGGGTAGGGCCATGTGGCTTCTCCTCAGGGATGTCTTGCAGGAAGTGAGCCTTGCCAGCTGAAGCAAGGAACTGGCTAAGGCAGCTGGGCCCTGGTCCGACCATCAGAAAGCAAGAGACCCGAGAACTAGAAAGGCAAGGCTCACCAAGCCATTTATCCCTCTGCCCTTCAATTAACCCCACATGTGTTTATCGGCCAGGTTGGCACAATAAACTATCTCAAAGGGGCAGCAAAAACCAAATGACACTTTCCATTAAATGGACTTCCAGGACAGACTGAACAGGGATGCACACAAAAAAATGATGAGGAGGCCACAGACCTGGGCAATATTTGTTCTGTTACACAGGCAAGTGACTTGAATCAAATGTGGCTTGATGGTAACTAGCAACAACAACTAGATAAAGCTTTGAAGTTACTTCAACATTGTTCAATTTCAGTACTTCAAAATGTTTACTGACTTTTAAAATGTAAATCTGCAATATATTCATTACATTTTGTTAGACAATGCAATGCATTAACTTGAACACTTCTTCATTTTCTGGAATTACCAGATAATGAAATCTATTGTTGTGGCAACAAATACTAACAGCAAATTAAACTATAGATAAAGGGATAATTGGTTATTTTTATCATTCCTGGCTTAGCAGAATGCTTTATATTTGTCTGTCCATTTCCATGATTTTTGTATTCTTGACTTCAAACAACGTGGATCCACTAAGGGGAGCAGCGAGGCCGGGAGGGTAAAGGTGGGGTGGGGGTTAGGGGAAACAGAGGACAATGAATGACATATGAACCCCCATTCCAGGGGACAGACAGCAGAAAGGTGGGTGAGATGAGACAGCAGTCAGTGTAAGACTTGACAATTAAAAAAAGAAGAATTTATAAATTATCAAGTGGCTATGGGGGAGGGTGTGGGAAGGGGGGAAAGGAGGAGCTGAAACTGGGGGCTCAAGTGGAGGGCACTGTTTTGAAAAGGATGATGACAGCATATTCACAGATGTGTCTGACACAATGGATACATGTGGATTGTGATAAGAGCTATCAGAGCTCCCAATAAAATAAGAAACAAAACAAATAAAATCAAAAGCAATCCTTCAAAGGCCAAGAGGGAAGGTGAAGTGGCATTTAAACTATATTAGGGATTAGAGATAATCTATAGATGATTTAAAGTATACAGAAGTCTAGGCATAAGTTATATGAAATTCTCAATACTTGTATACTATTTTATACAGTAGACTTGAGGAACATCTATGAGGTTCAGTACCTGAAATTGTCTGGAAAGCAATTCTTGTGGAGACTCATGGACAACCACATACTATCATTCTGTTTTGCGAGGTCACATTTAAGTTCACCAAAAAAAGGGAAAACCAAACTCAGTGTGATCAAGTGATCCGGACTCATGTTGAACCTATAGGACAGGGCACAACCGCTCCTGTGGGTTTCTGAAACCAGAACTCTTTATAGGAGTAGAAAGCCCAGCACAGCCCACTGTACTATCAGGACTCTCCGAAAGCAATAAAGTTGCCTGAATAAATTAAGTGGAAAATAAAGCATTTGATTGGGAGAAAATTCATTTTGAACATGACCTCCATTAATGCAAGGACCACTGACTGTCCAACGCTGGGAATAGGATGCCCAGATAGTGCTTCGTGCTGGCAAACAATGTTTTACACATGAAGACTGGTACTACCCTATAAAACCCAAGCCCATGGCCATCAAATTGATTCTAATTCATAACAACGCTATTATAAGGTTTCAGAGACGAAATGTTTGCAGAAACAAATAGCTTCATTTTTCGCCTGCAGAGCAGTCGGTGGGTTTGCATTGTTTCTCTTGCAGTTAGCAGAGAGTAGTTAGCAGCTGTTAGTAGTTAGCAGTTCATAGTGAGCAGTTTGCAGTGAGCAGTTTGCAGGGCAATGCTTACCCGACAGCATCACGATATACAGTGGTTTTAGGTTTATAGGAAAACTAAGCAGATAGAGAGTTGCCTTGGCTCCTTGCCAGGACTCCTTTTCAAATCCTATAGTTTTCCCTATTATTAATACTCATATTAATGTGGTATGTATATAATAACGAATGAAACAATATGAATATGTGATGACGAAGTCCATAGTTGACAGAAGGAGCTATTGTAAATGGCATAGCAGGGTGTGGGGTCCTACCTGATCTCTATTGCTACAAGACAGGTCAGATATATTTCCACACCCCATCCTTCTTTACCCTATTCGGACACCAACCCATCCTTCTAAGACACTCTGCTTTTATGCTGGGTATTACGGGGGGTTCAGTAATGTATTGCAGTGACCTCCTGCCACTTCAGTAATTCTCACCATTAAGGGGATGATTAGGGAAATTGGCAGACCACAAACCAGGCTCAGTAAACAGTAAGGGCACACTCATTGGTCCACACCAGCACCGCTACTCTGCCAGTAGCCATGTGTCCCGAAGGTCCTCCTCCTCTTAGAAATGTGGTTCTTGGACTTCTGCCTCCGTGGCTCAGAAAGCCTACCTTCATCTCTGACTCAGTCTCACAGGCTTCACACAGCAACTCGACTCTGTCTCAAAATCTCCTTGCCTCAGCCTCTGGTCTTAGCCTAGTTTCTTTGCTCCACCCCATGGTCTTCACACCACAGCCTCTGAGGTCTCTGGTTCCAGCTCTCTGCCACTTCAGACAGATCTTGAATGGCTCCATTCCCAATGGTCCCATATCTCCCTGTGCACCTGTCCTCCGTGAGTTTCTGAGATTTAAGCTCTTTACAGGACTGGGCAGTGATATGGGTGGTAGTGTGGCCGAGCGGTCTAAGGATTGCGCAGTGGTGTCTTTATCACACAGAGAGGTGCGTAGGTTTGAACTGCTTACTTGCAGTTAGCAGCCAATGCATAATAACCACTATCCCACAAGGCCTCCTGGGCTTAGGGGTAGGTGTGTTTTTTGTCTTTTATCTGACCAAAGGAAGCAAAGGGAGGTGACTTAGTACACAATATCTACTATGGTAGAAATTTATTTCCACCTTATCCTATTAGAATAACAGGCTCAAGTGTCGGCCACTGGCGATCACCTCATAGAGGGGTTTAGGAGAGGAGATGGGTCAGTCAGGGTGTGAGGTAGTACCGATGAAGATCACAGCTTTCCCCCATATCCTGGATGCTTCCTCCCCCCAACTAGCATGATCCGAATTCTACCTTGCAGGACTGGATAGGGCAGAGGTTGTACACTGGTGCATATGGGGGCTGGAGGCACAGGGAATCCAGGGTGGATGATACCTTCAGGACCAAGGGTGTAAGGGACGATGCTGGGAGAGTGTAGGGTGAGTGGGTTGGAAATGGGGAACCGATTACAAGGATCCACATGTGACCTACTCCCTGGGAGATGGATGGCAGAGAAGTGGGTGAAGGGAGACTCCGGATAGGGCAAGATATGACAAAATAACAATGTATAAATTACCAAGGGCACATGATAGAGGGGGGAGGGGGGAGGGAGGGGGGAGGGAGGGGAAAAAAAGAGGACCTGATGCAAAGGGCTTGAGTGGAGAGCAAATGCTTTGAGAATGATTGGGGCAGGGAATGTGCGGATGTGCTTTATATAATTGATGTATGTATATGTATGGATTGTGATAAGAGTTGTATGAGCCCCTGATAAAATGTTTTAAAAAAAGAATAACAGGGAAATCCCTCCACAGTGGGATTATAGGCAAGGACATAGACCCTGGAATTATATCACCTATGGGATTATGGCTCAAAAACCAACAGCAGACAAGTGAATCAATTCTAGCCATTATGGCTCAAAATCCAACACCGGCCATTGAGTCAATTCTAGCTCGTATCAGCCCTAAAGGCCAGGGCAGAACTGTCTCTGTGGGTTTCCTAGGCGATCATTCTGTATGGGAAGAAAAACCCTCGCTTTTCTCCCGCAGAGCTGCTGGTGGTTTCGAACTGCTTACCTTTTGGTTAGCAGTCCAATTTGTAACCACTTTACCACCGGGATGATGGCTAGAAGGGTTGTATTAATTGACTACATCTCAGGTGCATGATATTTTGTACAGTTCTGTGGATTCTGAAAATTGCAAAATTTGACCTACAATTATGGTATCAAAGCCAATAGCTTCCCCACCCCCCAAATTTCTTCTTCTCCTATTTATCCCTTCACCTCTTTTTCTGAAACGTTGTCAATCACTGGTCTTTTCACTCTTCCTGTAATTTTGCCTTTCCCAGAATGCCATATATCTGGAACCACGCTCTCTGGAGCCTTCCCACCGACTTCCTCTCCTGAGCAGCACGCCTTTACAGTTCTCTCCTGTCTTTCTGCGTGTCTCAATCACCTTTTTAATTGTTGAATAATAGTCCTCTGTATATTATTAAACAGGCCAGTTTTTAAAATCTAGCTATCTAATGTAGGATATTTTTAAGAGTTTCCATCCTTGGCATCACGAATAAAGCTATTATAAATATCTGTGTAACTATCCAGGTGTGTATATATATACATATGTATATATATGGTAAATATCTGGGACCACAATTGTTGAGTTATATACATGGTAAGGCTTATTTTGAGCTCTGTAAGGAACTGTCAATCCATCTTCTGCAGTAGCTGTATTACTTTGCATTCCCACCCACAGCCTTGCAAAGGTGAAAGTTTTAGTTCCTTTCTTAGAATCTTGTAGAAGGAGGGGCCTTTGGATAGCAGCTGCTTGGATTGCTTGAATGGAATCGAGCAGTCACTGGCTAATAGTGCACTGCTATGGTAAACAGCCCTTTCCCACAGCTTTGGACAAGAGGAAGCAGAACAGCTAAGTGCCTCCGCCAGTACAGTGCTCCAGTCCTCCAAAACAGCAACCCCTTCAAAGCTCGGCACCAGCCTGCTCTGCAGCACTTCCTTGGATAGAACATGACTTCCCATTCTATCTAGGATAGAGGGCAAGAAATATCAGGAAGTGTTTCTGTGATACTTGAAAATGGTACAGGGTATTTAGAGTTACTTATATTTTACTTCCCTGTTGTTTTCAAATTACATTTACACATGCATGTGTATGTTTATGCCCATACACTGGCACTATGAAAAGAAAACAAGAGAGAGTGAGAGCAATAAAAATCTCTGAGAATGAGAGATTCAGAGAGAATGGAGACAGAGAATGAGATGAAGAATGAGGTCTTTTAAATATATATTATTGTTCTTGTTAGCTGTCCTTGAGTTGGATCCAATCCATAGAAATTCCAAGTAGAACAAAACAAAATCAAACATTGACCCGCCGTAGACCATGCTCAGCATTCTTGTGATGTCTGAGCCTATTGTTTTCGCCAACATGTCAATCCATCTCAGACAAGGTCTTCTCTTTTTTGATGACCTTGTACTTTACTACACATGATGTCTTTGCCAGGGACTGGTCTATTCTGATAATATGCCCAAAATACATGAAACGAAGTCAAACCAGCCTGGCTTTAAAAGCGCATTCTGGCTACATTTTTCCAAGGCAGATTTGTTTGTTCTGGCAGTTCGGAGTATTTTCAATAATCGTTGTCAACACCGTAAGTCAAAAGCATCAATTTATCTTGTTTGGTTTTCCTATTCACTGTCCAGCTTTTGTGCACAGACATTGTTGCTGTGACTTGACGCAGCAGTCCTGAGATCAAACACTGCTTGCTCCTGGGCCGTCCTCCCAAGTGTCCTTACGGTGGAGCTGAGTGTGGCAGGCACTTGTCAATATATGTCCTTGAGGGTCTTCTTTTGTAGTTTTTTTATTGCCCTTTTGTTTTATGAAGCAGAATGTCCTTTTCCAGGGACTGATCTGTCCTGACAACATGCCCAAAGTATGTGACAGGAGATCTCACCATCCTCCCTTCTAAGGAGCATTCTGGTTGTACTTTCCCAAGACAGATCTGTTTGTCCCTTTGAAAGTCCCTATTACTGTCTACATTCTTCACCAGGACCGTATTTCAAGCACATGGCCTCTCTGTCTTCCTTCTACAATGTCCGCCTTTCATATGCATATCAGGTGATTGAAATACCATGGCTTGAGACAGGGGCATGTTAGTCCTCAAGGTGATTTCCTTGTTTATTCCAACAATTAAAAACGTTCTTGTGCAGAAGATTTACCCAATGTAATGCAGCCTTTGATTTCTCGACTATTGCTTCTGTGATCATTAACGGTGGATCCAAGCAAAATGAAATATTTCACTTCAATATTTTCTCCATTTATAGTGGTGTTACCTATTAGTCCAGTTGTGAGGATTTTTTTACATTGAATTGTAATGCATATTAAAGATTGAAATCCTTGGTCTTCATCAGCAAGTGCCTCAGATCCTCCTTACTTTCAGCAAGAAAAAAATGTGTCATCTCCATATTACATATTGCATCTTAATAGGTCCTTCTCAAATTCCGATGCCCATTTTTCTTCATATTTTTCAGCTTCTTGGATTCGTTACTTAGCATACAAGTTAAATAAGCATGATGGGATGGTACAACCCTAACCTGACTTTGAACCGTGCGACATTCCCTTGTTCTGTTTGGACAGCTGCGTCTCAGTCCATGTACAGGCTCTGCTCGAGCACAAAGCAGGATTCAGGTATTCTCATTCCTTGCAGTACTGTCCGTCTGGCTATCCGACATTCGGCGCCTGTTCCACAGCCTCCTGTGCACCCTGCTCTCTAGCAACCTACCGCTACAATCACTGCGGAGTGATTGTCCGCAAACTTTTACTTGCATGTGATATTAATAATACAGATCGGTTATTTGTGAAATCTGCTTGGTCAGTTTTCTTCGGAATGGGGACAAATTTGGATTTCTTACGGTCAGCAGACCAGGTAGCTGTCTTCCAAATTTGTTGGCATAAGTGAATGAGTGCTTCCAATGATGAATCACCTTGCTAGAGCATTCAGTTGGCATTCTGTCAATTGCTTGAGCCTTGCTTGGGGGGCAATGCCTTCAGTACAGCTCAGACTTCTGCATTCAGTATTGTTTTTTTCTTGATCATATGCTACCTCTTAAAATAATTGACGGCTGACCACTTCCTTCAGGTACAGTGATTCTGTTTATTGCTTCTATCCTCTCTTGATGCGTCTTGAATCAATCAATATGTTGGTCATAGAATCTTCTAATATTACAACCCAGGGCTTAAATATTTCTGCAGTTTTTTCAGCTTATGATATATTGAACCTGTTCTTCCTTGTGGTTTTTTAACTCCAGGGCTTTGCACATTCTACTCCAATACTTTCTGTCTTCTCAATCTGCCCTTTGAAAATGTCTGTGCTGCTGCTACATCACTTCTTACTTTGCTCCAGCGTCTCTTTCATCTAGAGCCAGTTTCAGAGTCTCTTCTGACAGTCACTGCTTTTGTTCTTCCCTGCCGTTTGAATTCCTTTTGGCTTTCTTCATATATGATATTCTTAATGTCATCCTACAGCTCAACAGGTCTCCTGTCATTAGTGTAGAATGAGTCAAAATATTCTTGAGATGTTCTCAGGAATCGGGTGGGATACGCTCAGTCATATTTTGACTCTCAACTGGTTTTAGTTTTCTTCAACTTCAATTTGAACTTCCCACGGTCTCATTGTGGCCGATGAGCTTCTCTATTGTCTCTTCCCACAAATGTAGTCAATTTGAATTCTGTGTATTCTATCTGGAGAAGTCCGCAGGTGTAAGGTTACTGAAGAAAGGTATTTGCTTTGAAGAAATCATCCATCTTACAAAATTCTATCAGGTCATCTCAAGCTCCTTTTCTGTCATTAAGACCAGGTTTGCCAATTACTGTCCTTTCTCCTGTTGACAAATGTTGCATTCCAATCGCCAATAATTATCAATGCATTTTGAGTGCATGTTTGTCATGTTCAGAGTGAAGACTGATAGAATACAATTTCTCCATCACTAACTTTCATGGTTGTATAAATTTGAGTGATCACCTGTACTAAATGGGTTTCTTGGTATGTGAATAGATGTTATCCTGCCACAAGGAATATTATACTTCCAGCTAGATCTTGAAATGTCCTTTATGATGATGAATGTGACATCTGAGGTAACTAAAAATATCATGGCTTGGGTCAAACCCACCATAGTCCTCAAAGTGGTAACTTTGCACTTAGGGAATAAGGTCCTCCCTAAACCTTAGGTCAGAGAGTTCACTTGTATGAAGAGTACATTCCAACTTCCCTAAAAATGTATGACAATGACAAGACTGAGTTTATTTTACGAAGATGCCAGAGCATGCAAATAGTCTTTTTGCAGTGACTTTGGCTGAGTAGCAGCCTCTGGCCATAGACTATTCCAACTAGGTTTCCTTTCGTTAAAGAGCTGGAACACAGGACTGTTAGAAGCTCACCTGACTGGGTGTGCTTGATGACCGATCTGGCTGACTCTTTGCTTTATGCGCTATTATTTATAATTTCAGCACCTGACTTTAGAAATCGCATCTTAGCTCATAAGTACTGAGGAAAGCTCAATCAGATCTGTACCCCCCCCAATATCAATGCTTTTAATGTACATGTTTTCGACATGAAAAATCCATGGTAATTATAATGTCTATTAAAACTGCACCTCACTGCCCAGGAGTCCATGCTGGCTCAGAGCAGCTCTGCAGGCCAGGGTAGAACTCACACAGCTGGGACTTCTAAGACTCTGATTCTTTGTAGGAGTAGAAAGGCCTTTCTCCTGATAATTCGATTCTAGTTTTATACAATGATTTGTTCTTCAGAAAGACTTTGACTGATCCATAGAGTATTCACATTCTTTTTTTTAAGCATAAACATTCTAACAAGGATTACTTACTAGCACATATTATGCCTAGCTGTGAATGCAATCCTTATTTTCTATGATTATATGCAAATGTTTATTATATTATGTACAATATATGTATGCAATAGTTTAATATTAAAGTAGGCAGATGATAATGAAATTGAATATGAAATTCCTATTAATATTTTGGAAAAATATTTTGGTTCTTCGGCCATATTGTGCTTTTATATTAGTCTTTAAAATACATTAAATCATAGCATAATAAAATAAAGAATATAAAAGTCAAAGGTCAATATTATACTATTGTGATTGTTGCATTTTTTAAATGTATGATTTTCTTTTTATTTTGGATTATATTAAAATGTTCAATTAGCAGTAATAATAAGAACTACTTATTTATTACTTATTTTGGTGTTGGCATTATATTCATTGCTTTATGTTGTCAAGTTAACCCCACCAGCAATCCTGCAGGTGATTCAGTTGGAAATGTATTCATGTGTAATAAATAGAAAACTGATAGAAATAAAATAAAAATCCATACAAATGCACCATAGGTAACATCATATTAAATGGAGAAAATACCAACGTTTTCCAAGACTTTATCTTAGTTGGATCCACACTCAATGCTCATGGAACAGCAATCAAGAAATTAAGCGATGCATTGCATTGGACAAATCAGCCGCACGAGACCTCTTGCAAGTCCTGCAAAGCAAGGATGTCACTTTGAGGACTAATGTGCACCCACCTTAAGCCATAGTAATTTTGATTGTCCATATACAGTGAATTTTAAATACTGAGTAAGAAAGACCAAAGAAGAATTGATGAATTTGTCTTATGATGCTGAAAAAGAATGTTTAAAGTACTATGGACTGCCTAAAGAACAAATAAGTCTGTCTTGGAAGAAGTAGTACAGTCAGAATGCTTCTTAGAAGCAAGGACGATGAAACTTCATCTTCTTTGGGCAAGTTGTCAGGAGAGATCAGTCCCTGAAAAAAGACACCATGCCTGGTAAACAGAACGGCGCTTAAAACAAGGCGGATCCTAGAGTAAATGGCTTGCCACAGTGAGCTCAAAGGTACCATGATCATGAGGGTAGTGCAGTACTGGGTGGTGCTTCACTTTGTTTTCCATGAGGTTGCTGTGAGCTGAAATCAGCCTGCAGACACCTAACAGCATCCATTGAAAACTAGAGTGACATCAACTCTAGTAGGTCATATTATTTGCCCAAACTATCACAACTTTCAAAAAATTCCGTTGTCCTTTTTCTCATGTAACTTTATGATTCTTTTCACTGAATAGGGTAGAACCTATGTTTCACTTGCAACTAGAGCATTATATTGCCGTGCGCTGGGCTACGAACGGAAAGGTCGGCAGTTTGAAACCACCAACTGCTCTTCAGGAGAAGGTGGGATTTTCTATTCCTATATAAGTTTACAGTCCTGGAAACCCACAGGCAGTTCTCCACTGCCTTATGTGGTTGCTAGGAGTCAGAACCACCTGGAGGGCAGTGGGTTTTCAATAGTCACTATAAGAAACCCTTCCACATCCAAGTTGAGGCTTCAGTGTCCTTTCTGGTATTTTCCTGCTATTTTTCTGCCACCCACTTGAGAAGAATTTGCCTAACTGTTTTCAGAAAACAGGATAAAACCTATGTGTCTGTGTATCAGATTCACTTCTGACAAACTACCTCTATCGAGCTTAGTTTATACTGACTGACCCACAGATAACGGTGTGATAATGTGCTAAATGTTGAATAATCCACTACGAAACAGCATTCAACTGATCTATTTATGGTGTTTCTATAACTCACATAACAAAAATTCCAGAATAAAGAATGCCTGGACGTTTAAGAATATCATCATTGAACTATATCCTCCAATATCCCTCTTCCGACAAAAGTTACGTTATGGGTTTTCTCCTTTATGATCAGAAAATGGCTGCTTCATATATTGAATCCATATTCTACTTACTAAATAATAAAGAGAAAGACAAGAGAGAAATGAGTGGAGGCAAGAAGATTTCCAGGTCTGTACCTTTAAACAAAAGTATGATATCCCCATGGCATTTTCCCATTAACTTCAATGAACTTCTTGTACCAGAAAAAGTCTCAGGGCCACTCTTATTCTCAAAGAACACGACACAGTTGGGTATTTTAAATATACAGTCTTAATTAAGGAAAGATAACCAATTATTTCTGCCAGAGTCTATTTACCCTCTTAACCACCTATATTTTGTAGAGTTAATCCTTGCCTCTCTGAGAGGCATTTCCACAATATAATATACAACAGCTTATGGTACTGTGGAATGCTGAGAAAGTGCCATGGGGCCATGCCTGGTGTCCTTGATATAAACAAAGGAGAAAGGGAATCCAATGGAAATCTGCCGAGGATGATTCCTGTGAGTCAGAAGAAGTAAGATATTTCACCTTGACCATTCATCACTTTTCACTCTCCTCTGACACCAACCATTCCTCCTGTAGTATTCAACTTGTTTGTTGGGTATAATAATACTATTTAATGGTCACACAGAATCCACAGACAACATTAAAAAATATGGAGTATATTGGGGAAGCTAATACATTAGAATACATTAAAGATGCTATTATTTTATATCCAATGCCTCTTTTCACACGTGCTGGGAGGCATGGGTCTCTCTGGTTCCCAGCTTATCAGTCACACAGCCCTAGGGACTCGGCCCTTGTCCCCTGGGCCAGAAAGCCCTCCACTCCCTTCACTGTTTGGGAGCTGGTCCTTTGCTCTGCTTCATTGTCTACACGTGGCTCTTCATCTCTGCCTCATGGTCTCAGTGAGCAGTCTCAGTGGCAGCACCGCTGTCTCCACCAGTTCAGAGCACCTGCATGTCTCCTCTGGTGGACCTTTTGGATGCTTGTGGGATTCTCGCTCCTGCTCCTGAGATGGCTTACTCTTATGCCTAATAGAATGTCACAACAGATCAATCCCTTAATAGAATCTTCTACAATGTATTTGCATACTCCCACTCAGTCGTTTGGTGGGAGTTACAAAGGCTATGGATAGAAATACATATAAACATATATATATATCCCACATGTGGAAAGGGAAAGGATCAGAAATTTAAAATAAAGTTATTCCTAACTATTATCAAATATTTCTGTTCAGAAATGGGAAAGCACTGTAGTTGAAAAAAATCCCTCTGTGAGAATATCTGCCATCTGCTAGTTCTGTTCTTGGGAAGAAAATTTTCATCTATTACCTTCCCTGTTGATATTTGTTGTAGATATTGGGAAGGATGCTGTCTTAGGCTTGGTTCTCAAGAAAAGCAAATATAATGATGCGCGCGTGTGTGTGTGTGCGCGCGCACACACACACACACACACAAAGAAAATAACCAACACAATTGTAGATGCAAGTTTCAAGCCAGTGGTCTGATGGATATTAGCTGTAGACATATCTTGATTAACATAAATGCAGGGGCTGACATGACCAAGATCTGTTGGAAGATCACAGGTTTGTGACTTCAGAGGCAAATGATTCCAATGTGGGCAGACAATATGGCAGGCCATTAACTGGCTCAAGCCCAAAGGACAAGATCTCTACGAGTCAGATTCAGGGGCCAGACTGAGTATAAAACAAGGCAAACTTTTCCACCAAACAAAAAAAATCATATCATTGTGAATAGGGGGAGTATGGAGTAGGGACCCAAAGCCCATCTGTAGGCAGTTGGACACCCCCTTACAGAAGGGTCACAGGGAGGAGACAAGCCAGTCAGGGAGCAGTGTAGAAATGATGAAACATCCAACTTTCCTCTAGCTCCTAAATGCTTTCTCCCCCTCCCACTCCGCCCCATTGCCATGATCCCAATTCTACCTTACCAATCTGGCTAGACCAGAGGATGTACACTGGTACAGCTAAGAACTGGAAACACAGGGAATCCAGGATGGATGAATCTCTCAGTACCAGTGGTGAGAGTGGCGATATCAAGAAGGTGGAGGGAAGGTAGGGTAGAAAGGGTGAACCAATTACAAGGATCTACATGTGACCTCCGCCCTGGGGGACAGACAACAGAAAAGTGGGTGAAGGGGTGTCGGACAGTGTAAGACATGGCAAAATAATAATTATATATTATCAAGAACTCATGAGGGAGAGGGGGCGGGAGGGAGGGGAAATGGGGAGCTAATGTGAAGGGCTCAAGCAGAAAGCAAATGTTTTGAGAATGATGAGGGCAACAAATGTACAAATGTGCTTGACACAATGGATGGATGGATGGATTGTGGTACGAGTTATACAAGACCCAATTAAATGATTGTTAAAAATTAGGAATAGGTCAATTGTATTTCTGTCTCAATTATGACAGTGTCATCAGTTTCATCTTATGTTTAGTCTTTAAGCTTTAGAGTTTTGATTCTTGTTGCCTTTTGTATTCTTTTCCCACCAGCTCTAGTTTGATAAAAATTCTATTGCACATTTGAAAAATATGTGGACTTAAATCAATGTTCATCAGCCACTTCCCAGCATTTAAATAGCTGAATATTTTAACAGCTGGAAAAATACCAGATGCTTGTTCTTATTCTTTTAAGGTTGACACCACATGTGACTTTAACATGTTTAAATACTAACTTTTCTTCCATGTCCTGATTACCTCATGATGAACATGAGTTCACCTTTTTAATACTTTCAGGTATTAAAATATCAGGAGAATATGAGTGAATGTGGATTTCACCTACAAAGACTATCTCTCAAACCATTTACAAATTTGGTGGCTTAAATCGGTTTTAGGGGTTGCTGACATTGACGCAGGCCAACATTCTCTTTTTTTCCCTCTTATGGTTACATCCCATGTCAGCATGTAGTCTACATGAAGATCAAATGTTTTGTCTTCATGTAATAAGAATCAATATTCTTCTAGTCTGACATCGTCAGGATTTTGTTTCTCTGTTTCGTACTCTTTGCTACACAAGAAAGTCAATACTCTCTCTTTTTTCCTTTTTTGCTTGATATCTCAATTTTAAACACCAATTTAGTATTAAACTGGCATTCCATGATGCTCACCTTCCCAACACAATCACTGAAGACAAAGTGGGTGCATAAGCAAAAGTGGTGAGGAAAGCTGATGGAGGCTGGCTATCAAAAGATATAACATCTGGGGTCTTAAAAACTTGAAGGTAAACAAGCGGCCATCTAGCCCAGAAGCAACAAAACCCCCACATGGAAGACGCACGCCAGCCTGTGTGATCACAAGGTGCCAACAGGATCAGTTATCAGGCATCAAAGAACAAAAAAATCCTATCATTTTGTGCTCACCCCCCTGATACGATCGCTGAAGACAAATGGATACATAAGCAAATGTGGTGAAGAAAGTTAATGGAGCTCATCTATCAAAAGATATAGCATCTGGGGTATTAAAGGCTGGAAGGTAAATAAGCAGTCATCTAGCTCAGAAGCAACAAAGCCCACATGGAAGAAGCACACCAGCCTGTGTGATCACGAGGTGTCAAAGGAATCAGGTATCAGGCAGCAAAGAACAAAATATATCATTATGAATGATGGGGAGTGCAGAGTGGGGACAAGCCCATCTGTAGGTAAATGTACAGCCCTTATGGAAGGGTCACAGGGGAGGGGGTGGGAGATGAGCCAGTCAGGGTGCAGTGTAGCAATGATGTAACATACAACTTCCTCTAGTTCCTAAATGCTTCCTCCCCACCCACTATCATGATACCAATTCTACCTTACAAATTTGGCTGGACTGGAGGATGTATAGTGGTACAGATAAGAACTGGAAAAACAGGGAATCCAGGACAGATGATCCCTTCAGAACTAGTGCTGGGAGTGGTGATACTGGGAGGGTGAAGGGGAGGTGGGGTAGAAAAGGGGAACCAATTACAGAGGTCTACATATAACCTCCTCCCTGGGGGACGGACAACAGAAAAGTGGGTGAAGGGAGACATTGAACAGTATAAGATATGACAAAATAATCATTTATAAATTATCAAGAGTTCATGAGGGAGGGGTGAACAGGGAGGGAGGGGAAATGAGCTGATGCCAAGGGCTTATGTGAAGAGCGGGTGTTTTGAGAATGATGAGGGTAACGAGCGTACAAGTGTGCTCGACACAATGAATGTATGTATATTGTGATAAGAGTTGTACAAACACCCAATAAAATGATTTTTTAAAAAGAGTATTGCTATCAAATAAAAGAAACAAAGAGAATCCTGTATAAAAGCCATTTCAATAAAAATGAAAGTTTCATATCTAACTAAATAAAGAGCCCAGGTAATTACTTAAAGATCAGATTCTTCCATTTTCTTGAATTCCCATGTTAAGTGTGTGATTATTTACACTCTGAATGTAAAGTACTCTTAAGTATTGCCTCTTTACTCCGGGTTGAAGAAATGGAAGGAGAAAAGCTAAAGCTAAAGGCAAGCAAATTGACGTGTCTGGGTTTTGTTTTGTTTTTTAAGAAATCTTTCATGGAAACCTCACAAGTAACTTCTACTCAAATTCTCACGGTAGAGCTGGTTTTCGGGTAGTCCTATTGGGACTCTAGTAGGACCTCTTCTCTACCCTTCGTATCCTACAGAGCTCTAGATGCCCAGTTTGAAGGTAGCCAAGAACAGGTGAATAGGTTTTCCGTCACTATCTAGTATAAGTAATGTTTTCCACAATGTGTTTTATGTTTTTAGATTAGGGACTTATTACTATATTTGCTGTTCTCATAGAATAGAGCCCTGTGGTGATTCCTAAAGTATGACAGATCATTGACATTTGCAAATGGGACTATCTCTTCTAATATAAGTTTCCTTTATGCCTTTCTGTTACATTTTAACATATAAATTCAGTACATATATAAAATCAGTTTTCTAAACTCCACTATTAGGCATTTGTTATAAATTAAAGATGACTCTGTACTTTAGCACACATTTACTAATAAGCACTTGCAAAATCTTAACAGAAATCTCAGACTTTCATTATTGAAGCACAATGACATATACCCAAGACAAATATGAATTACCAGGTGAATGGCAAGAACAGCAGCAACAGCACAATACAGAGGTAGAATACTTGTCTTTCAATCAAGTAGCCAACATAAGATCATTGGGCATCCATCCGTTTCTTCATTCTACAGAATGATATTCATATTTGCTTTATGAAAATATTGTGAGACTGAATTAAAATGTGATCTGTAGAGTACTTTGTGAAATCTAGTACATTACACATCACAATTGTTAGTTCCATATTTCCCCAAACTCAAAGAATTTTAGTATATTGTTAAAAAAGTATCTGCATGATACACTAGCACACACCCACACGATAACATACAGCTTTTTAGACACGCATTTTCATATTGAAGTCTCCTTTCCAAATTATTTTAAGATACAACAAATTACACTGCAGATATTTCTCCACCAATAATTCCCTATACAATCATTTGAAGACGTTTGACCACCGCGAGGCTAACTTCAGTGAGCACTATGGTGCACTCCGTAAGGCTGCTCGACCAAATGTCCACACCAAAGCACTCTGCATCATGCCCTTCCTGATTTGGAGAGACCATCCCTAGAGAAAGGGACAGTAATGACAGAAAAGTATGTCTGAGATGGGTCCCATCACAGACAAGACTCAGGCTCTGCTGTGCTATCTCTAACGTCACTCAGAAAAGTCAAAAGGACCATGTTACTGACTTTGTAAAATATGCCTTCATTTTTGACTTTAATTCACTTCTGTGAGAACAGATTATTGTGTAAATCTCCTCTTGAGGATATTGGGATTAAGGACCATAAACATTTCAAAATATGAAAAGAAGTAACATACAATGAAAACATCTCATCTAGATTTCTGTAGGCTATAAAGGTTAGACAAGGGTTCTTAAAATTTTTAATGCCCAAATTCAGAAATTTCACAAACCTTTATTATTCTGTTTGTAGAAGTATCACAGGTCTATTTTGCTTAGTCTGAGTTTCCTGTACTCAGTAGCACATTCTGAATTTGTGGACTAATTTAATGAAGCCTTGATACATGTACAAAATTAAAAATAATTGCAACTTTTTTTGCAAAAACTAATCAAAAGTTAGAACTACTAATAAAAAGTTAGTTCTACTTTTTATTAGTGGTGTGCATTAAATAATCATATTGCAGTTTCTCTTTAGTTATAATTGCTAACCTCCATTGACTTTATTAGGAGTTTACATTTGTACAAAGATAGTACTTAGTTGCTAGCCTGCTATGCAGTTGTAAGCCATAAACCATTTTCACCAGCTGACAAAGAGGAACCGAGCAAAAAAAATCCATTTGTCTCATGTTGTGAATCAGTCTATTGTTTGATTGCAGAAATATCTAATAGGAGTGATACCACATTTATTCTGTGGCGTTCTCATGAGGCTGGCTATGGGCTGAAATGGACAGGCAGACCGAAAGTGCAAAATCTACTCCAGTTATTGAAACATGTCAGTAGGTGCCGAGCTCTATAGCCAATCATGCCCATTATTTCCCACTGATATAGCAGATGAGCTACATACACTGGAAATCATTTTCAGTTAGTAGTAAACTACCCCGGCGCCCTCTGCTTTCCAGAGTATTGATCAAGTGTTTGCCATCCCTGCCAATTATTTTGCAGCCTGTGCAAAATGTCACAGGCCTCGTAAACACAATAGTAAAAAACCCTCACTTTTTTGGTTACAGGCTAAATAAAGATGCTATTAAGAGGTGTCGATATCATTAGGCTATTCGTATTGCTATCAGACCTGAGCAAAATCCATCCACTACACACAGACCACACTGTTAGGCTATTGGATGTATTTTTCCTTTCTCCTGAAAGACACATCTAAAATTGGGAGGAGGGGGGTCTAAAATAACATTTTGACATAGCGTCATAATAAATTGAAAACGATTGGTCAAGGTCTTGACAAAGATGAAGATAGTTTTTTAATATAAGTAATCCTCACATTAGGAATGTGCGAGAGGATATCCCCCACCCCCAAATTGGAATTTTTTCCAATGCTATGCATTTAAACTTGTTTTTTTACTAAACAACCTTATCACCTTCAAAGTACTCTCCTGTCAGGGGAAGCCAGCCCCTAACACATCATTACAGGTCCGGTAGGTGCAATTGTACAGCGATAATGAGGGAAGGTCATAGTAAAGTTATAGAGAGCATGAGAGATAGAAGTGAAGTACTGAAATAAATCGAGTCAGTCACGATTCAAGGTAGCATGTTCACCTCTGCCCCGCATGATGGTCCACGTGGAGGGAGAGAAAGAGAGTTTAATGCTAGCCCAGGCCCCTTTTATATTCTCTGGGGACGTGCAAGCCCCCTAATTACAGGTGAGGAAATACGTCACTGGAAGGGGTTGTCCTATGGGCAATAGAGTAATGAGAGGGGGGTGGTCTAGGGACATACACGCAATAGGAAGGGGAGGGATTGGAGTTATACATGTGACAAGAAGGGCAGATCCTAGGTTTAGGATGGTGGCTTAACTTTGACCTATTCCCTAGATCTCCATAGGAACCATTGTAAGTAGGGTGTAAACCCCACCTACTGGAACCAAATAGATGCCTGCAGGCATCCATTGTCTTTAACAGCAGGGAGTGGGGCCACTGCAGTCTGGCAACTGATCACCCTCAGAGAGGATGCCTGTGAGCCTCCCCCCACACTCTCCATTACACTTAGTACATTTGTTAAATCTGTGATTCCATTCTTGGAAACAAGCTCATCTGTTTGGATGGCTGACAGCATTGCCCTCATCTTTTCTTCACTCTTTTCTTCACATCTTCAAATTGCTATCCTTACATATCCTCTGCATTCATGGAAACAAAAAGAACTCACATGGAGTGAAGTCAGGTGATTAAGATGTGTGGGATTAGGGGGTCATGCTGTTTTTGTTGTTTCATTTTGTTTTTTGCCAAAAACTGACACACTGAGATGACTGCATGAACAGGTGCATTTTCGTGGTGGCAAAATCAGTCCTCCATGTGCCACAAATCAGGCCTTTTTGTTACACACTGTTACACAACCTTTTAAGAACTCTAAATAGAAAGCATGATAACAATCTCCAAATACACTATCCCCTTTACAGCAAAACACAAATGAGCATCGTCTTGATGTATGATTTCATTTGAGGAGTTTTGTCTGGGAGAGGAGATGATGGCATCTTCCACTGGCTTGACTGATGTTTGGTTCCAGGTCATAAGAACGGTGCCATGTCTTGTCACCAGTGATGACCTTGGGGGAAAGTCTGTGTCACTTCAGAGCCGTTCTTTCCAAGGACAGCATGCTTCCACTCAAAGCTCTTTTTCCTGGTCAGTCAGAACCCAAGGCACAAATTTCACAGCGACCCTTCTCATGCCCAAATCTTCTGTTAAAATTCGCTGAACTGAGCTCCAAGGGAATCCAGATAATTTCCCCATTTCTTCCATCGTTGGTCTCTGAGCACAAGTGCACAAATTTTGTCAACATTTTTGTCTATTTGGGAAATTGATGGCTGTCCAGAATGAGGTTTGTTATCAATTGAGATTTCACCTTTTTGAAATGAGAAAACAATTCATACACTTGAGTTTTTTCAATAACGCTATCCTTGTAAGCTGTGTTCAACATCACAACAGTTTCTGTGGCAAATTTTTCTGAGCCGGAAACAAAATTTCAGCCACACACCATTCTCTTAGGTTGGCCATCACAAAAACAACAACAACAAAAAAAAACCAGCAAGGTTTGAATGAAACAAAAAACTCACTGTGAGCAGAGAGAACCTTCCCAGGCCATGCCACTGGGTGCACTAGCTTGGAGTGCGCTGCTCAGTGCTTGCTTAGGAGGGAAAATGTGAACTACAAAAGCTCTGCCCAGTGGAGCTTTTATTCCATTTCTCTTTTTTTGGGGGTGGAATGAGGGTACCCCCTGGTGTAATTTACAGACTACTCCTACTTGTCTTCCATGCAGAGCTTCAGACGAGCTCTTTCATGAGCAATTAAGTGAAACAATAGGACTTGAATTGGCATCATTTGAGTGACATGTGATGGTAACCAGAATGGGGGGGGGGAGGTAGATCAAAGTTCTAGAGTGGGAGTCTTGAAAGATAAATGTAGTGACCCCCTTCCTGAGCTTCATGGATGAGATTGGATTACCACGAGGACTGGAAAGAGTCATAGGCATTCAAATTGGTGTGATTGGCTACCATCTTTCAGGCGGGCCCTGCCGTCTTTGAAGCTCCACTTTAATTGTAAGCACATATGCATTGACTTTGAAAAGCTTGGACCAACCATACTCAGACCAAAGTCTTCATCACATTCCCCATCACTTGCTGCTGGGGCAGCTTTTAAATAAGTGCAAAGACTTTCAGCATTTTCTTGCATGGAAGAACAAAGAAGATCCTTCTGTACTTGCTCCAACTTCCCTACAAACTCTGAAGGGCACAGTTGGGAACAGAGCTCACTAGTAACCTGAGAACTTCCAGTGCACCGGCTGCAAATAAACGTCTCACTGCCAGGAAATTGTTTCTGACGCATTTGATGCATAGTGACGGGAGAGGACCAAGTGGCACTGCTTTGTGGACGAGCCTATTTATCTTTATGAGAATAGAAAGACTCCTCTTTCTCCCGAGGAGCACCTGGTAGCTTCATATTGCTGACTTTATAATTTCGTGGACTATTCTCAAGTTTCTGAAGATAAGAAGCTGGGTTATTTTATGAATGCTTTATTGATGGAGGTGCAGTGAAATATGAGGGGGCTGGAAACATCCAGGCAAAAATGCCATTATCTTTGGGTCCCATTTGTCTGTGAACTTCTTGAAGCTCTTCATATATTTGGTAGCTTTAGGGAACGGGAACGGGTTGCACCCTTAAGTAAGACGCAAGGAGAGGGGAGTAATGTTTGATATCAGCAAACAGACAAACCCGTTGCCATCACGTCTATTCTGACTCCTAATGATCCTATAGGACAGGGTAGATCTACCTCTATGCTTCTCCAAGTCTGTGACTCTTTTCAGGAGTACAGTCTCTCCTTTCTCCCATGAAGCAGCTGGTGGTTTTGAACTCTGGACCTTGCAGATCACAGCCCAATGTGAAACTTCTATGCCACCAGTGCTACTTGTCAAGATCTAATACAAGAATTTGTCAAACATGACATGCCTGGCTTGGAATAGAAAAGCCACTTGCTCCTCTTTTGCCATAAAGCGATTTTCATAAGAAAAATAAATATGTATAAACACACTTCAAGGTCTCAGTTTAAGAAGGCTTTTATTTTAATCTCAGCTGTAGTCTGTATTTAGCAAATATATTTTTTAGGCCAACGTAAGAACCATTGTACGAATGTTGTGGGAGCAGGCAGTGTTTCCTTCTATGGAACCTGGGTCACGATGGGTTGGAGCTGACGGGATGTCACCTAGCGACAAGCGGCAAGTGTCACGTAGAAGCTCTGGTGGCTGCACGGGAGTTTAAACCCAAGATGAGACATCCTCCTCCTGGAAAGATTTACATTTTCAGAAACTCACGAGACAGTGGTACTGTCATATAGGGTCATTATGAACCAGCATGGTAGTAAGTTTTAGCTGATGAGTCTTATGCTCATTTTTGGAGACATAAAGATGAATATGATTGAAATGACAGGTAGGAACATCAGAGATTGAGGGCATATTGTCTCCCCCAAAATGCCTACAGGAAACAAAACTTAGCCAGTCATTCCACAGTAAAGAGGTTTGAAAGAAATCCGGCACCTATTGGACACCTTGGGACAATACAAAGTTGGGCATGCCCAGACCAAGGTCACATTGGCCCAGGTGAAGGTCAACCTGGCCACACACACTAGACACCAGCAACATTATGTCACACGTGGGCACTAAGACCAGCCAATGCAGTCAACCATGCCCCCTCACGTGGGAGTGGGAGGGGATAAAAAGCACAGACTGGGCAGGATGTCTCCTGGGCCACAGCACACACTCGGGCTCCCTATCCGGGCTCACACGCTCTCCTTCCCCTTTTGGTTCTGGCTTTTTCCAAGTGGTTTCTTGAGCTCCCCCGAAGCAGCCATTTTTAGTCAAAAACTCTCCCATGGCCGCTGCCGTGTGGCCATGCCTTCCAGAGACAGCATGCTCAGTCTGAGACTGTGTTACTCGAACTTCCATTTCCCTCATAAAAGTCGCTTGACTTACAAAAACGCTCCTGCCACGTGAATTCTTTCAGCGCTGAGAAGCAAGAACCGGAAGAACCATCCCAGAAACGTAACCAAATCGCTGCCATGAGGGCACCTACAGGACACTGTCGATAAAACTGGGCCATCGATACAAGTGCCAAGTATAAAGATGGACAGACTGACCATCATGTGCATATTAGGAAGACGACTTAATGTCCCTGGAGGATTCCAGAAAGCTTTATTAGAGAGGAATTGAAACATTTCTTTTTCTCTTTCTTTATGGAAGGCAGAATCATAGTTTGGCAAAAATAGCTATGCCTTTTCTTCCAACCCTTTAGAGAAAGAATAATTTTCTTGTTGTTGAAAATATATACGGCAACGAATACACCAATTCAATAGTTTCTATGTGTGCTGCAATTCAGTGACTCGGATTACTTTCTTTCAGTCACACACCTATTCTCCCCTTTTCCAAACAGAGCCTTTCTCATTGCCCCCAAACTCACTGCCTCCCAATTGTCTAATAGTTCTAGTCACTATGGTCAATTTGTTTCTACGTCATATCAAATGTGATTTCCATAGAGTCAGTGACTCATAGCGATCCTGCAGGTCAGGGTACAACCCTCCCCCCTGCCCCGTGGGTTTCCAAGACTAGAACTTGATGGGAGCAGAAACCCCTGCCTTTCTCAGGAAGAAGAGCTGGTTGTTTCAAACCGCCCCCCTTGGGCGTGCAGCTCAATACATAACCAAAATGCCACAGGGGTTCACTTACACGTGACGACAGAAAGACTTACATATACGTAAAGTAGATGTATGTACATATATGTATATTCACACACACACACACACACACACATATATATATATATATATATATATATGTGTGTGTGTGTGTGTGTGTGTGTGTGTGTGTGTGTGTGTGTGTGTGTGTGTCGAGGTTTTTTATCTGCAAAACTCTCATGAGATTTAGTTTCTTGGTTTAGAGATTTAGGATTATGGTTTCACAGGACATCCAATTAATTGATGTAATAATATATTTAGTACTTCTATTCTATCATTTTGTTCATTGTGTAGTTCCTGGGGTCTTTTAAGTTTGCAAACAACTTTCCATGTCTCTATTAGCCTAGGGGGCAGGGAGAGAAGAGGACACATGGAATGAGTCGCTAATTGTCTCCAGTACTATCTGCCTCTTTGCTTGCTACTATTACTGAATAATTTCAGCAAAGATTCCATGTAAGAATCTTGATGGAAAGAGGCAGAATGCAGAACAAATTTTATGTTCTCATGTGCCTCAGACTTTCTGGAGCCGTGGAAGCAGGATGAGCCTCCAAAATGAATACCCGGAGATAATCTTACATCCTGGAACCGGAAATGTCTCCGGAAGCCCTTCCTCTAGAAATCACACAGTAGTTTAGACTAATGAGCAGAAGAAAACACATTCTTCTGCACAATTAACAACATGAAGTCTGCCCTGCGAACACCTTGATATCCACCTAGACTCATTTTGAACTTCTAAATACCACTATTGTAGCATAATACATTTGTGTTCCGTTAAAGTCACTAAGTATTTGGAAAACTGTTACAGCAAAACTAGTACATTTTTTTATCATCTGGAATTTTAAAAATATGTTGGTAATTTCCCACTACTTCAGTTAGGAAACAATGCTATTGGGAGCCACTTTCTTTGTGTTTGGGAAGGACAGCATGGAAGCCTTTAGGCATGGCCATTCCGACCCTCCCACCGAGGTTAAGAGGTTAAGAGAAGAATCATTCTGAAGTTACTCATAGCAGTGTTCCCACATCCTGTTTCCAAGCATCATGGTGGCAGTGGTACTCTCCTTGGTCCAGGGAAAGCTGAATTACAGCCTGAGGTCACATCTTAATCCTCTCTCCCTGTTGTTTTGTGTTCTGTCTTGCTTTGTTTGCCGTTTCTCTATCCTGATTTCCCAGTGATTTCCTGTTCGGTTGGCTATGCTATTCAAAATGTTCTTTTCTGCTTGAATCATCCGGGGTCAATTTTTGTGGCTTTTAACTAAGACTGTTGAATTATTGAATAATAGAAAAAGGCAAGGAAGAAATCCTCAAAGGGATGAAGGTATGAGAGACTCAGATGTGTTGAAAAACTGTAAGTATCTTAACTGGAGTGTCTTTGAGGGAGGCAGTAAATGAAGATGATATAGTATTATTAGTAGGCCAGAGCCTAAGAGAACTCAGACCATGCAGATTATTAAATTGTGCAGACTACTAATTTTATTCTTTATTAAATAGTTGGGGTCATTAAAGAAGTATCAACAAGACAGTGATATAACTAGATTTGGATGTTCAGAAGATTACACAGCGGACAAATTAGACAGAGTACAGAGACTAGTAAAGGGGTTATTTAAGTTGTTTTAGAAAGAATCTGGGTACTTTGCATGGATATTAAAGCAGCATAGATGGAGACATACCGAGCAATAAAATGCTTATTTGATTATTTTGTTTATCGTAGGAGGAAATGCCTGTTTTATAATAAAATGGAGATGGAAGTTGAAATTGAAGCCATGGACTAGACTGACTTTTAATTAGTTCTCTGTGCTTTCCCCATACAGGCAGCGATATCTATCTAGCCAATGCATAAGTAGTCTGAATCTCAGGGGAAAAAATTGGGAGTCATCAACGTTTAAATATATATCTCTAAACTTATGTCAAAGGCTTAAATTAACTCTATTATCTGTGAATGTGAGCCTGTTTAGAAATAACGTCTTGGAAGACATCATGAGTTCGTGTAACATGAGGTCATATAGAGTACAGTGGGTCCTAATTCTCCGGCCCTTATAAAAGAGGAGGCATACCTCTCTCCCACCATATCCTGTACATTTCAGCTGGGTTTGATAATCCATTGCAATGGCCACTCCGTACTCACAGATAATGCTCGAGGTTATGATAATGCTCAAGATTATGACTTTTTAAGGGAAGTTAACAAGTTACCATTCAGGTGAGAAATGCTCAGGATGCAGCTGCTGAGTCTGGGAACATTCTTCTCAGCTGTGACCAGAGGCAAGGCTTCCTCTGACTCTCAGTCTCCTGAGCTGGTGTCTGTCCTGCTTCGGTCGTATTCTAAAGCTCTTCTAGGGATGTTAATAAATGCAGGTGCATGCCACTTCACCATAAACCTCAGCCCGAAAGCAGCTTGCTCCCCCAAATAAGTGCCTGGAGGCACCCGCTCCGCAAGCCAGTCTCCAGCTCAAACGCAGTCCGTTTCACTTTCTCTGTGTGCTGGAAAGTCGACTATGTTTCCTGCTCTGGCTGCTGGTCCTGCTGCTGCTCTTCTACCATTCCTCTGGTGTCAAAATGTCTCTTAGATCAAGAAGCTCAATGTACAGGTGTCTCAGGGTCCAGAGGACTTGCTCCATTCCTGGCTCTTTTCTTTTGCTGATTCCCACTTCCTGCTTCACAACTAAACTGAGATTCCCCACTTCCTGCTTCGCAACTAAACTGCCTAACAATCACTCACAGCTGAATCAGAGCACAATCAGGATCTTTCCCTTATCTTCTCACCCAGATGCATCAGGAAAAGGGTTGCTTGGAGACAGTGATGAAGACTGTGGCTCAAAGAATCATGTTAGACAACTCCCTGCATCGCAAGAAAATGCACAGAGACAGAATGCGTAGGGAGGCAACAAAGGGATGATGGGACTTTAAGCTGAGGAATGCCTGGAGCTACCAGAAACTGGAAGAAAAGCTTGGAACCAAGACTCTCAAAGCCCCAGAAAGAATCACCACACTGACCCTCATTCTGAGACAATACATTTATATGTTCTTATCAATCATCTAGTATGTGGTATTTGTTACAGCAGCCCCAGAAAGCCAAGTCACTGAGGCCTTGGATGGTATGAGCAAGACCTGCTGAGGAAATAAATTAGTGATCAAATTAAAGTAATCCTGGAATTTGGTTGGTCTAAAAGCCATGGTATTCAATATTTTTACTGATTTATAGTGACTAAAGTACCAAAGTTGTTTTTCTGAGCCAAAATTGACTAACTCTAGGAGCATGTGTGTCAACTGGGACTAAGCGGTGGTGCAGTGGGAGCAGATTTGTCTCAGCTGTTACGCAAAGGACTTAACTTCCATGCAGACATGAAGGGAAAGGGAATTGCACTATTTTAACACTTCACAAAATTTTCAATTACTTGTAGGTGGGAATAGAATTTATTTAGCTTTTTAAAAATAGGACTTAATAAATTACACCAACTGACATAACTGATGTTGGCTACTGACATAACTGTTTGATGTTGGCTAGAGTGTAGCGCATTGCTGAAATAATTTTTATAGACAAGAAGAGAGAGAGATTTAAAAATATATATCAAAGTTTATTTGAATTATAATACTAGTGGGGATGGAAGAACCCTTTACAGAGAAATACAGAGTTGACAGATAGTGCTAGTCTGAATTTCAAGCATTCTCCTATGACTTGCTTGGATTTTACTTTCCGAGTATATAGGAGAGCAATGGGTTAGAAAATCAGGTCTATCTTAAGAATTTGAAGTCAGGAGATTAAAATAAAAAATAGTTACCCAAGAGATGACTCTATTCTCATCCTGTCTCCAGGAACCACAGGCTAAAACAAAAGCGCCTGAGTCAGAATTGTCACAAAAGGATTTCAAGGAAGAACAGAGCAGCTGATTCAACACTTGATTATTTAATTAGTATGACATTGAACATATTTCTTGGGAGGTAATAAAAAATAGTATTAGTTCTCCGTCTCTTAATTTTTCTGAATTGCTGTTCTCTATAGATAGAATTTTCCCTCTCTTATAGTACTCTAATGTCTGTAATGCACCCATTTTTAAATTTTCATTTTTTTTAAATTTTAATTTCGTCCTTTTTTACAGTTAGTGAAGAATTTTAAAAATTTAATACAGTGTTTCCCAACTTCAGAAGGCCAAATGTTACCATTTTATGCAACAGCATTGGAGTTGAAAATGTAAATCATAATGTTTCAGGTTTCTTTGATAGTTTTTGATGAAAACCTGAACTTGGGAACTATGGCTGATATAATCTCTAAAGTTTCCTCTAAGGAGCATAACTTGTGCTGTTCTTTAACTGGGGCGATTGATGAAGATGGTGAATTTTAGAAAGAAAATATTGAAAGTCAAAAGAATTTCCAAAGGCTCAGACATTTAGTGACTGAAACAGCTTTTAGACTATCCATCTCAAGGTTGCTGTGCCTAATGAAACATAAGAAGTCCCAGAGAAAGTTAAGGGTGGAATGGCGAGGAATGGCCGTAAGGGTGGAATAGCGAGGAATGGCCGTAAGGGAAGTCCAACACTAGCAGCACTGGTGGGGTCTGCAGAACTCTTGGGAGGCGAACCACCATGTCAGCCATTTGGCAGGAGAAAATGAGATTTTCTACTCTCTAAAGGGGTCCAGTCTTAGAAACTCAGAGAGATCTACTCTATCTTGTGGGCTCACTATGAGTCGACTGTTACTTGAAGGAAGGCAGCAAGTGTGTGTTTTGGGGTCTTTATTGGAGAAGTCTCGTCGCGATGTCCCAGAACATGGCCGAGCTTCTCCTCAACTTGGAAGGTCTACCTGTTGATGTAGTGGTTCTTCATCAGACTCACTGTAAGCCGGCCGTTCTGCTCCTGTGAAGAGTTGTAGGGTCAGGAACCCACAGGGCCGTGTCCTGTAAGGTGGGCTGAGTTGAATTGATTTGATGGGGCTGAGTTTGGTTTTGGTGTTTGTTTGGTTGGTTGGGTCATGTGGTATGGTGGTAAAATGAAAAGAACCTTGAATCAAACCAAACTTGACTCTATGAGTAGCTCCCTAAAACAAGACTCACTCTTGTCTGTCTACGGTTATCCAATTAACTGTGTTTTGTTTGATTCAGTATTATGATCCACCTTATCTGACCCATAACCAATCGGCCTTGCCCCATATGCTTTTCTACTTTCTTGTGCTGTGTACACAGGGGCTTGAAAAACTTTGTAGTAAGATGAAATGAAAAGAAATTGATTTTTTCTACAATTTTTTCAAACTTCTCCTACAGCAACTGAAACTAAACGTGAATAAATGGAACTTAATTCTGTAAGTTCAAAATTGAAAGTAACCAGAATTGTATTTACCATTTCATTTTTCATCATGATTATAATACAGCTTGCTAATAATCAATTGTAGGTATCTTTCAAGTTTTTCTTTTAATTTGCCTTCTTAATCACATTGCTTGCACTCATCATTGTGTACTTATCTTTGAGGAGCTAGGAAACTGTAGATAGGGAAAACCGAAAGAACAGTGAGAATACTTAGGTTTCCTCTGCGTTCAACTCAGATACAGTCTAGCCTCATTATTTTCCCCAGATGAAATGGGTGGATTGAACAATGGACTTGAACGTAGCAACAATGGCATGGCACAGGGCTGGGCAATGTTTCCTTTTCTTGCACTTTGCCAAATGTTTGTGTGTCTGTTATTTTACTTTCAGAGAGCCCGAAGCACCACCTCACAGTCATTATGCACTGAATAGCGCCTCTGTATGTGACCCACACCTCCAATTTGCCATAACGGAGAAGAGAACTTCAGTTAGCCTCATGTCCCTAGAAAATGAGTTGTTTTTCAAATGCTACTAACAATGTAAGCCTTTCTTTATAAATAAACATTTGTACCTGGGAACTTTATTGAATGAGATGAGAGTAAAACTTTGCTGGATGAATCAGGCAAGAATGGTTGGTTAATTTCAAAATCTGTTCTTAGGTCTCCTTCTTGTTTGGAAATCACAGATTTAACTGCAACTACTTTATAGCGCAAATGAAGCATCTGGAGTTAAATAAATAAAAGCAGTGAATTAATAACAAAATGGATGTTATAAGCAACAAATCTAAATTCATTGTCTTTTGGATTATGTATTATCCTTATGGACATCCCTAGAAAGGCTATTGAATAATTTTACTATTACTTTTTTGCTGTGTTGCTTATGTAACTATGCCTTAGTCTGATTATTGATTCAATGTTAAAAGTGGTAAGTTAAGTTATTGTGTAATGAGCAAGTAACACTCAGTTTCTAAAAGACCTTAAATCTGAGTAACAAAGGACCGTATTATGTACTACTTCCAAATCATTTCTCAATTTGCTATCACATACATTTTAATTTTTTATAAAAGCAAATATCAATTATGTATATTTCAAATGTACATGTAGGAAAGGATAGGAAAGATGTGAGAGGAAATAGAAAATGAATTAAGAGAAATAAGCCAGGCAACAGTTGGTTAGTAGTAATCAAATCCACCACACCCACTACCACAGAGTATTCTGAACTCAACGTAGTTTCAGGCGCTATAAATCTTTATAGGAGCAGGAAGCCTCATCCTTCTCCTAGTCAGGGGCTGGTGGGTTCAAACAGCCAACCTTGCAGTTAGCTTCCAACACATAACCTACTATGCCACAAGGACTCTTTTGTAACAAACAAAAGCTACTGGGAAATTAATAACTTAAAGATCATCAGATTCTTCTAGTTTCTCTTTTCTTTTCCATCTGAAGCGTTGTTTCTTTCTGTGGCAGAATATCACGTGTTCTCCCTTACAAGCCCTAGGTCTACAGTAATCTCTAAATATGGACTATAATTAATGTGAAATCAGTAAATGTCTCATAAAATATACATCTCAGGAAGCAAAATATATAGAGCTATCCTTTTCTTGACTTTTAGGAATTTTTAAAATTTCAAACAGTCATTGAGATGTGCTTAAAATCAAGAGCACAAGTTAAACAGGATAGATCTGAGAATGGAGTAGCTTTCAACTTCAAAGCACAATATCAAATATTAGCATACTTTAGGATTACTAATGAGGATTACTAATATTTATTCAACAATTTCTATGAGAGGACACTGTGCTAAGTCCTTTGTATGTAAACGTCTCATTTGTAATCATTCTAGAAAGTAGATATTATCAACCCTTTGCATGAAGAAGCCAAGGCTCATTACCATTAAAAATTGTTATGTGGTTAAAAGCACAATATTTAGTGTAGAACAAGATTTGAGTAAAAATTCTAGCTTTGCATATATGAGTTTGGGGGCAAAATAAAGTTATTAAAGTCTCCCTGAGTTTGGGATTCTTCACCTTGAGTAAGGTAATTACCATTTGCTAGATGATGTAAGCATGATAGTTTTTGGGTGAAAGAACCGAGCTCGTTGGAAGCACTAACCGTATTGCAAGTGCTGTGCAAATACTTGAGCAACTGCTGCGTCCTGCGGGGGCATTTGTTACAGGTCTGCTTGATAATGCTTGATAGCGCCATGCACATCAACCACCCTTTATGGTCACTGTTCCCATTTCTCCCTTCGTATGTGACAGGAAACGTTCTGATGGGAAAGCACCATAAGTTACCTGTTCAGAGTTGACATTTCAAAAGTGACCTTATTTCCAGACTGAGTCCAATCTCCTAAGGAGTTAGTAAGAGAGTATTTAAGAACTTCTATACTACAGAGATGAACAGCTGCTGGCCATGTCTAAAAATGTAGAAGGTATTGAAGCAAATTACTGTCCAGTTATTTTCCAAAATGGCCATTCTCTGTAACTTGCTGGTAATCAGTGGTTAATTCAAAACATAATCACTCCTAATAGCTGATCCATTTTTTTTAACAGTCTTGCTGAATCCATCCCTCAAAGGTCACTGGGCCTCACCCTGAGGAGAGAGTTCCAGGAGCCCAAGAGCTCTGTCCCTGAAGTAGGAGAGTTCTCCCATTAACCTTTTAAACGCAACTACACGAGTTTGTTAAAAAGAAAAAATCGATTTGTTCAACCCAAGAGGGTTTTTTGACATATAACTTGTCATTTTAAAACATATTAGCCTAACTCACCTTACATCCTAACTAACCCCATACCATTTTAGGCAGTTCATCTCATGTGCCACAACAAGCACAAAATAAAAGTTTATCATAGCCATGTAATAATTTTAATGATTTCTAAAATGTCAAGAAACTCCTAGCTAATCACTTTGTCTCCTCTAGCAACATTAATTATTATCTTTAGCCAAGGCAAGAATATTTTGGATATTAGCCTGTGAGATCATAACTCAAGATCCACCATTGCTTAATATGTTCTCACAGTAGAATAAATCTACTGAATACTTCCTACACAGAATGATAAATGTTTATATAAATTATTTTTGTGCGAATTAAATCAATAAGTGAGTATTAGTTATGCTTTGTTCATGTTGGCAAGTCTTCTTCGACACAAAAATAACAAAAATGTTTTCTTTGAAAGTGCATCAGTTTTCAGTCACTCTAACAAGGACTTATTAATTGTGCGTTTATATGCAGTTTTACTTATTCAATTTCACTGCATATGGAGTAGTTTGTTTCCATTCTTTATGTGACAATTTATAATCATCAAACTGACTTTCCTACTTTTTTAAACTCCTAGCTGCTGTTACATTAATGTACACATTATCTTTCACACCCCCCCCCCCCAAATGCTTTCCGTATTCAAGGAGCAACCTTGCCTGGTCTCTAGCGGATGAAACCTTAGCCGTTCCTCACATGCCACCCAAAACTGCCACCGCCACTCTTCCGTGAGGTTGTCCTACAGTGATGTGGGAGCCATGCATCACTGTTAACAAAACCGTTCTAAATCCCATTCCAAGGAAAGGTGCTCCAACAGAATGTGGGGATTATGACACAATACTGTTAATACCACAGGCAGGTAAAATTCTGCTAAGGAGAATCAGAATTATTACAGAAACACATTGATGAGAAACTGCCAGAAATGCAAGCCAAATTCAGAAAAGGGCTTGGAATAAGGAATGTAATTTGCTAAAATCAGCTGGATTTTGACTGCAAACAGAGACTACCGGAAAGGTGCTCGTCTGTTTGTCATCAACTGTGCAAAGGCACGCCACTGTCCTGCACCTGACAACTTTTGGACCACGTTGCAAAGAGTGGCTGTTCCAAAGCACCTCGCTGCGCTCCCGCGGAACCTGCACATAGACCGACAAGCAGTCCTTTGGACGGCGTTACTCGGCTTCAAGGCAGGAAAGGTGCGCGTCAGCATTGTATCCTTTTCACCAGGCTTATTCAATCCACATGCTGATCAATAATCAAAGAAGCTGGACTACATGAAGGAACTGCTCACATTAACATTCTACAATGCTCATTAACGACCTATGATACACAAACCACACAAGCTTACTTTTTGAAAACACAAAGACTTGAAGCACTTCCTGAAAAGATCCAACCATACAAACTTCAATATGTATTACGCCTCAATTTTTTTAAAAAAAATCTTCACAACTGGCAGTGATAAGAAAAATCACAAAAAGCACAGAAAATATTGAACTTTACTTGGACCCACAATCAATGTCCATGGAAGCAGGGGAAAAACAAGCAAGGTCGGTCAGTCTGCTTCAAAATATCTGCTTAAAGTGCTAAAAAGCAAAGCTACTGCTTTGAAGACAAAGGTGCACGTTAAGTAAGCTGTAGTCTTTTTGCCCATTACTTTTTAAAAAATCATTTTGTTGGAGGCTCATACAACTCTTATCACAATCCATACATACATCAATTGTGTAAAGCACATTCATACACTCATTGCCCTCATCATTCTCAAAACATTTGCTCTCTACCTAAATCACTGGCATCAGCTCCTCATTTTTCCCCTTCCTTCACCGCTCCTACATCCCTCATGAACCCTTGATAATTTAAATATTTTGTCATATTTTACACTGTCCGACAAGCACTGTCCCTTCAAGCACTTTTCTGCTGTCCGTCCCCCAGGGAGGCGGTAACATGTAGATCCTTTTTCATAACTGTGCAGAAATTGTACAATAAATGAGGAAGATTGAAGAATAATTTGGCCTATGGCATTGGACAAGAATATTGAAAGTGCCATGGACTACCAGGAGAACAAATGTATCTATCTCAGAAGTAGTACAGCCAGAATATCCTTAGAAGTAAGAATGGTGAGACTTGTTCTCAGGAATTTAGAACATGTTATCAAAAGGGACCAGTCCCCGGACATGATTCTTAGTGATGTAAAGGATCGGGGGGAAAAGGAACACTCTCAACAAGGTGGACTGGCACAGTGACTGTCAAAATGGGCTCAAACATAGGACCAAGTGTGAGGATAGCACAGCACCAGGTACTGCTATGACTCAGTGTCCCCATGACTCAGAACCAACTAGATGGCACCGAAAATGACAAAGCATAACACATTTCTAGTGCTAAGATACAAGGTACTTGCATACACAACCGGATATATTTCACCCATGTTGTATTCAGGAATGCTATTTAAAACACTACAAATTACAAGTGGGTTGGGGGAAAAGAACACCAATGGGTGCAGTCTCTGAGGAAGTGTCCTAACATCATCCCACAAAGTGAGGGTGAGAGTACTTGCCTGTACTATGCGTGCAAGCATATGTGTAATGAATACCCATTTTGTCCAGTACATTTCTAGAGATGCAACAGAAAAAATGCAGGGGGCTCACATTCTAGAATGGAAAGAAACAGAATAAGCAAGCAGCAAAATAAAGGAGTATGAAATTCTAGATGGTATTAGGCTCTGGGGAAATGGTTGCTGCTGCTAGGAGCCTTTGAGCTGGGGCAGACGCCTTATGCACAAAAGAACAAGCCTGGCCCAGCCCTGGGCCATCTGCACAATCATTAGGATGATGGAGCTCCTTGATGCAGCCGCTGTGTCCACACAGCTTGTCATTTTCATCTTCACTCCTCTCTACTTTACCAAGCATGAGGTCCTTCTCCGGGACCAATCTCTCCTGGCAACATTTTCAAAGTATGAGAGACAAATATTAGGAAAATAAAGGTGTGTCTAATAGATAAAATCATTGAGCACCATAACTAAGGAAGATACTATAGCCAGGTAGTCAGCTCAACAAAAATGACATTTGGATCAACAAATCTTTAAGAGAACAATAAATGAGTCATGAAGTGGCTAGGACAAACATTAGTTCAGCTTAAACTATCTAGTACATTGATGGAAAGTTGCTAGAAAGTTAAGTTGGATTCAGAAAAGTACATAGAGTTAACTTCAGGTAAATCTTTGATGAAAGCATAGAATACCAGAAAGATGCTTACTTATGTTTTATTGACGATGCAAAGGCCTTCGACTGCGTGGACCGTGCTAAACTATGGACAGCCTTGAGAAGAACGGGAATTCCAGAGTACTTCCTTGCGGTACACATGGATCAAAGGGCAGTTGTGCAAACAGAACAAGGAAATGCAGTATGATTTGAAATCCAAAAAGGTGTGCGTCATGGTTGTTTCCTCTCCATACTTATTCCATCTGCATACTGAGCATATAACCAGAGAAGCTGGCTTATATAAAGGAGGATTTGGTACCAACATCAAAGATAGGGTTATTTGGCATCTGCCATGTACCTCTGGTGTAACCTGGCTGGCTGAAATGAGGAGGACTTGATACACTTGCTGATGAAGAGCAAGGGTTACAAGCCTTCAAAATGGTTTACAACTCAATGTAAAAATAATCACAAGTAGAGCAAGAGGTAATATCATGATAAAGGGAGAAATTTTCAAGGACTTCCACTTGCTTTGCTTGGATCCACAAGTACTTCTCATGAGTGCAGCCGTCAAACAATCAAAGAATGCATTGCATTGGGAAAATCGGCTCCACTGGATCACTTTATGGTTTTGGAGATCAACTTTGTTATTCTGAAGACTAAGGTGCACCTGATGCAAGCCATGGTATTTCAATCAGCTGATATTCTCATACGCACGTGACTGCTGGACGTTGAATAAAGAAGACTGAAGAAGAATCGATACATTTGAATTATGCTGGTGAATGAAGAAGACCCCTCATTCTTCAACAGTGACAAATATTGAAATACTGTAAAAAGGAACCCAGAAACCTGTATGGGATGAAGTACAACCAGAATTTTCCTTAGAAGCAAGGATGGGAGGCTTTGTCTCACATACTTTGGCCATCTCTCAGGAGAGAGCGATGCCTCGGAAAGGACTTCCTGTTCGGTGAATTAGAGAGTTAGCGACAAGAGGAACCTCTCCGACCAGAGGGATTGACACAGTGGCTGCAACAATGGTCTCGAAATTGAAAGCAACGGTAAGTGTGGCACAAGACAGGGGTGTTTGTTCTGCTGCAATCAGCACACTATGAGTTACAGCCAACTAGAAAGCGCCTCATAACAGCACCAAACTTTCCTTGGAGTGTCCGCTGCTTCAGAGGGGTTCCTTCGGCTCGCTGTGCTCCGAGGTGAAGTACCAGATGAGGGTTGAACAAGGAAATTGAGGATGGAACATTTCCTTCAGCCAGGAAGCAGTCTCTGAAGAGAAACGCTGAAAATTTGGGATGCAATTCCACTCGGAACGGGTAACTCCAGGGAGACATTTTAATATTGTTGCCTTATAAAACACCATTCATCACTATCTACAGTCCCTGTGCAGTGGCCTCAACTGTGATGTGAGGATGTGCAGAGCGGGGCAGTGTGTCCGCGTATTGTGCATCGGGTCGCCGTGAGTCAGACAGAGTAGCGCCCAAGGCCAACAACAACGATGTGCAAGGAGAAGCCAGAGGGACGATTGGTGACGTTCTTGGCTGATCACCACAGTTGGGCAGTAAGAACCCACCAGCTACTCACGGGGAGAAAGACATGGCCATTTGCGTAGCTTTAAATACCCTATGCGGGGTAACGTTGACTTGTCCTAGAGGGTCACTATGATTTGTAATGAACTTGGTAACAGTAGGTTTAGTTTCCAATGACATATGCAAATAGTTACGTGTACATTTACTTGTCAATAAATAATTTGTTTCATATACCAAGATGAGGTTCACACATATGTACGAACAGGTTATGTTATTCATAGACTAATGGAATCGGGGCCTATTCGTTGAACTTCACGTGCCTCACTAGCATCAACAGCATGGTAAAAGTCACCGATCCTTGATTTCTACTCATACCAACACCAGATGACAGAGCAAAACTGCCTCTTACAGTTTCCAGGCTGTAACCTTTATGGAAGCCGGTTGCTAGGTCTTTATTCCTACAGAGAGAGGGCTGGGTGAGTTGACCTTGTCGACTTCTTGAGTCACTGTGAGTCATGAGACTTAATGGCATCTAACAACAGTGGAGCCCTGGTGACGCAGCGGGTATGAATTGGACTGCAAACGGAAAGGTCAGTAGTTAGAAACCATCCGCTGGTCCAGGGAGAAAAGCAGGACTCCCCACACTCTCATGCAGGTACAGTCCCAGGAAACTCACATGGGGAGTTCTACCCTGTCCTACAGCATTTCTGTGGGTCAGCATGACTTGATGGCAGTGAGTTTGGAGTTTTGGCACATCAACAAGGAAGGAAAGTATCACTCCTACTAGCAGAGCTGGCAGTGTGATAATCTGGTGAGGGAATAGAGGCCCAAGAAAGGGAGAGGCACAGCAACCAGGTGCTATCTGCCAATCTGATCTGCATCTTACTGTACAAAGAAGCCAAATCATTGTGGATATTTAATGATAAATGCGCTTATTCATTTTTAGGTGTCCTGCCATTGCTGCATTTAGAAAGTGTCTGAACCTTGGGCCTCTACTCAAGCACTCCCTCAATGCATGAATACTTTCTTTTTCTTTTTTTTTTATTTTAACAATTTATTGGGGCTCATACAATTCTTTTCACAGTTCATACATATACATACATCAATTGTATAAAGCACATCTGTACAGTCTTTGCCCTAATCATTTTTTTTCTCTTTTCTTCTTTTACATTTTATTAGGGACTCATACAACTCTTACCACAATCCATACATATACATACATCAATTGTATAAAGCACATCCATACATTCCCTGCCCCAATCATTCTCAAGGCATTTGCTCTCTACTTAAGCCCCTTGCATCAGGTCCTCTTTTTTTTCCCCCTCCCTCCCCATTCCCCCCTCCCTCATGAGCCCTTGATAATCCACAGGTTGTTATTTTGTCATATCTTGCCCTATCCGGAGTCTCCCTTCCCCCCTTCTCTGCTGTCCCTCTCCCAGGGAAGAGGTCATATGTGGATCCTTGTAATCAGTTCCCCCTTTCCAACCCACTCACCCTCCACTCTCCCAGCATCGTCCCTCACACCCTTGGTCCTGAAGGTATCATCCACCCTGGATTCCCTGTACCTCCAACCCTCATATGCACCAGTGTACAGCCTCTGTCCTATCCAGCCCTGCAAGGTAGAATTCGGATCATGGTAGTTGGGGGGAGGAAGCATCCAGGATCTGGGGGAAAGCTGTGTTCTTCATCGATACTACCTCACACCCTAATTAACCCATCTCCTCTCCTAAACCCCTCTATGAGGGGATCTCCATTGGTCGACACTTGGGCCTTGGGTCTCCACTCTGCACTTCCCCCTTCATTTAATATGATATATATATATACATATATACACATACATATATACATATACACATACATACACACACTTATATCTTTTTTTTTTTGCATGATGCCTTATACCTGGTCCCTTGGGCACCTCGTGATCGCACTGGCCAGTGTGCTTCTTCCATGTGGGCTTATTTGCTTCTGAGCTAGATGGCCGCTTGTTCACCTTCAAGCCTTTCTTTTATTAAATTTGCACTCTATGATGCTCACCCTCCCGATACAACTGCTGAAGCCAAAGAGGGTGAACAAGTAAATGTGGTGAAGAAAGGTGATGGTGCCTGGCTATCAAAAGATATAGCGTCTGGGGTCTTAAAGGCTTGAAGATAAACAAGCGGCCATGTACCTCAGAAGCAACAAAGCCCACATGGAAGAGCACACCAACCTGTGTGATCTCGTGGTCCCGAAGGGATCAGTTATCAGGCATCAAAGAACAAAAAAATCATATCATTGGCTGCACACCTCCATGATATGATCGCCGAAGCAAATCGATTGCTTAAGACAAATGGGTGTGTAAGCAAATGTGGCGAAGAAAGCTGATGGTGCCCGGCTAACGAAAGAGATAGTGTCTGGGGTCTTAAAGGCTTGAAGGTAAACAAGCGGCCATCTAGCTCAGAAGCAATAAAGCCCACATGGAAGAAGCACACCAGCCGGTGCGATCACGAGGTGCCAAAGGGACCAGGTATAGAGCATCATGTAAAAAAAAAAAGAATATATGTGTGTGTGTATATATATATATATATATATATATATATATATATATATATATATATATATATATAGAATGAAGGGGGAAGTGGGAATGAAGGGGGAAGTGCAGAGTGGAGACCCGAGCCCCAAGTGTCGACCACTGGAGATCCCCTCATAGAGGGGTTTAGGAGAGGAGATGGGTCAGTCAGGGTGCGAGGTAGTACCGATGAAGAACACAGCTTTTCCCCAGATCCTGGATGCTTCCTTCCCCCAACTACCATGACCCGAATTCTACCTTGCAGGACTGGATAGGGCAGAAGTTGTACACTGGTGCATATGGGAGCTAGAGGCACAGGGAATCCAGGGGTGTGAGGACCAGGGGTGTGAGGGGCGATGCTGGGAGAGTGGAAGGTGACTGGGTTGGAAAGGGGGAACTGATTAAAAGGATCCACATGTGACCTCCTCCCTGGGAGATGGACGGCAGAGAAGGGGGGGAAGGGAGACTCCTGATAGGGCAAGATATGACAAAATAACAACCTGTGGATTATCAAGGGCTCATGAGGGAGGGGGCAGTGGGGAAGGAGGGGGGAAAAAAGAGGACCTGATACAGAGGGTTTAAGTGGAGAGCAAATGCTTTGAGAGTGATTAGGGCAAAGAATGTATGGATGTGCTTTATACAATTGATGTATGTATATGTATAGATTGTTATGAGAGTTGTATGAGCCTCTAATAAAATGTAAAAAAAAAAAAGAAAGTGTCCTGATTCGTACTTATGAAAAGGTATGGTACCAAGCATTTTCTTAAAAATAATAGTGATCTGGGAAAGTGAGTGGGTATAATTAAGACTAGATGGACCAGCCATTGATACTTATTGAAGTTAGAAAATGGATAAATGGAGTTTCACTATACTACTATTATTACACTTGTATATGTTTAACATTTTCTAGAGAACAGTTTTAAAAGATAGCACTGGAAAGATTTTAGTTCATTTTTATAGGAATTTTCACAGTATGGCCAAGGGCAATCTCTGATCCACTGATGCCTCCGTGAACAGTCCTGTTCCTTGGGATTTTACATATTACAGCTATATAGTTCTTTGTTCCACTCAAGTTATATTCTTCTTATTTTCATTGCTAATGCACAGAAATGTAGAGTAAGATATATATAAACTGCCATTAAAACCCTTATTTTAATCACCTCAAGAAATCTTCGACAATACAGACACGTGAATGTAATCAGTTTATCGGTTTATTTATAGAATATCTACATATAGAAATGTGTGGTACAGAAAATGACTTTTAATGTTGCAAAATGGTGCCTGGCAGGACGTTGGACTCTGTTATGTTATTTCATGCACTTAGAACGACTGTATGCTACACCTCCCCTTCTGCTACTGCAAACGTGGGTTTCTTGTTTATTATTCCTCTGGTCCAGAGGAGGATGCTCTCTCTTGTGCAGTCACTAAATCAGTTGTCTGTCAATTCAGAAAGCTTAGGAAATTGAAACCATTTTGCTTCACTTTTTAACGTTGCTTCATTTCTTTTTCATTTTGAAACTGTTCTATTGTGTGCCACTGTCTAATAGATGACCAGATGGTGCTATTTGAGAGCTTCAATTTTTCCTAAAATCAAACTCCAGTGGAAAAAAAATTGCAGAGAAATTCACACAAGCAGAATATGTGCTTTGAAGTCTTGTAACTATTGAATTTACTGAGAGATGTTTGTAAATTATCTTGAAAAATTAAGAACTCTCTCCCCTAAATGCATTTTTGTCAATAAATTAAAGCTAACATGCAATATTATATCCCTATTCATTGAGATAGATTGATGCATTTCAGCAATTAATTGCAAATTAAGTTATCTCTAGATATCCATGTTACATAATTCGTAGACTGAAATATTCATTAGAATAGAATATTAGTCAACTCTAATGTATCTGCACTAAGTTGGTGTTATACTATACCTGGAGCATTAAACATATCATGATTCATTCATTGCTATGATTTTCTGGATCCATTCTTATTTTATGAAAATGCTTGCATCAAAACGCCTGGGTCTGTTGCACAACCCAGCCTGCTCTTCAGAAGATGCTGCGAGCAGCCGGTTGTTCTGTCAGTTTGTCACACTGTGGTGGCTTGTGCGTTTTTACATCACCACATGTAAAATTAACAATGAAATAAGGTAATGTGGAAGTTGTCAAGGATTTCATCTTCCGTTTTTGTTAAAATCACTTTATTGGAGACCCTTGCAGCTCTCATAACATTCCATACTTCAATTGTATCAAGCATATTTGTATCATCATTTTCCATCATCATTTTCTAAACATTTACTTTCTATTTGAGCCCTTGGTATCAGCGTCTCTTTTCCCCCTCCCTATGCCCTCTCCCACCCTTGTGACCCCTTATAAATGATCAATTATTATTGTTTTCACATCTTACACCGATCACTGTCTCTCTTCACCCACATTTCTGTTGTTCATCTCCCTAAGGTGTGAGCTTATGTGTTAATCATTGAGATCCGTTCCCCTTTCCTCCCGCTCCTCTCCTGGTATTGTTACTCCCATTGCTGTTCCTGAGGGGTTTATCTGACCTGGATTCCAAGTGTTGTGAGCTCTTATCTGTGCCAGTGTACTTGCTCTGGTCTAGCCAGAACTGAAAGGCAGGACTTGGGTCATGATAGTGGGGAACCAGAGGAATATTGTGTGTTTCATAGGTGCTATATTGTGCCCTGGTTGACTCATCCTTTATTATGACCCATGAGGGGATGTTCTATTGTCTACAGATGGGTTTGGGATCTCTGCTCTGACCATCCCCCATCCATTCTCAGTAATATGTGCTTTTTGTTTGTTTGGGGTCTTCTTGAATCACAAGTGTGCATGTGAGCAGCCACCAAGAGATCACAAGATGTGTTGCTTTAGGTAAATCTGCTGTGCAAAATCTCGTTACTTGTTGACCAGCAAGGATGCTACTTAGAGAAGTAAGGTACCCCGGACCCAAGCCACGATATTTTCAATCAGCTCATACGCATGTAAAAGCTGTACATTGAATAAAGAAGACCAAAGAAAAATGGATGCACTTGAACTATGGTGTTGATGAAAAATCTTGAAAGTACCACAGACTTCCAAAAGACCAGATAGCTCTATCTTGAAACAAGTACAGCCAGAATGCCTCTTATAGGCAAGGATGGCGAGACTTTGTCTCGAATATTTTGGACATGCCATCAAGAGAAACCAGTCACTGGAGAAGGATATCAAGCTTGGGAAAGTGGAAAGGCAATGACAAAGAGGAAGGCCTTTGTCAAGGTGGACTGACCCAGTAACTGCAACAATGGTCTCAAACATAAGGACACTTGTGAGGACGGCATATGACTGGGAAGCGTTGCATTCGGTGGTCCATATTGGCTCTCTGAGTCTGAGCCAGCTTGACGAGACCTAACACCAGCAGCCACCCACCTCTGTGGAAGACACTGTGGGGCATGTCCCTCCCAGTCCCAACGGATAGCTTTCCCCCAGAGTTCTCTTGGTATAAGAAACTTGGCTGCCAAAATGTATAACTCCAGGCAGTCTGCATCTAAAAACTTTTCACTGCACAGGCAAAGACTACACTTATTGTTTTGTTTCAGAATATTTCTACAGGAGTGTCCTAGCTGTGGATTTTTCCTTTGAAATGACTAAGGCCTTCATTGTGAATGCATCTCAACTAAAATTCTACCCAACTTTTTCTATCCACTCCTCCATTTTCTTCCCAACCCGTCCCCACCCCACCCCACCCACACATGTACAGCTTGAGTCATTTCTGAAATTATTCTCCAACTTAAAGAAGAGCCTAAGGAAGTTGACCTACAATAGTTGATATCAGGAATTTTACTATAAAGCTGACTCTAAAGCAGAATTTTAAAACAGGATAATAATGTTCTGTGAGCTATACTGTTAAATGTTTTCCTTATTGTACTGCGATGAATTAATAGTGGGAAAGAAGGTCATAAATATGCAATGTCGCAGGCATTTAGGATGCATGGGGCCATTAGTAAACTTACAGACTATGAGACAGAAGACGTTTCCTGGGGGAAAAAATAGTGAATTAGCAAAAGTTCATGTAAGGCTGATTAATTATCAACTGGTGGTGAACTGTAATATTCAGAGGGCCTTCTTGCTAGGACATATAGAGATTTTAACACCATGAAGGCAAGAGACCTTGAAGGAAGAAAAAAGATAAAGATGATATTCAAGGCCTACTTACAAATGTAGGAATATTGTGGAGAAGGTTTGATTCTGCAAAATGGAACACACCCTAAGTTGACATTTGTATCTTTTACCTAAAAATCAACACATTTGAAAACATGTTAGGATTTAAAGTTTTAAGTGAATTAAGTGAAGGTTTTTATAAAATACCATCAGTTTTACATTAAAATTTATACACATTTTGTTTCATCTTATCATGCAATCTGAACATGCAGAACTGACCATCTCTTAACTGCCAAAGGTTATTGACCATTGCTTAAAGTTGCTGTCATTACTATAAAAGACCACATCTTAATCTAATCCCAAACTCCCTCCTGTTTAACTGATCAATAACTAGGATTAAATCCAAAAATTCTCCAGAAAATACTGTTTTTTTCTATAAGAGGAAAGGATTTAAATATATAAGAAGGGAGATTTAGCCAACATATACATCAAGAGCTTGGAGAGAACTCATGGAACTGAATCTTGTTGGTATTTGGTCAAGGGTAGGAGAACCACTCTCCCACAATACAAGATTCAGTGTTCTGTCAATGACCAAGTAAAAGACAGCAAACATATTATGCGGACAGATCTTTGAAGCTTGCTGAAAAGTATTGATACTTGAAATAGAAATGTTAATATTGTTGTATCAGGCAAAGGAAGAAAGAATAAAAAAATATAGGCGGTTTCACTAGATTATAAATTATATAATGTCATAAAACTTAAAAACCCACTATGTAATGTGTATGAACCCAAGAACATCCCATTTACCAAAATAATACTAATAATTAGTGAAGTCTTGAGAGGGTGCCAGCCAGCATCACTGAGAAGTCCCTCACTTTCTCTCTCAATTGTGAGGGGTTCTCAATTAAGAAACCGAGCTGCCCATCAGAAATATTGCTACACAACTCTGCTATGCTAATGAGCATCTCTGGATTTTGAAATAATAGAGAGTATGAGGTAGCATTCAAGCCCTAAGCATAAAAATGGGAATATTAAAATGAGTATCTAGGGCAGCAGGGCATCCTGAAAGTCTGCCCAGTAGAGATTTGGGGGATGATTCATGGAATATTGTGTCACTAGATCAAGCTATATAGTAGACCACAAGGATATGGCTTAATTTATTTGTTTTTGTTTTGTTCTTAAAACTAGGATTTCAGAACTGAGAGGCTTAGGGCAGACTCGCTCCCTTTAGAAAACATGAACTCTTGCTGAGTGGCTTGACCTGGCCTAGTTTTCAAGGCCAGGATTTACTAGTTAAGGACAGAATGCAACCCAAGAACAAAGGGCATACATTGACACCACAAAATATATGTCTTATAATCATGTCCTTCATTCTTCACCAAACAGACTGTCAGCTGTTTTTTAAGCATAAATATACACAAGGAAACAGAATACTGAAACGTTTTCAGGGATGGGAGAGAGCATGTTCAAATGGACACCAGCCCAGCTGAATCTGAAATGTGGTCATGGTCCACTCTGTTTGGAGAAGGCAGCTCCTCCCTCGTCATATTTTGGGTGCCCTCTTACCGCAGGAGCTCATCAAGTGGCTGGTTTCTGATAATGTGCCTCTTCCGTTCGGTAGGGTTCAGGTAACAATGCTTCCGGGCCATCCGTAGGGTTTAAAGTAGCTAATCCCTCCGCAGTGGGCAGTCTATTGCATCTTCATAATCTCTTCTTAGTCTGGAAACTCTGCTGAAATGTGTTCACTTGAGTGACAATGCTGGGACATGGAATACAAGTGACATATCCCTTAGCGTCACCACCACAGTGTGACAAACTGACGCACAAGTGGTGCAAGCAGCTTTATGTACTGACGAAGAAAAAGAAAAGGAACATTTCCCTAAGACCTTCAGGAAAAAGTCTCTATGATTTTAGTTGCACCAGTATCATTTTTGACTTCTGACCTCTAGAACTGTAATATATAGGTATGTTCTTTTATGGAACCGAGTGTGCAGTAAGTTATTGCAGCATCAATAAGAATCTACTTATCATACCAGGAGGGGGAGGGGAAGGTGGGGGTAAAAGGGGGCACCAATCACGACGAGCTACATATAACTCCCTCCTGGGGAAATATACAACCAAAAAAGTGGGTGAAGGTAGACATCGTTCAGTGTAAGACAAGAAAAAATAATAATAATTTATAAATTATCAAGAGTTCATGAGGGAGGGGGTGGGGGGAGGAGGGGAAAATGAGGAGCTGATACCAAGGGCTCAAGTAGAAAGAAAATGCTGATGGTAGCATATGTACAAATGTGCTTGACACGATGGATGGATGAATGGATGGATGGATGGATGGATGGATGGATGGATGGATTGTGATAAGGGCTGTATGATCCCTCAATAAAATGATTTTTTTTAACTGAGAAGAAAAATCTACTTACCAACTTTAAGGGACAAGTGTAGGTGTTGTGTAATTCCAATATGTGTGCTTCTGATCATCCTCCCTGTCTCATCGGAGCCCAGATGAACTAAAAATGAAAGCTGGGTAAAAAATACGGGCACTGCTTGTTCGACTTCAAGCCTTTAAGACCGCAGACATTAATTATATATTTTAGTAACAGCACCATCAGTTTTCTCCACCACATCATTTGCATATGCACCCATTTTGTCTTCAGTGTTCCTACCAGGAAGGTGAGTATCATACATTGCCACATTATTCAAAATGTTCTTGTAAGATTTAAGTAGAAGCCTAAAGTCCATCTGCTTCCTTATTGTATTTACAAATATACTTACATAGACAAATACACCCATCTTTATATATTTACATATATACATATCTAAAGTTATGCCTATAATTTTTACTGTCTTGTTCTTTTTCTAATTTTCTTTTCTCCTGACCCACTATCATGTTTACCCATCATTTACCTCTTAGTAATTCCACTTGGATACTTTTCAATTGATCAAACATGACCAGGAATGCTACAAGCTTCTCACCAGCAACTTTAGATCCCTTGCTATTGTCCTGTCCCTGAAACTATTTGTTCATCACTCCCCTCCCCCTCCTCCTCCTCTCCTATGCCCCACCCCTGGAGCCATCGGTCTGTTAAACAAGCAGCCATCTAGCAGGGAAGCAACAAAGCCCACATGGAAGAAACACACCAGTCTGTGTGATCATGAGGTGTTGACAGGAATAGGTGTCAGAAATTCAAAAACAAAAATCAGATTTGAGCAAAAAAGCGTAGACAAAGTGGAGGCCCCAAATCCACTTGTAAGATAATTGGACAGTCCTTCACAGAAGGGCCACACGCAGTGACGATATATCCAGGGTGCCATGAAGCACTGATGAAACTCATAAATATCCTCCAGTTCTTTAATATTTCCTCCCCTTACTATTACAGTCTTAGTTTCACCTCATTAATCTTGTGAGATATGTGTATGTTCATTTGTATAATTAAGGTTATTTGATACATGAAATTCAAGATAGATAAACCCTTCAGAAATAATAATAATAATGCAAGTAATGATTCCCTGAGGATGGGGGAAGGGGACGAGTAGGGGGAGGGGGAACTGATAGTACTGATACTGTATAACCCCACTCAAGGGGAACAAATAACAGAATTGTAGGTGAACGGATACTTTGGACGATGCAAGATATGGCAAAATAATAATAATATAATAATAAGGGTCCTTGGATTACAAGGTGGGGGAGGGAGGAGATAAAGGGAAGCTGATATCAAAGTGTTCTAGAAGAAAGGAATGTTTTGAAAATGATGGAACTAGCAACTGTACACTGATGCTTGATCTAATTGAATTATGGATTGTTATAAAATCTGTAAGAGCTCCCCCCAAAAAGATATGAGGTCCAGCGGAAGAAAGAATAAAAAATCTCACTCCTAGTACTTCCCCATTGAACAATTGTTATTTCATTCCTAAAATGTCTGTATTCAATATAACATGTTAGATACACCAATACAGGAAGTTTGATGGGGACTAAATTAAGAAGTGCAGATTTGAAGAATTTCACATTTTACTGCATAGAAAAAAATGGTTTTAAGGGAATTCAAGAGACTTTATTTTCTATAATTTAATTGTTAAATATTTAAAAATAAACACTGGGAAACAAGAACAGGTGCTTGTTTTCCTTGGTGACCACAAGGCAAAGACACTCAGCTCTATGAGATGAGAAATGCCAAAGATCATTAACTCAGTTTAAGCAGTTTAAAACTGTAACATTTCTAATATTCCTGGAAATGATGATGTCATCAAGTATATATGCTTAATTTTCTTTAAATTAAGTTAAAAAGTAGGATGATAGCAATTTAAGTCAATTTAAGTTATTTTTATTCTACGGAGAGTTTTAACTCTGCGAGTTAGGATTGACTACAGCTATGGGGTTTCTTTTGGAGGGAGATATTGGATGGAGGGCATTGTTGGGTTAAACTAATCCTAGAGTGCTGAGAAATTTGGAGGTGTAAGTGGTGTGTGTGTGTGTATGTGTGTGTGTGTGCACGTGCACCTTCTCTGTACTTCGAAATACATTTCAGATGAAAATTTTGTGCATGGTACATTTGTAATTTATTTCATTCTCCCACTGATTTGTTTTAGATTTCCTTAGAATGAGCCAGATATCCACACATCATTCAAATAGCTACATACTTAAATAGTATATTATAAAACAAACAAACAAACAAAAATACCTTGGGCTATTGAGCCAATTCAGACTCATTGTGACCCTACACACGGTTTCTGAGTCTGTGAAATTTTATAGACACTAATAAGTTCCACACCTTCTCCTGTAGGGTAACTGGTGAATTTGAACCATCAGCCTTGCAGTTAGCTTTCCGATGCTTACCTGTCACCACCAACACTTTCAGACAATAGGTTGCTTAGTGTAAGTCACTAAATATGTGGTGTCAATAGTAATTAAAAATTTAAAAGAAAGAAATTAGAGGTGTTTATGTGCTGAACATATCAGTGATGCATTAAGGGGCTAATATGGGTAAAACAATGGAGATGAAATAGGCCAGATGACAATGTGGGATGTTGCCATTATAAGATGAAGGGGGTACACTGACTTCTACTAACTTTGTGTGTGTTTGTGTAGGCTAAATGCTCTCTTCTATATATACCATTAGCTAACATACATCAAGAAACCACACTCACTGCGATCTAGCTGACTTCCACTCACAGTGACCCTTTGGGATGAAGCTCTCAGAGATAACAGTGAATTGGGAAGGCTGCGTACCCATCTTCCTTAGTAACATTCACAGTTTGCTTGCTTTTTGCAGAAGAGGAATTTCTCAGGTTTCAATATCCCACATTCCCTTACAAAACGCATCATCTCCTAAATCATCACTCATGGATATTTTTCGGTGTATTTGTTCCTTGGTTGTTATTTGGAGACTGAAATTTCAGCAATCATTTGACAGGAACTATTCTTTAACTGAAGTAATTGGCTACTTGGGAAGTTTATCTCAAATGCTATAAGCTGAGATGAAATGAGCTGCTTCTGGGAATGTCTGGGATATTCAGATGGAAAGAACAGAAGACCTTTGGGAAACCAATGCTTTGGAGAGGGAGCTTAGAAAAGTGTCAGGGAAGCCAGTCTCCTGCCATCTCTGCTGCAGCTGTGTTAGCGTTCCCGTTCCCATTATATTCTTATAAAACATAAACTCAGAAATTAAATTAGGTGTCATCTTGAAACAATCAGTTTTTATTGCAAAACTTTCCCCCAAGTTTTGCACTGCTTTGGAGCACTGGTCTGATTCACATCTGCTTCCTCTGCTTTCAGTGCTAAGGCTTACGTTGCTTCTAGTGTCACGGTCTCTTCCACGTCCAGACTCTCCATTTTCATTCCTTTAGTGGCACATCTATCAAAAATAATGGAGCAAACTGTACAGCACTTCATTTATATTAATTTGTGGCAATGTATTTCAGATTTTAATTATGTTTTTTTTAAAGCATTTTCATTTGAATGTGGACTATCCCATCAAACTTTTAAATATGTGACCATCTCCAAAGATGATTTTCAAAAGTGTAAAAATGATTTTGAAAGATCTCCAAGGTCTCAAAAAAATTCACTAAAATCCTTTTAAAGGTGGTTCACAGTTTAATGATACCTCACTCTATGGCAGCCTTCCTCCTGGAAAATGGACATTCTTAGATACCATGCCATTAGAGCAAGGAATAAACAATGGTCTATGACAACTTCATGATATATTGCACACACAAATTTAGGGAATGATAACTGGGTATTTTGTTCTAATGGACTCCTTACGTTGATGCCTGAGATGGTGAGGCCCACACATCAGTTTTCCTCCAGTTCAAACTAGATCTGGCATATTTATACAGAATACATTGCTATAGAAAGCCAGGGAGATGTTAGATCCTAGGTCAATAATTTAGACCCACTGTCTTCAAATGTTGCAAACACTATCCATTCAGCATTAGAGGGTATGTATATATATTTGCTGTTGTGACTGTGAGAGAGAAGCCAGTAATGAGAAAGGAACATTGTGCTCACAAAGACCTACCTGGTTTCTAACACAGATTTTGCCTCATCCATTTTCAAAGCATCAGTTTTCACATCTAACCAAATAAAGATTTCAGTGCATCTCCTTCTGCATTGCTATATATTACAGATTTCACTGTATTATAATATGTTTAAATATCTTACCTATTTTGGGAAAGATTGCATAAGTATCTCCCGGATGCTGTGGAGTGGTTAGAATGGAAGCAGCAGACAGTGGCTATTGCTGTTGAAGTTATGTTGAGCCTTCTCACTCCGGGCTGCCCCATGCACTAAAAGATCTAACCCTGAAACCATAGGATTTTCAGGTCTTTCTTCCTTGTTGGCATAAGTCAGAAATTCTGCTAAAGTGTAAGCATCATAGCAATATGCAAGTATCCACCAACAGAAAATTGGTACTTGATATGCATTGTTCAGAAATTGAACCCAAGTTTCTCTCATGGAAACAGGGATTCTTCTTAATACTATTATCATGATCACCATTCTACAGATGCACCTGGAAGAATGTGTTCGTGTGTGTAGGTTGTCCATATATTGGTTAGCTATCCTGATTCGGTCAAGTAGGCCCAACTCACAGTGCCCCCTCGTTCCACAGAATGAGATCCATCTGATATTACATGATTCTCACCGTGGTCAATAGAGTTTTTTGTTCATTGTTGCAGCCACCACGCCAATCTATTGCATTGATAGTGTTCTTCTACTTTCCCAAGCATGAGGTCCTTTTCCAGAGACTGGTCCCTTTTGATAATGTGTCCAAAGGACATGAGGTGACGTCAGGTTAGCCTCCTCACTGGACAGCTATAAGATTGTATAGATAGCAGTGTTTACCTCCATTGCTTTCAATTCCTCCCAAACTCGCAATGTTGCCCCTGCTGCCATCCTTGCTTGCGGAACTTGCTCTTATTGTTTTATGTGGAATAGTGTGCCCATAAATGTGTTGCAAGCTCAATAATTTGGGAAGATGTCCACTTGAGCTTTGTTAAAAATTTGTTACTAGCCCTGCCTTAACATGTGATTTTTGCATGGTACAAAAATTATGCTTTTCTATGTTTTTCTATTTAATATTTCTAAAAAAGCAAGTATATTATGAAAGAACTTGTCTGAAGTCATCCACGGATTACAAAGATATGTTGTTTGGAATAAACTCAGACCTGTAGCCCTAGGAATAATACTTGTGATTTACACTTGTACTTGGAAGAAGCATGGCAAAGTGATCCACAGAGACAAAGATGGGGAGACTTTGTCTTCCATATTTGTGACAGGTAGTCAGGAGAGACCAGTTCCTAATGGTTGGTAAAGTGGAGGGGAAGCTAAAAAGAGGAAGGCCTTCAACATAACGCATTGACACAGCTGGCTGCAACCAGGGGCTCAACCATAAGGCTGAGGATGGTACAGGACTAGGCAGTGCTTCATTCATTCATGCATCAAGTCACTACGGCTTAGAACGGACTTGATGGTACCTAATAACAACAATCTCATCATCCAGCTTTTTGTGTTATATATATTTTAAGTGAATATGTATTCATTTATTTCCATCAGTTAATACATATAAAAATGCATCCAATCCATATTCAAAGACATTATTTTTAATTAAAAGATCATTTTACTCAGGCTCTCACAACTCATAACAATTCATACTTTTGTGTTATATTTTTAAATCAAGTTTGTATGATATACTTTCCGTTTACTTTATTAATATAATTATGCTATCTAACGATTTATTTCAGTTCTCTTTGGTCCTACCCCCAAATATTTTCCTTTAATTTTAAGATTTATCTCACTAATATTAATGTAATAAATGAATACCACATACTTGACTTAAACCTATCATGTTAGGAAAAGCATTTTGGGCACCATCGATGGTACTTTTCTATTTTCCTGCCTGTGGAAAACATCCGTTGTCCTCCGTTAATTTGGGAATTGTGACTTACTTTTCTACACTAGCTGTGATAGAGATCGTTGCTGTTAGATGCAGTTGAGTTAGTTCCGACTCACAGGGATCCAATGGACCACAGAACAACATGTCATGTGGTCTTGCGCAATCTTCTCAACTGCTCTTCTGTACCAGCCCATTGTTCTAAGCCTGTGTCAATCCATCTTGTCCAGGGCCTTTATCTCTTCACTACCCCTCACCTTCACCAAATGCATTGTTCGTCTCCAGGGACTGACCTCTCCCAATAACATATCCAAAGTACACAAGACAAAATTTTGCTGCCCTTGCTTCAAGGTAGCATTCTGGTTGTACTTCTTCCATGACAGATGAGATTGTTCTTCAGGCAGCCCATGGTACATTCAGTATTCTTCCCCACTACAGTCACTCAAAAGCATCGATTCTTCATTGGTGTTCCTTATTCACTGCTCAACGTTCACCTGCATAGGAGGTTACTGAAAATGCCATGGTTTGGGTCAGGCACACCTCAGTGCTCACTGTACCATTCTTACTTTCTAAGACTTTAAAGAGGTTTTGTGCAATATATTGACACCGTGCAACGTGTCATTTTATCCCTTGACTGCTGCGTCTATGAATACTGATTGTGGATCCAATAAGTGAAAACCTTTGACAACTTCAAACTTTTCTAAACTTATCAAGATTATTGTATGTTTCCTTAATTCATCAAAACTAATATTAATTCATAATGTTACCATCTTTCCAAATATACTTGAGACCTTATATCATTTTAATTCCATGTTAGCTTTTCCCAAGTTATCAACACTGTCTTACCTATTAATTTTCCCAGTATTTCAATCCTCCAGCAGGATTTTTCCTTCACAGAGTGAATATTCTTTTAGGTTTTTGTAACATTTATTCTTTTACATATTAATTAATCCCCCTATTCCCTCTGATCTTTCATTGGGGATCATTTATCTTATCTTTATAGAATACCTTCTCTGTGTGTGCTTTAGTGTTTGATCATTAATTTGGGGTATATTTCTACTGCATTATTGGCCCTCCATATCTTTAAGCAGGTAAAAAGTATATTGTCTCACTTCCCTCATTATCCTTAAGTAAAGGAATGGTCAAGTATCTGCTCTGAAATTAATGGCTACTAGATTCATATTATTTTCCCTCATAAACAGCTTAAACTCCCATAAAGTCCAGGCAGTATTTAGACGCTAGAAATACAGAAATAAATAAAAGACACACACATTTCTGCCATCAAATAGTAGGCATTCTAAACAAGAGAAGTACTATACAGATGTTAGATATTGATCTAAGTGCTATGAAATAAAATATATCAGCTATTGGCAGTAGAGATTGCTGATAGGGAATGGGTGGGTCTTCTGTGTAACAGAATAATACCAATATCAAGGAATATGTTTCCTTTGGGTTAGTACCCAAATAGAAAAGAAAGTTCACTCCAAGTCTGTCAAAATTTGGCATACAAAGATGTTAATGGGAAAAAATATTATAGCTGACCAGTTTATCTGTTCCTGATAAGCAGTAAAATCTATTGTAAGGAATTTCTCAAACCCTGTCTGACAGTTGGCTATTTGAAATGGAAAGATATTTCAACTTAAATCATAAAATGAAATTCTATAATTAGAGTTAATATTTTTCACAAAGCTGTACATAATAACCATCAGTTAAGGTTAGTTTTACATATTACCTAATAAAAGGTTCATAATAAAATACACAAGACAGTAACTGTAAACCCCACTCCTAAATGGATTTAAATATAAGTTAAATTAAATAGAATATATATGGGTATAATTTATTGGGATAATTAATGTAGATTATTGGTGACTAAGAAACCTATTCAGTGTTTTCAAGAATTTGGGATAAATTACATGAGAAGAAAATTCATATTTTCAGATTATTAGTCATTTTTAACACTAGAAAAATAAATGGATATTCTTGATTAATAGCTTGATCATATGAGTTCCTAGCCTGAGAACATAAACCTTCATTTGATGACCTTGAGTGTGTGAACTGAAAGTGGTTGGCAACATAACTTGTGATAGCCAGGTCAAGCTCAACATTTTTACCTGGCCCAGGCATGGGCACTTTATTAATAGAGATATTCGCAGTAATGAGTCATTTTCTAAAATTCTCATTTCACTTGCACTATTCATCATTTATACTGAGGGTTCCAAGGCATTATTACACAGAACTGGTGCTTTTCTCTCAGGAAGAATAGATTATTTTAAAAGAAAGAGCCTCAAGAGATACCTCTAAGCCATTCACAGGTAATGTATTGTCACAGGCCCCTAAATAGTCTCTGTGTGTTATGGCACACACTACAATGGCCTCATGTGTTCGGGGGTTACAGATTTTCATAAATAAGATGAGGATGAAGACACTCAGCCTTATCAGAAATGTACTAGCCAAGCCTCTCACTAACTCCAAGACTACTGGATTTGCAGCAACATCTCCATCATTTCTTCATCAAACGGCCCCTTACATCTCCCATGTCTTCAGATGTTGCAATTTGCTTCTTGTCGCCTCTTGTCTTGTGTGAGTGTGTATGTTGGGGGGCGTGGTGGTGCTATGTGTGTTCTTCTGAAAATATCCACAACAAAATATTCAAAATATTCTATATCTACAATCCAGTTGGATTAGCTTAAGGAAAATTTTACTTTGCTTAATATCATCCAACAATGGTAATAACAGTCCATTGACAGGGAATTTCCAAAAGTATAGGCCTGATGCAGAAGAGGTTGTGAAACAATGAACATCACTACACATGTCAGATGGATCTTGGCTCAAAGCAGAGAACACCAGAAGATGTTTACTTGTATTTCATTGACTACACAAAGGCATTCCACTGTGTGGATCACAATAAATTGTGGATAACTTAAGAAGGATGGGAATTCCAGAACACTTGATTGTGTCCATGCAGAAGTTGCATGTTGATCAACAGACAGTGTGTGATCAGAACAAGGGAATACTGCAGGGTTTAAAATCAGCAAAGGTATGTGTCAGGGTTGTATCCGCTGACCCATACCTGCTCAATCTGTATCCTGAGAAAATTCTCAGAGAATCTGGAATATGAGAAGAAGAGTGCAGCCTCAGGGTTGGAGGAAGGCTTATTAACAACCTGACACAACTTTGCTTGAGGATGAATTGAAGCACTTGTTGATAAAAATCAAGGATTTGGGCCTCCAGTATGGATTACAACTCAATGCAAAGAAGATCAAACTCCTCACAACTGGACCAATAGGTAACATCACGATTAATAGAGAAAAGAGTGAAGTTGTCAAGGATTTTATTCTTACTGTGATCAACAATCAGTGCTTATGGAAGCAAGAGTCAAGCGATCAAAAGATCTATTGTATTAGGTAAATCCACTTTACAGGAACGCTTCAGAGTACTGAAGATCAAGGATGTCATTTTGAGGACTAAAGGGTGCCTGATTGAAGCCGTGATATTCTCCATTGCCTCATATGCATGTGAAAGTTGGACAGTGGATAAGGAAATTATAGAAGAATCAATGCATTTGAATTGCAGTGCGACAGAGAATATTGCAAGTACCATGGACAGCTCCAAGGAGCTGTGTGCAGGAAGTTAAGACCAGAGTGCTTGGTAGAGGCAAGTGTGGCATTACTTTCTTTTTACCTACTTTGGACATATTGTCAGGAGAGACCAGTCCCTGGAGCAGGACATCATATTTAGTAAAGTAGAAGGGCAGTGAAAAGCTGGAAGTCCCCTCACAAGAGATTGACACAGTGGCTACATCAATGGGTTCAGGCATAGGAATATTTGGGAGGTTGGCACAGTCACGATTAGTGGTTTGACCCCACCTGCTACTCCTTCAGAGAAATGAGGCTGTTGGCTTCGCTAAAGATTTAAAAAGTCTCAGAAACCCAAAGGGCCACTTCACTCTGTCCTGTGTTCACAGAAAGTCCAAATCTACTTGATGGCATTGGTTTCGGTTTTTCTGTTTTGTATAATGTTTGATCTAAAGATGATGTCAAAGGATAGTTTCAGTTTGAGGTATAAAATTTATCTCTGGGCAATAAACAGTGTCTAGGGGCCATTTAGCCTTAGTGATTCTGTATAAGAAATATTGTTTTTACAATATTTGTAAGCCCACATCAAAAGATTATACTCACTTTATTTCTGGATGGTTACAATATATTCCAAAATTTTGGTGTTGCCTCAACTATACTGTTTGTCCAATCGATAGTATGGCCTTGAAATACTCTCTTTCAATATATGACTTTCTTGGTAGAGACACACAAGAAAAAACAAAAATATAACCTTCATTTCTCCCTCCACATTGCTGGTAAACTAATGTCCGAATGCTCTGTCTGACAGCCAATGCTCGGCACCCTCATAGATCATCACCCTGCATGTTGGAACTGTCAATTACCATGTGAACTAGGGGTTATGCTGCCTCAGCCCAAGCATTGTCTCCAAAATAAAGGAGACTGACCATAGACATGAGTTTCTTTGAAGTCATTGTTTATATCAAAGTGAAATTATGTTCAAGGCTCTACCCTTGACTCAGATTCATGAAAGATCAAGGTATATTTGGAAAATATATTATATGGCTTAAATGTAGAATATATGTCCAGAAAAATACAAATTGTTAATAATCATAGAGCTCACCTTTAAAAATGTATATTATATTCATCACAAAATGAAAAATCATTGAAGAGTTTTAAGCAGAACTCTAACTTGATTGGACAAGTACTTTGAGACTATCTTTGACAGCGTTCAAATGACTGATGGAATGTAGAGAGAGGCTGGAGAAGTCAATTAGGAAGTCCAGATAAAGATAGCAGTGGCCTGAAAAAAGAAAATGGCACTGGGCAAGATTTCTTTGAGAATAGACACTGATTTTTTATGTTTTTCCTCCCTGTTGTTTATTTCTTTCTGTGACTTCAATAGCTAATATAGGACCTGTCACATATCAGTCATTCAATTTCAAAATGACTCATTAGAGGAAGAAAGAGAGAGTCATGTTCAAATGAGACAAAAACATAAATTGCTGTTATCCTTTAGTGGATTCCATCATTTAATAAAACGTTATTAGATGTCTCTATGTGGCATTGTTATCACCAATGTATTACCAGAGTCTTCATGTACAATCCCCTCTCCCCACTCAGGGTCTGCCATAGTTGTGAGTCCAATTTTCTTAAAAGGAAAGTTTAACCGTTCTCAAATTTCTAATTGTTCTATTTTTCATTTCATTATAAAGCCAAATTATTTACAATCTAATAAATCTAAAGAAATACAAGTTCCCTGGGTAATATTTATATTCTGTTATAATTATTCTCCCTTTAATTCATCTTTTCTCAGCAATACAATCAGTGTCTTTCGAATGGGAAGTTGTCTTTTTTATTGGTGTACTCAGAACCATAGAGATACAGCATGATAAATGTTTATAAATAATTGTGCCTCATTAATTCCTAAAGTTTTGGCATACTTGGCATTGGTATTGAGTTGTATTAATTAACAGTTGAAACTCATATTATTCATATCATTGTGATATGCAGATTCCCTGGACTATTTGCAAGACTCAAATGTAGTCGGTTCTGCTGAACTCCTTCGATGTCATTTCCACAATCATTTGGTGCTCAGTGAAAAGGCTCGTGAGTACAAGTGGCACAGGATAAAGGATGAAGGAGTCGGTTCTCAACAGGATTTTCTCTTTAATGGCCCTGCACCTATCAATGTTACCAATATCAAACCATGAAGGTTTCATATGAAAACTTTCTATCAATTCTTTTTATGGATATAATTGATTGGATTTGGTTTTGTTGTGATCAAATAGATAAAAGGTCTTTCCACTTACTGTCAAAATATTAGCCAGTGATAACCCTATAGATTACCACAAATGGAATAGTTTTAACTTCCAGGATCTCTTTAAACCAGAGGCCAGGTGAGCAACAACTAATAGCAGCAGCAAATATAATAGAATCTGAATTGCCATCTGTAATATAATTCTTTCTAATATTGTGTTTTTTTTCAAAATGATCTTTGAAAAAGAGTTTCAGAGATGTTTGCATATAGGCCATGATTTAAGCTTAATAATGCTGAGGAAAAGGACCAGTTTATGAAAAAGGAAGAAAATCAAGCTCACTGATCTGATACTGATGATGGTCTACTTACCTGACTTCTTAATCGTAGCTACCACCTTGTAGTGAGAAGAGCGGTAGTCACGTGAGGATGTATACTGAATAAACATTTCATGAGTACCAGTTTTCTTACAGACAAGTAAGCTTTGATGACCTAAAGCTGGGCTAGTTTGGAATCCTCACAATCTGAAAAGATCAATTCTGGCCCCTTTTAAAATTCAGAGCCCCAGCCTGAGCCGCTTCTTTGGGTTAAAATTCTACATATCTAGTTTCTTATGAGATATATGCGGAACCCTCAACTGGGCACAAAAAAATACAATGTACTTGACTACTGACCAAAAGTGTCCTGCAATATTCTTTCCATCACAATAATACACCTGTTCATTTTTCAAGAGTAGCAAGACTATCCTTTTTTCTTTTGAGTTTCCTCCATCTACCCTTCAGCCATTATACTGAAACTCTGGATTTCTTTTTAAAAATAGTTTTACTAAAATACAATTCACATATCATACAAGTTAGTAGCGCATATTAAGAAGAGTTATATGATCATCACTACAATCAATTTCATAACATTTTTGTCTTTCTTGTACTCATTGTTATTAGCTCCTCATTCCTCCTTCCGCTTCCCCTGCCATGCCTTTAGGTAATTGTTAATCAAGTTACTGCCTATGTAGATTTACCTATCCTGGATTTCATCTATAGAAAATAATACAAACCCAAACAAGAGAAAACTAACAAAACTTCAGTTTAACAATTTTAAAATGGGTAAAAATGTAACTCAAATGATAAGGTATTATGTTTTAAGCTAATCACACCTTTCACAATCAACTTTACATGGCTCTCTATTTGGTAGCGAGGTTGCTCACACCTCTGGACCATGGTCAGAGGGGGTTCAGCAGAGGCTGTATCCATACGGGGACCTTGCAAATGGATGGCGGGCGCGCACTGTCCTCCACAGCCTTTGGAAAACTGGGAGTTCAGAATTTAAGCTCTGATACCTCTCCAGCCTCTGGATTTGGATATGTCCTTGGATCATGCAACAACAATGGCACATGTATCCTGCTGGTCTGGTTGTGAGCATTTTGATTATTATTACACTGGGTCATAATCCATAAAGAAAGTTGCAATCTTTAATCCTTCATTGGCAAGTCCTTTAAGTCCTCGTCACTCTCAGCAAACAAGCTTGTATCATCTGTATATCACAGGTTGTTAAGAAGTCTTCCTCCAATCCTAATGCCACAATCTTTCTCATAGAATCCAGCTTCGCTGATGACTGTCTCACCATACAGACTGAATAAGTATAGTGAGAGGACACAAACCTGGCATAAACCATTCCTGATTTTAACCATGTAGTTCAGTTCACACAGCTGCTTCATGATCCATGCACTGGTGCTGCATGAGCCCAGTGAAGTGTTCTGCAATTCCTATTCTTCTTAAATCTGTCCATTGTTGGTCATGGTTCACACAGTTGAATTGATTTGCCTCATCAAGAAAACACAAAAAAACAGCTTTCTGCTTTGAGCCAAGATCCGCCTGTTATCAGCAATGATATCCCTTATTCCAGGTCCTGTTCTGAATCAGGCCTGGATTTCCAGCAGCTCCCTGCCAATGTACTGCTGTAACTTTTATTGGATAATCTTCAGCAAAATTTTACTTGTATGTGATATGTGTTCATCTGGGTGGACTAGAGAAACAAATCCAGAGACACTCATATATGTGTAAGAAAGAACTTTATATCAAAGAGTAATAGTATATTAATAAAACATCTTAGCCCAGTCAAGATCAAATCTCTTAAGTTTGATATTAGCCCCTATGGCCAATACCAGTCTATAAATTCCTCTTCAGACTAATCCAACATATGCAATGATGCCAAATACAGAAAGACCACATGGCGTGGTCTCCACATGGGAGAAAGACGAGAGTTCTCAGAATCCTCAGAAGGCCATGTCCCCATAGAAGTCTCTTTGGCTATGACTTGATCGACAGGCTAGACTGAACCCCTTCACTCGTAATAGGCCCAAGTTGGCACCAGACTATGTAACTACCACAGATATAAATTATATTGCTCTACTGGTGTCGTGGTTCTGCAATGGACTGTGACTTATCCACAGTGAGCAGCTCCACTGGAGACAGACTGGGCTTTTTACTTCTCTGAACCCGTTGGGGGTCGTTATAAATCAGTCACTATTGACTCGATGGCAGTGCGTTTATAATTTGAGCACTATGTGGGTCACCTCTCTTAGAATGGGTACAAATATGTACCTCTTTAAGTCAGGTGGCCAGAGAGCTGTTTTCCAAATTTTATGACCTAGGTGAGGGTGTGCTTCCAGTGTTTCGTCAGTTTGTTGGAACATTTCAGTTGATATTCCATCAATTTCTGTAGCCTTGTTTTTGACTAATACTTTCAGTGCCGTGTGGACTTCTTCCTTCAGTACCATGAGTTCTTGTTCATATGCTCCCTCTTGAAATGGTTGAATGTGGACTTGTTCTTTCTGGTACAGTGTGACTCTGTGTATTCTTTCCATTTTCTTTTGATAGTTCTTGCATCATTCATTATTTGACTATAAAATCTTTTAAAGTGACTGCTATAGTTTATTGTGCCAGTCTGGCCGATAAACACAAGTAGGATTAACTGAAGGGCAGAGGGATAAATGGCTTGCTTGTTCTGTGCCTCAGTTTAAAGGGGTACACTACCTGTGGGACGCCTAGCCTGTGGACTGTGTCGCTGTAAGTTGAGGTCCCTTTAAGCCCACACGATTGGAATGTTCATCTCTGGAGCTGGGGACTGACAGTTGATGACAGTTGGGGACCTGCCTTGCTGTTTGCTGCCTGGGTATATATAGCCCAGCTCTCTCTACAGAAGGGGACAGGCAAGTGGCGGCTCTCAAGCCTTGAAGGACTGCTAGTGTCTCACTGCTATATAATTTAACTGTTAATTTCTTGTATTATCTATCTGTATATAATTTAAAGGGTCATTTATTGAATTATATATCTATCTTTATAAATATATTTATATATAATTACTAGCAATCTGGTTTGTCTCTCTAGCGAACCCTGTCCAACACAGTGACAAATTGAGGTTTTAATTTTTATATAGTTCTTTCCATTGGTTTACTCATAGTAACTCTATAGAATAGAGTAGAACTGTCCCCAGGGGTTTCTAAGATGAAAAATGTATGGAGCCTCATCTTTCTCCTATGGAGGTGTTAGTAGTTTCAAATTTTTGACCTTGTGGTTAGCAGAACAATGCATCATACACTATAACAGCAATGCTCCCAAGGAAAGGATTAGCAAGGTGGAAACAGCACCCTATTGACATCTAGCTCTATTGGGATGATATGTTGGGAAACAATAGCTTCACAGTTTTCATATTTTTTGTTTCATAAATGATTCTATAGTTTTGAAGAAATACAACTTCTACTTATGTGATATGGTAACTTCATGTGGAAATAATTACAAGAGATAAAGAAGGTTGTTTTGTAAGGATATAAGATAAAAACAGAAATATATGAGCACTCTAAAAATTAACAAAATCCATAGTGTGAGAGAGTGTAGTAACTTAACTGATAGAGAATGTATAAAATCATTGGAACTATAGAAATCTTTAAAATCATAGTTAGCATTGGGATATACTGGGCATGTGAGACATTTCACCCAAACGCTACAGAACACATTGCTTTTTATTCCTGTTGCACAGCAGGTACTTGCAAACATAGGCCACATTCCAGAACAGAAGCACGTCACAGCACATGTAGAAATGTAAGCCATAATAAGAATGTTTTCTGAATGCAATAAAACTATGATTACTAATTTCTATTATGATTTCTTCTTTAACTAATAGAATCTATATCTATATAATATGCACCTTTATGTAATTCTATATATGAGGGGATACCTCCCAAAATGGAAGTTTTCTTCCCCAAAGCTATGTATTTAAAGTATTTTTTTAAAAAAAACACCTTATTATCGTCAAAGTGGCCTTCAATTAATCTTAATACATTTGTCAAATCTGTGATTCCATTTTTGGAAGCATTTTTCAAACTCATCTGTTTGGATGGCTGACAGCACCTCCCTTGTTTTTTGCTTCACCTCTTCTATGTCGTCAACTTCCATGTCCCTCTTCATTCGCTGAAATAAAAAGAAGTCACAAGGAGCAAGGTCAGGTGAGTAAGGTATGTGGTGCAAGAAAGGCGTGCTGCCTTTTGCCCCAAACTGGCGCACTGAGATGGCTGCGTGAGCAGGTGCATTGTCCTGGTGGCAAAACCAGTCCCCTTTTTGTCACAAATCAGGCTTTTTTGGCCCCACGTTGCTACACAATCTTTTCAGAACCTTCAAATAGCAAGCTTGATACAAAGTGTGACCTAGTAGAATGAACTCCAAGTGCATTGTTCCCCTCACACCCAAACCCCAAATTAGGGTCATCTAGATCTTTGGGTTCACTTGAGCTTTTTCTGAGTGAGGTGACGACGGCATCTTCCACTGGCTGGACTGAAGTATGCTTTGGGGGCCGTAAGAATAGCATCATGTCTCGTCACCTCGTAAGGACCTTGGGAAAAGTCTGGGTCACTTACTTCAGAGCTATTTTTTCCAAGGATGGCATGTTTCCACTCGGTGCTCTTTTTCCTGGTCAGTCAGAAACCTAGGCAAATTTCACAGTGGCCTTTCTCATTCCCAAACCTTCCATGAAAACTCACTGAGCCAAGCTCGAAACGAGTACAAATAACTTCCCTACATCTTTAATTGTCTCTCATCTGTCTGAGCACAAATGCATGGATGTCCAGAATGAGGTTTCTCATCAATTGACATTTCACTTTTTTTTTAAAATGAGAAAACCACCTGTACACTTGACTTTCCCCCCCCCATAGCACTGTCCTTCTAAGCTGTGTTCAACATCACAACAGTTTCTGTGGCACTTTTCCCCTGAGCGGGAAACACAACTTAATAGCCACACGCTGTTCTCTTAAATCAACCATCACACAAAAAAGAGGTTTCAGTGAAACTACTTTTATGAAAAAAGTCACTGTGACCAGATATAACCTTCCCAGGAGACACCACTGGGCGCACTAACTCGGAGTGAGTTGCTTGATGCTCACCTAGCAGGGAAATGCGTCATGTGAAAGCTCTACCTATCAGAGCTTAATATAGATAGAAGATAGATGTGAGAGAGAAACTAAATTCCAAGCATTCAAGTAGGTAAATGAAAATATATAATAGAGAGGCAAATCTAGAAAATGGTAAGAACTAAAATAAATAAGCTGAAAATCTATTCAGAACGAGAGAAAGCTGAAATGCAGAGGCATAGAAAAATACAGAGGTACACAAAGTATGCCACTGTTTGAAAATAAATGCAAAGGAAGCACACTAAGAATATATTCATTTTAGGTTTATGTCATTAGACACCATTGAGAACAAATTTACGGAGCTGTCATGAGGGAGGTGGCATTCTTCTGGTGGTAGCAGATGGCGGGTTACAGGGGATGGCTCTGTTATCTTTCCTGTGTTTAATATTTGCAACCTACTTACACACCCAATGTTACATTTAAAATTTTTAAACAAATATTTCATGAAACAGCAATAGTTATCAGTCAGATTAAAATAAACTGCAGTGCTGACTCTTCCCATTTGTAGTTCATATAAAACTTTCACTTCTGGACATTTCAAGTTACTATATTCAGATGACTTTGAAAGTCAGCTTCTTTTCTTGTTCTTAATTTTATTTTTCCGCATTCTGATTGAAATAAACTGCAAGCATTTAAGTTGATGCAAAAGGGAGAATTTATCCATCTTCATGATACCCAAGCGCCTCTATGATCCTTTCATCTGTCTTCCCAGTGGTCATCAGTTAGCCAAGACATGTATAATGTAGCAACATTGAAAATGTTTTTCATCTATTTGACATATAATTGGAAATAGATGGATTACCCCTTGAAAACTAAGTACTGATTTAGATAAACAAAATGTGCCTGTAAGCTAATAAAACAAGAGAGCAAACTATATATTAATTCATGCATTTCTGTGTGATTTCTACATCGTCTTAACAAACTGTTCTTGTTATGTGAGCAATTTGCTCACACTCGTTAGCTTTTTGAATTCATTTGTAGGTAAAAAAACACACAAACAAACGTGGAAATGGAAGCATCTTTTGGCCTAAGTTAAATTTAGTATTTAAACAGATTTGACTTGAGTAATGTTTGCATGAAAGCAAAGTTGTGCTTGAGTTTACCTTTAACCAATTCAGAGTTTGTAAACAAGGATTTAGTGAGATACTACGGGTAGGGATCTGTAAAATCACTTTTCTATAGATAAGGAAGTGATCACTCGAGTTCAGGATTTACAGTGTCATAGAGAGCTTATCAGTTTGTGAGGACTTAAGATGTGGACACATATGGAAGTTAGATGCCATCTCAAGGACAGATTTGACGCACTGAACACTCAGGCTAAAGGCTAAATGAATTGTGGGATAACATCAAGGACATTTGATGAAAAAGACAGAAATTAAAGAAAAGAGCAAAATAAATGTCTAAGAGGACTCTGAAATCTGCTCTCGAGGGCAGAGTCACTGAACTGAGCAGAATAATTGATGAAGGAAGAGGTGAGCTGAAGGTTTCAAGAAACCCAAGCTCTAGCTCCCTGACATCAAGTCTACGCAGACTCACGGCGACCGCGTGGGCGTTGCTGGGTCTGGATCGGTGCACCGGAGCAGAAGGCCCAGCACTTCTGCCACTGAGCTGCCGGAGGTGTCACGCAGCGGACCACGCGGGGTGCGGCCCAGCGTGTCACCACTGCACCACCAGGGCTCCTGAAGGTTGCCAAAGGGGGGCTGCAATGGCAGGTACAATGTTCTCATGACTAGTGCAAAGAGCTTAAGTGAGGAAATGTAAAGGAAAGAACCCAACTGGCATGTCTCAAGCTGAAAACACTGCGGAAATTCAAGTCTCAATCTGCAACTTTGAAGGGTACCGTGGACAAAACATCGAACGACACAAAAATCATCAAGAGAGGCTGAAATGAATACAGTCACTGTGCCAGCAAGGCTCAGGCAGCGCCCAACCCTTTCAGGACGTAGCGCGTGACCAAGAGTCTGTGGCGCTAAAATAAGGAAGAACTGCATGCTGCATCTGACGCATCGAGGGGAAGAACAAACGAGTGAAAGCTACCATGGTTTCGGAATTGGGTGGAATATCAACTGATAGACTTCTCACGCTGCACGCAGCACTTACTCCCCTGGGTCATGCACTTTGCGTGACAGGTGCTCGGCCGACTGACTGGGTGGGATCCATGTTTGTGGCAAATCCAAAGAGTGCGGAAATTCTTGACAATATCTTTAATGTCACATGCTGAGTACATTTTGACTAAGATGATTTTAAAATTGCTGCAGCCCCCTTTTTCATCTGTGGTCATCGTGAAGGACGCATCCCCCTCCCTCCTTGCTCTCATGTCTCAGCCAGAGTCTCCGGAAGCGTGTGAGCAGCTGCGGAAACTCTCCACGGGAAGGCTGAGCTCTGAGAGCGCACGGAGCCATGGTGAATAACGGGAGACTCTCCCAGGCTGACCAGTAAAGCGAGATCCAAACCTCAAGTGCTCTGGAGACTCTGTGCTTGTCATTTACACGACGATGGAAGAGGTGGGCTCAAATAGGAACGCACGGTCACACAAGGTAGATGGGAGAGTTGTGGGACCAAAGAGGACTGTCTTACTGGAAGATGCTCAAAGACTAGGCGCCCAGGGAACTGTGAAAGAGATCTTTATTCGTGGCACCATCGATGACACTGAAAAGCACCCCCTATGAGATTATTTTGAGCAATGTGGGAAAACTGAAGTGATTGAAATCATAACTGACTGAGGCAATGGTAATGATCATGACTCCACAGATAAGTTTGGCTCTCAGAAATACATTCTAAAAGTGACCACAACTGTGAAGTAAGCAAAGCCTCCTTGAAGCAAAATATGTTCAATGCCTCTTCCAGACAAAGAAACCTAAGTGGTTCTGGAAACATCTGTGGTGACCACGGAAGTGGTTGGGGTAGGAATGACAACTTTGGTCACGGTGGAAACCTCAGTGGATTTGGTGGCTTTGGTGGCAGCTATGGTGGTGGTGGATATGAAGGGAGTGGAATGGTTATTTTGGACTTGGCAGTGATGGGGACAATTTTGGAAGTGGCAGAAACTACAATGATTGAGCAATTATAATAGTCCATCGCCAAATGTTTTTATCTTGATGAAGAACAACTTCAGAGGTAGAAGCTCTGGGCCTTATTGTGGTAAAGGTCAATAATTTGCCAAACCACAAAACCAATTGGTTACGATGGTTCAAGCAGCAATAGTAGCTGTGTCAGTGGCCGATGATTTTAATGACTACCAGGAAATAAAGTTTAGCAGGAGAGGAGAGCCAGCAAAGTGATAGGGAATCTATAAATTTTTGGACTCAGCAGAGCACAGTGGTGGCAGGGGTTAACTGTTATAATGAAGAAGTGTTCTGGACCATATGTGTATGGGCAAAAGAGCTTGAGTACTCTATTTGTGACCAATAGCATAACAGGATATTTTAGTGTCTGTCCTGTGAAAATTGTAAAGAATTCCAGCAAAGGATTTAAGAGCACTTTGTTTGCTTTTGTTTTGCGGTGACACCCATGCCATTTATTGCTAAATGTAGTAGTCTGACCATGATGATAAGAAATACCTTTGTTAAACAAAAGCAAATGAAAAAATAGCTTCAGCCATACAGTCAAAGGGAATTTCAGGAAGTCCCAACCAGATTCAAAAGTGTACTTGGAACAAGAGATAAAACTGCTAATACCCCGTGGATCTAGTGGATCTTGGCTAAAAGCACACAATGTCTGAAATGTTTACTTGTGTCATTTATACTACTAGGAGCTAGTCAACTGTATGAATCAGAAGTATGGATAACGCTGCAAAGAATGGGAATTCCAGGACCTTGATTTTATTCCTACCCTGCCTGTGTATAAATCAAAAAGCAGTTGTCGAAACAGAACGAGGAGCTAGAGCACAGTTTAAAATGGAAAGAGTGTTCAGCAAAGTTGTACTCTTTTGCTTTACTTACTGAAACTGGGTGGTGGAGTGAAATTTTGTAATTTGGCTCTCTTATCCAAGTCTCTGTAATTTCCACCAAAATATTGCCCCGGGCTCTGCAAACAGGGCATGTGCAACCGTAATAATCGAGATTGGTCAGTTTTCATCACCGACCGCTGGTGATGATGGTGAGCCCTCTGAGAAGCAGCAGCAGCAGAGAGAAAATTCCCAAGGCCTTGAAAGAACGCACACAAGATCTCTGATGAAGTCACGGAGGCACCAAGACCAGATGTCTCAGAGACTGCAGCATGGACTCAGATGACCTCTGTGGCCTCTCTGGGGTACCTTCTCCTCATCTGACCTATACCATGGAACCATGGACAAAGAGACCGACAAGCTGCCTTGCTGGCCCATGCAGGCAAAGGGCAAGAGACCATATGGCTAAGCGACTGAGGACTGGAGAGAGACATGGCTGCTGGCGGAGCAGACCAGTGACTGTATGCTTAACTGCTTGCTGATCCTGACTTGTGGTGATCTATTGACTTCTCTAACAAACCCTCTTAATTCTGAGTATTGTCTGTGACTTCTGTGTGGCCATTGCAATGAATTGCTGAACCCACCATAGAGGCAGCATGACACGGGAAGAATGATTGGTGTCCAAACTAGGTAAAGAAGATGGACCATGAGGGCAGGGCTGGCCCCTGTTTCTGGGCAATATGGAAGCCAGAGGAAGTCAGACATGGCCCTCCAGTGACATGGGTGGCTTCCTGCGTAATGTGAACTGGACTATATAAAGAAGAATGGAGCCATAAAATTGGAGGAAGTTCCGTTGACCATCTGCTACATGTAGATTGACCATCCAAAGGCCTGAGACTGTGTACATTTTTGGGTAGCATCAAAAATAGGAACTTCAGAACAAGGAGTCCTTCTGCTTAGGTGGAACCTGGCCATACAGGAAGAGGCAATCCATCATTCAAGCAGCCCAAGGGGATATAGGCTGGTTAAGTTCAGGAAAAGTGTGTGTCAGGATTGTATCTGTTTGTCACAGTTTTTTTTTATCACAATCACTATGTTTTTGTCATTAGGTCAAGGTTTTTCCAAATCACAACAACCCTATGCACAACAGAAGTAAACACTGCCCAGTACTACGCCATCCTCCCAATTGTTATGTTTGAGCCCATTGGGTTTTTCTCTTTGTCTATGAGCCGCCACTTATTGGTGAAGATAAAAAACACCTTCAGTAGGGACATACATAAATACAAAGAAAATGAAAACCCTTACAACTGGATCAAAAAACAAAACCGTAATAAATGTCAAAAAATTGAAGTTGTCAAGAATCTTATTATGATTGTTCAACAATCAATTCATCAGTGAAGCAATTAAATAAAGTATTACATAGGCCAAATATAACAAAAGGAAATCTGTCCCTTTGAGGAGTAAGATGTAGCTGACCAACATATTTTCAATTGTCTCATATACATGCAATCATTGGACAATGAAAAATGAAAATGAAGTGATGCATTCAAATTGTGCTGTACAGGAATATCGACTATCCCATGGAGTTTCTGATGAAGATGCTGATCTATCTTCGAAGCAGCACAACTAGAATACTCCTGAGAGGTAAGGACGGTGAGACTTCTTCACTGTTACTGCACATGTGATCTAGAAGGACCAACCCCTGGGGAAGGACATCATGTTCTCATCTAATGTCACTTTGAGTCTAACTTTACAACACCTAATAGCAACAACAAGGAAATTTCAAAGCCAGATTGAAATGTGATGAATTCATTGAGTAGCATCATGAAAAATATGTCTAAGAACGAACCTTGGCTACATTACAGATGAAAACTTTGGGTGCTCAACCATATGATTAACAGTTTAACCCACCAGCTGCTCCTTGAGAAAAAGATGTTTGTCTACTTATTTCAAGATTAGCAAAACCTCAAAAACCCTATCTATGATTGTTAGGAGAAGAACTCAACATCTGTGCATTTGGTTGGGGTTTTGTTTTTAGTATATGAAATAATTTAAACCCAAATCAAGCAGTATGCACAGGGTTATTAATGAAATATTTTAAGTGCATTAAAATAGAATATTAATTGAATTCCAAAGTGCCCCCTACCCCTATAAGAAATAAAATCTTCATGGGAGAGTGGATTAGTATTCAAACTGCCACTGCAAGGTCAGCAGTTTGAGCCCAGTACTAGGGAAAGATAAGGCTGTCCGCTACTGTAAAGCCTGGAAAAGTTTCCGGCGCCTTAGGGCCTGTTCAGTTGTGCCCTGTAGGGGTGCTATGATTTGGGATGAACTCAGTGCTGCTTGTTTGGGTTTGGGGGTTCATACTATCAGTTCTAATCTTGACTCTGCTCATTTCCTAAAGTAACTAGCCTCTGAATGTTTTTTTCTTTTTAATTTCAATTTATTGGAGGCTCTTACCACAATCCATACATCCATCCATTTTGTCAAACGCACCTTTACATATGTTGTCATCATCATTTTCCAAACATTTTCTTTCTACTTGAGCCCCTGGCATCAGCTCCTCATTTTCCCCTTCCCTCTCCCCCCTCCTTCCCTCTCCCATGCCCCTGGATAATTTATAAATTATTTTTGTCATGTTTTACACTGACTGCTTTTACTTTTATTAAATAAATATGATCTGGTAAAAACATTTTGTTATATATTTTTACATTGTATATAAGTATGCTATTTGGTTCATCTTTACCTTAAATTCATTTTTATACTTATGTTGATACAGTTATTTCTACCTTATTAAGTTTTGCTCTATATATATCCCTCCTTCAGAGAAAGATCATTGATTCCATTATTAGCATCTTGAATTAAGCTTACAGGAGTGGTTCTGGGAGTCCTTGCACCATCTTGTGTGGAGTGGGAGTCACGGCTATGCCATCTTGGTACCTCAGGCAAGTCGCTTCTCCAACACACTCTGCCCCAGCTGTTTCCATTGCTGACTGATGGTCAGAAAGAACCCAGTGGAGGCTGATGTTTATGTCCGAACTAAAAAAAAAAAATGTAGGGTTCCCGCTACACACCAGAGCCTTCTCCTAGCCCAGTGATCAGCACCTAAGTTCTAACACACTTGTCTCTTTCAACGCCTGACAACCTGGCATGGCTCAGCTTTCCTTGCTTGTAGATGGGTCCTCCCCTCACCTCCCACAGCTGTGACTCTGACCCTGCCTGCCCCCACTCCGCTGTCATTCAGTCAGTGCCATGACTCAGAGCTCACAGACACAGGGCTTTCAAGGCCATCAATCTTTTCAAGAGCATACACCCTTATTTATCGCCATAGAAGTGACCAGTGAATTTGAGCTAATTCCCTTTTGGTAAGCAGTCTCACTCTTATTCTTATACCAGGCTTCTTGTGTCTGTACTCTCCAGAAAACACCACTCAGAGGAATGAGAATTAGAGCTCATTCTATTGTGGCATGATATTACTCACATAAGAAAATCCCTTTTCCAAAACAGGGTCGCATCGCCAGTACAAAGGTTATGGTTTCAACATATTTCAAGAGACACGACTCAATAAGCAAAGGAAACCTATCAGAACCATCAGGCAGAAGCAGGAGTTAGCAGGGCAGGCAGGCTAGGAGACAGAGCTGGTAAAAACACTCCAAGGATGCTATGAGAGGCCAGACCCACATCCCCGCCCCCCCCCTCCTCCCTTCAGTGTCCTTCAGGCCCAGGTGTGAAGACTGACACTGTTGCTTAGCTCCAGGCCTGCAGAAAACAAAGTTACAGTGGAAATTCCCCAGCTACTCCCTCCCCCAGACCTGGCCTATGAAACTCTCCACTTAATACCTGGACAGTGTGACTTTGTGAAGCCCAACTGGGGGCCCATGAGCCTCACCCGGGAGCTCACGATGCTCCCGTCCCATTCTCTGCTTTCCCTTCCATCCCTGAGCTCTGAAACAAAACCCTTGAAACTGTTTTCTACCTTTGCCTTCTTTCTTTCCTTTGCCACATCAACCTCACAAGCACCTTTATGCCTATGTGTTCATGGTTACTATAGCTGTGCAACCATGTGGATGTGTGTGTGGGGAGAGAGACAGAGACAGAGAGATAGAGAGAATATATTTATTTCTTGGGAAGAACCCAAGGTTCTGTTCCTCAGTGTCAATTTAAATCACACACACACACACACACACACACACACACGCACTCCCTAACATGACTATATTCCTTTAGGTATAGTGACCCACTGTGCTTCCTGAGTCCCTTAAACATTGAGTTAGGTCCCTATAAAATCTTCATACTGAGCAAAAATCTGATGTACAATTAAAAGTGCATCAACTTTTCTTTTAATTCTGTCTCAGAGTTCTTCTGGACGGGAGTTGAGCATTTCATATGTGAGTTTTTAAGCTGAATGGCACTTTTCGGGATATTAGAGAACCTGGCTCATTTCTATTCTCGAGAAAAGGTAAGATGGCCCTTTTGCTCAGGGCCCGAATGGGAACTGCAGCATCGGGGACGGAGGGGTTCTGAACTTTATGCCTAAGCCTGAAGGCCGTCTTAGACTTGAATGGAGTAAAAAATAATGAACATGCTTCTTTCCATCTTCAAGGTCTCCTTTATTTTTCATAAAGCTATTGGAGGCATCATAATTCACATAACATTTTCTGGTTTATAGGCTTATTATGTATTTGAAAACAAAAATAACATTTACTTATAACAGAGCATATGAATATTTCTCAATTGAAAGATCAAAACTGAAAATCTGGCGTGATGGTAATTAGCACCACATATTATGATGTGATGTTATTTTTCCTTAGTTCCCAAACACTAATAGGGTGTTTAGTACCCAGAACATTTTCTTGGAAGTCCAATAAGCCGTAGGAGGACTCAGCCAACCAAAAATTGATTCTAGGGATTTCAACCTAGTTAAATATTTATTCCAAGTATTGAACTAAAACTACGTTTCTTAGATTCCCCAGGTTTTGGCAAATCTGTGAAGTGAGCAATTCAAACGGGCATCACAGTGCTTTGGGTGTAAAGTGGAGTTCTTTCCTCTGTACTCAGTTCCCACTATGGGAAGAGTTTCTCCAGTCCAGGAGATATTTGCTGTGGAATGAATTTTCTATTACACTTTTCATTTCTATTTCATCAGACTAACTTCCCCTTCAGCAGTCTGGCAGCATTCTCAACACGTGAGACCATTGGCTTATGACAAATTACTGCAAATGGTCACCTACTGGAAAACGGAAAGTTGCTATAAAAGATGAGTAGAAAACTTGCGTGTGACATAATGTTAATTTATTTTATACCTCAGAGGATTTGACTTCCAAGGAATAATAGATTTTTATTACTTTTATTATAATGCATAGTTAGAAGCTAAAAGATAAAAGCTGATGATGCCTACGAATATTTTATACTTTTAAAATATGCTCTAAAGACTATGAATCTAAATTATATATAATGATGCTAATGATGTGCTGTCCATCATGAATTTAGTTATACATCTGACTTTCAAATTGTTTTAATAACACAGATGATGATTTTCCACTAACATACCCCTGCTTATGAGTAATTCCCTTTATGATCAATGAGGCATGGCTGTGGTATTGGAAATTAACATTTTGCTGCAGCCTATAGCCACTGCAAGAGCAAAGTTAGAGGTCACAAATGAGAATTGATACCAAGGTTTGATCTTGGTAACACTATTTGACAATAAATGAAAGAAATTAGTCACTGGTGGAAAGCTAAATCCATAGCAAGAAGATTTATATTTCAGCTGGAGAACACTTTAAAATAATAAAAATTATAGGGCCTGTTTTATTTTTGATGCATCTTATTAATGTTACATTACTATTGGAGAACTTTTCTAAAGTGCAAGAAAAATTAAATTAAATCTGAGATTTTAAAGTATAGGAATCAGTAAAGATAGAAAATGGCAAATCATTTTATGACGATGTTTGGTTCATAATTTTGATTTTAACTAGGAAGTTTATTTACAACATAACACACTTTTAAGTTTTAGTTTTTTGGTTTGTTTGTCTTCTTAATCATTTTACTGGGGGCTCTTACAACTCTTGTTACAATTCATGCATCAATTGTATCCACCACATTAGTATATAAGTATATATTCATTCGTTCTTTTCTAGACATTGACTTTCCACTGAGCCCTTGGAATCAGCTCCTCTTTTTTTTCCCTCCCTCCTCCCCGCCTTGAGTTTTCATTTTAAGCAACCTGAATTTTAGTTTGGAGCCACCTAAAACATTACATTTTCAAGTTCAGATTTTAAAATGTGGTATTTGACTTTGATTTTCACTCCTTGTCAATGGTAAAAACAAATAGCTTATTCAGAAGTTAAAAATATAAAGAGAAAAATAATTGCATTTTAAAATCAAGTGAAGATGTTTGCAACTCAAAGGCAGTTGGAAAGATAGCAGTTGAAAATGACAAAACAGAAGATTGAAGTGGGGCATCTGGAATAAAAGATATACTTCCCTTTTCATTAGCACTCTCGTTATAACTTTATGGTACCAAACGCACTGAAACTGCCAGTTATTGTTTTTCTCCCGACTTCACCGTATGCAATGCCTGGCTGTTAGAGATGGCGTTCCATTGTTCTCTGTGTGGTAATTTCGTGCCTAGTGGAGCTTTACCTTAATTAAAGGAATCTCGATCGGATTATTCAAGAATGCTTAACAAGTGTGCATACTGACATCAATTTTTAATTCTCTTTTGAAAACTTATTCACATGACTTCATGATAATTTTCCTCGGTTATTTCTGTAATTGTTGAAAAGTGCATCACAATGCAATTCTTGCAATAATGCCCATTTGCATTTCCTGCTTTCATAGATCTCAACACTTCTGTGAAAAAAATGTATATAGAAATACATATATTGTGATAGAGCAATCGCGTTGCAGCCATTGAGCAAGAGGAGACAGGAAACTTGGAGTATAGTTTTATTATATTCAGGTAAACAGTAATTGGCTGGTATTGGACACAGTACAGAGGGGAGGGAGCATGTTAGTGGCAAGTGGGCATGCAGGTTTTAGTATTTGTGAAGTGCCTGTTACATATTATTTTCTGATTCTAAGAGAAAGAGAATCACTGATAGGAATAAGAAGACTTCCTTTCATGAAATGTTCGTGAGCGTTTTAGAGGACGTTTTGAGCCAGTAAAGTGTATTTTATCCTGAATTTAAAGCTTACACTTTAAGATACTATCTGGGGCGCATGCCATTTGCATGGTGTCACTGCTGATTTGCCTGGGTCTCTCTCCAGGGGTGCTTTTGGAGCCAGAGAGACACAGGAGTGCTGTGAGGGAGTGTGTCCTCCCCTGGGAAGTGTCTCTCTTTCCACAGGGAGTTTTTTTCCCCCTAAAAGCAGTTTTGCTCAAATCTTTTTTTTTTTTTTTTTTTTGTGCCAGGCGATTTAAGAGAATAGCATGTGGCTGTGAAATTTTGTTTCCTGCTTGGGAAAAAACGCCACAGAAACTGTTGTGATGTTGGACACAGCTCACAAGGACAGCATGCTATGAAAGCTCTGCTCTGCCCAGTGTAATCCTGGTTTGGGGGGTTCCCCCTCATAGGCACAGCAGTGCTACTTCCTACATTTATTGAACACACTATCTATAGGCGAGTACCTGGGAAACACCCTGTTCCTTCCAACATTACAGCAATCCTGTGAGGTATGGACTGCCATTACTACTTTGTGAACAGAGAACTGAAATGCAGAGAGGTTGTGTTATCTCATCAGGGGCACCAGGAAGTAGCAGAAATGACATGTGTGTCTCTGCTGCACAGACTGAATAATAGTTTATAACAGCCCTGTCATTTATTTTCAGCTGCACCATCAAACATTAACAGTATTGTTTATACCATCCATATTATTTTTGAAGAAGAAACTACAAGACATATTGCATTCTTTTTCTAACTAGACTGCCCAACATTGGTGGACATCACTGGCTTTGACACGTAATGGGAGAGCAGCGAAGTCAATGGATCTCCTAGGCACTACACAAAAGTGCAACATGCAGTTACTTTTTCTGCTGCTTCGTTTTTTAAAAATGATTTTTATGATACCAAATAGTGCACAGATCATGAGGTTAAGATTTGCAGACAGCCTGAATCCCGTGACAATCTGTCCTGAATAAAAGTGAAACTGGGTGACAGTCAAAGACACACTACCTGCGACTCACTGCCTTCCTCTAAATGCTGGAAGGACTGTTTCCCATCTGTTCTATCAGCATCCAGAAACTTCAGAGACGCAGGACCTAGTCTAAGACACTTTGAAATGGCAAAAATGAGAGATAAAGGTGGACACACACACTTTTCCCTCAATCAGCGATGTTCGTGCTATGCTGGTATCAGTTCATTTCTCTAATAATGCCCAGCGAAGAAAACCCAAACGCAATGCCTTCGAGTTCACTCAGGGTGACCCTATAGGACAGAATAGAATTCCCCCTGTGAGTTCCCCTGTAACTCTTTTTTCTTTTAATTTAAATCATTTTATTGGGGGTTCGTACAACTCTTATAATCCATACAGACATCCAATTTGTTAAGAACGTTTGTACTTTTATTGCCCTCATCATTCCAAAAACATTTGCTTTATGCTTGAATGCTTGGTTTCAGCTCCTCATTTTTCTCCTCCCTCCCTGACCCCCTCCCTCATGAACCCTTGAGAATTAATAAATTGTCATTATTTTTTCATATCTTATACTATCCAATGTCTCCCTTCACCCACTTTTCTGTTGTCCATCCCCCAGGGAGGTCACATGTAGATCCTTATAATTGGTTCCCCCTTTCCACCCCACCTTCCCTCCACCCTCCAACTATCGCCACTCTCACCTCTGGTCCTGAAGGGATCATCCGACCTGGATTCCCTGTGTTTCCAGTTCCTATCGGTACCAGCCCTAGACTGTAACTCTTTATGGACATGCAAAGCCCAGTCTTTCTCCCCGTGGAGCAGCTCGTGGTTTCAAACTGCTAACCTCGTGGCTAGCAGCCCAGTGTATTATGATTCCACCATGAGGACTTCTAGTACCGTGACTGAAAAGTAGGAAACTGGGGCTATGTCCCTTTTCCCCCACTTTTTACATCTCATTTTTCTCTTTGCACTATTCCTCCTCCTCTTTCATTTCAGTCCTCCTCTCATTTCCTTTTCCTTGGTCTTGGGAAGTAGCATGCGCGTGTCAGGTATCTGCTTATGCAAACATGAAGCTCGTTGTGATGAGCAAGAAAGCAAGGAGAGATATTTTATACTGATACTTCATGGCGTCTATTGTAAAATGCATAAGGATTCATAATATGAAACTATGGCATTTACTATGAAACACACATGTAGAAAGCTCAGTATGTTGCTAGAATATTTAAAGATAATTTAATTATCAGAGATTTAAAAGATATACATTTATATTTTTATTTGATGCATTTACATTGCTTCAGAGTGAATGGAATATATTAAATTGGAGGAACTACTCATATTTTTATAGGCGTAGGTGATGCTTGCTAGGTAAATAATTGTTCTATTAGTTCCAAGATTGAACTTTTCCCGCCAGAGTGAGGCAACAAGAGGAAAGGAGATAGTGCATATTCTACTATCCTTCTCCAAACTTTTTATATTTATGCCTATCTAAGTAACAGTAATCTAACTGTTCCTTCATTATTAACTTCAGGACCCAACTTCTTCTCTAATGTCTAGAAATAACTTGTATGTTCCACAAATAAATTTGGATTTCTGAACCATGTCCCTAGTCTTTCGCTGAAGCACTATACAGAGAGTATAAGCAAATCACAACTCTAAAAACAAAAATGAATGCATACTCGATATTTCTGACTTCAGCTTCCACTGGGCATATCTCTTCATAAGTGGAGATGTCCTTATTGCTTTTCCAAGTGTCTCTCACTTATATCCACCAAAGGAAATTTCCTTTTCTCAAGATGTCTGGCCAATCATTGAAGGACCCAAATTCTATGGCTTCTCAACTCTAGAGAAATAGTTCTAAAATAATACACCATTGTAAGACTTTCCAATGCACAGTGTCCACAATTTAAGACCCTAGTTTATATTTCTGAGGCAGACTCTGCTATTTGTGAATTCAATATCTACCCCTAATCGACCCCTGATTTTGTTTGAGGCAGCGATGTGTCTAACAAAAGACTTCTTGTACTTGGCCACTATTGCAAAAGCAGAGAGTCATGTTCTTTATACCCGATTAAGCAGAAGTCAGTCTTCTGCAAATAAATTGGAGGAGAGCCAGACATGGCTGTGCCTTCTAGCTTGTTTTACACCTGGACTACGAAGAGATAGTTAGGTTGTAGCATATGGGAAAATAGGAAAATTTAAGAGACTAATAGATTTGGTAAGGAACTTCAGACTAATAGGGTCCACCATCCTGTCCTTTTGTTACTGAATAAAAATAATTTTCTATGTCTAACATCAGGCATTAAATTCATGTTCTCTAACACAATCACACTTTTGCAATTATTAAAAGATATTTTTAATATTCTCATATTATGCATGTGTTTGAACAATGTATTGAGTCAATTCTTCTCAAATAATTTATAATATTTATATTACTATTAATTTCACCAGTGGGTTCACCTGAAAATATAATCCAACATCTACCCTAAAATGTATAAATTGCTGCAGGTTTTTAAAAAAATGTTCTCATATATCTTCATTATTCCAAGAGTCTTCATTATTCCGAGTGCTGGTGACATCATAGTGATGCATTGGGTTGAGCTCCTCAAGGTCAGCAGTTTGAAATCACCAGCAACTCTGAGGCAGAAAGAAAGGACTTTCTATATTTGTTAAGAATTACAGTTTTCCCAGTGAGGAGGTCACATGGGACAGCAGAGAAGGGGGGGAAGAGAGACTCCGGATAGGGCAAGATATGACAAAATAACAATCTATAAATTATCAAGGGATCATGAGGGAGGGGGAGCGGGGAGGGAGGGGGAAAAAAAGAGGACCTGATGCAAAGGGCTTAAGTAGAGAGCAAATGCTTTGAAAATGATTAGGGCAAAGAATGTACGGATGTGCTTTATACAATTGATGTATGTGTATATATGGATTGTGATGAGAGTTGTATGAGCCCCTAGTAAAATGTAAAAAAGGGGTAAAAAGACTGAAAAAATAGAATTGGAGTTTTTGAAACTCACAGGGAACATTTCTACCTTGTTCCATAAGGTCGCTATGAGTCAGAATGAACTCAATAGTAGCGAGTTTGCTTTTCTCCTTCATTATTCCAAAATATGTGTTGCTACTCGGTAGCTATGAAATCATTCTAAAAGACCTTAATATAATATTGAGGATCTTGAAACTCTGAACTCAATTTATCCTTCCTGCTTATCTCATATGACTGTTATTTCTTTCACCATCAGTACAGTCCTAACATTAATGATCCTGCTTACACAGGATCACTCTGTGTGTATCAAGCATGGATTGTTTTAGGTCATTGGCAAATGACATGATTTGCCTAGAATTAATTTATATCTCTCTTTCTCTATACCCAAGTTCTCCCCCTAACTGTCATTATAAAAAAGTATATAAAAGAGCTTCAAAATGTGCATGGAAATTTTGCGTTATCTTTTCATTCTATTTAACCACAAATTTTTGAAGCCCTCTGGAACCATCTCAGGAAAGAAGGACCTGAAACAGTTGGATCTCTCTGATAAACACCCTCCATGAGATGCTTAAACACAGGCCTGCATGAGTTCTGCCCGCTCGTCCTTTATCATCTTCGGTGATAGAACGATTACCACTTCCTGAAGCAACTCATTTCACATTGTGATAAATTTGACTCCTGGAAACCTATAAAAATGCAAGACTTGAAAAATACATCTCATTCTTGGGGATATAGTTCATCTGTCACTTTGTCTATGAAACCTATTCTGTCTACCAGAAGAGAATTAATCATTTACCCTTGTATACTCCCAGAGTACTTGGCTGATACTAATATTATTGTACTTATTGCGATTTGTTTTGTCTGCTTCTTCTCCCCTAATTTCATTTTTTGACTTTTTGTGCATATGCATTATTAATTATTGCATTGTTGTAGTTTTGTAGTCCCTATCAGAATAGCAAATAAGCCTTTGCTGAAGATGGCTTATTTTTTTTCAGCATTCTAGACATATTTATTATTTTATAGGAATAGAATTTGGAACAGAGTCTAACAGATTTTACATGGTGGCATTGAGATAGAGAGACATGTATGTACAGTTACTCCCATGTAATCTCATTTGTCTTGGATACTCTGTATTCAAGATCATACTTCAGAATCTCTTTGGATATCTATTTTGATTTTTTTCTTTCTTTCCTGTCTCTTATATGACCTTTTTCTTTCTTCTGTATGATGTCAATGATATCCACCTTCCATCTCCCATGGTCTTCTGAAACATGTTTTTGAGTACAAAGTAGCTAAAATTAATGAAAGAAATGATGAAATAAAAACACTCTACTAAAGATTTCAAATGGTGTGTTGAGAGGCAAACTCAATTATTGTCATGAATTGTGCAAACACTTGAAGTTGTAAAACCACCAGGAAAGAACACAGTTGTAATTTCTTAAGCTTATGGAACTGAATACAAATTTCAAGATTTGGGTTACAATATTGACTGATTCTATTGGCAAAATATTGAAAGATGGAGGAAGCATAAAAAGAAGACAAAGGAATACACAGAGCCACAATACCCAAAGAACTGGTCAAGGTTCAGCCATTTCATGGGGGAGTGATAGGACCAAGAACCAGGGGCATTCCAGAAAGAAGTCATTGAAGACATTGGTGGAAAAGTCTCTGGTAATTGATGGAATAGCAAGTTTTTCAAATATTTCAACAAACACGTACAACACTGGAAATATCTATGCCAAAAAAAATTGGAACTCAGCAGGCACCTGGCCAATAAAATGGAAGAGATTCATATATGCATCCATTCCAAATAATGGTGATCTAATGGAATGTGCAAATGATCAAATAATATCATGAATATGTGTGTATCAGAGGCAAATCCAATTTTACTGAAGATAATTCAAAAATGGCTGCAGCAGCACATCAACTGGGAACTGCTGGAAATTAAACACAGATGTAGAAGAGAATGTTAATTGAGAAAATGCATTGCTGAATCAGATAGATTTGGGTTGAATGTAGGAAATATCAGAATGATTGATGTTTACCTGTGGTATTTCTTAATATTCAAAGAAACTCAATTTTATGGATCATAAAAATTATGGTGAGCATTGTAAAATCTGGGAATTACAAAATGCTTAATTGTGCTCCTGCAGAGACCATCTATAAAGAGACAATTTGAACAATCAAGAAGATATTGTGTGGCTTAATATCAGGAAATGGGTACGGCAAGATTCTATCTGTTAGCTCGTCGTTATTCAATCGTTATAGTGATTGTATGTTATACTCCATGAAGAAGAACAAGGCATCGGGGTTAGAGGAAGGGTCAGTAACAACCTATGATATGTAAATTAAACTAGCTGTTTGCGAAATGGAGAGGACTTGAAACATTTACTGAAGAGGATAAAAAGACTACAGCCTACAGTGTGGCTTCCAGCGCAACACAAGCAACACAAATGTCCACAAGTGGACCCCGGAGCAATAGGCCGCCAAACAGAGCAAGGATTGACGTTGTCAGGTATTCCATTTCACTTGCTTTACAGTCCACTCCCATAGCCACAGCCAATGAATCAAAGCAACGTGAATTAGGCAAATGGTCTGCAAACAATTTCTTTAAAGTGGTACAAAGAAAAGATCAGCTTGAGAGGACTAAGGTGTCCGGACCAAAGCAGTTGTATTTTTGATCTAAACAATGAATAAAGAAAACTGAAGAATTGATACATTTCAATTACAGGATGACAATTTATATTGAATATACCAAGAACTGCTGGAAGAGCAAACAAATGGGAAAGAGGGAACGGATTACAAGGATCTACATGTGACCTCCTCCCTAGGGGACGGACAACAGAAAAGGGGTGAAGGAGGGAGACATAGGACAGGGCAAGATGTGACAAAATACTAATTTAAAAATTATCAAGGGATCATGAGGGAGGGGGGAGCGGGGAAGGGGGGGAAAAAGAGGACCTGATGCAAAGAGCTTAAATGGAGAGCAGATGCTTTGAAAATGATGAGGGTAAAGAAAGTATAGATGTGCTTTACACAATTGATGTACGTATGGATTGTGATAAGAGTTCTATGATCCCCTAATACAATGTTTTAAAAAACATTTAAAAAAAGAACAAACAAATCTGTCTTTGAAGAAGTACAGCCAGAATGCTCCTTAAAACACAAACCAAACCCTTACCACTGGGTGCATTCTGACACACAGTTGTCCTCTCTAGTATTTACAAGGCTGTACATTTTTATGGGAAGAGATAGCTTCATTTTCCCCCGTATGAACTTCTGTTGGATTTGAACAACTGACCTTTTCGTTAGCATTACAGTTTTACCCAATAGCACCACTAGAGTTCCTTGAAAGCTTTTTAGAAATTCTTGCATTAATTAAAAATCCAAACAATTTTTGCTTCACCTTTTCTCATTATGTTTTGCTTCCACTACTCTCTATTATTAAAATTCAAGTACATGTCTAGTACATAAAATAGCAGAATAGATCATGAATGACTTCTTTTCAAGGATAATAGAATCTATCAATTAACAATAATTATGATTATCATAGCCCTTTACTTCATTTTATATTCTCTCTGTTAATTACTATAACATTACAAATCTGTCTTCTTTGAATCAAATAACAGTGATGTAGAGATGGAAACCTTAATTTGTTGAGGGGCATTTGGAAGTAGAAGGAAGGCAAGAAAATGTGATTTAAGAAAACATATCACCCTCCACTCAAGTACTCCCTCAATGCAAGAACACTTTGTTGTATTTAACTGGCATTCGATGATGCTCACCTTCCTGACATGATCACTGAAGACAAATGGATGCATAAGTAAATGTGGTGAAGAAAACTGATGGTGCCCACCTATCAAAAGATATAGAATCTGAGGTCTTAAAGACTTGAAAATAAACAAGCAGCCATCTAGCTCAAAACCAACAAAGCCTGCATGGAAGAAGCACACCATGCAGGGTGTGGTAACAGGCATCAAAGAACAAAAATAACATATCATTGTGAATGAGGGGGAGTGGGGAGTGGGGACCCAAAGTCCAACTGTAGGCAAATGGACATCCTCTTACAGAAGGGTCACGGGGAGGAGATGAGCCAGTCAGGGTGCAGTGTAGTAATGATGAAACATACAACGTTCCTCTAGTTCTTTAATGCTCTCCCTGCCCGCCCCCCCACCTCCCACTATCATGATCCCAATTCTATCTTACAAATCCGGCTAGACCAGAGGATGTACACCGGTACAGATAGGAAATGGAAACAAAGGGAATCCAGGACAGATGATCTTTTCATGTCCACTGGTGAGAGTGGCAATACCGGGAGGGTAGAAGGAAAGTGGGAGAGAAAGGGGGAACCCATTACAAGGATCTACATATAACCCCCTCCTTGGGAGATGGACAACAGAAAAGTGGATGAAGGAAGACATTGGCCAATATAAGACATGACAAAATAATACTAATTTATAAACTATCAAGGGTACATTGTGGGCGGGGGAGGTAGGGAAAAAATGAGGAGCTGATACCTAGGGTTCAAGTAGAAAGCAAATGTTTTGAGAATGATGGTGGCAACAATGTACAAATGTGCTTGTCACAATGGATGTATGTATGGATGGTGATCAGTTGTACAAGCCCCCAATAAAATGATTCCTAAAAAACAAAAGAAAGAAAACATATCACAAATACTGCAAAAGAGAAAGACTTCTAAAAGCCACAAGTGGAATGGGGAACTTCTCATTTGTTTCCACGTCCTAACATTTTTTCCAGTTTATTTGCTTTGAAATACACCTCCTCCTAAAACTTTTTTTCATCCTGTTTTGTTGTTATTACAGTTGTAACATCACCACTATCTTTCAACATTTATATTCAAATAAATAGTATAATTTTCTCTTGTTATTGTGCATGAAATAATAGGAACTCAAACCTCCCCTCATGGCGTACTCAAGTGACAATCACAAAGTCAAAAATAAGGTAGTGTTGGAACGAAATCATTATAAGATTAACATAATATGATTGAGTTTCCTGAGGGCCATTGAAAAACCAGCTGTTTCAATTAGAGCCCCTCCCCACATATGTGTTTTTATTTATCATTTTTATTGTAAAAATAATAAAACGTTGCATAGACAAAGTAAGGAATTAAATAATATGTTATTGAGAATAAGTATTATAATACTGATAATTATATCTGTTAATTGCATCCTATGTTGTCTTAATGACATCCTGGAATTTTTAAGAAGGGTTTAAATTATCTAAATAAGAAAGGAATCAATTACAAATACTCTCTAAAATATGAAATATTTCACAATATTTGAAAAAAATCATTTTTTTTCCTGTGGATCCTGAGATTGTCAGAAAAATGAGTAATCCTTGAGTCACAAAATAAAGGAAGCTAATTAAGAGTGTGTTTTGACATAAATTATCTATAATTTTGACCAACAATGAAGATAATTACCAATGTTGATGATAATAATATGAAATAGATATATTCACACCCTGTTTATGAGAATGAAGGAGAACATAATTTTTTCCAGGGGAAATTTGTCAAGACAATTCAAAGGCAAGAACATATTCTTATGTTTTATGGGGAACCTAGGAATTAAATCTTTAAGAATCTTTCTGAAGAAAAATAACTAGAGATATGCTCAAACTTATGTGTAACCATTCTGCTGTAATATTATGTAGTGAAAGTTTGAGGCATGCTCAATCAGGCAAAGGCACCTGGTAAGATAAATGAATCTAAACACCTAATGAAAATCTAAATGTCTCATTAAAAATCATAATTATGAAAGTTTTATATCTTTGGAGACTATTAGGCAAAAACAGTCATCAGGTGAAGTTGATTATACAGTATCATAAGAAATTAATTGTGCATGTGTGCATGTATACATAGTCATACACTAAGCAATTGGATTAAGAGAAAAAATTAAATAGCTTATTTTTGTTATGATCGATATTGCTCTGTGTTTTATAATAGTTTATAAATAGAGAAATACAAATAATGTATCAACGAATCATATTGATAATTTTTTTGTTGTATCTGCTGTTGTCTGGAACACTTTTCCATCCTCCTATGATGTCAGACTATTGGTATCTGCACCATAGAAGTGTAAAATATTTGGTGTACAAAAATTAAATATTGGCCTTCGACCAGGCACAAATCCAGGAGATACAATTCCTATTCTAATCAATATGAATTTGTGTGATGTGCATTGTGCTTGGTTATATGAGGCAGCCTCCTGAGCAATCATATAATGTCTTGACTCTTGTTGGGTGCTGCCCCAAGTCAAGGGAGAGTAACCACGACCTGGGAAACAAATCAAGCTCACCTTCTGTTTTTGTAAATAAAGTTTTATTATAACACATACTGAAACTATACTCATTTACAATTTGTTGTGTCTTACTGCTCTTGCACCACAACCACAGAGTTGAGTAGTTGTGACAGAGATGAGATGGTCCACAAAGCCAAACACCTTTATTATCTCACTCTTTACAAATAAACTTTGCTAACTTCTGCTCCAAGTACACTGTAATTAGCAAAATATAGCAAAGGAAAAACAAACAATCAAATAAATCTCTCACTTAGTGTAGTGGCTATGACTGCTCCCACCAATCTGTCTAGCTCTCTGCTGTCTTCAGGTCTAAAAGAGGTGTTACGTTAGTTTGACCCCTCAAATTTAGTCGAGTCAATTAGAAATGACTATGGCAAGAAATATGAACAATAGAAATATTTTTTCCAGGGGAGAGCGTGAACGCAGTCCCCCACTACCACAAATTATGCAGTCGAGTCTCCCACATTTGGGGAAATCGCAGGGGTCAGCACATCCAGAGTGCAATGGATAAGCCTCACCCTGGGAAAACCACCTTTGTGATCATGGTATCTCCCCTGCCAGGTAAGTATGAGCAATAGAAATATTAAAGGGAAATGGGTAATTTTCAATGTTCTCTCTTATCTGGCTACTGTGATTATTGTACTTCTAATGAAGCGGATTGGTTACCCGTGATTCTTTTTAAAAAATCATTTTAGTAGGGGTTCATACAACTCTTATCACAATCCATACATACATCAATTGTGTAAAGCGCACTTGTACATTCATTGCCCTCATCATTCTCAAATATTTGCTCTCCACTTAATCCCCTGGCTTCAGGTCCTCATTTTCCCCTCCCTCCTCACTACCCCCTCCCTCATGAACAATTGAAAATTTATAAATTATGATTTTTTCATATAGTGCCCTGTCTGACATCTTCATTCACCCACTTTTCTGTTGTCTGTCTCCAAGGGAGGAGGTCACAAGTAGATCCTTGTAATCTGCTCCCCCTTTCCAACCCACCCTTCCTCTACCCTCCCAGTATCATCACTCACACCACTGGTCCTGAAGGGATCATCCTCCCTGGATTCCCTGTGTTTCCAGTTCCTATCTGTACCAGTATACATCCTCTGATATAGCCAGAGTTGCAAGGAAGAATTGGGATCATGATAGTGGGGGTGGGGGGGTGGAGGAAACATTGAGGAACTAGAGGAAACTTGTATTTTCCATCGTTGCTAAATTGCACCCTGACTGGCTTGTCTCCTGCCTGAGACCCTTCTGTAAGGGGATATCCAGTTGCCTACAAATGGGCTTTGGGTCTCCACTCTACACTCTCCCCTTTATTCACTATGGTAAGACTTTTTGTTCTGATGATGCCTGATAACTGATCCCTTCGGCACCTCATGATCACACAGGCTGGTGTGCTTCTTCCATGTGGGATTTGTTGCTTCTGAGCTAGATGGCTGCTTGTTTACCCTCAAGCTTTTAAGACCCCAGACACTATATCTTTTGATAGGCGGGCACCATCAGCTTTCTTCACCACATTTGCTTATTCACTCACTTTGTCCTTAGTGGTTGTGTTGGGAAGGTGAGCATCACAGAATGCCAATTTAATAGGAGAAAGTATTCTTGCATTCAGGGAGTACTTGAGTGGAGGCCCAATGTCCTTCTACTACCTTAATACTAAACTTATAAATATATGCACATAAATCTATTTCCCCATCCTCATATATAAATATATTTGCATATGTACATGTCTTTATTTAGACCTCTATAAATGCCTTTGCCTCCCAACTCTTTCCTCTATTTCCCTTGACTTTCCTCCTGTCCCGCTATCATGCTCAGTCCCGACCAGGGTTTCAGAAATTCCTCTTGGTTACATTACCCTTGATCATGCCCTACCAGGCCTCCCACCCTGTCCTCACCACCAATTTGGATCACTTGTTGTTCCCTTGTCCCTGGGTTTGTTAACACCACTACCTTTCCCTCCACCTCCTTGTCTCCCATGTCCCCCCAGAATTGTCGGTCCCGCTGTTTCCTCCTCAAGATTGTTCATCTAGCCTTTATTATTTAGACAGACCTGTGGAGATAAGATGCACAAAAATAACACAAAGCAAAAACAAGCAACTATACACAACAAAACAACAACAACATACCAATGACAAAAAAAAAAAACACTACAAGAAACGAAAGCTTGTAGTTAGTTCAAGGACTGTTTTTGGCCTCTGGGAGTGTTTTCCAGTCAGCCTGTTGGAGCACCACACCCTGGCCCCAAAGTCCACCTTTAGCATTCTCTGGGGACCTCGCTGCTCCGGTTCCTTGCTGTTCTGTTGCAGCCCCTTAGTGTTTTGCCTCGGTGTGGTGGGATCAGATTGGGCACAATTCCCACACTGTGTCTCCAGTGTTGTCTCCTGTAGGGCTCTGGGTCAGTGAGGGGCTTCATGTCTCATAGTGGGGCCAGCCATGTGGTCCTCTATGTGTACTGGTTGCTCTAACTTAGAACATCATCCTCGAGGCCTGGTGGGCCAGGATGTGCTCCACTCTGTCCTCCTCCCCCTTCATCTGCTCTTGTGTGCTCTGAACAGATATGTCCCTCTCCCAGAGCTGCAGAGTCAATGCTGTCCTTTGAAATAAATTCTTCTGGGGGGAGGGGCAGGTGTCCCCTTAGTAGTTGGGATTGGAGCCGGCCCGGTTACCCATGATTCTTAACCCCATTATTTAGCCCATTATTTACGTTATTCTTAACGTAATCCCGGAAAAAAATGTATGTGAGAAATAGGCAATTGCTGCTTCAACTTTGAATTTTGGCACAGTTTATCGTATTTACCTATTCTGTTACAGAAAGAAACTTGTTTTTACCAAGATGTATGAATAGCCCCCAATAATTTTTCCCGTTAAAAACAAACAAAAAACAGCTACAAAAAAGAGATGTCTATTACTTCCGTTGCCTATAGAGGATGGGCAAGTAAACATAAACCAGAATGCAAAACTGGATTATTGTGACCATCAGGGAAATCAAGCCAGACTTGTAAGGTTCAGAGATCAGCGTTGTTCTTTCCAGTGCTCCTTTGTGTGTACATTTTCAAGTGGTGGACTACTACACGATTGAGCCACCTTGTTAAAGGATTATAGTCACATGGGGAAAATATGCACTTGAAATGAAATATGAAACACAGAAATTTAGTATACCGAATTAAAAATGACCAACTATTGTTACCTCATGCTTTAGAAAATTCTTATTTTTCAAATCTCTTGATTTATTTTTAACAATACCATTTGTGAGACAATAGAACAGCAAATTAACAGGGGTTTTCAGCCCATTGTTTTCACCATGGTAACATTCTCAAGATGTCTCTCTTTTGCTGAAGGACATAAGAAAATGGTAGAAAAAACTGCAGCATTAATTGGGTGAATTTTTTTTTCAAAAGAAAAGAGGAACTAGGAAGCTTACATGTTTTTCACTCCAAAATTTGTGAGTGTAACAGATAAGTTGTTTGTTAGTGTGGGTAGGTAGACTAGAGAAACAAATCCATAGAAAGTCATATGTGTATAAAAGAGAGTTTTATATAAAGTGTAACTGTACATTAAGAAATCATCCGAACCCAGTCCAAGTCCATAAGTCCAATAGTAGCCCATATATCTGATGCCAATTTATAAAGTTCTCTTCGGAGTCATGAAACTCAGGCAATGACATGGATGCAGGTTGATCGCAGGCCAGTGGGTAGAAATTTTTTGGATTGCGTGGTGTTGTAAGCATCTCAGCACTGGCAGGAGTCACCATGTGGCTTTTCCAGTTCCCAGAGCACAGGGTCTGTCAGCATAGTGCCATGTGTCTTGTCAGTAAAGAGTCTCTCAGGGAGTGAGCATAGAGAGAGAGCTGTGCCTCCCATCTCCAAGGAGGAAAACTGGATTTCCCCGAATTCTCACGAGAAGGCCACACCCATACAGAGGCCTCATCGGCTATGATCTAATTGACAGCCTAGACTCCACCCCTTCACTCATAACCCTCTCAAATGGACACCAGATTGCGTAACTACCACAGGTTGAAGACTTACAAGCTTGGGCTTTTCAGAAAAGTCATTGATTTTCCACGAGGTTAAAATTGAGACACTGTACATGTTTGAAAGAGGTTTGACAGAATTTTTCCAGCATCTATCTTCTCATCCCTCCAAAAGTGCTAAAGCTTCATTGTGAATCTATCAAATTTCCAAAGCACTTATATTCAGGACTCATAGCCTATTGCTTCAACTAAGTTTCTAGGTTTCCTTGAACAAACAGAATTAGTAAACTTTGACTAAATTTGGGGGCCAGGGACTGCAATATCTTGCAATTGATTTTTCTTGAAATATCTTCTCTATGTTTTTCCCTATTTTTAAAAAAAGAATAAAATATGCTTTCCATTAAAAATTATTGAAACCATAAGTTATATGAAAATCAGAGGGAAAGGTGTAATAGATGTTTGTGGACACACATAATCCACTGATAACAATTGCGAACTACTTTATAATGAGTTTATAGTAATAACATTTTAAAACAGAGGAAAATAGATAAGAGAAATAAATTTGGGCAGAACACTTTCAAAGAAATAACTTCATCATAAAATTTCTGTTTTATCTTTGTTAATATTCTCCCTGAGCTGCTGTAGCACATTTATTTTATAAATTGAGTCACAAAGAGGAGTGTGTGTGTGTGTGTGTGTGTGTGTTGCTAGACTCAAATTGGTAAAAGTATTTGGAGCATGAAATAAAAGATCAAAAGGGCCAACTGGGAACAAAGCTCAGTGATCAGAATTCAAGATAAGGCACAACACATAATAATCCTAATTACCAATCTTTAATTAAACCACAGGGAAAATATATGCTCTGAATAAACTCATTCTCACAGCTTTTTCTGACTTCAAGTTCGAATGTTTTGATGTTTCTAAATATCAGTCAAAAAGGACACTTATTTCTTGGTGTCTTATGATCTATAGAAATCTAAAGTCAGGCACAACATATGTTAAATACAAAGTTCAAGAGAAAATGCAGTCTTTAGAGGTATTGTTGCAAAATATTTGAAATTAACAGGCTCATTAATTCTGTCATAATTGAAAAGTTTATGAAAGTCCAACCCATGAATTAAAGAACAGACTGTATTGACAGCATGCTTAATAAACTCATTTAGGAAAAAAAAAACTTCCTCTGCAAAGTAGATTTCCTCAAGTGTAAATTATAGGTCGTTGGATATGTTGTTAATGTCAGTTAGCCTATAGTTGGAGGAGTAGACTGAAAATTAAATAGAATGTATTTCATCGTTTCCATCTTTCTGACTACAGGGTTGAACAGGATTTCCGTCTCCCCCTCCCTCGACAAGCCCCCTGGAATTTCCTCCTAAAACAGTGGTTCTCAACCTAATGCTGTGACCCTTTAATACAGTTCCTCATGTTGTGGTGACACCCTCCCACTCCAATCAGAAAACCATTTTTATTGCTACCTCATAACTGTAATTTTGCTACTGTTATGAATCAGGCAACCCTTGTGAAAGGGTCATTCGACCACCAAAGGGGTTATGATCCACAAATTGAGGACCCCTGTCCTAAATGGTCTCTACATAAGTACATAGCACTACAGTTTCAGAGAGGCATGAGTTCAGAGAGTATGATTTTCATAAAAAGGAATATTCAAATAAGTCAATACAACACAATGTTACAGTTCACCCAACAATTTAAATTTTCATATAGAAAATCTTTTTTGTATAAGCAGACCTGATTATTAGTAGCACAATTTACTTTTGTTTTGTGGTTGGTTTGTTTTGTTAGAAATTCCTAGAGAATTGACATACTGTGGTATGATAAGAACTATGCATAATTCTTTGCTAGAATCTTCCCTTTCTTCTCTCTGAGATGAAATCCTTTTGGTTATTGTGCTAGTCTGAGTAGACTAGAGAAAGAAATTCATTGAGAGTCATATGTGTATAATGCAGAGTAGCCACACCAGGAGGGTAAGGTGCAGGGAGAAAGGGGAAACCGATCACAGTTATCTACCTCTAGCCTTTTCCCAGGGGGGTTGACAATAGAAAAGTGGGTAAAGGAAGACATCAGTCAGTGTAAGACATCAGGGAGGGAAGGTGGAGAAGGGAGGGAAAAAATGAGGAACTGATACCAAGGGCTCAAGTAGAAAGAAAATGTTTTGAAAATGACGATGGCAACAAATGTACAAATGTGCCTGACACAATGGATGGATGCATGGATTGTGATAAGAGTTGTACAGGCCCCCAATAAAATGATTTATTTATTAATAAATAGAAAGTATACACATAAAAAATAGCTTTATATACAAGAGCAATTGAATATTGAGAAAACACTTCAGCCCAGTCCAGATCAAGTCCGTAAGTCGGATATTAGCCCATATGTCCAAAACCAATCTATAAATTCCTCTTCAGACTCATGAAACACATGCAAGGATGCTGAATGCAGGATGATCTTAGGTCAGCAGGTGGAAAGTCTTATGGATCCAGTGGTGGTGGTGTGAATTTGGTGCGGGTCTCCACATAGCTCCTCTAGCTCCAGGGCTCTGACGCCATCAGCGTAGCTCTCAGACTCGCCAGTAATATCTCACAGGGACAATGTGTCTGTCCCACCTCCAGTGAGCTATTATCTCCTTAGTGCCTCCAAATGAGGTGGTCAAGCTGCAACCTAATTGACAGGCTAACCTCCACCCCTTCACTCTTCAGTCTCAATTTGACAACTAATTATATAACTACCACAGTTACACTCCTGCCCTGAGAGCACAGCTATTTTTCCTCGTCATTAGAATGGCAGTCTGAGGTGTGGAAATGTTAGGTGGTAGGGGACAGTTAGTTTTCTTAAGAGTTGACCTTATAAACATGAAGCATAAATCCCTGTCATTGAGATTCCAAGAACTGCTCAAATTAGAGATGAATCCAACACTCTTTTCTAATTCAGATTCTGTCAGACAGTGATACATATATAATATATGTGTTCATTATTTTTGCCTGTTAATCCTAGATAGTGTCTCTTTATTTTAACAAAAAATCATGCACTAAAATAATACCACATGATTACTCATCAATGACCATCCAACATAAACACTAACAGTGTTGAGATGGCCATGTATGTTGAGTCTGTCCCACCTTGCAAAGCAGGTTAACCCGCTCCACAGGATCCCCAAGGCTGTAAACCATTAGGGAAGCAGACGACACATCTTTCTTTCCCAGAGTAGTTACTGGGTTAAAACCACAGACCTTTCCATTATCAGCTGAATACTTAACCCACCATTCCACAAGAGCGCCATGCCATTGTTGTATATGAATTATTTTATTGTTACTCATGAGACGCAATATATTATCTCAGGAGGTATGCATTTTCCTCCCTTTTTATTTGTCAATTAAATCACATTACCATTCCTCCAAATTGTCAATCTACTCCATTTCAAGTAATATAGTCTGGAGAAAATACAATCGATTTAATGCCAATTTTAAAAGGAGATTGTGTCTAAACTGGTAAAAGTTAGTGACACTTCTCACTAGGGTCACATTGTTTCTCTGGATGGCTGTAGATGTTGCCTTTAGTTGTGTTAACTGCTACTGCTACTCATTCAGATTGGCAGTATATTTAAACAGATGTTTCTTCTAGTGTATTGAAGATACCTGTAAAGCATTATTTTTAAACTTTAATTCTGAGAATTTGGTGAATTGTAGTACTTCCGAATCAAAATTTAAAATATTCAAACCATGTTACTGTATTTCACCCTTTTCTTTTACTTATCTACAAGGATTATAACAAATCTAACCTTGATTTTCTTGATTGAGACTTGTATAAAAATGAGGGTTTAAAAGGAATAAAGCTTATGAAGAGCAAACTTTAGGAGCTCAATATATTTAAAAACAAAAGTTTAGACCAAAAATTACAAAAAGAAGACCACTATAAATTAAGTCATAATCTATTTCTGGTTCAAGGATTGTCTACTTAATATATTTTTCTCAATAGCAACAAAATTCCACATTTTATCATCAGGAAACATCTACTGAGTTTCCCTGTTGACCATCTCATAAGATTTGTTGAACTAAGGGCTTATAAGCAAATATTGTTTTTAAGGAAGTCATGAGTTGCTTTGAGGGAAAATTTAAAAGTTAGAAGAACGAAATCAGTTGCAGTGTAGCCTAGTTTCATCTCCCTAATCCTTCTTTGGATACTGTTTTGTAACAGGTTTCTATCCAACTGGTGAATCCAGCTGTACAAAAATGAGCCCCTCAAGGTCAGCAAAAGCTTCATATTTACCTTTCTAGTTCCCCACCAGCCCACACTCTATTGGTCACAAACATTCTTCACCAACAAAGGTATAACTTGATCTCTAGTCTTCTTTATTGATGGCCCATTGCTCATGTATACAAGGCAATTCCACCACTTGTCTGTCAGTTTGTCAGACTGCTGTAGCTTGTATGTGGCTGTTATACTGGAAGAGATGTCACCGGTGTTTCAAACACACCAGCAGAGTCACCCAAAATGACCTGGTTTCAGCAGAGCTCCCAGAATAAGAAGTGACAATGAAGAAGAAACAGGCTGTCCACTTCTGAGAAAGTAGCCGTTGAAAATAAGATGAATAGCATCAAAACTTTCTTAGATACCGAAACCTCATAAATAGAAGCACACCATTGTCAGAGACAGTGACAGAAGATGAGCCATCAAGGGAGAAAACACTCAAAATACGAGGGAGGAAGAGCTGCTTTCTCAAAGTAAACTCCATCATAATTACATGGATGGAAAACGCACTTGGGAGTAGGGTCTTTGGGACTGCCATTTGTTGATGGAGCATGATTCAAAAAGAGAATAAACAGCTGCAAATGTCAATTACTAATAGACACTTGGAATGCACTAAGTATGGATCTAGGAATACTGGACATGGTAGAAAATAAAATGGCATGCATAAACATTGGCATTCGGGGTATTAGTGGCCATCACTTGTCTGCCAATGTGTCGTACTGTGGTGGCTTGCATGCTGTGGTGCTGAAAGCTGCACCACTGCTCTCATGAATGCCAGGAGGGTCACCAAAAGTGCCCAGGTGTCAGTGGGGGCTCCAGAGTCAGAACAGACAAATCAGAAGGACTCAGCTCCCAACGATGGACGGAGTAGTTGCTGAAAACCATACGCGTAGTTTTGAAACATTGCCAGATGCTGAAGGCCCAATAAAATAAAACAGGACATTGTCACAGGAGTGCCAGAGGATGAGACCCTCAGGTTTCACAGCTGATTTCTGAGAATGGAGTTGACCACGGTAACCTGAGTTGGATAAAACCTGTGGGAGAGAATCCTTCTGGACCTTTGATGGCTGATGGGGCACAACTCAAGATAAGGAGAAACCACTGGAAAAATCTGCTAAGGATAAGAATGTGGAGCTCAGTATGAATCTAGGAAAGTTGGAATTTGTCAAAACTGCAATGGAAAATATAAATATTAATTTCCTCATCTTTAGTTAGCTGAAATGGACCGGTATTGTGCATTTTTAATCGTAAATTTATTTGATTTACTGTGTTGGGAATAACACAATCCCAAGGAGTGGCTTGGCATTCATTATAAAAACGACATTGTAAAATCCATCATGAATAAAATACTGTCTGTGATAGGATTTGATCTATCCACCATCAAGGAAATTCAATCAATGTAATCATTTATCAAGTTTATGCACTAACCACAAAAGCTGGTGATAAAGAAGAATTCTACCCCATACTTCAGTCTGAAATAGATTGAATATGCAATCAAGATGCACTGAAAAATATTGGTGATGGAAATGCAATATGACAAAATAATAATTTATAAATTATCAAGGGTTCATGAGGGAGAGGGGAGCAGTGAGGGAGGGGAAAATGAGGAGCTGATGCCAGGGGCTTAAATGGAAAGCAAATGATTTGAGAATGATAAGGGCACCGAATGTACTTTACACAATTGATGTATGTATGGATTTTGATAAGAGTTGTATGAGCCCCAATAAAATGATTTTTAAAAAAAGAAGAAAAAATAGTTAGAAAATATGGACATGGTGATAGAAAATGAAGCTGAAGATCTCTTGATAGAATTTTGCAAGACTCATAACAAATATATCTTTTCAACAACACAAAAGACTATGCATATGCATTTTCCCAGATGTAATACACAGAAATAAAATAGACTATATCTGTGGGAAGATATGATTGAGAACCTCAATATCAGCAGCTAAAACCAGGCCAGGGACAGATTGTGGATCAGAACATTTGCTCATATGTAAGTTCAGGATATAGCTGAAGAAAATTGGAACAAGTCCCTGAGAGCCAAAATAAAACCTTGAGCGTATCCCACCTGAAATTCCAGATCATCTCAAGAAAAGAGTTTCAGCATTGAACACTAATAGCAGAGACCTAATGAACTGTGAGAGGACATCTTAATCATAGAGTAACTAAAGCAAGTGACCAAAAAGATGAAGTCAAAGAGCTTAACAGAATATTTCAAATGGAAGCTTGAGAAGACAAAGACAAAAAAAATATTAAATGTGTAAAGACCCAGAATGAGAAAGCAAAAGGGGCAGAACAAACTTAGCATATCTGACACTGAAAATATTCAAACCTTGAATTGCAACCTTGAAAGATTCTATGGGCAAAATATTGGATGATGCAGGAAGCCTTAGAGAAGATGGAAAGAATACACAGAATCATTATACCAAAAACATAGCACACATTCCACCATTTCAGGAGGTAGCATAGGGGCAAGTACCAACGGTGCTGAAGGAAGAATTTCAAGCAGCACTGGACATATTAATCAAAAGCAAGGCTTCAGTAAAGAATGAGCATCATTTGAAACCATGAAGCAGTGGGCACGCTCACTCATCTACGCCAGGAAACTTGGAAGACAGCTACTTGGGCAACTAACTAGAAAAGATATATAGTTGTATACATTCCAAAGAGCTCTATCTGTCCACATACCCATCAGAATGTGCAGCTATAGAATAATATAACTGATAGCACATGCAAGCAAAATTTAGCTGAACATCATCTAACAATGGTTGCAGCACTGCATTGAGAGGGAGCTGTTAGAGGTTCAGGCTTGATTAAAAGAGGATGGGGGTGAGGGCTATCATTGCTGCTATCAGATGAATCTTAGCTCAGAGCAGATCATATCAGAAAGATGTTTACTGGTGTTTTATGGACTATGCGAAGGCATTTCACAGTTTGGACCAAAATACATTATTAAGAACCTTGAAAAGAATGGGAATTCTAGACCCCTTTACTGTGCTTATGAAGAGCTTCTGCATGGATCAAGAAGCAGTTAAGTCAACATAAGAATGGAATACTGCATGTTTTAAAATCAGGAAAGGTTTCCAATGGGGTTGTATCTCACCATACTTATTCCTATAGAGAAGCTGGCTTATCTGAAGAAGAATGCGGCATCAGGATTGCAGAAAGGTTTATTATCAACCTGAGATGTACAGGTTACACAACTTTGGATGCTGAACTTGAGGAGAGCTTGAGGGGGTTGCTAATGAAGATTAAGGATTATAGCCTTCAGCATGCTTTGTGACTCAATGTAAAGAACAAAAGCCTCATAACTGGACCAGTTGGTAACATCATGATAAATGGCAAAATGTTTGAAGTTGTAAAGGATCTTATCTTGGTTGGATCCACACTCAATGCTCATGGAGGTAGCGCAAAAGATCAAAGGGTATATTGTGTTAGGTAAATCAGGAGACCTCTTTAGAGTACGGAAAAGCATGGAAATTACTTTGAGGCCTAAGGTGTGCTTGACCCAAGCCATAGTATTTTCCATCGTCTCATATGCATGTGAAAGTTATACAGTGAATAAGGAAGCCCGAAAAACAATCAATGCACTTGAATTGTGGTGCTGGACACGAATACTCAAAGTACCATGGACAAACATATCTAACTTGGAGTAAATGTGGTCAGAGTGTGACTTGGAGGCAAGGATGGCAAAAATTTGTCTAACATACTTTGAAAATATAGTCAGGAGAGACCAGTCCTCTGAGAAGAACATCATGCTTGGTAAAGTGGAAGGACAGCAAAAAAGAGGAAGATCCTCAGTAAGATGGATTGACACAGTGGCTGCAACAGTGAGCTTGGGTCTGGAAAGATTGTGAGGATGGCACAGGACCATATGGTCTTTAGTTCTGTTGTGCTGAGGGTTCCTAGGGGTTGGAACCGATTCTATGGCACTTAACAGCAACAAAAACAATAACAGGAATCAATGAACTGAAGAGGCCTGGTATTGGTCATTTTGAATCAGAAAATCATAAGGTTTATTATGCTGGCAATGGCAGATTCAGAGGAATGGCATCATGTCCATCATCAAAAAAAGACATTTCAAGATCTATTTTAATGTGCAATGCTGTCTGTGATGGAATGGTATCTGTCTGTATACAAGGAAATCCATTCAATACAACTATTATTCCAATTTACACACCAACAACTAAACCTAGTGAAGCAGAAATTCAAGAGTTCTACCAATATCTTCAGTCTTAAATTGATCAAGCATGCAATCAAGATGAATTGATCATTATTGGCAACTGGAATCCAAATGTGGAAACAAACTGTACGGATTATTAGTTGGAAAATATGGTGTTGGTGATAGAAATAAAACTGGAGATTGCATGATTGAATTTTGCAAAACCAAAAACTTCTTCTTTGAAAATACCTTTTTGCAACAACACAAAAGGTGATTATAACATGGACTTCTTCAGATGGAATACACAATAATCAAATTGACAACACTTGGGGGACGAAACAATGGAGAAGTTCAATAACAGTAGCTAAAATGAGGCCGGGCCTGAGTTCAGGTGGAAGCTGAGGTAAATTAAAACATATGCCTGAGAGACAAAATATGACCTTGAGTTGATCCCATCTGAATTCTGAGAACATCTCAAGAACAGACTTGATGCATTGAACATGAATTACAAAAGAAAAAGATCATTAGGATTTAGGAGGCACAAATTCATATCTAACAAAGAAGGAAACTGTTTTCAGCTTAGAAGATATAATAATAGACACTGTATATGACACTAGATATCAGGAATCTAGATGAGGAATATAAGCAAGAGATATTCTGCTATTTTCACTTCAGTTTCAAGTGCTGCTACTTTCCTGCATCCTATGCATGCATCTACAATCAATTCCCCACTCTCAACTCTACATTTGTTACTTTGAACATTCTATTTGTGCATAACACACTGCATTTAACCTAGCATTCACACCTATAACTTCCAATATGATTTACTTTTCGGCATCCAAATAAATTCCAGTAGTGAACATGTAATCTCCTAATCAAAATGTAATAAATTAAATAAATACATTTCTATAAAATATATTTCCAATGATCTTTAGGTGTTGATAATAGTAGATTTAAGTTTAAATGAAGCACAATGTGCTGATAGGTGTTGCACTGGAAGAGGTTAAGCATAATGAAGTAGATCAATCACAAAAGTACAACTATAGTATCATCTCCCCTACAGAAAAATAAAAGAAAAACAAAGTACATGGAGAACAAAGTTTTCAGTGGTTGCAGGGGTGGATGGGAGAGGAGTGAGGGAGGGGTTTAACAGTGATGAAAATATTATTTAGATTATGGAAAAAATGGCATAACAGATTACTGCAATTAGTGTCAATTAAATTATCCAACGGCAAAATGTTGAATTGACAAAAGTTTTAGAAAAGAAACATTTGCAATAGCAAAAATATTACTAATAAGAGTTACTTCTGAGGTTGCTTATATATAACAAAAACCTCACAGAATTTGATTTATTGGTTTGGAAATTTAGATTTCAGGGCCTACTAGCATGTTTAGTGTGTTTGTTCTACCTGCTAGTTTGATGGACAGTGCCTGTGGTCTACAGACTTGGGAAGCAGCAATCCAAGTCAAAGCACTTGGCATCTCTTCACAAGGAACAATAGAGGAAGGACAGGGGGATAGTAAGGAAATATGGAATAAGTGGCTGATGTCCTCCATTAACTACTGCCTTCTTTACCATGTATCACACCAGAAAACTTAGATGTTGTCCAGCTACCATGAGTAAACATTTTGACCCAAACTTCCATAATCATAATCTAATCATAAACTACTCATAATCAAAAGAGGGAATCCAGAACCGAAAATAAACTCTCATGGACTCCGAACATTCTGACATTATGAAAGTCAGACGAACTTCTGAAACTACTCCCCCAGATAATCTTTACACTGCAGACCAAAAACATTCATTTAAACTAAGAAATAATTTCATTTGTCTAAAAAAACAATGTCTTGTTTGAGCATCATGCTGTTTTAAGAACTATATATATGAAATCAAGTCAGCATTGGCAAATTGAAAGATTAAATAGGATTCTGAAAGGGTAGTAAATTTAGGGGCATGAAAGAAAGCCAATTCAGAAAAGAGGGTGAAAATTGCTCCACATTTAGAAGCGTGTGATCAATGCCATTAAATGATCACTGTAGAAACTGTTGATTTGGTGTACGTTTTGCTTATTCTCAACAACATAAAATAAATAAAATTATATTTTTAAAAAGAAATTTATGTTCAAATCTATTTTTAAAATTAATTAGAAATGCTAATTCCAAAGGTGAATTCATCAGAAAACAAGGATAAATTAATTTTCAAAAGAAAGATATTTTTATTTGAGTACAATTCCTTCAGGAAGATTGCTCAACATAATGAAAAATTACAAAGTATTTCATTGGTTGACGTGGGAGATAGATATTGTCGAGAAAATGTCTTGATGGGAGACAGATTAATGTAAATGGAAGCTGACCTAATCTTTCTTTATCTAAGTTTGAATCATTTTAAAGAAAACCTTTAAAACTCTATCTTCAAAACTCATGCTTTAAGAACATCCTTATTATTAACGATATCAGAAAATATGAAGCTATCAAAATGAAGTGCAAGTGGAGTAAAGGAGAAAAGAAAGGGAGAAAAGAAAGAGGAGTGAAAGCCAATGACAAATATTTAGATTGTTTTTCCTTCATTGTGCTGTGAAAAAAAAGTTCTTTATAGTCAGCTATTTTCTAATGAGTTTAGTGACTTTGTTATAATGACATGAGTTAAAAAATATTGTATAATATAGAAGAGTGTGATCATTTTTTAGTAAATATCAATGTGGAGTGTATTAAGGCACAGTGTCATTTATTTTCATATGCCATTTAAAAATTACCATTGCTGATTCTACTTATTGCAATAAGATGTGAGTGGTAAAACTGATCCTGAACTTGAATTATACTTTGAAGAGTGATGAAAGATGTTTTTAAAAGTATAACTTTGGAGATTGGGGTGGAAAATGAAGATGGTTAAAGGGAAGGATTATAATTGGTGTTATATTTGCTTAAAGAATTTACTTTAAATAATGTGGCAAATTAAAATAATCATTTAGTTTCATTGAGGAACATAAAGGATAACTGTAAAAAGTAGCTAAATAATGAAAACTGCACTTGACAAACATAGCAACAAAGCACAAGCAAGTACAAATAAAATACGTTCCTGTATGTAAATCCTGACACGTGATCCTAGAGAACATTGTCTAATAGAAGTGTATTTGGATATGTTACAGGTATGCAATTTTTAGAGAAGATCATTTATACATAGCCTAGGTAATTTTTATTAACATAAATGATAGCATAAAAAAGTTATTCCATTAGTATATAAATCATTATTTATTATGTATTTTATATATATGATTTTAAAAATATATATGCAAGAAGGCTTCAAAAAGTTTATGGAAAATCCATTATTTAATTTCATATTTTCACATAATTTTTTAAGCACTCTGTGTGTCTGTATTTACAACTCATACTGCATATATACTGGAAAATTGTTCCAATATTTAGAAAAATAAGAAGAAAAATATAAAGAAATAGTTTCTTAAACTTTTGATCACTAGTTGCATTTACTTTTTAAAAAGCCTTGGATGCTGACTTGACATGCAGCAACATAGGAGTGGATTGGCGGTCAAGAATGTGCCCAGGTGAGCGGCACAGACTGGATCTGATCCTTGCGATATCTCAGCTCATCAGGTTGAGCTGCCCCAGTGGCCGCCACTGCTGCCTCGGCAGCACTTGACTCACGCCACCCCTAGGCCGTGTCTCTACGCCAGTTGTTGCTTCACTGCCCCCTCAAGAAATAACGCGGCTGTGGTGGGACCCCTGAAACAGCTGGCCACTCGTGCTCCACTAGGAGAGAACTCTCCCTTTCCTGAAGCTCCCCTCTCCCCATAAGGCAGTGATCCGCCCCCAGGCTTGGGTCTCTTCTTCCGTTTACCTAGGGCCTCAGTAATTGACCTGAAGTCTACCTGTAGCTGGTCATGTGACTTAAGACCGGGGCGATCCATTTCCATTGTTAGTTGGTACCCCTCCATTGCTACCCCTGCCAGCCCTCCCGCTCCCGCCAGAGTTGATTCTGCTCCCTTCTGGGTGGCCTCATTGCAGTGCACTCTATGAGCCAGCAGCCCTGGGCACTCCCTGCCACTCCCTCTGCCACTTGGCATCTGAGCCCTTGATGCTTCTGCCCGCTCCCAGCTAGCCCATGTTACTGCAGCACTAAGGACCAACAGCGTTCCGGAACACTCAACCTTGCTGCCCCAGTCCCACCACCAGCATAGGAGGCTCATGCCCCTGCCCTTCACTTCCCACCTGTACCACCTCTGCCTGCTCATGGGCCAGCCCATGCCATGAATGCTCTGAGCACTTCCACTATCTTGCTGTTCCAGCCTGTCCCTACCAGCGCAGGAGGGGTGGTAGAGGGAGAGGGCAGGCAGAGAAGGTGCCTCATGCTGCTGCCATGCACTTCCCTTTGTGCCTGCTTCTGCCTACTAGCTCAGCACTCAGGGTTTCAGGGAGCAGGGAGAGTGTGTGCTTGATCTATACATTCCCCACGCATAGCCTAGCTTCAGAGCCCTAGATCAGCACCACCTCCCATGGCAGCAAGGCCTCCCCTACCTTTGCCTTCTATTTGGCATCTTTAAAAATTAAAGGAAAAAATTAATTAAACCAGAAAAAAGTCTGCTAAGCGTGGCATGACAGAACATGCATACATATAGGCTCCAGCCCCCACTCCAGTCACTGAAACTCCTTACTACTGTTGGCCACTGAACCATTGAGGAACTCTGCCTGCATGGCAGTCTGACCCACCTCTATAGTAAGTAATAGCCAGCACCCTGAAAGCATCCCTAACATTAACACAGACAGAGACCTAAGGGCCCCTGGGCCACCCAGGAACATGGGGCCTACAAAAGCATTGAGGAAGAATCAATAGACCACATCACTCTCAACCAAAAACCAGAGAGACAAAACACAGTAACAGAGTTAATGACACTCATAGAAGAATCAGACATGGATCTGCCACAGAATGAAATCTTCAGAAATATGCTTGGAGTAAGTAATACAGGAGCTAAGGGAAGAAATGCAGTATAAGGATGCATTGATAAAGGAGATGAAGTCCACAATAGAGGGGATGGAGTCCATACGCCAAAGGGAAATACAGGTGATAAAGGATGAGGTAGCAGAAGTCACACACAAAGTTACAAAATTTACCATTAGACTTGAGGAGGTAGAGAACCATATCTGTGATCTCAAAGACCCTCAAACATATCTCAGAAAGCAAGAAAGAGAGTCACATAGGAAAATTAAAGAAGCTGAAGAGAGCCTGAGATCAATAACAGATGCTATGAAGAGGAATAATATTTGAATAATCAGTCTACCAGAGAAGTACACACCACACAAGTCGACAGTCAAAATAGCGAAGGAATTTCTGGAAGAAAACTTTCCCACTTTAATGATTGAGAACCAGGCACTCATACAGGAAAGAGAAAGGTCATCAACTAGACTAAACTCCCAGAATAACTCACCAAGACATATAATAGTAAAAACATCCAACTTTGAGGAAAAAGAGAAAATTTTAAGACCAGCAAGAGAAAACAAAACAGTTACATACAAAGGATATCAGGTGAGAATATGCTCAGACCTATCTGTAGATATTTTGAAGAGGAAGGAGAATGGAGCAACATCTTCCAAAACCTGAAAGAAACAAAACTCCTGCCCAAGGATCCCTTACCCTTACAAATAATCTATTAATATAGATGGGGAGATAAAGATCTTCCAGGACAAGGAAAGACTCAGAGATTATGCTGCAAGACATCTGACCCGGCAGAAGATCCTGCCAGACTCACTTTGGCCAGGGGATCAACCTCCACCAAGCACAAGCAGGAGCCCACCATATAGCCCAACTCCATCCAAAAGCCAACTGTCAACAGCAATTAACAAGATAATAGGGCCTCAGAGGGAAAAGAAGACAAGAAAGAAGCCTCACACACAATCAGTGCACACTGATATGAAGGGGGATAGGAAAACACCCAAAATGCAACACATAATATGACAGCAATGAATCCACAGATTGTGATAATAACTCTGAATTCCAAGGCCTAAATTCATCCATTAAAAGAAAAAGTATTGAGGACTGACTCAGGAAACATAACCCAGCAATCTGTTGCCTGCAAGAGACACAACTTTAAGTTCACAGACAAAAATAAACTAAGAATAAAAGTCTGGTGGAAAGTATACAAGGCAAATGGCAACTAAGAAGAGCTGGGGTGGCAATCCTAATCTCTGACAAAATGAACCTCAAGGTTAAAACCATAAAAATAGACAAGAAGGGACACTACATAATGCTCAAAGGATAGTAAACCAGGAACCACTTATCATATTGAATATTTACTTACCCAAAAATGGAGCAGTAAATTTCATCGGACAAACTGTTAAAAGGTGAAAAAAGGAATCACAGATTCAACAATCATAGTAGGTGACTTTAATATCGGCTATTAGAGAAAGATAAATCACTGGGATTGAAGTTCAGCAAAGAGGCAATAGAGTTAGACAATACAATTAGGCAACCGGGCCAAGAGTTTTCCATCCAACGCCAAAAAAGCCATGTTCTTCTCCAACTGACATGGCTAATTTTCAAGAATAGACCACATACTTGGACACAGTGAAGTCTGAATAAATTCACACACATAGAAATTATTAAAATTAATAAAAGGATGACCAGAAAAGCAAGGGAAAACAATTGGAGGATGAACAATGATCTTCGGAGACATAAATGAGTACAGTCCCAGATTAGAGAGGAGGTTAGGAAGTTTTTAAAAACTAATGAGAATGAGAAGACAATTTATCAAAAACATGGGATACTGCTAAGGCAGTTATCAGAGGTAGCTTGATATCAATATATGCCTATATGAAAAAATAAGAGAGGTGTATGACTGATATGTTATCACAAAACTTCCAACAGCTAGAAAAGAGTCAACAGAACAACTCCGCCAATAGCAAAAGAAAATAAAAATCAGAGCAGAGTTAAACCAGTAGAAGGCAAAAGAGTGATGCAAAAAATAAATGCAGCAAAAAGCTGGTTCTATGAAAGGATCAACAGAAGTGACAGACCGTTGGCGAACCTAATCAAGGAAAGGAGGGAGCAATCTTCAATAAACAAGATTAGGAATAAAATAGGGATAATTACAACAGACCCCTATGAGATTCAAAAGATAGTCACAACCTACTGTGAAGGACTGTATTCGAATGAATTTAGAAACATGGAAGACATGGATAAATATTTGGAAAAACAGTCCCCCCTAGGTTATCTCAGACAGAGGTCAAGAACCTCAAGAAACCCTTAGCGAAAGAAGAAATAGAGAGAGTCATCATGAACCCACCAACAAAAAAAAGTCCCTGGGTCAGATGGCTTCACAGTGGTATTCTACCAAGTATTCAGGGAAGAGTTGACATTGGTTCTCCACAAAGTATTCCATAGCATGGAAAAGGATGGCAAACTCCCAATATTCTTTGAAGCCAGGATAACATTGAGACCCAAACATAGCAAAGACCCCACAGGTATAGAAAACTACAGACCAATATCTCTAATGAACATAGATGCAATAATCCTTAGCAAAATATATAAAACATACTATCTACCACAATCAGGTAGGAATCATTTCAGGGATGCAGGGATGGTTTAACACCCAAAAATCCATCAATATTATACACCACATCAATAAAAAGAAGTATAAGAACCACATAATATCAATAGATGCAGAAAAACCGTATGACAGCATCCAGCACCCATTTCTAATTAAGGCACTAATGAAGATAGAACTAGAAAGGAAATTCCTCAAGCTAATACAAGCTATCTATGAAAAGCCGACAAGCCAACATCACAGTCAATGGAGAAAAGACAAAAACAATCCCACCGAAAAAGGGTACCAGACAAGGATGCCCCCTGTGCTCATTTCTTTTCAGTAACATACTGGAGGTCCTAGCTAACAACATAAGGAAGCAGAAGGGCATTAAAGATATCCAAATTGGTGAGGAGGAGGTGAAACTTTCGCTATCTGCAGACAACATGATCCTGTACATTGAAAACCCCAAACGCTCTGCAATGGAAGTATTTACAGTGAAAGAGGAATACGGAAGAGTGGCAGGATATAAGATCAACAAAGAGAAGTTGATAGGTTTGCTATATACATTGGACAGGGCCATGGAAGAGGAGGTCAAAAAGGCACTACACTTCATAGTAGCCAAGAACAAACTGAAAAACCTAGCAATATATTTAATAAAAATAAAACCCCCAAAGACTAATACAAGGAAAACTAAGACTCTACTACAGGAAATCAAAAATGACCTCCACAAATGGAAGAACATGCCATGCTCCTGGATTGGAAGGCTCAACATAGTAAAGATGTGAATCTTACCCAAAGCATTTTATAAGTTTAATGCTATTCCTATTCAAATACCAACAACTTTCTTCAAAGAATTGGAAAAACTGACCACCAATTTCATATGGACATCGAAGAAGCCCAGAATTAGCAGAGAACTCCTCAAGAATAAGGACAAAGTCAGAGGACTCACTTTACCTGATTTTAACATCTACTATACAGCTACAGTGGTCAAAACAGTGTGGTATTCGCATAATGACAAAAACTCAGACCAGTGGAAAAGAATAGAAAGCCCAGAAGTAAAACCATCAGCCTATAGACAACTGATCTTAGATAAGGGTCCCAAAAACATCAAGTGGGAAGCAGATAACCTTTTAGCAGGTGGTGCTGGAAACAATAGTTATCCACAGGTAGAAAAATGAAACAAGATGTTTACCTGATCCCATGCACAAGAACAAACTTAAGGTGGATCACAGACCTAGAAGTAAAACCCCAAACCATCAGGACCATCAAGGAAGGCATTGGGACTAACCTAAGAGCATTGGCCCAGGGAATTCATAGGCTCACCGTAATAGGGAAGGATACACAAACAGGTGAACTGGAAATCGACAAATGGGATTTAATAAGAATAAAACACCTGTGCACCTTGCAATACTTCACCAAGAGGGTAACAAGGCAACCCACAGACTGGGAGAGGATTTTTAGTCATGACACATCAGACAAAGGGCTTATTACTAAAATCTACAGTACTCTTATATACTGCCAAAAGAGGAAAACAGTTGACCCCCTAAGGAAGGGGGCAAAAAAAGGGAAAATAAATTTCACTAAGGAGGAGACCTATATAGCCAATGCACAGGAGAAAGTGTTCTGGTTCATTAGCCATAAAAGAAATGTACATTAAAACAACCATGAGATACCATCTAACACCCCAGAGGTTAGCCCAAATCAGAAAACCAGAGAGCAACAACTGTTGGAGGGGATGTGGAGAAACAGGAACTCTCTTCACTGTTGGTGGTCATGTAGAGAAGTACAGCCATTGTGGAAAGCGATCTGACGATACCTAAAGAAAATGGAAATTGATCTACCTTATGACCCAGCCATCCCTCTACTTGGCATATACTTGGTGGAAGCAACAAATAAAACACGACCAGTCATCTGCGCTCCAATGTTTATTGTAGCACAATTCACAATTGCAGAGTTGGAAACAACCTAAATTTCCATTGATAGACGAGTGGATTAGTAAACTTTGGCACATACACAATGGAGTACTATGAAGCACTAGAAAGCACAGATGAATGCATGCAATATGTCAATCCATGGGAAACATTGGAAAGAATTATGTTAAGTGAGGTAAGCTAATCTCAAAAGGACAAGTACACCATGATTCCCCTGAGGAAAGTATAATCAGCACAGCAGGAATAGAAGAAAAGACACTTATCTCACGATATATAGGTAGAATCACAAGCAGCCAGGTGGAGGTCAGATCAAACCCAGGGAGGTACTTGTGAATTCAACATAAAGAAGAGGAAAGGGGGAAGGAGAGGGAGAATGGGGGTGGGCAGATATGAGATGAGGACATGGGGGGGTGAACAGAGCACTAACCCACCCAGGGTTAGTTGTGTCTCCACACAATTGGAGCTTGCAGACAGACCCCACCATGGCAGGAGGGCAACGTAACACGTGGAGGAATGCATGAAAAGACTGGACTACAGGGCCAGCCCCAACCAAAAACAGCCTGACCCCACCCTGGAAGTGTGTGCCACAGAGAAGGACACTAGACCTTCTGGTGGGGGAAAGGAACTGACCTTCCATGCCCAGACAGAAGCAAACCAAGAAGGAGAAGGAGAAAGGGCAGTTGGCCTAGACTCCGTAAAGGCACACCAAGCCCTGAGGATGAGGTTCCTTCATGGAGCTGCGAAGGCACAGAGAGGACTGTGGGACCACCAACAACTCAAGACATGTTGTTCCCTAACTGGACATATGGAGACAGGGGACAGTAATGGGGACACACAGTGGGGAGACAGTGTGGGAATGGAGCATTACAGATCAGCAATTAAAGTAAAGCTGAGCCACCCAGCCCCTGAGGAACCCCAAGAAAGGACTTTTGGCTAGGAGGGGCAGTCCTCAGATCTCCCTCAGGACTAGGAGGGAGAGTATCATGGGAGCCAGCAAACAGACCTGGACCTAGGTAGGGTTTTTTTTTCCTTTTTCTCTCATTTCTTTCTCTTTCATTTTCTTTCTTCAACCATATATTTTCTTATTGTTCAGACTAGGACATGGATGGTTTACCAAATTATATGGGTTGGACATGGGAGGGAAGCTCAGAGAGAAGGCAATGAGGCCAACGGCCTGGGACAATAGAGGGGGAAGAAGGAGGTGGGGAGAAGGGTGTGGTGAGCAGACAGCGTAATGGACGGGGGAACAACTAGAGAAGCAGAACCAGCATCTAGGAGAGGGTGGAGATGCTGTGAGTATTAGAGCAACACCAAGCTAGTGGAGAGGAAGCACTAAGAGGTGGAAGAAGAGGGAAAGGGATGGCGGGGCAGGGGGAGGCAAAAGGAAACAGAGGCAACTCTAGGAAGCAGAGGCATAGATAGGAAGATTAACAGTGGTGTGCACTTATGTAAATATATTAATTCACAAAATAGTGGTATTGGCCTATGTACATATATTTATAAGGCAATCTACTGCGGCTGCAGTCGGGCCTTGGGCCTAAACTCAGACCTTCCCTCAATACAAGAACTCTTTGTTCCAACAAATTGGCATTTTGTATTTCTCACCCCGACCACCCTACCCCTCAGCCCCCTACCACATACACACACACACACACACACACACATAATCGCTGAAGACAAAATGGGTGCATAAACAGATGTGGTGAAGACAGACGATAGTGCCCGGCTATTACAAGATATAGTGTCTGGGGTCTTAAAGGCTTGAAGTTAAACAAGTGGCCATCCGACAGTGAAGCAAAAAGCCCACATTGAAGAAGCACACCAGCCAGTGTGATCATGAGATGTCATCAAGACAAGACAAAGGGCATCAGAAGATTCACAACAAACAGTAAACAAACAAACAAAAATGCATTGGTGAGAATGGAGGGGGTGTTGGAGCGGAGACCCAAAACCCATTTATGGACAATGGAACATCCCCCACAGAGGGGTCTCAGGAAGGGGGTTGAGTCAATCAGGTGCAGTAGAGCACTAATGGGTCATGCAATATACCTCTGATCCTTTGAGGCCTTCTCACCGCCTGCCCCACGCCCTGCCCACGCTATCACGACTCCAACGCCGCTTTCCAATCTAGACTAGACAGGAGCATGTACATAGAGATAAAACTCACAACACATGGAACCCAGGGACAGGAATGGGAATAGAGATACCAAAAGGGTAGGGAGAAGGGGGGGAGAAGTGGGGAGGGACGTGGGCACCGATCCCAATGAATAGCATATAACCACACACCCCCATCCAGGGGAAAGGACAACAGAAGTCAGAGGGGAAGGGAGACAGCGGTCTGTGTGAGATTTGAAAATAATTAACCAGCAACAATCTATCAAGGGGCCATGAGGGTTGGTTGGGGGAAGGAGTAAATGTCTAGAAAAGAAAGATGGGATATATATGTGCAAATATGTTGAATACAATTGATGTATGGATTGTAACAAGAGTTGTAAGAGACCCTAATAAAATGATTTGAAAAAAAAAGAAGCATAGGAGTTTCTTTTTACATAGCTAATATTAGCCCATCACTATAATAATTTTAATTTCATTTACTTTATAAATATTAAGTCATATCAATACATTAATTCATATCAGTTTACTCTATAAGAATTAATATCCATAAAAATGGGAAAGTAATTACATTGAAGTGCCTATTATAGGATGTTTGAAAATATTCTAAATTCAAAATATTATAGGCAGCAATTTACTGGCAATTTTCTCAAAAACGAAGTCATTGAGAGAGGGAGAAGGGGAAATTACACATTTTCTCCAAGAGGTATTTACATTCATTGGTTAACATCAAAACTGATAGCTATTTAATCTGGAAAGGCTTGGTCTTTATTCAAGAGAACCAAATTATATCTTCACTGATACAGAAGAAAGGTTACAGTTTAAGTTCATACAACCTTTAAATTCAATTTTGTATCACAAATATTCTTTTCCCTTCTAACTTACTCATAAAATGCAAAATTTTCACTTGAAGAAAAAAAATCCTTGAACAAATTCAAGAACCATTTAATTCTGAGTCAAGAGATTGGGAAAGTAAATTTGAAATGCTGGCTATATTGATTAAATAATTATAATATATAAGATTCAGCAACTTTCCTGCATGGTAAAGCATATTGATCAATAATAGTTTTGAAAACACTATGACTAAAAAGAAGATCCTCCACATCTATGGTTAAAGTTAGAAAAATCTTGAAATTAATTTTTCATTTTTCCAGTGAATTATATCAGGCAGAAAATTTTGCTCATAGTATTTGTAAGTAGAGTTTTAAAATAGATTTAGACTTGGAATATACTTTTAAAAATACTATCAATTGCACACTCAATATTATGCAATAAAGCAAAAATAATGTACTGTTTGAACAATATTAGATTTTGGATCCATTTTATTGCATTTACCCCGTGTCATGGAGTCAATTGTAAGTCACAGTGACCCTCTCAAATGGAGGGAAACCATTCCGCAGTGTTTCCAAGGCTCTATAGTCCTGGAAGCAGGTTGCCTCCTCTTTCTTTGAGGAGTGCCTGGTGGGTTTGACCGCTGACCTTTCAGTTAGCAAACTTTCTTAACCTACTGTGGCATCGGGGCTTCTTATTCGATTGCTAAATTATCAAAGTTGGCAAAACCAAATACTACCTTCTTTATCTTCTACATTGTGGGTGCACACTTGAATTGCACCCTGCTATTGATTCATTCATTTATTCACCCATTTGTGGAGTAGAATTTACACCATGTGCCCCCACTTCCTAGAAATGCTTTTGGTTTCATACTTGATGCTCAATTACTTTTTGTTTACAAAAGCAAATAAACATTCTGACCTGTTTTGAAATTTTGGCCTAAGATTTGCCTGAGATTCATACCCATATTTCCATGATTTAGAATCTGTAATGCTGATCACTGCTTAAAAATATAGTCTCCAGAAAACAAATGAACAAAAGAAATGCCTTTTGTTTTCATGAAGGAACTATTCCTACTATATAGAAATACAATCACTTTTGAAACGTCTTAAAAAGTATACCTTGTGTGACTCTTTTGAGGCTAGTGCTGTCTTGAACACTATTATCCATACACTATGAAACCATCCCCACATCCAACAAGCATTCATATCAGGTGCATCACATAGATGAGGGGATGGAATAGTTGGAACAGACATCTAATTTGGGTAAAAATGCATCATAAAAAATGCATTGAATTTTAAGATGAAAAAAAATTCCTTTAGAATATTTTCTAAGAAACTTAAAAACAACAACAATAAAAAAGCCTTAAGAAGGGTCCAGTTAACCAAAAGCTTGAACGAGTACTCCTTGGACTATTGCTGCAGTGCACAACAGATAAACTGCACATTCCTAAGTTTCTCAAGCTCACTGGAGCACTCCATTTTCAGAGCTACCCAAATCTCCAAAATATAAGAAGAAACACATCTGCAGGGAGAGACATGCCAGCACCCCCTTACTTATAGTAGACCCCAAGACAAGGTTTCAAAGAGACCTGCTAACATGGTGGATGAAGGATTGATAGAAGCAGAGGATCAAATGGAGTGAAAGTGTAAGGTCCTGATGATCACTGAAATTGGGTGATTGGGGTGGGGTGGGGTGCATAGTTTTTCAGGCTCTTTCCCAAGGAACTTCACCAGCATTCCACTTAAAAAGACTGAAAATGTCCCTAAGAAAAGTTTTGTGTCATACAGAAAGCAAAAAAAAGCCCCGGTGGTGGAGGGCTCAGTGGTTACCTGAAAGGCCAGTGGTCCAAATTCACCAATCTTTCCTTGGAAGAGAGATGTGGCAGCTTGGAAACTCCGGCAGGACAGTTCTGTTCTGTGGGATGTCTGTGAGTTAGAATCACTTTGAAGAAAATGGGTCTGTCTTGGGTTGTTGCATATTTGTGTATGGAGACCAGAGTGAGTGATAAAGCGATGAATCATTGCCAATAAGTGAATTCTGACTCAGCGCCATCCTATAGGACAATAGAAATGTCCCCCGGAGGTTCCAGATTGTAACTATTTATAGGAGTGGAAAGCTCCATATTTCTCCTATGGAGCCACTGGTAGTGTTGAATTGTTGAACTTGTGTACCTGACTCAAACCTACTATGCCATCACCTTCATCTGAATACCACTGATGTATGGAAAAGCACCTTTATCTGAGAGTGTAAGAGTAGAGAGGGAGAACAAAGAACTATTATTGTTAGATGATTGATATAAGTATATCGTTGAGAAATAAATTAAATTGTAAGGGATTAGCAGGAATAGGCACTGAACTCACAAATAAACCTAAGACGGTGCAGGGAAATGGAGAAGACTGCAACACCAACTCCATGCTTGTCTGCGATTGAGAGAGTACACTTCTCATTACTAAGTTAGAAGACTTCAAATTATAGTTAACAGCAGAATATTGCTTAGAGAGACAAGAGAATAACACAGCTGTTCAGAGACGCACAATGAGCCGCAGCATAAGTCTAAAACATATGGTTGAACTCACATACTGGCCAATCAATTTCTACCTGAAAGACCACGTGTTACTACAGAAATCTGAAGCCTATACTATAATGACAATAGGCATAATAAAGACAAAGCTGAAACCCAGATCAACTCCTAACTCCAAAATCCCAAACCAAACTTACAGCCATCAAGTTGATAGAAAAGAAAATGTGTATTCTGTCTCAGGTATTAAAAGTTATTTACTACAATTTTTATGAAGCTATCTACCCTGTACAAATTTACATCAGAAGCTCTATACAGGTTCAGTTTGAGTCAGAATTTCAACAGCACTCCAATGAGTTGGTGGCTTGGTTTTATATGAACATCCAAAATATATCTGATGTCAACAAAAATAATTTGAGATACACTAAAGCAAGGGGAAATTTTTAAAAAAAACATACTCCCTAGAGACAGAGCAAATATTTTTTAAAAGATTTATATATGATAGCTATGTTGGCACTATTTGAAAAATGTAAAGTATAATAAATGTATTAAATACTGTAATACAGCGATTCTCACCCTGTGGGTCATGACCCTTTTGGGGGTCAAACAGCCCTTTCACAGGGGTCGCCCAATTCATAACAGTAGCAAAATTACAGTTATGAAGTAGCAACCAAAAATTTTGTGGTTGGGGGGTCACCACAACATGAGGAACTGTATTAGGAAGACTGAGAACCATTGCTCTAATGGAAAAAAACTGGACAGCATATGAAGATAATTAAAACATTTTTATATAACGATTGAAACTTTTATTACAATCAAAAATATCAAAACTTTAACCTACTGCTTCTTGATGTATCCTGCATGTAAATCTATGTACATCTATGCACATCTGTCTAACCCAGGAATTCTGTGCTCTTCAATTTAAACCACATCGAAAGAGCTGTTTTATCAACTTCAAGGTATTCAAATCGTGTTCCTTCTCAGAGTTGTATGAGTTTTAGTATGAGCTCTCAAAAGTAGCACTTTGGGGTCACCCAGAGGAGTTATCACCATCTTCTGGGCTGATTTCTCTGACTTGCATTTAACTGGCACAGCAAATGCCCCCAGAAGTTGCCATTGATTTGATTGGACACTTTTAGAAATCACCTTAGACAAATGTTTTATAGAAAAATAATTGTTTTCACCCATAATCATTGCAGAGACATGCTTAAATATATTTTGCTGTGAATAAAGCTGCATGTGTCTAACCTGGAAGCCTAGTAGTACTGTCTTTGGATTTTGCCTTGTACAAGATCAGACAGGCAAAATATAGTAAAGAGTGCAAAGAATAATAAGTAAAATAAACATAGAAGTAGAAAAATTCCCTGGATAATTAATGCATAAATCTAGGGTTATTAACTGCCAGAAATGTATTAGAAAACTTCACATGCTCAAATGAGAACATTCAGCAAGATAGAACATATTCTAAATGAATCAAGGGGAAAATGGTGAATTTGAGGAGCCTGAACCAAGCATGACATGGAAAAAGCATGAACCAAAGGGTTATAAAACAATGTCTAATCATCTAGTATAAGTGTACTAGGATTTCCAAGATGTAGAAAAGAGAAATTTAATTAGAAAATCAATGTACAGGGCTCACATGAAAGCAGAGAATACCAGAAAGAAATTTACTTGTGATGCATTGACTATGAGGTGTCCCGGTAGTCTGGTTACGCCCTGGACAGCGACACACAGGATTGGCAGTTTGAAAGCACCAGCAGCTCTGCAGGAGAAAGACCGGGCCTTTAAATCGCTCACACAGTTACAGTCTCAGAAGCCCACAGGGGTCGCTGTGAGTCAGCATTGAGTCGATGGCAGTGAGTGGTTTGGGTTTTTGGTTTTATTGACTATGCCCGGGCATTTTGTATGTGGATGATAATAATAAAGTATGAAGAACCTGGAGAAGAATGGGAATTCCAGGCCAGTCCATTGTGCTCATGAGGAATTGTACATGGATCAAGAGGCAGTTGTAATAAAAGAATAAGGGAATGCTACATGGTTTAAAGTCAAGAACGGTTTCCATCAGGGCTGTATCATCTGATCCCTTTTTCAGTCTGTAGACTTAGCAAATAATCAGAGAAGCTGGTTTATCTGAAGAACGTGGCATGAAGATCGGAGGAAGGCTGAAATATGCAGATGGCACAGCCTTGCTTTGTGCAAGTGAGGGCATGAAGCATTACTTCCTGATGAAGATCACCAATGACAGCCATCAGTGTGGATCACAGCTCATTGTGAAGCGCACCCGGATCCTCACAACTGAACCAATAAGTAATCTTGCAATAAAGGGAGAAAAGTTAGAAGTCATCAAGGATTTCTTCTTGTGTGGCTGCACAATCAGTGGTCATGGAAGCACCATCAAGAGATAAAAAGGTGCATTTCATTGCACATAACCTCTTCAGTGTGCTGAAAAGCAAGGGTGTTACTTTGAGGACTAAAGTGTGCCTGTCCCAAGCCGTGGTCTTCTCAATGACTTCGTATGCATGTGGAAGTTGGACGTTGAATAAGGAGACCAGAGAAGAACCAATGCATTTGAATTGTGGTGTTGGCAAAATATATTGCAAGTGCCACGGACTGCCAAAAGGACTAATAAGTATCTTGGAAGGAGTTTGGCTAAAGTGCTCCTTAGAAGCAAGGGTGGCAGACTTAGTCTTACATACTTGGATACATTGTCAGGAGATGCCAGTCTCTAGAGAAGAGCATCATGCTTGGCAAAGTGGAGGGGCAACTTAAAAAAAAAAAGGACAAAAGGAAGGCCCTCAAGGAATGGCTTGATGCCGTGGCTACAATGGGCTCAGGTGTAGGGATCATTGTGAGGATGGCACAGGGCTGGGCAGTATTTTGTTCTGTTGTGCATCGGGTCACCATGGTTTGTTGGTTGATTGGTTTATTTCTGTTGTTTTAATCGAGAATTCAATGATTGCACATGTCAAGTAATTCAGCCCTGAATTTTTTTTTTCAAACTTACTGATCCAAAAATTTACTGTAACTTTCAAAGATAAAAAGAAGGAATACAGGCAAAAAGGAAGGAAAGGAAAATGAACAGCTGTCGCTTTGAGGACTCAGGTGCGCCTGACCCATCCAGGGTACTTTCAAGTGCCTCATATGCATGTGACAGTTGGACACTGAGTAAGGAAGACTGAAGAAGAAAGGACGTCTTTGAATTATGGTGCGGATGAAGACTATTTCACATGCCCTGGACTGCCCAAAGAGCAAACAAATCTGCTTTGGAAGAAGTCCCACCAGAGGGCTCCTCAGAGGCCAGGGTGACAAGACTTCATCTCACAATCCTTGGACATATTATCAGGAGAGACCAGTCCCCAGGGAAAAACATCATCCTTTGTGAAGTCGAAGGGTGGGGAAAAAGAATAAGGCCCTCCACAAGATGGATCGACACTGTGACTGCACCAATGAGCTCAAGCATAGAAACAACTGTGATGATGGCAGAGGATGGACCATTGCCTGCTTCTGTCATGCATAGGATCACTACGGGTCCCAACCCACTGCACGGCACCGGACAGCATTACCATAGCTGCTCTGGAAGTAGGATTGAGAGTGCATTTTCATAGAAGAGATTCGTTAGGGTTTCCTTTACACAATAGTCAAATCAAAATTATTCTTTATATAATTTTAGATTTAAGTCATATAATACTTCTTTGATAACCTTGCAAGTTTTATAATTTCTAGCTAACAGATAATTTACAAAAATGGTGAAATGCCCATATATTATTTGTTTGCCAAAATTTGTGATCTGCTTATATTTAACTGTACTAGTTTTATCATTCTAGCTCTTATGTCCTCTCTGTCTCTCTGTCTCCCTGTCCCTATTTCTGTCTATCTCTTTCTCCTTTTATTCTGAATCATTTGGGAATGGCATAATGTCTTTATATGCTCAAATAATTCCTAAGAAAAACACTAGCCACAGTGAAATTATTAAAGTCAGAAAATTTATTTTAAGACAATATTATTACACTATTGTCTGAATCCCTGTAATAATTGAAACATTTCCCCCCAATAGTGTCCCTTAAAGCTTTTCTTATTTTTTGAGTTTTAAGATTCATTCCAGGCTCATATATGGCATTTGGTTTTCATATCTCTTTAATTTCATTTATTCTGGAATGTACCCTTAGTGTTTCTTCATCTTTCTTTCGTTTGTCACTGGCTACTTCGTAAAACTTAAAACCAAATTCACTGCCATCGAGTGGACAATGTCTCTTAGTGACCCGGACTCCTATAGTGCCCTATTTATAGGCCAGGTTAGAACTGCCCCTCTGGGTTTCTGAGACAATAACTCTTTACCAGAGTCGAAAGTCCCATCTTCCTCACACAGAGACTGGTGGTTTTGAACAGCCCAACACCTAACCACTACACTAAAGTGACTCTGAATGCAGGCGTGTCTGATAAATCCTCAGGATTACATTGAAGACACACAGATTTGGCCATAATACTACACAAATGGTAAATTCTTTATCTCATTACATTTTGGAAGGCACACAATGTTACTGTGGTACAGTCATGAGAGTCCTCAGAACGATCTGCACATTTAAAGCTTTGACAGGACTCAGAGACTCAGTCTATCGTTATACTCACAATTACCCCATGTGATAGTGATGTCGGAAGAATACACGTGTAGATCTTCACAAAAACCCTGAGGAATCCAGAGAGAGCCTTCTCCATGCTCTTTCCCTCCAGTGAAGGCTCACTTAGAAGACACTTCAGAAACAGAAATGCTGCAACATCGGCCTAGGCAGCAATTAAGTCCACTTGACACTTGCCACCCAGCATTTTCACCGGGAACTATTCACATGAACACTCTACCTAGCACACACCAACATTCCACAGTCTCTGAAGGAAAACAGCTATTAGCATAAGTAGTCTCTAGATGAACCCCAATTATCAAATGAACTGTTGGCTGGAGAACATTAAGAAAATCGGTTTCCCAAAGACCAGCCCAGGGTCAACTTTCAAAGCAAATTTTCTGAGGCTAGCAGTCTTGTCTACTTTTTTATTCCCAACATGAGGGGTTTAAAATTTTGGTCTTATAAAAAGGTGAGTCTGCCACTGTAGAGTTGTTATTTATTTCCCTTTGGGTTAAAATATAAATTATGGATAATATTTTGAGCCAATAAAAGCACTCTGTTAGCTAAAAATATAATCTGAAACTTTGTGACAACGCTTGCTTTACTTTTTCCACAAACTAAATTGAAGTTCGATACATAGTTTTCTGAGTAACTATAGTTTCCAAGTGCTGAATTGTTATGACTAAATTATTTCAGTTACTTAATAATAAAAGATTCCTCTGAGGATTTTCAGTTCTACTATTTAGATGGTAAACCAAAGGCACATTGATAACATTTTCCTCCAGTGGGAAGACAAAAGAGAAATTACAATACCTTATCCAGCCAGAATTTCATGGCATTTTCATTAGTCCCCATTTGACAATTTCCTATCACCGTTCTGCGCTATCTTGCAGCAGCTTGTAATTTAATTTTTAAATATTTTGTGGGTGAACATAATCTTAGAGAAACTTAGAGTTCAATATTAAGCAGAGAACTTTTGAGATAATGTGAAGTTCTATAGCGATTTAAAAAATGACTTCCCTACCTCCATGCCCCATCACCTGAAATTCCTTGTCTTGGTGTCTCCTATGAGAATTGTGCGCTGTTACTAATCAGAGCAGATATGTAAGCTGCAGTGTTTGAATAAAACCAATTATTTGTGTGACTTCATGGTTATAAATTCATACCTGGCTACACATATATTATGAGTATTCCTTCCATAACAAAGTTAAAACCTTAATTTACAATAGAAGCCTATATACTATCTCAGGAACTAATATTCTTTCTAGGTATCCAACTCCAAACTCACTGCCATTGAGTTTTTTCTGACTCAGAGAAGCCCTCTAGCACAGATTAGAACTACTCGTGTGGGTTTCTGAGATCGTCACTCCACCAGAGTAGAAAGTTGGATCTTTGTCCGGCAAAACCAACTCTTAACCACAAGCCAACTCTGAGCAGAGAACATTTCCTATAACCTGATTCACCTGTAAGCCTGCTATAGTTAAACAAGAAAAAACATTCAGGTCTTAATTAAAGTAGCCAGAATACGTGTGTTGGTTTGTCCTCCAGCTGAGTGACATAGAGTTTTACAATTAAACAGCATCCAATTAAGATTCAGAATCTCTTTTAGAAATAAGATCTTGGCAAATAGGCAAGTTTGAAAGCATGATGAGTGTTTATTATTCTACTTAAACAATAGTTTAAAAGGCACTAGCTGAATGCACAAGCTGAAATACCATCTTCAGAATGATATCTTTGAATTCAAATGGGCTTGACTTTCAATAGCAAGTTTATTTCCTTATCAGAAGCATTAACAGTGGGAATAGTATTTATTTCTTCTAAACCTAGTTATCGTAATCTGTGAGATAGAGTGAGGATGCAGCTCGTGACATTCTTGTATGATTTAAAGTAGGTAATTCAAAGAAACTCTGGTATCATGTCCGACACTCATGTTATTGGTTCCTATCATTTGTCGTGATGCTTGACCCCTTTGTTATTATTATTATTTCTTAATACATTATACTTGTGTATTTGTGGTTCCCAGGAGCCCGATAAAAGTAATCATGTAAATGTGATAATGACCTGTTTGAAAGGAACATATTATAATTTAGCATATCCACGAAAATTCAAAGAGAACCCCATTTTCATCCATAATAAAAGAGATATTTGGAATGAATAATGTATAGTGAAGTAGCAAAGTTTCAAATGCAGTTATTTTATCAGTTGGACTAAAGGAAAATGCATGCTTTGTAAAAGATTTAAGCCATCCGCCTTTTATTTACAGATGGTATGTCATAGCATACGTATGTTTTGTGCTTATAAATCCACGTATATGCAAGCAGAAAATAGTGAAGACTTTAAGGGAAGTAGAAGAATATATGCCTTTTTTTTTAACATAGTCAAGACCCAACGAAAAAGGAAGATAGACTCTCTAATATGGATAAGACGCTTGTTGTAACACAGTTACCCTTCTGATGTAATTGTTGTCCTTCGTGTCAAGTTACGTTGGAGAGTAGAATCCAGGAATACGATGCCACAATTTACTTAAATGATGCATGAAGTACCCACAGCTACATGATAAACATTCCAAATGTAGATGTGTTAAAGGAACTATAGAAGTTTCTTCTGAAAATAGGAACTAGATGTCTGAATCAGATGTATAATCCTTATGGCCTACGATTTTGTCTTCAACAAAATACTGGTTTTGCTGAAATTAATACCGAAAGTGTCGGTTTACAAAATCCCCAATCTTTGTTTTCTCTTAATAATTCTTGGGGATGAAATGAACCCTGGTTTTTTATCAGGTAACATTCTTTTGAAACATATGAAGAAAATGGTATCATTTATTTATTCAGAAATATATTCATCCACATTTACTGAAAAGGAAGAGAAAGCATATGACCACTTGCTTTTTTGTAGGATTTTTTTAAATATCACAGAATAGATAAATAGAAGTTATTTCTATTTCAATTTAATACTGATATGGATATAATCATTTTAGGGTATGATAAAATATTTTAGTCTGTATGTCTTTCAGTTCTCAGAATTATAAAATCCAAAGTGCGAGTCTGTGAGAAACATCCCCAGTTCTCCAGGTGGCTCAAGGGCACTGCTGCCTAGGACAGTTTCGAGTGTAATCCTGAAACATGTTTGTATCTCCAGCCTATGTCTTGAGGTAAAATTGTACAGCCTCTACCTCTGTCTCCCTGATTTCTTTTTTTCTTGAACAAGCTCTTGAGTTATTCTGTAATTCTTCCGGAATTTGCTATATGTGCTTTCATCTAACAACCGTTTTCACGATGGAATTATCCTCACTCACACGTCCTGTTTTCTCCTTTTATCTGACAGAGAAATTTGTACCTATGACGAGTCCTCCCTCCCCACAAAAAAGAACAGCTTCTGTTCAGTCAATGTTGACTCATGTGATGTGTATCAAGAGACTTGTGCTCCAAAGATTAGTCAATCTCCTGTGAAGTCAATTACTTTTTCAAGTGCTTTTCACATTGAACACAATTTACAATATAGTCATAATATCGATCCAGCATTGATAATGTAACAAAAGTATATGGTATGTCTGTTATCTAATTTCCAGTGTGTATCTAAGTCCCTTACCAATTATAAATTATTTAATTAAAATAGAATACAGTATTTATATTCTATTTATATATGTCATAGTTAGATCTTTATAATTAATTTAACTAGAATATGCTACCTATAGTATATTCTCCATATCAGCAGGTGCATTTCCTTATCAGTTATTGTTGTGGTTAGTTGCTGTTGAGTTGAACTCATCTCATAGCAACACTGGGCACTAGTCTCCTATGCAGTCTTTACTGTCTTTGATATGCCTGAGTGCATTGTTGATGCTGTTGTGTCACCTGTTTAATTGAATATTTTCCTTTTTTTCAATGAACCGGTACCACACATAACTTCCTAGCCACTTATATACAGTCTGGAGAATCTTGAAATTGTTCACTCTATAAATATGCACTTGCACATGAACATATTTCATTCATCACTGTTTCAAAGGAAAATAACCATATAAGGAACTCTTCAAATAATCAAATCGTATCCCCTACTAAGTGTACACTTTCAGTGGTCTGTGTTTCTGTCGTACATGTTGGCATCTTAGAAGGTTACCCTTTGTATTTTTCCTGCAAAATGGGGGTGCATACCTCTGACTTCCTGAAAAATGTGTGTGCATATTTGAAGTTTCCAGAGAATTAATTTTAGGTAAGATGCTGCTAAAATTTATCACAACTATCAAAACTTTTGACATTCTATTTGACCTGATTGAGTTGTCTGGCCTAACTCATCATTTTCATACATTTTCTCCTAAGAAAAACGATTTATTTTCAAAATCATTATATGAATAAATAAAATAGCATACTACAATCGCCTCATCATTCATATACCAAAGCGAGTGATCACAAACGCTGTGCTGTGTTGTTGTGAAACGTCTACAGAAGATAACAAGAGCGTTGCTCTGTTGCCTGGTATTTTATTTCCTTCTCCGAATTCCTCGATCTCATCTTTATCTCGTTTATATTTTCCCTATTTTAAGTATGGTCTAAACATCTGAATCAGGACTTTATTTCTAGGCAGCTGTTTTACCTAACTAAAATAGATTTCTACAGAAACAGGCCATCTGTCAGGCTTATTTATCTCGTTTGAACACTCCCCAAAGTTCATGGTAGTGCCACTGCCAAAACCAAAACCAACATCTAACTTCACTGTCATTGCATACATTCTGACTCCCAGTGACCCTACAGAGAATATCAAAGGTTGCTAGTATTTATAGGATCAGATAGCCTTATACTTTTGTTGATAAAAATCATATAAAATGGATATGATTAATTATATTTTATAATCAACTGTGGTATAATTAATATATAATTAATAAATTATAATTATTCATTATTTATCTTGGACATGTGGACAAATTAATTTTAATACAAATGAATAAATTATCAACTCATAAAATAATATATAAAACAATTAGATAAAATATGGCCTGAGCCATTTTCAATATAATGGTAGCTTGAATTTAAATTGGATAGACAGTGTGAAATAGGTCTGGCTTAGAAGAAAGATCATATATCAAAATACAGATGTCTTAATAACAGTATTTCTAAATTTAATGAATCCTTTGTCATACACCACAGGAATTTATTATTCTCATCACGACTCCACCAGTCTATGAGTGCCTTAAAGGCAGAAACTGTATCTCATTCATCTTCTTCTTGTCAGCATAAATCTGACATTAATAGTAATATCAAATTAGTAAAAATTAGCACTATTATTTACTGTTGATACTCAATAAAGCTGAACTGATATACCTGAAAATATCACCATGGTCTACTACTTCAATTTAAAAGGTGTATTTCTTATCTATTATAATAGTCAGTTGCTCCAAACTAAAAGTGCCTGAACATGGTAGCTAAGATGACATATTTTTCATGCATAATTTCCTGTGGTGAAAAATAGAAAACTTTTAATGAAGGACAAAAATAAAGTTGCTAATCTAGAGAAATGATAGGAGGCTTAATGATCAACTGAACCCATACAGGAAAATGGCCGGAGGAGAAGGAGAATCTGAATGCTTATGAAATCTAGAAATGGAAAAGCCCAGAAGAGGTGAATGTAGGACAAGAATAAAATGTTTTTGTTTTGTTTTGATTGTGGAAGATGACATTGCTGACACGATTTATAGGTTAATTAAAATAAATAGATCCCAAAATATTATAAATTATTATTAAGCAAATTTCCAGATGAGTTGTTCTTCCAGTTTGCTGTACAAAACTAGAGGCAATGTAATTTAGTACATGATGTTAATTTTAGAAATAAATTATACTAATGGGTTCTCTATATCTCACCTGACAATTTTATTTTTCTTTGTAAAGAATTCTTTTATGTTATTGGGAGGTATTACATATATGTCTGCTGAGCAAATCTTTCAACTGGAAGTCATTTGACTTAAAAAATTAATTATTAAAAGTATATGAAGGTGGGTCTACTACTTACGTAAAGCTTTGGAAGCGCAAAATAGTTTAAGTCAAAATTGCATGCCTTTGTTTAACATTTTCATCAATTCTTATAATGATCTTTAACTTGAACATTTCTAATGATTAATAACAAACCTACTATATCAGTCATAATTTCAATAAGATATCGTGGTCAAATAAGCTTCATGAAGAGTTATTTAAATAAACTAGCTACAGGAGTGAAATTTTAGGGGAACTAATTTTAGGGGAATGAATAATAAGGAAAACCAGAGTAATCTATGTATTTGAACTAGGGTCCTGGTGAAGAATGCTGAAAGTACCATAGAGTGCCCAAAGAACAAACAAATCGATCTTGGAAGAAGTATAGCCAGAAGGCTCCTTAGGATGTTGAGACTTTGCCTCATGTCGTTTAGACATGGCGTCAGGAGGGGCCAGACTCTGGAGAAGGACATTGCACTTGCTAAAGGAGAGGGGCAGCGAAAAGGAGGAAGGCCTTCAAGGAGATGGACTGACCCAATGACTGCAAACGTGGGTTCAAACGTAGGAACGATTGTGAGTGTGGCACAGCACTGGGCAGTGTCGCCTTCTGTGGGACATATCATTACTATGAGTCGGAACAGACTAGTACCAGTCAGGAGAATGAAGGAAGCTGTTAACAGAAAGCAGAGGGAGAGACTTTTATAGAGCTGGGCGTTTGATTAAAGGTGATCTTGAAGGGCAGAAAGTAGCAGAATAATTATCGTCACCTCCTTCAGCTTTTCCGTGTGAGCGCTTATTGGCTAAACTCAACCATCAGCTAATGTTGTTGTTGTTGTGTTAGGTTCAATCAAGCCCGTTCGAAGCGTAAGCAGAATGTCCCATAGTGTCAACCTCCTGGTATAGAAAATAAAGGGCATCTAGTGTGTCCTTCAGCATTCACTCTGCCCTTTTCTTGAAGGAGAATTGTACTTTCCTAACATAGTAAACACAGAATCCTAGGCTCACACCACTGAGTCGATTCTGACTCACAGCAACTCTGTAGGACAGGGTCAAACTGTCTTGTGGGTTTCCCATGATGTAAATCATTCCAAGCATAACAAGGTTCATCTTTCTCCTGCCCGGAGGTTGGACGGCTGACCTTGTGGATCGCAGCCCAAGGCATAACCCACCATGCTATCAGTGCTTTTCCCATAACACAGTAGGTATATAAAATTCCATCTCATGGGTCTGAAAAAAAACCTGTGATAAGGCTATGTGAAACGTGCAAAGTTTCCTTTGTTGGTACTCGTCATGTAAGGTCAAGAAGGGTGGGGGGAAAGAGGAAGAAGAAGACTTGCTATTTTTCGGTGCCATTGGGTCAGCTCTAGCTCCTAGAGACCTTGGGCACACAGCAGGAAACACTGCAAGGTCCTGTGCCATCCTAGCCATGGCATGAATCCATTTTATGGAGGTCCTTCCTCTTTTTCGATGCTCTTCCACTTTACCAAACATAATGGCCTTCTCCAGGGACTGGTCTCTTCTGACAATATATCCAAAGGATGTAAAATGCAGTCTCGCCATCCTTGCCTCTAAGGAGCACTCTGGCCTTCCTTCTTCCAACGTAGATTGGTTAGTCCTTTTAGCAGTCCATGTTTCAATATTCTTCCCAAGCACCGCAATTCAAATGTAATTCAACTCTTCTTCAATCTTCCTTATTCAGTGGTAAACTTTCACATGTATATGATGCAATGGAGAATACCATGGCTTGGGTCAGTCACGCCTTAGACTTCAAAGTAACATCTTTGCTCTTTAATACTCTAAAAAGGTCTTGTGTGGCAGATTTACCTAATGCAATAGGCCTTTACATCTCCTGACAGCTGCTTCCATGCGCAATGATGGTGGATCCTAGCTAGTCAACATTCTTAACAACTTTAACCTTTCTCCATTTATCATGATATTACCTATTAGTCCAGTTGTGAGGATGCTGTTCTTCCTTACAGTGAGTTGTTATTCATACTGAAGGCTACAATCCAAAAACTTCATCAGCAAAAGTGTCAAGTCCTCCTTACTTTCAGCAAGCAAGGTTGTGTCATTGGCATATAGCGGGATATTAATAAGTCTTCCTCTGATCCTGATGCTACATGCTTCTTCATATAATCCAACTTCCCTGAAGAAAAACTAAAGTGACATAAAACATGATTGCTTCAATATGCATTGCTCTCGCTTAATTTCAATGTACAATAATAGAATTTTTTAAATGCTTCACAAAATAAAAATGCAATAAGAAACACTTTAAATTTCAGTTGACTGTTATACTTCCATGTTGCTTTCTTGTCTGCAGAAGTTTTTTGTTTTGTTTTCCTCAGTAGGGTGGCCCCAACCTATACTCCCCAGAATCTAATTTTGGAGAATCTGGTGTGTGTTGATTTTATAGCATTTTCCATTGAACAGAAAGAACTCTTGCAAAAGTGAGTCCCAAGAGATGACCCTAGTAACCATGATCAATCACACCCTTTTAGTCCAGTCCATTGTTTTACAAATGTGACAAGAACAACTGCTCAGAGGAAAGGTCAATTTTCAATTCATTAAAAATCTATTGTGTTTATTTTGAAACTATTCTTGACTGCCAACATCTCCAAATCTGCCAATGTCAATGCCATGGAAAGGGGAATAAAAAGTGTGTGTGTGTGTGTGTGTGTGTGTGTGTGTGCGTGCATGCGTGCGCGATTTATTAAGTGCAATAGTAAGGGTGCTCAGACCTCCATCCAGACTTCTGTGATTACTGTTGAAGGCAAATATCACACCCTGTAAATTTGTACTTTGACCTCACACTGTTGTCTCCCAGCTGTTCTCTCAACACAGCTGCTTCTGAATAATGAGTTGTGATCAAAGAATAAACACTAAACATGTGAGCTCACTAGCACATTTTATTCGCCTTAAACTGTAGATATCAGTGAAAGACAACACTCTGGGGATGTCACAATGATGTATAAAATATTTTGAAAATTGACTCATAGTGAAGCTGATAACCATCCTTTGGATAGGAAAGATCAAGCTTTACCTAGATTTCTGTCTTTTTTTGTTGTTGGGTTTTAAGAAGACAGTGTTTTCTTCTTTGTATGAAAGAGGCCCTCTGAAAATAATGATTCTCTGCTCCCCAAATTTCTGGTTAATCCACTTAGGAACCGATGCATATTTGCTGATGCAGATTGGGCAATCAGCAGTGAAGGTAGATCAGATAAACCCCTCAGGACCAATAATGAGAGTAGTGATACCAGGAGGGAAGGGGAAGGCAGGGTAGAAAGGGGGAACTGATCACAAGGAGCTACATAAAACGCCCTCCCTGAGGGACAGACAATGGGAAAGTGCATGAAGGGAGATGTCAGACAGTGTAAGGCATGTCAAAATAATGATAATTTATAAATTATCATGAGGGAGGGGGACGGAGAGGGAGGGGAGAATGAGGAGCTGTTATCAAGGGCTCAAATAGAAAGCAAATGTTTTGAGAATGATGATGGCAATAAATGTACAAATGTGCTTGACACGATGGATGGATGGATTGTGATAAGAGTTGTATGAACCCCCAATAAAATGATTTTAAAAAGAAAAAAAAAAGACTGACTCTTGGCTGAAACCTCAGTCCCTATGACATTTTAAGACGGGTTTAGAGGAACTTTCATTCTGTTAATAGATTAGTAGTAGCACGGAAGACTAAGCACTCTGTGGTTGCTACCAAATTCTAGGCTGTGATGCAAAAAGTCATCTTTTCATTCTGGTTAATCAGGATGTCTTTTACCCCTTTTTAAGATCTGTTTACAGCATCCTCTTAGTTCTTTACTCAGAGGAGGAAGTATAATTGGCTACCCATTTGTCCTTTATTCAAGGAGAATGCTATGAAGATTCCTGAAGCTCTTTCTTCAGGTGTCTCTTTCGTGGTACTCCGTACCATACATCCCATCTGCTTTTGTCACCTCATTCGCTGGATCCTTCTTCAACTCATCCTGATGTCTGTGTTCTACTTAGATTGGCACCAATTCCCAGCCAGAAGATTCTACTGACCAAAAAGATTCTCGGAAAGCTGAGGTCATGCAACCAATTGCCTCATTAGTTCACTCTCTCAAGTAGCAGAGTCTCAGGTGATCATTTTCCCATTGTCTCCTATATTTTACCACACAACTGCTTCTTTCGGGCAGACCATCAAATATGATGTTCATATATTTGGCATGATCTACATAGATTTCATAGCACTGTAGAATAAATTAGGATGCTTTATCGCCTTTAAATGTGGGGATTTTTATTTGTTCGGGATATTTGTTTTTGTTTAATATATTTATAATATTATGAGATGAAAGTGTTTTAAAAGGAGTATTATAAAATAACTATATATATATATAATAGCCATCCTTGGTTATTATTTCCTTTTGTTTTTGCGTGCTTTAAAAGTATTTTACCTTTAAAATTCTTTCATATAACACAGACTTATTCTAATTAGTATGACTTTGCATTGTGTTCTCTAGTATATGCTAAAATATTTTTTTGTTCATAGATACTATATCTACTGGTGACAAAGTGGGATAAGCATTGGGCTAGAAGATCGGGGATGTGATCCTACCATTCATTGTACAGGAGAAGCTGAGGCAATCTGCTTCCATAAAGATTTGTACCAATAATAGCCCTATAGAAAAAAAATAAAACTGCTCCCTAGAGTTTCCCAAACTATACATCTTTATGGTAGCAGATTGCCTAATCTTTAACCTATGGAGCACCTCGTGAGGTTTTTCCCATAAGCCCTAAGAAGTTATTATCGTTGCTCATATTAGAATTAGCTTAGTTCTTTGGAGAAGCTTGTCACATTTGCCCGGGAAAGACAACAGCTCTAGGTGGAAGAAAGTGTTAACTGTTCGGCAAAGAGAGATCATTGTGAACTAGTGCGGGCACTGGCCAGTTAGTAAGCAAAGAGTGGTTTGACAATATACCTAATGAGATGGAACCACTTGCCTATAGAAAGTGCCAACTACACAGAGAGAGTGAGAGGCAAGTGAAAAAGGCAAGCAGAGAAGAGAAGGAGAAAATAACAGCAAAAAGCTAAATGCCTTCACTACGTACTCTAAAAGTATTCTACTATGACTAAAGGTCTTTGACATTGAAGATAACTAGAAGGGCCTGAGAACTCGAGACAGATGTGTGAGTGTGTGTGTGTGTGTGTGTGTGTGTGTGTGTGAGTGTGTGTGCAAGACTACTGAGAGACAGTCAAGTTCTGTGCCAGACTTGGAAGAGCGTTGCTGTAAACAGGGAGGGCCCCATGCATGATTGAGAGGATGTTCCTACACTGAAGAGGGAAAGGGCCTGTATTTTATTTGCGGGAAGTGTTCCAGACCTGTGTGCTCTGTGACACTTTGCCTAAGTGATAGTCTGTTCCTTTGAAATTGATCCTCATCACCTCACTCAACAGTGTAACCTGGAGAATGGCATCTAAGGTAGATTCACCTGCCTAGTGTTCCCATTATTACATAAGAAAAATAAGAGCTAAGGAGGCCAATATTCGGAAACTGGGTGCTAGAAATACAACTCAGGTACACTAGGGTTTGTGGTTCAGACGCCCCCCCTGTGATTTTCACCGATGGAGAGATTTGAGGACTCGCTGAAATGTTCCAAGTTCACCATGTCTACACGCGGGCTCTGCTAATCCTTCTCCAGCTCCAGTGGGATGGCTTCTGCCACCCTTTCCTGCACTCATGGTCTGAGACCCGCAGCGAGCATTAGTTTCTCAAGCTTGCTGGCTAACGGTGGTCACAATCCCAGGCTCTCGGGGAGCATCTGAGAACAAGCCACAAAAGTCTTGCACCAGAGGTTTCTTCTCTGCCACCTTCCATGCTCTTGCTTCCTCGGGCTTTGCATCTCCCCGTTCCCGCCAGGAAGAAACTACATCAGCCAGCTGCTTTCCCTCTCTGCCCGTCTCTGCATCTGCAAGCATGCGTAATGAGAGTAAATTAGACACTCATTTGCTGCAATTGGAGAACTCCTAGAATATTTACCCCATGGCAGAATGCATATCCCCAGAGTACTTCCTGCAGAGCTGTACAGGAAATAGAACCAGGAGTGACACAAGAGGGCAGCCAAGAGAATTCAGATTCAGCTGGCCCCAAACACACTCAGCTAATCTGATCCCCCTTCCCCAGGGGACATCTCAGCACAACCCCAATATCAGGACACACTACAAACTCATTATAATTTTTTTAATTAAAACACTTTTAATTCAAGGTTGTGTTCCTGTGTTTGATTTTGAATGAAAGCCACCAGAAATCTAGTCCATTAACATAACAAAGTAGGCAGAACGCACATCCATGGAGCACAGCTTATAGACCTGTGCAGGAGAGAGTCAGGAGTGAAACAGGAAGAAAGCCAGGAGAATCTAGATCTGGTGGGCCCCAAACTCAATTGGCCAATGTGGTCCCCCATCCCAGAAGGACAGAGCAGCACAGCTCTGATACTCAGGCACCCTACAAATCCCTTAAAACACTAAAAACAAAACATAAATATCACTTTCATTCCAAGACTGTGTTCCTTTGCGTAACTTTGAATGTAAGCCAGCAAAAAGAAGGTTCATTAACATAGCTTTACATAACAAAACAGCAAAAGTCAGCAGGAGCTTGAAAGCCACTGTCCAGGACAAAAAGTGGTTCTACCAGATTTGGGCTTGGCAAAGAGTCTTTGAAAGTCTGTTAATACTGGTCAAAACCAGTTTGGATCCAGCACGTGGTCCTTCCAATAGGAGTGCTCCTGGCTCTGTGACCCCACCGCATAGATCCAGCCTGTCAGGCCACCCACAATCTGCCAGCTCCTCCCATCAGGCTGCCCCAGATCTGGGGGCTCTACAGCATGTACACTCTTATTCTGTGACTCTCCCAAAGGACAGCCCCACCTTTGAGGCTCTCCTGCTGGGTCACTCATGATGCGGTGGCTCCCTTGTTCTCAGTCTGCTGCTCCCTCGTGGGACTGCTCCAGCCCTATGTCTCCTCCGTCAGGCCACCCATGATTTTCTGGCTCCCCCACATGAATGCACTTGGCCCTGAAACTCCTCTGCGGGTCAATCTGAGGCACATAACTGATCCTATAGCTCCTCCACAAGACCGCCCAGGCCCACGGTTTCCATGGTGCTACCACCAGGACACCACTTAACCTGCAGTTATACCATCAGTCCTTCCTGACTGGCACTGTGGACTGCCGACCATTGCTGGCTTCAATCAACCCTCTGAGTCCTCTGCCTGACAATTCTCCACCAAACTGCTTCAGCTCCTCACTTGAGAACCACCCTTGTGGCCTGTAACCATATCGCCAACATCCCCCGAGAGGCCCATTCAACCCACCCTTCAAACAATGGAACCCAGGTAGGCTAGGGTGAGAGAAACCTTAGTGGGACAGAGCAGTAACCTGATTCTCCAGGCTACAATAAGCTCGCAGAAACATTGGTGGTGCTAAGCTCCACCAAAATGACATGCAGACAGCAATCTGCCACACTACAGCAATGGGAAAAAAAGAGGAGAAACAAAACTCAATGCTGGAGGAAGTCTTGAACCTATCGATATACATACAATAAACAGAAGTTGATTTACCACAGTAAGAAATCTTGAGAATGCTACTTGGAGTCAAACAGGATATGAGGGAAGCAATACAGAAAAAGGATAAAATGATAGAGGAGATAAAGGCTACACACCACTAGGAAATACAAAAATTAAGGGACAAGGTAACAAAAACAAATAATAAGTTAACAGACTAAAAGTAGCAAAGACCTGTACCAGTTACCTCAAGGATGACCTCAAACAGACTTCAAAAAAAATGAGAGTCAATCAAGATAATCAGAGAAGCTGAAGAAAACCTGAAAAGAGTCTGATGTTATAAAGAAGAACAACATGAGAAGTTGGATTACCCAAACAAAACACAACAAAGAAGTCAATGACAAAAATAGCAAGGGAATTCGAAGAGTAAAACTTTCCCCATTTAATGAATGAGAATCAGGCAGTCAGTTAATAAGCAGAGAGGACACCAGCTAGACTGAATCTGAGGAAGAATTCGTCAAGGCATATAATGGTTAAACAATCCAACAGTGAGGAAAAGGAGAAATTCATGAGAACAGCTAGGGGGAGAAAAAGCAGGCAGCTATAAAGGTATCCAAGGAAGAATGCTCGGATCTATGAACAGACAATATCAAGAAGAGGAGAGAGTAGAGTAATATCTTCTGAAAGTTGAAAGTAAACAATGAAAACCCAAGAATCTTCTACCCACCCAAATTATCTATGGAGATAGATGGAGAAATAGGAGTCTTCCAGGACAAGGAAAAACTCAAAAATTAGGTTAAAAGAAACCCAGCTCTACAAAATATCCTTGTGACCCAATGTGGACAGAAGAACAACACTCACCAGGCACAAATAGGAGGCCACCACATAGAGAAACTCCACCCAGAGGTCAACACATTGAAAACAACCCCCAAGGTAACATTGGCTAAATGGTGAAAAGATCACAAGAATGAATCACACACACACACACACACACAACAACAACACTGGTAAAAAGGGAGGTAGGAAAATACCCAACACAAAAGGTATGAGATGAAATCACAGTTCACAGATGGATGTTATAACTCTGAATATCAATGTACGGAACTCCCCCATAAAAAGACAGAGACTAGCATACTGGCTAAGAAAATACAATCCATCAATATGCTGACTAAAAGATACACATCTCTAGCTCACCGACAAAAATTGGATAAGAATCAAAGGGTGGAGAAAAATACACCAAGCAGATGACAATTCAAAGCAGCAGGGGTTGCAAGCCTAATCTCTGACAAAACTGATCTCAAGGTGCAAGCCATAATATGAGATAAAGAGGGGCATTATACAAGGTTCAAGGGATCTGTAGACCAAGGACCAGTGAGTATGATAAATATCTATGCACCCAAGTAGAGACCGTGAAATTTGTCAATTAAATGCTCCAAAAAATGAATAAAGAAATCACAGGTTCAACAATCATAGTAGGTGACTTTAGTATACTACTCTCCAAGAATGATAGATCACAGGAAAAGAAGCTTAACAAGGAAGCTACAGAAGTAAACTCTACAATTACATGACTTGACTGATAGACATTTTCAGAGTTCTCCACCCAAATGCAAAACAATCACATTCTTTTAAAACCCACATGGCACATATACAAAGATAGACTACATGCTGGGACAGGAAACAAGCCATGCATATTCAAATACATAAAGGTCACTCAGACTTCCCTCTGAGACCACTATGCCATAAGGCTGGAGATCAATCAGATGATGATTAAGAAAACAAGGACAAGCAATTGGAGGATGAATAGTTCTCTACCTCAAAATGAGTGGGTACTGGCCCAGATCAGAGATGAAAATAAGAAGTTTTTTTGAAACCAATGAGAATGAGAATATGACTCATCAAACCTTTGGCACAAAGCAAAAGCAGTTATCAGAGGAAGTTTGATTGTGATAAATGTACACATGAAAAATGAAGAGAGGTTTATGATTGATACACTGGCACAGAGCCTCCAGCAATTAAACAGAGTCAACAGGACAATCCTGCCAATAGCAAAATAAAAGAAATTTTTAAAACCAGGGCTAATATAAACGATAAGGAAAACAAGAAAACAATGCAAAAAATCAATGCAGTAAAAAGATGGTCTTTGAAAGGATTAACAGAATCTATACACTGTTGTCAAACCTAAACAAAGAAAGGAACAAACAATTATCAATAGCAGGATGAGGGCTGAAACATCGGATATTACAATGGACCCTAATGAAATTAAAAGGCTTATTACACAGTACTGTGAAGACCTGTACTTAATGAATTCAACAATTGGAAGACATGGAAAAATAGTTGTAAAAACAATCCCTCCCTAGACTATCCCAGATAGAGGTCAAGAACCTCAACAGACCCCTAGCAATAGAACTAGACTAGGTAATGAGGGGAATGCCGGCTGCCAAAGATCCTGGGCCAGGCAGCTTCACAGGAGAATTCTACCAAGCATTCAGGGAAGAATAGCCAGACACCAGTCCTACACAAACTCATCCAGAGCACAGAAAAAGATGGCAAACTTCTGAACTCTTTCTATGAAGCAAGTAGAACACTGATACCTAAAGCAGGCAAGGATCCCACAAGAACTGAGAACTACAGACTGATATCTCTAATGAACATCAGTGCAAAAATCTTTAACAAAATACTGGCCAATAGAATACAAAAGTACATAAAACGAATAATACACCATGACCAAGTGGGATTCATTCCAGGGATGCAGAGGTGGTTCAACATCTGAAAGTCGGTCAACATTATTCACCACATTGACAATACAAAGGATAAGAACCACATGGTGATATCAATAGATGCAGAAAAAGCATTCAGCAACACCCAATACCCCTTTCTGTTTAAGACACTCAAGATGACAAGAATGGAAGGAAAATTTCCCAATATAATACAAACTGTATATGAAAAACCAACAGTCATTGTGGTAGTTAATGGAGAAAAGATGAAATCAATCCCACTGGAAAAAGGGGACCAGAAAAGGTTGCCCCTTGTCCCCCTTCCATTTAACATTGTACTGGAGGCCCTAGCTAACAACATAAAACAAAGGAAAGACTTTAAAGGTATTCATCTGGGGAAAGAAGAAGTGAAACTATTGTTATTTGCAAATGATATGATTTTACATATGAAAATCCCCCAAAGTTCCACAAAAGGAGTGCTGGAAGTGTTGATCCCCCTCTCAGAAGAAGGCACTACAGGGGACAGTACTGAAGTTATAGTCCAGGGAGAGTGGCAGGTCTGCCCAGACCACATGGGAGCAACCTAAGAGAGAGAGAGAGAGAGAGAGAGAGAATGGACTGCATCCTGGACCATCAAACCTCAAGGACATCATTGCTGCTCAGAGCAGCCAATGCAGAGAATACCGTAGGACTGGCCCCTCCATGAGACACGATGTCCCCTCGCCAACTTACTGTGCTATGGGTTTGGGGAGGGGGTAGATAGCACAGTGTAGGAATTGTGCCAAGTCTGACCACCCCCTACCCTCCCTGGAGCAAAACATGAAGGGATCACAACAGAGCAGCAAGGGGAGCAAAGCAATAAAGTCACCAATGAATCTGGAAACAGACTTCTGACTCACGTGGCAGGGCTTGGTACCTGATCAGACCCAATCAAACACATCCATAAAGGTCAACAGACAGACCTGGAACTATGTATAGGCTGGTTTGGGGTGTTGTTTTGTTTTCTCCATTTCTATCTATATAAGATAGGCAGGGCTGTTTACAATCCCGAGGAGAAAACAATGGTATCTATGGCTCCAGGGGGAAATGGGAGAGGAGGAGATGGGGGAAAGGGAGAGGGGAACCAACAAATCCAGGGACAAGGGATCAGCAGCAATCTAAAATTGGTGGTGAGGACGGTGTAGAATGCCTGGTGGGGTTTGATCAAGTGCGATATAGTTGAGAAAAATTACTGAGGCAAGTGAAGGTCAAACATGATATAGGGACAGAAGGAAAGTAAAAGGAAATACAGGAAAGAACTAGGTAGTCAACGGCATTTATAGAAGTATAAATATAAGTTTCTATACATATAAATATATTTATATATAATAATAGGGATAAAGGTTATGTACATAATGCATATACTCATGTATAAGCCAAATTTTTCAGCACATTTTAATGCAGTTTTTGTGGCAAAATTGGGTGCCTTGGCTGATGTTCAGGTCAGTTTATGCTTGAGCATATATGGTATATTTATATATTAAGTATTAAGGTAGCAGTGAACATTGGGCCTCTACTGAAGTCCTCTCTCAATGAAAGAACACTTTGTTCTAATAACCTGGCATTCTAATTTTCTGGCATCCTGTGATGCTCACCTTTCCGACACTATCACTTAACCCAAAATGGGTGCATAAGCAAATGTGGTGAAGAAAACTGATGGTTCTTGGCTATTACAAAATATAGTGTCTTTGAGTCTTAAAGACTTGAAGTTAAGCAGCCATCTAGTGGGGAAACAACAAAGCCCACATGGAAGAAGCACACCAGCTTGCGTGATCATGAGGTGTCAATGAGGTTAGAGACCAGGCATCAGAATATCCAAAGCAAATAACCATATTGAGGAGAACGAGGGGGGTCAGAGTGGAGACCCAAAGCCCATCTGTAGCCAATTGGAAAGCCCCTCACAGAAAGTTCACAAGGAAGGGATGAGTCAGCCAGGTTGCAGCATAGCCCCAGTGGAACATATAACAATCCTTTAGTTCTTTAATGCTTCCTCTCCCCTTACTAATATGATCCCAGCTCTGCCTTAAAAATCCAGCTAGACTGGGACATGGACACTGGTACAGATAGGAGCTCTTGACACAAAGAATCCAGGACAGATAAAGCCCTCAGGAACAACAATGGGAGTAGTGTTACCATGAGGGTAGACGTAAGATGGAGGAGATGGTGAGAAAGGCAGAACTGATTGCAATGATCTATGTACACTTGCCACCACCACCCCGCCACCGCCTACAGGAGGCTGAACAACAGAAATGGGGATGAAGGGAGACAGCAGACAGTGTAAGATAGGAAAATAATAATAATTTATAATTTATCAAGAATTCACAAGGGTGGGTGGGCCAGAGAGGGAGGGAAAAAGAGGAGCTGATACTAGGGGTTTAAGTAGAAAGAAAATGTTTTGAAAATAATGACAGTAATATGTACAACTCTGCTCGATAAAATTGATGATATAAATGATAATAGATTGATATCAGAACTGTAAGAGCCCCCAAGAAAATTATTTATTTAAAAAAGAGTTTATCCTGGTCAGAAGTTGTACCTTTTTCATCCCCAATAAACCTTTTTACTGCATGTACATTTTATGAAATTTCTGACCTCAACAGAGAGAAAATAGAGCATAGAAAGGGGAAAGTATTTGATGTCCGAGACAATAATATGGTACAAGCCTGGAAATCTGTGACCCCCTTATTTTATTTTACATTTTAAAATCATTTTATTAGGGGCTCATACAACTCTTATCACAATCCATATATACATGAATTATATAAAGTACATTTGTACATTCATTGCCCTCTTCATTCTCAAAACATTTGCTCTCCACCTAAGCTCCTGGAATCAGCTCCCCATTTTTACCCTTCCCTCTGCACTCCCCACTCCCTCATGAACCCTTGATAATTTATAAATTATAATTTTGTCATATCTTGCACTGTCCGATGTCTCCCTTCACCCACTTTTCTGTTGTCCGTCCCCCAGGGAGTAGGTTATATGTAGATCCTTGTAATTGGTTCCCCCTTTCTACTCCACTCTCCCTCCACCCTCCCGGTATCGCCACTCACACCACTGGTCCTGAAGGGATCATCCGTCCTGGATTCCCGTGTTTCCAGTTCCTATCTGTATCTGGGACCCTTTAGTGTCTGTCTCCTTGAAAGCAACTGATGTTAATGCTTATTAGTGCAATAAAGTATTTAATGTCTTCACATTATCCTCTATTTCACTTTTATATTTTACTTAGTAGTCAATGTTTCCTGAAGTTAGTACATATTGAATTTAGGGATCATATTTTGTTTTCTGAAAATGTGTTTGATTAAATAAATACTTAGCCTGTTTCCTTGTTTCCTGGTGTCATTCCAGTTCCCGTCACCTTGGCTCAATAAGAATGCTGACAAGAAATGTTATAATTCTTCTGTATTTATGAAAAAACTAGTGATGAAGTTAATACTCTAATATCAGCATATAAATATTGTATTTTTTACCTCTTCTCTTTTGTGGTATCTTTGATTGAGAGCTCACAATCTTGGATTGTCAATGTCAATCTTTCTTGATGTACTGGAGATGCTTTCCTCCAGGGTGGATTTGTACGTTTCTCTTTCTGAAGATACAGGGCGCAATGAACCACCTGGTGGGACTGCAGGCAGCCTCAGGTGCCCCAATGCAAGCAGTGAGATGAATTCTTGGTTCCCCTCGCTTATGACTCAGTGGCGTGTGTCAGGGTCACCATCCTAAGTGCATCCACTGCGCTGGCGTTTTCCCCACTCAGCGCTCACTGCGCCTGTCTTTCCTCAGGGATCGGGGAAGGTGTGATGGGTGGGGGGGCAGGCAAAAGAACCATCTGAATTTTTCTCCTTCACTGGTTGAACTGGAAAACCTGAGACTGCAACTTGGCTACATCATTGCACCCCGACTCTTTGGATGGAAGCACACCAATGTGAATTTTACCTAGTATCTATAGCAGTGATATTACTCACCAGAGTATTTTACCTTTCTATTTCCAGAATCAGGAGTCCTGACAGTTCTTTTTTAAAACAAAAAGAATCAATAGTTCACTATATGTAGAGAAATATCATCTTTCTGTTAAGCAGAGAATAGTAGATTTGGACAGCCACCCTTGCAGCCAGCAACACAATGCTTAACAGACTCTGTTACAAAGATTTCTTACAGGATATAAGGATGTATTTAAGTCATAAAATCCACTTCCCAATGTATACAGTTACTACTAATCTACTCAGTAGTTTAAACTTCTTCTGTATGCTTATGAAACTCTTCACAGATTTATCCACTCTAAGTTAAGTAAATATTTGTTTAAGCTAATATGGTTTAAAAATTGGATTAGCGCATATGGCAAAAATATAGCTTCTGAGAAAGAATCATTTTATTGCCGCTGGCTGGTAGCAAGTCTAGCAATTAACAGCTAAGTCATAGTGTACCCTGCTGAGAATTAACAGTTTCACATCATGTTAATATCAGACAAGATCACTCAGTACCCATGAAGTGGGCAAGCCCAAACACACTAAAAAATGGACATCACAATGGCCAAACATGGCTTTCTCCAGTCTATGACAGGACTGTTACTTCTTCACAGTGACTATTACACCTCCACTAGAAGCCCTGATGGTGTAGTGTTACACATTGGTCTGCTATATTTAAGGTCAGCAGTTTGAAACCACCAGCAGCTCTGAGGGTGAAAGATGAGACTTTCTACTCCAGTAAAGATTTACAGTTTTAGAAACCCACAGTGGCAGTTCTACTTTGCCATATAGGGTTACAATGAGTCAGAATTGACTAGATGGTAGTGAGTTTGGGTTATTACACCTCCACTTAATAACAAATCTGATCACAATACCAATCACTTAGTAACACCCCAATCAAACTTTTACTTTCTTAAAGTTCCTCTCAAACTACTCATAAAACTCTCTCTCTCTCTCTCTCTCTCTCTATCTATCTATCTATCTATCTATCTATCTGTCTGTCTATCTATCTATCTATCTATCTATCTATCTATCTATCTATCTATCTATCTATCTATCTATCTGTCTATCTATCCAGTCTTACTTAGCCAGATTCAATTCATGGTGACTACAGATTCAGAATGAAATTTCCCTTCATAGATTTCCAACAGTTGATGTTTAAAAACCTTTTAATTGTGAAATCTTTCACATTTCTTTTTGCTAGGAATCTGCCACTGAGCAGTGGGCATATTTCTGCTTACTTAGGATCCACGCACCTCTGGAATATGGCGACATGAGTCTGAAGATGAACTAATGAGGGGTACCCCCCCAAATAAAATGGAAAACAATTTCTGCTGGTTGGAGCTTTCAGAGTACACAATTTCCCCACTAGGCAAGCATTAAGCAAGTCACTCTCAGTTAGTGCACCCAGTGGTGTTTATTGGGAAGGTTCTGTCTCGTCACAGTGAATTTTTTCGTAAAAGCAATTTCACTCAAACCTCATTTTTTTGGTGATGGCTGATTTAAGAGAACAGCGTGTTGCTGTGAAATTTTGTTTCCTGCTTGGGGGAAATGTCATAGAAACTCTTGTGATATTGAACACAGCTTACATGGAGAGTGCTAGGGGAAAACCTCGAGTGTACGAGTCGTTTTTTTCATTCAAAAAAGGTGAAGTGTCAATCGATGACAAACCTCATTCTGGATTTCTGTCAATTTTCTGAAGAGATAAAAATGTTTATTCATAGTGCATTTAGAGTTCATTCCACCAGGTCATACTGTTAACCTAGCTTTGTATTCAGATGTTTTGAAAAGATAGCATAATAGTGTACTACAAAAAAATGCCCAATTTGTGGCAGATGGTGGACTTGTTTTGCCTCCATGACAATGCACCTGTTCATGCAGCAATCTCAGTGCACCAGGTTTTGGCAAACAACAGCATGCCTCTCTTGCCCCATGTACCTTACTCACCTGACTTACTCTGTGTAACTTGTTTTTGTTTCTGTAAATGAATACAGACAAGAAAGGACAAAGATTTGAAGATGTCGAAGAAATGAAGAAAAACAAAGGAGGTGCTGTTACCCATCCAAACAGATGAGTTTGAAAAATGTTTCCAAGAATAGGATTGCAGATTCTACAAATGTATTAAGTGTGGTGCAGAAACTTTGAAGGTAATAAAGTTATTTTGTAAAAAAGTTTTTTTAATATATAGCTTTGAAAAAAATCCAGGTTTTGGGGTTTCCTATGAACTAGCATCAGACCTATTCCCTTGGTATGGATAGGGCTGGGATGCCTTCTTGATATATAATAAATTCTTAATATAAAGCTCTTTTTTATACATAGATAAATGTGATTTGTTTCTCTAGACAACCTGGCCTAACACACTGAACAAAGCAGTTTTTGATTCAAGAATTCATACACATTTTGTTTCATATCAATGATAGCAGTTCCCACAATGTAACATAATTCATACCATTACTATCCTGTTCCCATTTTCATTATGCCTTCTTTCCTAAGACTTTCTGCCATCAGAACTTTGTCCTTTGTTACATTTTCCCTTTTAATCTCAAACAGTCAATTGTTCTAAGGAGTATGTTTCTACCTACTGTGTTTAACTTATAGAACTGTTTATTATTTGGCTGGAATTGATCCATGGGGGTGGAGTCATTTCCAGCCCACAAGAATGACTAAGACCCATAGTCTCAGAAGTTCCACTGGTTCTTGATCTATCAATAAGTCTGGTCTTTTTAATGACTTTTTGCTTGGTTCTACATTTTTCAGTAATTTTTGTTCTAGATTTTTTTCTATAATCCGATCACCCTTCAATGTGATCTCTTGAACAGCAGTAGGCAGTACTTGCAGAACATCCTTCAACTCTTCCAGGGCCTGCATCGTGGAAGCCACATTTATGTGGTTCATTAGGCCTTTATACTAATTATTTCCCTATATATCTTTGATTTTCTTCACTCTTGTGGATAATACAATTTTATGCATAGAACATTTAAAAACTCACCAAGAAAATTATTGGAACTAATTTAAAGATTCAGCAATATGTAGAGTACAAGATCAACATTAAAAAATCAATCAGATTCTCTAATGAAGAAAACTCTGAAATGGAAATCAAGAAAATATCATTTACAGTAGCCATCTCAAAGATCAAATACTAAAGAATAAATCTAACTAGATATAAAAAAACCTTGAACAGGGAAAACTACAAAGCATTACTACAAACAACCAAAAGATATCTGCATAAAGGGAAGATTATATCTTGTTGATGGATAGGGAGACTTAATATTTTGAAAATGGCAACACTACCACAGATTTCTATAAATGCAATGCAATTCTGATCAGATACCATCATCATCATTCAAACAAATGGAAAACAAATCACCAACTTTATATAGATAGGAAAGGGGCCCAGGTTAACCAGAACACTACGTAAGAAGAAGGATAAAGTAAGATAGCTTTCATTTTCTGATCTCAAAATAACCTTGTACTGATACAATAAGAGGTACAAAGACTAGTGGAACAGAATAGAAAGCCCAGAAATTATCCCATCCATCTACAGAAAACTGTCTGCTCCTTCTTTTCCTTTAAGGTTGCTAACAGTTTGTCGATTTTGTTAATTTTTCAAAGAACCAGTTTCTTTATTTGTTGATTTTTTCTATTGTTCATCTGTTTTCCACTTCACTTATTTCTACTCTTATTTCTATTCTCTCACTGTTGGAGGGATTTTGTTGTTGTCTGTTCTGATTGTTGGAGGTTCTGTGTTAAGGGGGTGACCATGATTCTCTCCTCTCTTTTTCATGTGTAACTTTATTGCAATAACATGACCTCTGATAACCTCGTTTGCTGCGTCCCCGTAGGTTTTGGTATGTTGTGTTATCATTCTCATTAGGTTCTAGGAATTTCCTAATTTCTAATTTGACTATTACCTATTCCTTTTTGAAAAGTGAATTGTTCAGTCACCAAGTTGTTGTCTTTATATGTCGATTCTATTGTTGATTTCCAGCTTAATGGTACAGTTATCTGGAGCATCTTTCCTTTATAAAAATAGTGAGTGATTAGTTTTTCCATCTCTTTTAAGAATCATGATAGAATTTCAATCGATATTGTATCATATTTGTAGATCACATTGGATAGCAGTGGCATTTTCACATGTCATGTCTTCTTAACCAGGAGCATATGGTCTTCCATTTATATAGGTCTCTTGATTTCTTGCTATACTGTTTTTTAGTTTTCTTTTGTATCTCTGGTTATATTTTAACCTAAGTATTTAATACTTTGTTTGGCTGTTGTAAATTGAATTGTTTTACAGATACGTTTAGCAAAATTCCTCTTCGTTGTGTAAATGAATTTTGCTGCTTTTGTATGTTGATCTTATACTCTTCCACTTTGCTTTCAGTTGGGGCCAGTAACTGTATTCCTGAGTCTGGGTTTTTCTATGTATATGATTACATAATCTGATGATAGAAATAATTGTACTTCTTCTGTACCAATTTGGATGTTTTTTTATTTTCCATTAATATTTTATCTTTCTGTTGGGGCCTTCAAATATACTATTGAATAAGAAAGGCAATGAGGTATCTATATTTGGTTCCCATATACAAAGGGATTGCTTTAAATATACAAAAAAAATTGCTACTAGTTTTATAAGAGATGGGGGCTTCCAAAATATCATAGAAAAAATGGAATTGAAATATAATAGAATTTTTCCATGAACATTTTGAATACCCCTATATATTCCCTTTATAAATTGTGCTATTCATGTTTTGTTGAGTATTTTTATCAGGAATTTGGATTTTCTCAAATTCTTTTTCTCCATCAATTCATATGATCATGTAATTCTTTGCTTTCTTATACATTTATGTAGTGAATTATATTTATTGATTTCTGTGATGTTCAACTGCCTTATTTCCTGATATGAATCCCATTTAGTCAGAGTGTGTTACTTTTGATATGCTGTTTAATTCTATTGGTTAGTGTTTTGTTGAGATGTTACCCTATGCTCATGAAACATATTGGCCGGTACCTCTGTCTTTAGTGCCTACCTTTGACATAAGGTTTATGCTTACTTCATTAAGGAATTTAGGTGTACTATCTTCTTTTCTATATTCTGAAGTAGTTGGAGTATAATTGGTTTTATCTCTTCTCAAATGCTTTTTAAAATTCTCCAGTGAAGCCACTTTTGTTTGTGTTGGTAGGTTTTTGTTTTGTTTTAATGACTTGCTCAATGTCTTTATTTATTGTTGTCATGGATCTGGTAATCTTTGCTACCTCAATCTGTGTTTGTTTGAGTGTTTCTAAAACAATAATCTATTTCTAGTAGATTTTCAATTTGTTGGAGTTCTTCATAGCATTCTGTTTATTTTATTTCTTAACTCTTTTTGGTTCTGCTGTAATGTTGACATTTTCTTTCTTATTAATGTCATTTGTACTTTCCCCTTCTTTTCCTTTGCTAGAATCACCAGTGCTTTGTTGATTTTATTTATCCTTTCAAAGAACCAACTACTAGACTTGTTTGTTTTTTAACATATTCTTTTTTGATTCCATTTATTTGTACTGTAGTTGAGATTATACCAGAATGTAGCCTTATTTTTCTGCTCTTTTTCTAGTTAGTGAAGATGTTGGATTAAAGTGTTTATTTAGTTCTTTCTTTTTTGTTGTCCACACTCACTACTGTAATTTGCTCTCTGAGCACTGCTGTTCCTGTGTCCCAAAGGTTTTCTTATGTCGTGTTTTCATTCAACAATAGAAAATGTATCTTTTATTTCTTCTATTACCCAGTAATGTTTAGACAGAGCTTTTTTCCATTTCTAGGTATTTGATTTGACTTTTCCCTTTATGTTCCTAATGTTGATTTCTAATTTTATGATATCCTAAGAATTTTTGTAGAATTTTAATGTTTTAAAAATTGATACTTGATTTTTTGGTCTAACGAATGATCTATTATGAGAATGTTGCCACTGAAAAGCTTTGTCATAGGTGCCCTCAAGGCAGTCGTGGCTCCCAGCACCTTATGCACAACAGACAAAAACACAGCCCAGCCTGGCACTCCCCTCACAATTGCTCTTCTGTTTGATGGTTGAGCCCATTGTTCCAGCCTCTTTCTCAAGTCATCTTGTCTAGGGTCTTTCTCTTTTTTCTTTGACCCTTTATTTTACCACGCATGTATCTACAGGTGTCTATGAGAGAAAGTATATTGATGGGTATTTCAGACTGTGTTTTCTAGAGAAGCAAACCAATAACACACACACATTTACATCAAAGACATGATCCACATGATTGTAGAAGCAGGCGAGTCCAGGTTGTATGAGTCTGTGTGTAGTTTTCTGTTTGTTGTTTGCAGAAAGCAGTGGAGAGGACATTGGCTTCTTGGTGGCTATCATATGTTGCTGTTCAGGTGATGCATAAACAAGGGACGTGGCTTGCTCAGGGAGTGGGGCTGCAAGATCTATAGTTGGATATGATTGTTATCTCCTGCTGGGTGTGGCAAAAAAGTGAAACAACAATAAATTGGGGGAAAACTAGAGGACTGTGTTAGTCAGGGTTCTCTATGGAAACAAAACCAGGAAACTTTTGATGTTTATATATATCCATATATATGGATAGATTTACATAGCACAAAGCAATATAACAGCCAATTAGTCCATACAGCAGTACAGAGGGCTCAGTTAAAATCACTTCCACGGTACAGTCAATATAGTGCAAATCCTTCAATTCACAAGAGCTTCCAGGTTCAAGGTCAAAGAAGTAGACAACTGAGACATCCCTCAGGCAATGCAGGCAAAGTCTGAGCACAGGCAACAAATAGCAGGGCCAGTCACCAACAGTCAGCAGCTCAGATTTGTGAAGAAGGTCCAGATGAAATATCAAACGCAAGCAATGAAAGATGACAGGATCCACCAGTCTCAAGTTCAAGCTATATACCCACTGGCATTGTGGTGAAGCAGGACTCAAAGGAACCTCAAACTCTAGGGATAAGATACAGAGGTTGGCTGTCCCACAGGTAGTGAAGCTCACAAATTGGGGAAAAGAAGCTAGCTAAAACAGCTGCAAGCTGGCCCGATTGCCAGAGAGCAAAAGGGGGTGTGGTGGGGTTGGGCCTTGCCTAGCTATTTATCTTTTTGCCTTCCATTTAAACTGCAACCTGATTAATCCCACAAGCTCCTATTGGCTATGTTGGCACAATAAACCCACCTATCACAGGACATACAAGCAAAAGAAGACCAAGAAATAATAAAGAAAAACTAAAGAGTAAATAAGGGAAGATAAAAGAAGACAATAAGATTTTTAAATACTAGGTAAGTGGAAAAAGAAAGATGTAAAAGAAATGGAGAATAATAAAGAAACAATAAGTATAAGATAAAAAGAATCCCAATGGAAAAGAATAAGCTACAAAGGTAAAAGAAGAGAGAAAATCTGAAAAAAAGGAAAATAGGAAAAGAAAGAAGAAAAAAACACAAGCAAAGGATAAATTTAGTGGATGTAGGGCAAGCAGGTAGTGGTCCTATTGTTCAAGGTGACAACGTGAGACAGAATAATCAGTGTGTGTTGTGAGCTCTGATGACTGAAAAGCTGGGTGTGTGGGGACAGGTAGGCTACCTGATCCTGGATAGAGTTCTTGCTGGTTTGGAGGGTGACTATGGAAATGTACCCGATCTGAGACTACCTGTTCTGCTGGCCCTAGAAACACAAGCATGGTATGTACTGGTGTCTGATCTTAGAGGGAGCATATCTGATTTCAGTGATTGTGTAGGTGGGGGTATACCTATCTGCCACTTATATGAGGGTGGGAGATTGCCATGCCTCTTGTCCCAGGAAAGGGTGGGAAATAGTGGGGAATCGCTTCTTCCTGGTCATTACCTACTTATGTCCAGTTACCTGTGTGGGTGCTGACATGGTTCTGTGCAAATAGAATTTGTGATAATATTATTGACCCAGAATTGTGATGGAAAAAATTCAAAATTGCCAAGTGACGTCAGACCAGTTGACAAGTCAACATTCCATTTTTCTCCTTGCTTGTTCTTTTCATTCACTTTCTTCTTCTAGCTGGTATTTTATCCATTTCTCTACCTTTAACATGAACATTCATGTATATTTCATTTTGTTTCTCAGATCTTTGTTGTGGAGGGTCTTTGTCGTTTGTTTATCTAATAGAGCATCTTGCTGAACTACCAATGGCTGAATTTGAAAGAGGGCATCATAAGACCTTTCTACTGAGACCACTTTGGATGGACTGGAACTTCTATCCTTCTGATTAGCCGGTGAGTGGGTTAATCTTTTGCATCACTCAAGGATCCTACCATTAACTAAAATACCCATAATTCTCAGGGTGCATGCTAAATTAATCCACCTAAGCATGTTTGGTCATAGGAGTTTTTCAGTGTTATCTATGTATGCCAGGCATTTGCTTATATCTAGAGAGATCTACAATCCTGCAACGAAAGCAGCAAGTTGTCAGAGAGAAAGGGATGGAGTATATTCACTCGGTGCCAAGAAACTAGCAAGTATTTAAAGAAAATACTGGATGAATGAGTTAAGACCTAAAAACCGAAAAGAAAAAAAAAGACCACACCATCACAACAAAACTAAATCGACAATATTTGCCAAACACATTATAATCTGATTAAGGTTGGGTTATTCTTTAATATTTAAGTGAGAGAAAAAAGAAAAAAAGAAAGAAAAAGGAATTACCGGTAATTCCTAGTAAACTTTGGAATTTAAGAAAATGAAACTCTATTCCAGAAAACCTCACCCGTAAAATGTTATAAAATTCTGTGAAACAATAACATGAGTCACCAGAGAACACATAAAGCTTCTCCTTCACTTGTAAGGTTGATCTGTTAAAATTTTGCTCTAATCAAATTATCAAATTGTGTTCTTTTGAGCACAGTGGAAAAAAAATTAGACTTCAGGTTTTAATCATCACCCATTGTTATAGGGATTGTGCTTAAATTGTCTTTCAGTCTAACCCTGACTTCCTGTTAGTTGGGGATGATCTCTGGACCTGAGTTTGCTGCAGTCCCTGGTTCCACTTCTGATTCTTCTTAGTGGCCTGCTTTCCCAGAGTGTGCATCCATGTGGTTTATCATACTGACATCTGGTGGTGAGATGCTCTGCTCCCAAACGCTCCATCCAGCATCAAGCTCCACCTCCAGTCATACTCCACTGCATCCGCGAAACATTTGCTGAGGAAGGTCATGGTGATTTGAATTTCTGATTTCCATTCCTTATTCCCAGAGCTACCCCTGTGAGTCACCAATTTTAACTCATTTTCCTCAACCTGCGGGGAGTTCTAAAATTTTCTAAAAGCTAGGGCCTCATAATGCAAATTTATTTGTCTGTGGTATACAGAAGCACTTGAATTTTACATATATGTAACTATCAATTCTATGTCTTTATTATTTTACTACTTAACTAATCTAACTGAATGTTATGAATATTCATCGATGAAAACTACCTTAGAAGTTTAAGTGGAGAGCAAATGTTTTGAGAATGATGAGGGCAATGAATGTACAAATATGCTTTACACAATTGATGTATATATGGATTGTGGTAGGAGTTGTATGAGCTCCTAACAAAATGATTTAAAAAAAGAAAAAAAACCAACTTAGAGGGAAATTCATTATTTATGTCAAAATGTAAACAAAACTGAAACTAATGAATATCTGTCAAGTATACTTATAGTACAGATTTTGTTTAGAAAATATTTTATTGATATTTATAACAAAGATTTCAAATCATAGTTTTTCCCTCTGATGATTTCCATGGAAAACTCAGTGCATATCATTTAGATAATATTCACTAAATGAAGAAGTCAAATGACTTTTTTATAATTGTAGGTTCTAAATTAGTATTTAATTTTATAATCGTCTTTGAAAGATTTAAGCATTAGTTCATCAAGTCCACAAAACACTACGTGATCCTGCACAACTCTCCCCATTCTTAAATGTTCCTTCATAGGCATTTTATAATATTACTCTCATAACATAATACAAATATATCAAAACATACTGGGCAAATGTATAACATTTATAAATATATATGCATATAAATATATTATTCTACATAGTATTTATTTTTTAAAAATGAACATTCAAAAGCTTACACTAGACTACTCATCACCGTCAAGTCAGTTCTGACGTATAGCTGCTCGACAGGGCAGAGTAGAAGTACCCCTGTGAGTGTCCTTGGCTGCAAGTCTTCCTGGAGTAAGAAGCCTTGTCTTTATCTAACAGATTGACTGGTAGTCTCAAACTGCTGGCCTTGTGGTTAGCAGTCCAACACATAACTACTGTGTCACCAGTGATCCTCTAGAATAGATCGAGTAGAACAATAGTCACTAATTCCTTGCTGGGCGTGCCATTTTAGCAATAACTGACTTGGCCTTGGTAGTTGTTTGTCAGGGTTTCTCAGGCTCAGAGGGGCAAGTAAGGATAGTGCTGAAGGGAGGGCCCGGGTTAGCTGGTTCCCAATATGTTGTGCATTGGGCTGCTAACTGTATGGTCAGCAGTTCAAAACCACCAGTCACTCCATGGGAGAAGCAGGGCTTTCTACTTCTATAAAAAAGTTACACTCAGAAAATCACAGGGTTGTTTTATGTTACCCGACTGGGTCGCTATGAGTCAACATCGACTCGATGGCAATGAAAAGCGAATGTAGTTTTACCAAGAAAACATGTTTACATCAACTTCTTTCTGTCTCTTTTATTACTGAAGGGGCCCTGATGGCATAGTTAGATACTCCTTGGGTGGCTAAATTCAAGGTCAACTGTTTGAATCCACCAGCTGCTCTGGGGAGAAAAATAAGGCTATTTATTCCCATACATGTTTATGGTGTCAGAAATTCAAAAGGGGGCAGTTCTACTCTAATCTACAAGGCCACTATAAGTCAGAATCTGCTAGATGGCAGTGAATTTAGTTTTAGTTTTCATTAAATTACTGGAAAATCCCTCACCCAAGGGTTCTTACCTAGTCCAAAAAAGACATGATACACTCAGGGTGCGGTGTAGCATTGATGAAACACACAACTTTCCTCTAGTTCTTAAACACTTCCTCCTCCCCCACTGTCATGATCCCAATTCTACTTTACAAACCTAGTTAGGCCAGAGGATGCACAGTGGTGCAGATAGGAACTGAAAATACAGGGAATCCAGGACAGATGAACCTCTCAGGACCAGTGGTGAGAGTGGTGATACCAGGAGGGAGGAGGGAATGGGGGCTAGAAAAGGGGAACCGATTACAAGGATCTACATATAACATTCTCCTTGGGGGATGGACAACAGAAAAGTGGGTGAAGGGAGGGGTTGAGTAGCGTAAGATATGATAAAATAATAATTTTTAAATTATTAAGGGTTCATGAGGGAGGAGGGAACAGGGAGGGAGATGGGTGGGGGGAAAGAAAAATGAGGAGCTGATTCCAGGAGCCCAAGCAGAAAGCGAGTGTTCTGAGAAGGATGAGGGCAATGAATGTACAAGTGTCCTTTACACAATTGATGCATGTAAGGATTGTGATAAGAGCTGTATGAACCCTAGTAAAATGATTAAAAAATACCATTTCAGCACCAAAAAAGGCATGCTATAACTCGTGATACAAATTATCTTCTAAACTACATCATTGTCTTCTTTCTTAATTTTAGATCTTGTGGACTAGTGCACTAGTGTCTCTGCAATTCTTAAATATAGGCATCAATAAGGCCGAGTTCTCTGTAAAACATCTAGAGATTTTGATAGAACAGGTCTGAAGTGGACCTTTTAATATGCATTTTTAAATTTCCCAGGTGACTTGACAAAGGGCCACAGACACATTTTAAGTAACTGTATATATGCATGGTAAGAAAGAAAAAAATCAAACCCACTGCTGTAATCAGTTATGACTCAAGGTGACCCTAGAGGACAGTGCATAGCTGATGTGTGGGTTTCAGAGACTGCAGCTCCTCCCATGAGTAGACTTCCTCAGTTCTCTCTCATAGACCCTCTGGTGGTTTTCAACTGCGGGCCTTTTGCTTCTCAGCCCAATGAGTAGTAACTACACCACAGGGCTCCAAGAAAGAAAAGGAACTGAGCAAAGGAGGTAAGTCAGTGTGTTGTTCCAATGTCAAAGTCATCCCCAAGTATTCTAAAATTGGTTTTCATTATCCAGTGCAGCTCTGTAGTTAGTGGCTATCTGAAGACAAAGACTGGCTGCAACGTGTCAGAGGAAAAAGAGACTGTCAGATGGCCCTCCTTGCTTCACTGCTCATTTGACCACGAGGCCAGAGTCGTGCCATCGTTGCTGGGGGGTTAGTGCAATCACAGGTTCCTGATTGGCATGTTCCACGGGAACAATAGGCCATTAATCTTAGCTGAGTGCGCACTTTGCTGCCACAAAGCTCCTTTTCCATTTTAGTCCATTCAGAAATGGTAAAGATAGCAGCCTCGGCTGTTGATGGGAAGAGATCACAATCGCCAGATAGGAGCCTAGAGATATTAACACATGGATCAAACTTGATATTCTAAAACTTGTTCTAGGTTGGTTGTTGGTATAATAAAAAAAGTCAAATGATTTTGGGGTTTCTTTCTTCCTTTCTTCCTAGCAGTCTGACTTGAGGTGATTTGTAAAGATTCCATTAATTCACCTATAAATGGGGATAATCCGGTCTGTCATGCAGAGCCATCTTGGGGACAAAGGAGCTGGAGAAGAAAGAAATATTTAGCTAGCGGCATAAAAAATGCACATGCAGTGAATTTTTTCCCTCCCCCGCCTCAATTTGTTTGCGCTGATCTCATTGTGAACCTCTCTTCTCAGTGTCTGCTTGTGTGCAAATATCTCTTTTTCTCTTCTTCTAAAATATGACCCCCATGTGTCCACAGTTTCCACAAACTCTAGGAAATAACCTGTATGGAAAAGAAAATTGAATAGTGTCCATTTCTAGAAAGGAGAACTTTGGATACTTCTTGTTTTCCCCTTGAGCAGCACTTGATTTCCATTTTGATTTCTTTTCAGTGAATATTCAAATAAAACACATCATTTTATAGCCATTGAGATCTTCAAGCTTTACTTGGATCTCACTAGAAAATCATTAACATTAACTTAAATATAATTTTGGAACGCAATGCATGTCTGCGTCATGATGAAAGGTGACATAACGGGTGGCAGCAGTTCAAAACCGCCAGGCTCAGGCTGTGTTTTCTACACCCACAAAGAGTTTCAGTCTCAGAAACACACAGGACCAGTCGACCCTGACCTAGAGAATGCCTACGGATCTGAATCGGCTGGATGGCAGTGAGTTTCGGTTTTGGCATCCAGGGGGAAAGTACTGCTGGCTAAATAACACTGTATAAAAACGTTTTATTCTGCTAAAAAGAATCACGTGTTAATTAAAACTACCAAAAAACATTGCAAATTTTTCCAATTGGAAAAAAAAGTTGTTTAAAAACTTCACACTGTAAAAAAGTTGAGCTCTAGTATAAACCCTGCTCTATGAGCAAAATTGGAGAGGCAGTGAATTTCTCTTAGGGTCTTTTCAGATGAATTTAGTTGCTTACATGGAAACAATTTTACCTGAAGACAGTTTCACTTTCTGAATTTATTCTGTCCAATTGACTTTTCAACCTGAATTTATAACATTCTTAATAAAATGGAGATTAAGATAATAATATTTAAGATAATAAATAATTACCTGTTAGAATGAAACATACATGACTTCATGTTTTGATGAGCAAAAACCACTGTAAGATGTTTTGGAGGGTCTGGTAATAACGCATTACTGTAGTTTACAAACTTCCAATGAAAAACAAAGCATTCTCAACAGAACTAACACAAATGCTAGAGTGTTCTAAAATAAAAAAATAATATGAAATAACTAAATTAGAAATTGGAGCAGCAATTCTAAATCCATTGTCAGAATAAACCTAGTAGAACCCTGAGTATCAAGAGAACACCAAGAAATGAAAGAAATTTTAACAGTTAAGTTGAAGTATGAAATTGGAGAGAGGTATTAGCACAAAGAAGTAAAAATCAGCTGTAGTATTGTAGAAATGCTCTAATATTCCTTCATCTGGGAGTCACTCTTGTTATTGTGCATCACTGGTTCAATTGTAGGCAGCCAGCTCGTCCACAGACTCTCATTTTTAAATCTCCTGTGATTGGTCAGTGTTTATGGAAGAGACAGTACAAAGAGATAGTGCAAAGAGATCAACATTGATTGAACACTGGCGGTTCGCTTTACTTCCATCACCACCTACTGTGCACCCAGACCTGCATCCGCCCCTGAGGTGACTTCTCAGCTGGGACCTGTTCCTGCTGCGGAGATACCTCCAACTGCCTGGCGACTCCAGCGCCGTCGCTGCCTCCAACACCAGCTCTGAGCTGGCTTCTGACCCGCTGGCAGGGAAGGCTGATGGCACCTGAGCCCTGCCTGCGCCAATGGAGCTGACAGGTTTGGAGCCAGCTTCCAGCTGGTGAATGCGCCATTCAATTAGCAGGGTTTTGTATACATTAGGAAATTAAGCACAAGTCTGGCCAGCAGCGTCGCTTCATCAAAAATCAAATATGTAAAACTGAGTCTGTTGGAAATGTAGGTAGATGCAACATGGAAAGAATAAAATACATCTGCACAGCCAGTCCTGCCATGTCACGTAGCGTCCACGTACAGCCTTGGCAATCGGACTTAGATGACTTGCACATTGAGCTTGCACGCCTAAGTTGCAAGGAGTAGAGTTCACTGATCCGACTCAGTGTTCTCCTAAGGACCTTTTGTTTCACTTAGCAAAGCTGTATGGGGAATTGTAGTTTATCTGTTTGACTCAACAGTCATGATACTGTACACATCATCTAGTTTACTAAGATATTTGGCAAGGTAATTACGTGCATATGAATTAAGTAGACTAATACTGCACACATAATATAGTAATGCATTATAAAGATACACTGTTATATACATAAAAGCAAAGAATGCCCCCTCAAACAAAATCAAAACGGAACCTACTGCCATCAAACGGATTCTGACTTATAACGACCCTAGTTAGGGTTTCTGAGGCCTTTTAAATCTTTACAGGACCAGACAGAGGCTGGTGAGTTTAAACGGCCAACCTTGTGGTTAGCCGTCTGTTCTTTACCCAACAGGGCTCCGTATCGGCTGTGCGTACTCTGTACTGACCACAATTGGTGTTTGCTGAGCTAACACGGGGCTGAGCATGCCTGGGGGCTGTTGCTGGTGACGTTCCATACTGTGTAAGATATTCCAATTACATTAAAATCTGTGTGCACATAATACACTCCACAGCAAATTCTTTCCTTATCTATTTTTAATTTCTGATTTCCCCCCAAACCTTTGTGTAGGTACTTCTCTACCCTGAGTTGCACACAATGTAACCCAGAGCGTCAGGACCAATCACATCACTGTTCTCAACTTCTTCATAGCGTCCTGCTGGAAGTCTCAGCTCAAATGGACGGAAGCCTCAGTTCGCCTCCAGTGATGAACTGTCCGCACCAGTGATAAAATCCGCTCCTCAAATGCCTAAAGGAACTGTGCAAGGGGAAGTATTGACTCCCGTCCATGTGGAAGTGTTGGCTTCCAGTGCACAGATATTCTTCTTTGTATGCAAAATTCCTTTTATCATGTAAATCATTCAGTGTTTGGTCATCTCTTCAGCGCTCTTAGCAAGCTGTGAGGTCTGCAAAGAATTTATAGGACCCCCTACCAGTGAGCCTCTTCTGCACCTGTTCTCCTCCTCCCTCCAGTCTCCCGGTCCACTCCCTTTCCTTCAACTGCTCCTTGTAGCTCAGCACCGACCACTTCATCTGTTAGTTCCTCAGAAACTACCTCTAGGAGGTCTTCAGTGTCTGGATCATCTGCTTCAAGTTTTGAGTTGCTGTTTACCATGTCAACAACTATTCTATAAATCCTTGCAAGTTCATCATCCTTTTCAGATCTCTTAAAGGTATGCACATCATGTTTTTTCTATATACCATTTATGCATCTTTGGTCACACTATCCTAATCTCAATCAAGGTACTCCTACCAGAATTGCATCGGTGACTTATCATTTCCAGCAACAGCACCCCCCATGGACCATAAGTGGATTGAAGAGGTGGTATGTGGTGGAAAGAATACCAGTTTCATGTTGGCTGGAGATCTCCAAAGAAATGAAGATGTCCTGCAAGGTGACCTGCAGTTAGAAACAGGTGTGCCTGCCTCCGAGGGGCACTCATCATTTCCCTGGCATACCAATTGAACAGGGCACACTCAAATAGTCTGTGAGTTCTGCAGGACTTCTTATTGCATCTATACTAAATGGGTAATCATGTTTGTTAATCTGGAAAGCCAAGGTGAGGCGTTCACTACCGAAAATGGCAATTACATAGAACCAGCAGTATTACCTCCTAGCAACACGATCCCTCTGTCTTTAAGATCCTGACAGCCTGACACCGATTTGGCCTCTGTGTTTGTCTAGACTAGACTAGAGAAACAAATCCATGGACACACATATGTGCGGGAAAGAGAAATTGAATGCTGAGGAAGCATCCCAGTCCAGGCAAGTCCAAGTCCATAAGTCTGATATTAGCCCATATGTCTGACACCAATCTATAAAGTCCTCTTCAGACTCATGAAACACATGCAATGATGCTGAATGCAGTATGACCACAGGCCAATGAGTAGAAAGTCTCTGGTTCCAGTGGTGTTGTAAGCATCTCAGTGCTGACAGTGGTCTCCATATGACTTCTCCCACTTCAGAGGTCTAGTTGCATCAAGGTAGGTCCATCTGGCTTCTTCAACTTAGGGCACTAGCGTAGTTCCTTGTGTCTTGTCAGCTGCCATGTCTCCCAGGGAGTGAGCAGAGAGAGTCTCCCGTCTCCAAGGAGACATTACCAGATTTCCCAGAATTCTCAGGAAAAAGCCAAACCCACAGATGCCTCATTGGTTATGATCCAATTGACAGACTAGACTCCACCCCTACATTCTTAATCCTCTCAAATTGACAATTATATAACTACCATAGCCTCCTTATGGATTAAAGTCCTCCCAGCCACTGCATGTCCTTAGCCACACTATTTTGGGTATGCAATTTCTTTTCTGCCCACTTATATCAACCCAGTCCTCTGAGGAGACAATCATATTCTTTGACATGAAGAACCTTCATTCCAGTTGGAATCTTGTAAGTCCGCCTCCAGAAGCAAAGTCAAATCAGGACAGGCTGTCCATAAAGTCTGTAGCAATATGCACCAGTTCACAGGCTCAAAAATCTTCTCTTCGTCTGGTCAACTCAGTGTGGGCTGCCTCACTTAGCCTCACCAGGTGTCCATTGGTCGCCTTGCCTTTAGACCAGTAGTACTCAACCTGTGGGTCAAGACCCTCTGGGGGTTGAATAACCTTTTCACAGCGGTTACCTAAGACCATCAGAAAACACATATTTCCAATGGCCTTAGGAACCGAGACACCGCTCCTCTATCCATCTCCAGGCGGGTCCACCCACATGCAAGTACACCCACATATGAGCACCCGGCATGAAGATGGTTACCCATGCTACACCATGCTTCAAGACAAAATTTCATCTATTTATAATTAGAAATAAATATTTCAAAATATATAATTACATATTATTTTGTGATTAATCACTATGCTTTAATTATGTTCAATTTGTAACAACAAAAATATATCCTGTATCCAGATATTTATATCACAATTCATAACAGTAGCAAAATTACAGTTATGAAGTAGCAAATAATTTTATGGTTGGGGTGTCACCACAACATGAGGAACTGCATTGAAGGGTTGCAGCATTAGGAAGGTTGAGACCACTGCTTTAGACATAGCCCCATCACAAATTCTCAACAACTCTAGCCCCCTTAGGCTAGGTCATGAACATGAGACCAGTCAACCCACTCTTGTATTCTCCTCTAGTTCCTGTAAAGCCATGTCCACAGGTGTCAGTGGCCAAACTCAACCTAACCTGTCTCTGTACTGCTGTATTTCTCCCACTTTTACTCAACAAGTAGATCACCTAGTTGCCACTTCAACTATTTATGAATATTTTTATCCAATAATTCATTGTCAGTATTTATGCACATAATACTGTAAATACATATACTCATAGCTAATCCTGCTACTTCCTATGATATTTCTGAAAGAACGATAGGACATGTAACCTATAAATGCCATTCATTTAATGTTAATGAATGTCACATTTGTCTCAAAATTATTTTAAGAAGAAAAATATTCTCTGAGCTTAGGGATGTGAAAGAAACCACAACCTTATATATGTTAATTATTTTTAAAGTTTAGGATACAGTTTGAAGAATGTAGATATTATTGAAAGTAGTTAAATGGCTTTGAGTAAAGCTTCAGAGAATCTTGTAGCTCTCTATACTTCCTTCATTGCAAGAACAAGAATCTTTTGCAAGTTGGTTGGATGAACATAGGCCTGAGGGATATCTTTTTAGTGTCACTTCATGTCAAACCAATACATTAAAACTAATGCTCCAAATATCTAACCCATCCAAGTGAAAAACATTTACAGAAGTAAAAAGCAATGTAGTTTTACTATAAAGTAGTTTCAAAGTAACAAGCATGCCATGGTTAGTTAGTCATGTGAATATTTGGAATAAATGAAAAGTTAATGAAATGGAAACATCTAAGAAAAAGAACCTGGATATGCTCAAATCTCTACAAATTTACAATGCTGATTTTTAAAATAACATCGACTCATGTCAATCAACACGCAGAATTAGTAGTTAATAGAAAAGAAAGAGTCCAAAAATAAAAATAGATTTATTTTCTATCACTTTGTTTTTACAGTTTCTCCCTTCATCCATTCTGAGAAGAGATGGGGGCCGCACTGAACATCTGCAACCCCATCTGTCCACTGGCGTGGGGGCAAGATTGATTGATGGCACACTGGAACGCAGACTCGCAAATGTGGCCCAAGGCCAGCTTCCCCTTATTTTGACAATGGAACACTCTAGGTATTAGCATTGAGGGTTTTCTGGATTGGGGGAAAGGCGGCAGCTTTTTTAATCAATGTGGAGAATGAGAACTGGTGAATTAATACGTGGTACTTCATATCCATCGGTCCCCAAGCAAAGTAGATCATCGACCCATGAAACAGTAGCCACACATGAGAACAGGAAAAGTGTTTGTGAGAGCTGGCTGATTCTATTATCCTGGGACCACCACTTGGACATTCTCAAAGCTCTGCTTTGTCTGCTGTGATCATGTTTTCTTTTGTCTTCTCAGAAGTTTAAGTTCTCCTATTGTTAAATTCCAAATCACAAATGAAAGTATAAGAAGACATGGTGATTTCTTGAGAGGGTCTTAAAGCAATATGATCGTCAAGGCATGGTATCTCTCACTTCTCGTTGACTTCCAAAATACGCTAGACATTTCTTTTCCACTCACTAACAGTTTGTCATGAACTGTCACTCAATGCAGACTAACAATATTATAATAAAATAACATCTGATCAGAGTTCAAATGATCAAAATATTGCTGGAATCAAACAGAAGAAGACATATATGTATAAACTCTGAACATTTTAAAAAATTACTGCTACTGCTAATAATCATTGAAAACATAGGAAAAAGAAGGGGGAAACAGTGTTTATTCACTACCTTTACTTCAAATTCTGACAGCACAACTAACTTTCAGATTTTAAATGCCAATGATAACAACTTAGGATAAACAAAAACTGAAGTTCAAAACATTATATATGTATATGCACATGCATATGTATATATATGAAGTACTAGGTAGGAAAATATACATAGTTAAATATGAATTGTAAACAAAACTAAATTGCTGCCATCAAGCTAATTCTGACTTATGACAACCTTATAGGATAGGGCAGATAGATCTGTCCCTGTGGGTTTCTGAAACTGCAACTCTTGATCAAAATAGAGGGCATCATCGATCTACTTAGAAACGGCTGATGGTTTCAAACTACTAGTCTCGTGGCTAACAGCTGATATGTAACCCACTATGTCACCAGGTCTTCTTAATATGGAATGGCATTTAATAAAGTCTCTGGAAATCCTCCAACATAAAGCATTATTTTAACAACCCTACAGGTGACATCTAATTACTGATGCCATTTGACAAGTCTATAAACACTGACTTCTCAAAGTCTTGGTGACATTGTGGGTTAGGCATTGGACTGCTAACCACAAGCTCAGCAATTTAAAAAACCACCAGCTTGTGGCTCCGTGGGAGAAACATGAAGCTTTCTACTCCTTTTTCCCAATGGGGGCAGTTCTACCCTGTCCTATTAGGGGTCACTGTGGGTTGGAACTGACTTGATGGGAATGAGGTTAAGGTTTCTGTTTGTTTAGTTTTTCAGGCATGAGTCATATAAGGTAAATTAAGTAAACAACTAATATTAGCTGGATTTTTGTAAAATTATTTTAATTAATTATTGTAAAGAAGGGAAAACATTGGGCCAGAATTATATAATTATCTGTACTTTGAATAAGCCTACATAAATCTTCTATGTAGTAAAAATTTTAAATGTGTTCCATAAAGGTGGAAAGGTGAGATACTGAGATAGAATACGTTCCACTTCAGTACTTGAAAAATACCAGGATGATGTTATTGCAATTACTTTTTGTAGACATTGTTTTCCCATTTCAGTTTTCCTGATAAAGTTAATCATACAACATTCATCATGCATTTAAAAGGGAAAATAGCATGATTCACTTGGAAAAGAGAGTTTGATGATTCGCATGGACAAGACACACCGTGACAGTTTCTGCCAGGTAGACACAGAATCTGCAGCACATTTGGTGTACTGTCTTCTTCATACTCTGCACATAAGGCAAAATATACAGAATTTTGAGTAGGTTTTAATTATATTCTCAAACTTTGAAAGCCATGCAGCTTTTATTTAAAAATGAATAATGAGAAGGCAGAATTTGTCTCCATTTATAGGATTAAGACATGGTTGGTTTTAAAACAACTACAAGTGAATTGTTCACATACTGATGAAATTTAAATTCTTATTTAAAAAATTCATCCATAAGTTTTTAGTGATAACCTACACAAATAAAAACAAAGAAGATAATTGATGTATTAATGATATTATTTCATCAAGACTTTATTTTTTTGGCTTGAAGTGTCAAGATTTACTATCAGATATTTTTAAATGAGTTGATGATAAATATTTATAATGTTATACTAAGTATATCTAAAATCCAGTAGAGTCTATAACAAAGTCAAATAAGTAGACAAAGGGCAAGAAAGTAAGAGAAGAATGGCGCCTGAGGTTTAAATCAGAATAGAAAAATAGTGAATTTGGTGAGATGTAGACAATCACTTATGACGGACCTTTAGCCATAGTCCTTTTTCACGATGTGTTGTAAATACTAATCTCTATGTTCGTGATTACATCCCCATGTGGGAGTAGTTCACGGTTACAGCATCATGATACAGTGGAATGGATTCTCAATCTTCACCTTAGCAGAGGATGTGACTCAGGTCATCATCCTTTGCTGCTGAAAGACAAAACCACACTTCCATCAAAACCTAAGCTTTGGTGACCTCAGCTTCTTGAGTGAGCAGTGTTAGAAGCAAGAAGAACTACACAGGCTTTCAGGCACTTTTTTCTCAACAGTTTCACTGGCATATAATTCCCATACTGTATAATTGGATAGCTTGATGACATCAAGAAGAGTTGTACAATCATCACCACGATCCATTTTAGAATGTTCTGGTATTCATTGTTCTAGCTTCCCATTTCTTCACCACCTGCCTTGACATCTCCCCAAGGAACCCTTAATCCAGCTAGTGTCTCGATAGATTACCTCTCCTGGGTTTCATATACAGAAAAACATTTAAAAAGAAATAAAATGTGAAAATTCCAATACTAGTAGCAATCACAAATTAAAACTGATTTAAACCCCAATCGAACAGAAAGTAGAAATATGAAAAACTAGAACAAATTTAAATGGATCAAAAGGCAGATCAAATGATAGTGTGTTAAATTTTAACGTGAAATAATCCAATGATCTGCATTCTGCATGATAGCAAGGCTATCCACATCCCTGGTTCATGGTCAGAGGGGATTCACCAAAAGCTTATTAATCCATGTGTATTTCCCCTGCACTTCTTCAAAAAATTTTTAAAAACCCAGAAATTGCTTTAACATCATTAAAATGATATTACATTTTTACCTAATTATATCTGCTATATTTAACTTTGCAATGCTTTCTATCTGATAAGACTATTAGCATCCCTCAACTATGATTGGAAGAGATTCACCAGAGGCTTTATGTGAGGACACTGCAGATGGCTTTGGGGCCTCCACTGTCATCAACAGCCTTCTACAAACCACATGTTCACAATTTAAGCTCTAATACAACTCCTTCCTTTTTATTTGGATTATAGTATTTATAATCCTTGTATTACACAGACTGGTGTATTTTTCCCCCCAAAGACTTATTTATGCCTCACTTAGACAGCTGCTTGTTTGAACACAAACCTTTAAGGTCCCAGACACTATATTTTTGGACAGCCAGGTACCATTTAGTTTTTTTCACCACACTTTATTTACTCTAGCAACCATATCTTCAATGATCTCTTCAGGAGGGTGAGCATCAACCAGGGCCTTGTCATGGAACTAATTTTTCTTAAATTGGGGCAAAATTAATTGCAAGCATTATCAATTACACCTCTGGGGCATCACTTCCACTGCCAGCATGTCAACACTAAGTCATAGTATAATTGCCTCCTGGGAGCCTCTGAGACTACGCGTCTTCATAGGAATAGGAAGCCGCATGTCTCCCCTGAAAAATTGGCTGGTGGTTTTGAACTTCTGACCTTTCATACTTCTAATAATTGATAATGTCATCAGATTAGCCAATAATTAGAATTTAAAATATTGTTGAGCAAAATAAATCATACAAGTATAGGACACCTATGCACCATAATACATGAATTGTTGATTCATACAGATTAAACTCCTAAGTGACTGGACACCATTTACACAATGGAAGAGCCCCTCCCCATCAGATTAATACAGATCATAATGCAGCAAGGAGGACATTAAAATAGTATATGTTACATGGTAGTTCTGGACCACCATTGATTGGGTATCCTCAGAATAAAGAGATTTGAATCAAATTCCAAAGTACTATGCCCTTGGGCTAGCAATCATATGCTACTCATACTGGGGAGTTTCAGCTTTTGTTCAATGGCTACAGGTGGGTATGAGATAAAACCCAATTCACTTAGTGGGGTTTCCACATTGAGTCCTTCTGGTGTGACCTATGAAGGATGTTGTGGACCTCAAGAGGACAGAGCCTAAAATCCCAATGGCTCTTTGCACATGGAATGGGCCACCAAGGGCCTCATCGAAACTAGGTCAAAATGTCCAGTTAAGAACCTAGTCCAAGCACAATATCTCCTTATGTTGCACACAAGGATTGTTAAGTATATTTTGCCCCCTACAGGAGGTTGCATCTCCCTGTTTCCTAACAACAGAGATGTAATGGCCTTCTCTGAGACCTTTACATCTTGACTTTCCAGGATGCTTTCCTTATCCCCCTGGTGGGAGTGGCTCTTGGATTGGGATGACCTTAGTGTCATTTGTATGGCAGCAACTGAATGATCTCTCCCTCTCCCCACATCTTGAAAAACTGACCCTAGCTGGGGTGAGGTCTCCTCTGTCAACGTGGTTTTTAAGATATACATTTAGAGGGGTGAGATATGTTTAACAGATGCTAAATAAGTTCTCTACCCTGGTGCTTACTTTCAGACATTTTGGACTCTGGATATGAAATTTGGCTTGCCTCTGATGACTTCCAGTTCTTGGAAATTGAGTTGCAGTCTATCACCTAACCCAATTTCACCAGCTTCCACAGACACATCTTACCTTTAGATTTGGGAGTTAGCAGCACCTACAACCACGTGAGCCATTCATTGCTTTAAGGCTTCATGAGTACTGTAAGAATATGCCATAAATTGCTTAATCCAGGGATGTAAGGGAATAGATTTAGGGGAATTGGGGTGGTTAACTTCTGAGAAAATGGAACAGTATACATTTTGGAAAAATTGGACATTTGAGACATCTTTAAGCTCCACATGCTTGGGAATACTCTGGTATTAATTCTGCTGAAAGAAATGATTACCACCTTTCAGAATGAACTGAATTGAATGTGAGTCAATTCCGTGGTATTGATAAATTCATGTACAAAACTAATTATGATGTGTTCATTTTTACAAGAATGTAATTGTATTCTTCAAATCACTGTTTTGCCATTTATCAATTACTGTATATACTCGAATATAAGCCTACCTGAGTATAAACTGAGGTACCTAATTATTACCTGGGAAACCAGAAAAACTGATTGGCTCGAGTATAAGGCTAGGGTGGAAAATGAAGGCGCTATTGGTCAGTTTCAATAATCAAAACAAATGAAAATAAAATTACTAAAAATTGAGACATCAGTGGGTAATGTATTTAAATATTGACTTTAAATTAAAAACATAAATAAAAGGACAAGTCATTTAACATTAGTAAATTAGCACAGTAAGTGGAAAATGGGCTCAACAAAAACAATAAGGTATCAACAATGATACCTTAAGAGTACTATTCCCTGAGCTCAATCAGCAACCAAGATAACATGTAAAGCGTTAAAATACTTCAAAACTGCATTCCTCATCATCATCCATATCCAATGCAGAGCTTCAGTTGGTGTGAGGTCATCATAGATGATGTCCTCACTGAGATCGCCATCATCACCATCACTGCTGTCATTTTCATACAAAGCACAGTCTTCATTGCCATCCCTAGCATTACTAATACTACATTTCTGGAAGGCATGTCGCACCATGTCTTCTGGAATGTCTTCCCATGCATCTCCAACCCACTTTGCTATTAACTCTATGTCAGGCTTCATGAGATTGCCTCCTTTTGTTAGTCAGGCTTGACCAGATGACATCCATTCATGCCACATCCTTTGCACACAGTCTTTCAAAGGCTTATTCAAAGATACATCCAGAGGCTGCAGTACAGATGTAAGTCCACCTGGAATAACGGCTAAAGTAACTTTACGAGATTTTGCCAATATTTTATGTCACCCGATAGGTGGGCTCTGAACATATCTCAAACAAGTATCGATGGCTTTTTCTTTAAGTCTGCTCCTGGTCGTCGGTTCCAAATTTCTTCCAACCACTTTTTTGTTCCGTCTTCATCTATCCAGCCTTTAACATGTGCATGCACAGTAATTCTTGGTAGGAAATTGATCTTTTTAGGCAAGGTCTTTCTTTTAAAAATAATGACAGGACGCAGCTTAGTTCCATTAGCCAAACATGATAGAACAACTGTAAAGTGTTTTTTTTTCATTTCCAGTGGTTTTGAGAAAAATGGGGTTTTCTCCTAAACTTGCCACAGTTCTGTTGCTTGGAAGATCAAAAGTCATGGCAGTTTCATCCATATTCCCAATATCTGCCAGGTCATATTTATAAATCCTTCTTTGTTTTATAATAAATGACTGAAATGACATACTTTTTCTTCAAGATCTTGTGGTAATTTCTGGGAAATCTTTGTTCTTTGTCTCAAACATAGTAGGCCAAACCTATTCATGAAGCAAATACATCATCCTGCTGACAGCAAATTTTTCAATGCCTAGTGCTTTATATTTGTCATCCTTAGCCATTTGTAGAGCACGTATGTGGATTCCCATGCATGTTACACAGTAACCATTTTGACGACACTCCATAACCCATTTATGCAATTCACTCTCTAGAGCCCCATAAAAAGACGTTAAACCACAACGAGCTTTTTTAGCTTTTGCAATCTGTTCCAAGTCAGCCTTCTTTTTCCACCACTCCCTCACTTGCTTTTCATCAACACAGAATTCCCTACTTGCAGTACTGTTATTGCTGTCTTCTGCTCTTGACACAACCTTTATTTTGAAACCAGCCTCATATGACCGGCGTTTTTGTTTTGGTTCAAGAATATCCATTTCTAATATGATAAAACCCAAGATTTTGAAAAAGAACTTTCATGGTAATGTCCACTCCCCCAACACCATGACATGTTAGCCAGGAGGAGGGGGGGGAGTCCGTGAGGGTAGGGGATGCAGGATGTGAATTAACATAGAGACCAGAGGGGAGAGACGGAGGGCAGCCACAGACACATCCTTACCAGTTCAGCCACCAGCATAAGTGAATCACTATGGGTGCTTCTGCAAATTGGAGCCGTCCATGTCATATGACGGCTCTGATTGGTTAGATGTAAGTAAACAAACATTCAAAGCCCTGCAGTGTCAGATGGGCTTTGAATGAACAGCGGAAAAATGGCAATCACTGCGAGATAACAGGCGCTTGTCCAGTTAGCTGGGGGGTGGGGGTGGGGGGCAGCAGCAACATGTTACACTTGGCTGGGGAACATTTTTTGTGCTGAAAAACTCGGCTTATACACAAGTATGTATGGTACTCAAACAAATGTTTTTGCTTGTTTTACTTTTGTTGATGAAATAAATAAAATGGGAAATTAATTTTGTTTTATTAAGAACCCTTAGAAACAAAGAAGAAAGTAAATCATACTTCAAAATGATATTACAAAGTAAAACCAAGTTACTTTTGTTGGGGGGGGGCGGCATTTGGCCTAGTAATCTGTGTTCTTTAATACTAAATTGGACTGTCTGCCTTAATGGATTACAGTGCCCATTTAGAATTGTGAAAAGTTGACTACTGGAGTAGCATTTTGGCCCCTTTTAATGATTTATATGAAAATATTCTGCAGAAGATGATTCCCAAATCAACCAGTAGTCACAGTCAAGAAATCCTTTAAAAAAAAGAACCACCACCACCACCAACAAAATACTTCATAAATAACAGAAATTTGCTCATGCTCAGACATTAACTCAGAGGGCCCTCTTTGAGGGTTCTATGGTTGTGAGTGTAGCAGCTTTCTCAGGCCCTCAGGTTAAAACTCCCCGGATCACTTCAGTGATAATATGGGTTCTCTAGCTGCAGAACAGCTGTCTTGATTCAAAGAGAAGAAGTGTAGCTGCCTGTTTTTCAGTGTTTCCCTTGCTTGCATCCTACTTCTCCAGAGAGAATGGGCCTGCTTTGCAGAACAGGTCTCCAGTATCAAGATGTGATTTTCTTTTTCACTATGAGAAATGTTTGCTTCCTGGTATTTGAACCCGACACTGTAGGTGGGAGTTATTAGAAAGACATTTGAGCTAAACAGAAACAGTTTCTCCTGAAACGTAATAGCAAAGACATGATCTCCCCTTGTCTTTTATTTGCACATACTCTCAGATACTAAGCATAAATATTGCTGAATACAAATTTAAATAAGTAGTATGTTTTTGAGTAATGTACACATTTTTATATAGATTGACCATCATAATTAGTGCCTTAAAAATATATCCAACTGTGGTGCACATCTGACCTCCTCTGGTCATACTTTAAGAAGGGACAGACTCCAGCTGACAACTTCCAAAAGCAGGGATTAGACAGGTCTCCACCCTCCAACTTTCTTGACTCTTTCCCAACACAAATCATCCCTCTGACAGCTTTATATTTCTCTAACAGGTTGGATAATCTGCTGCAATGGCCGCCTAGAACTCACGGCCAATATAATATGATTATAGGATTTATGCCCGAAGCCAAGAGGTTTCAAGTCAGGGTTGGATTGTGAAGGATACAGTTGTTTTGTTTGAGATGTCTTTTTTTTTTTTTTTCAGTTAATCCCTCAGACAGACCACTTTCTGGTCCATGGGCTCTCAGCTAAGTGGACTCTTTGGCCTTTGCCCACTTGTGCATGTGTTATAGAACTCTTTTAGTTCTGATAAATGTCCAAAGGACACTCCACTCTACAAGCCAGACTTTTGCCCACAGGCACTCAGCTTGACTCATTCTGTGGACTAGAAAGCCTGCAGCTCTGTCTCATGCTGCCATGGGGCTGCCTCGCCATCTCTCCACACAGCAATCCTGTGGTTGAAATGCCATGGTTCATTAGTGGTTCCTCTGTGTTGATAGTCATAAGATTCCTGCTCTAGTATGACTCGTTTTATTACCAGCAGTATATCCAAACAGATAAATCCCATGTCAGATTCCCTTATACCACATATACTCAAGTATAAACTGACCTGAAAATCAGTCGAGGCACCTAATTTGACCAAAAAACTGCATTAAAAAATGTACTGAAAAACTCAGCTTATACATGAGTATATATTGTACCTCATTTGCAAGGTTCAACTCACTCATTTTGTTACAAAGACTATGGAAAGAAGAGATATCACAAATAATTCAACCAAATAATTTAATAATACACACACACAAACAAGGTGGGTTGAAATCTATATTACCATACAAGTTACCTTTAACCAACATCATAACATTCACATATTTCACTTCCTGAAACATATTGATTATATTCTAAATTGTACTAGCTTTGTTTTAACTCATTAATAAAATGCTGCCTGTGCAGTATGTCTTAGGCAACAAAAGTAGCTAGTATTACTTGTCTTCAGCCAAATGTTGTATCTTTGTTTAAATAGTCTACATCCCAAAGAAAACAAAGCCTTGAGCAAAAACCTGTTACGTGGGTGTCAGCACCTGGAAGCTAAGCTGGGTACAAGCTGTTGAGTAGCGTTAAGCTGATGCATTAATGCCTCCCCCATAAGGCTGGTCAGCCACAATCTGCATGAAAGAACCATGCAAAAACATGCCTAATGTACAGGTTGCTCATTCACGGATATATATATATATATACACATATATAAGTTTCCTGTTCAATCTCGTGTGACTAAGGAATTTAGACTAGTTGGGCATGCTGCAAGCAATAGAACACCTACGCTCTAGCCCCAGGTGTATTAGAAACTAAAATAATAGGGCACAGGTCACTTTACCTCTGTGACTCTCACTTTGTCATTTTACAAAATGACTGATTTCTTCTTGAACAAAAATATATGATATTGAAATTTTAGAAGCAGAAATTTACTTTCCCATTTGGCAGGACTTCATTTGTAAAGAGTTGAGGCTCTGGGGAAACATCATCTTTATCAATGAACCACTCATTGCTTAGTCACCATGTCTGGATTCCAACCACAGCCCAAGCTGTTGTGAGGCTTAGTTTGCATGAGTGACTTCAATCTCATTTGGTACATTTAGTTTCTGAATACAACTAGACGGACCACAGATCAAGCAGACAATCCATAACCTTGACACTGACTCAGGGTGCTCAGATAAAAAGACAAACTCGGTCAGTTCATTTGTTTGTCTAGGGAAATTGAATGGTATTATCAATAATTGCTGGCAATGAAACAATGCAAGAAAAGTCATGACATGCTTTTGCCCAAATCTATCAGGAAACCCAAATTAACTTTAGGAAGCAGAGACGCTGTTGTGTAAAGATATATGAAAAGAAAAACTGGATACGGAATGCCAAGGAAAACACTGTCCAAGGATTCAGAATGAGTTCAAGAGGACACAGAGCAGAAAGGGAACTGTCACAAAACCTTGCTCTTTGGAGTACCAATTCATCATAGCTGCAAGCAGGACTGAAGACGCATGGTTGGGCTATGTAGCTGATTGCAGACAAAGTACCTGGACAATATTGGTCCCGGGCTCTCCAACCCCTTTGGTGGGGGCATGACTCACGGCTATAGGGCCTTAGCACCCCCATTTCCATCTAGGACCCACATAGGAAAATTCCTGAGGTGGCCAGGGGAGTCATAGCGAAAATACCCTATCTTAGAGCAAAGCTTTTAACTTGCCTCTCAATGGTCAGAAGGAAGTCAATGCAGGTTGTATCTCCGTGGAGGCTCACAATGGATGTAGGGATCTTACTTGTAAGCTGGAACTTTCTACTAACCTAGAGCTCAGAATCTAAGCTCTGACACCGTTTGCCTTTTATCATTATTTATTATCCTTATAATAAATCCTAGATAGTTGTAATTACATGCCATCAAGCTAGTACCGCCTCACAGCGACCCAATGTACAAGAGGAAAAGCTCCCTAGCCCTTAACCATCCTCAGAATTGTTGTTAGAGTTGAGCCCATTCTTGTAGCCACTCTTGATGAATCCTCACACTCCATCTCTTTGTGGGGATTCCTCTTCTTTACTGACCCTCTACCAAACAGGATGTCCGTTCCTGGGGACTGGTCTCTTCTATATGATCTAACCGTATTACCTCCAAGACAGATTTGTTTTTCTGACACTGCATAATATTTTCAACATTCTTTGTTAAAACCATAATTCATTTGCGTCAATGCTGTGCTCTTCTTCATGCATGTTCCACATTTCACATGCATGTGAAGTGAGTGGAAATACCATAGCTAGGAGTAAGGCACTGCTATTTATAAGGTTTTCCATGGCGAATGCCTCAGCAGTGGACCACTTTTTCTTAGTCTGGTGCTGTGCTGAGTGTGGAGAGGAACAAATCCAAGAACACTCATCTGTGTATATGGAAGCGCTTTATATTAAGAAGCAATGTTACATCAAGAAGGTCACCCAGCTCAGTCCAACTCAAGTCCATAAGTCTGATGCTAGTCTACAAGTCCCTCTTCCGACTCAAGGAGTCCCATGCCTGTAACACAGGATGGTGAGCTGGCAAGCAGAGCCTGGGAAGTCAGTGGATACAGAGTTGATTTGGATCTAAAGTCAGTAGACACATGGCAAGATGCCTACCACTCTCCTGGGTGGTAGAAGAGTCCCAGTGAGCAGCAAGGCAGAGAGGCAGAGAGAGAGGGAGGTCCCATGTTTTCCCTGGTTTGCAGAAGGTCACACCCCAAAAAGGCATCCTCAGGCTGATGACTGACAGGTTGAATTTCACCCCTACATTTTCATACATCTTTAAGTTGACATAAAATCATCTAATTATCACAGTCTGCTCTAGTCTGGAGGCTCTGCTAAAATATGTCCACCAGGAGTGGACTTCAAATAGCAATTTCAAGTACCAATGACATAGCTTCTAGCCTGACAGGAACACCGAAACCTCCACAATACAACAAACGGACAGATATGTGAGGTTTATTATTTTAGGTTTTAAAAATAAAGTTAAAAATTTTCAGCCTACAGACCTCATTTTAAAAGAATTAATGCATGTTATATAAATGACAAAAATGCCCATATTGTCACTTGGAATTTGTATTTTAGAGTGGAAAATTTTAAATTATTGTGTATACATGTAGGACTATTTAGTAGATATTTTAAGCATAGAGAAAGTTCACAAGAATGTTCATTTTTTTCACATCCACGCATCATACCATCAATAAAAGGGTCAGGCTTGAAAAGGAATCCTCTTCATAATCCTTATTAACAGGGCAAAATGATGCACATACATTAGGTTTTATTGGTTTGAGTGATGAATATTCATGTATGTCCATTAGTAAGAATATGAACATATATTTCCATTAAGTTTAATTTTCATGGCCAAGATGCTTCCCACTTTTTCATTCCATTTTTACCATTCCTAAATTTTAAATTAAATTTGCTGAACATAGGATACAAAGAAAATCCATAAAACTTCAGTTTAAGAATATCCTTAAAACATCATTTTTGATATTCTTTAAAACGGAAAATCATGTTGTCTACACTGCATACATTGAAATAGTAATGGAGATATTTGACAACCTATGATGACATATGAAAAATAATATGGCAGATGAAATACAAAAGACGTCTGAATGAGTCAAATGAGGGGTGGGGGGAAATCGGAGGGGTGGGGGGAAATCGATGCAAGCTTGGCATTAGAAATGCAAGGAAATGAAAATCGGAGATTATATCAGTGCCCAGGGCCTGCTTGAAGACCCTTCTTGCCTCAAAGCAAAATAAACAGAATCTGTTGGGTTAAGCATTGGGCTGATAACCTCAAGGTCGGCACATTGAGCCCAACAGCAACTCAGCAGAGGAAGATGAGGTTTCCTGTTCCTATAATGATTTATAGACACATGTTATCAATGAACGTTCATGAGAGAAGGATGTAAGAAGGGAAAAGTGTTAAGTTGCTATAATGTAAATATACTTCTTCACCTTACATGCCCTGTACCTACGGAGAATGAAAAATGGTCAAAAGCAGTAGAGTTGAAAATGGGAGGAAAGAATGTGTCCAAAATCTATTTAGAAGGGAGAGTTTGCATGGCGCTGTGATGATCTTTGGTGTTGGTTTTAGAGAATGAGGGAAACTGCCTCTCACTAATTAGATAATGCCTTTAAACTGAAACTCTAATGGGAATTAAAAGTCTGTAATGAGCCCAAGCTGGATGCAATTGCTTCCAGCTTTGCCAAAGTGTTGATTGAAATGCAAAGCAAATTTATTAAGAGACTCTGGAACCAGCACCTCTGGTTTTGAATGTAGGCTTCGCCGAAAATTACTAATAGCTGTTTGTGAAAGGCGGGCCTGCAGCCTGGCAGAATGGATGGACAGACAGGCAAATAGTAACAAGTAGTTTCAAAAAGTTGGACGAGCTCTGGTACCAGAGTGCTGGGGTTCCCTGAGATCCCGCCAACCCCTTTGCACATGCGAACATGTGGCAGTCTGCTTTCAAAGAGAGTTAGAGTCCTGGAAATCCTCTGAGGCAGCGCTCCTCTGTGTCAGGGGCCACCAGGAGTCTGAATCCACTCGAAGGCATGCTTGTTAACAGATGAGGATGGCCCGTGGGCTTTTCAAGGCCTTAAATGTTTACAGGCAGACTGCTCGTGAAGGGCGGGTAACACAGTACCTGGAAGAGACTCCTTGTTGGATGAATGGGCTGGAATCTCTGACCCTTTCCTGAGCAGCTGAGTGCTTCTCCATTGCAACACCAGAGCTTCTGGGAAGGCAGCTAGGTACTTAGAAACACATCGGTGTTAGATACTTTAATTAATATTTCTGCTCACTATTAAATGAGGATCAATTGATAATATATACCAAAAAAGGGTGCAACAGAGCCTAAAATTCTATTTTATAGTTATGCCTGGATGCTTCCAATGGAATACACTTATGAGGATATTAATTCAAAGACAGCAAGAATTCTGTTCATTTTATTAACTGGGGAATTGTAATTACCCAGAATAGTGCCTATCTAGATGCAGGCGTTAACTGAATGGAATGTTTTTTTTAAATTAATGAGGAAGTACTCTCTAATAGATGCATCTACTTTTAAAACATTAACAAACATATCATGCTTTCTACTCCTGTAAAGAGTTGCAATCTTGGAAACTAACAGGCAGTTCTACTCTGTCCTAAGGGTCCTTAGGAGTCTGCATCGGCTTGACGGCAGTGACGTGGCTTATAGCACTCAGTAGGTGCCAGGGCGCCCTGTGCGTGTGGTGGTGCAGCGCTGCTGCGTGGGAGGAAGACAGGGCTTTTTCATTCCATCAGCAGTTACAGGCTCAGAAACCGACAGGGGTTCCCTGTGCGTTGGCCTCAACTTGATGGCAGTGCGTGAGTGATTATGTAGCGTGCAAGATGACAAGTATTTTATATGTTCACACACCTCTAGTCCTCAAACTATCCATATGAGATGGTCGTTCTCTTTCCATTTTGGAAAGTGAGACACAGCATGGTCTTATCCCATGGGGAGTATATGGAAAAGCTGCTATTTGAAGCCAGAGAACATGGCTCTCGGGTTGTGTGCTATTGTATAATGTGTATGGTATCTTCCAAAACTGCTCCTGGGACTCCAGAGGGGAACTTTGATGGCAGGTCCCAAGGGGAAGGTGCTTTCTTGTTGTAGACAGTGTATCCAAACTATGTTCACATAAAAACAAAACCGATCTGAATCTCACTGCCACTGAGTTCATGCAGAATCATAGTGAGCTCATAGCATAGCTAGAACTGGGCCTGCGTTTCTGAGACTAACTCTTTGTGGGAGTACAAAGTCAGTCTCCCTCTGGCGGAGAGGCTGGTGGTTTTGAACAGCTGACCTTGTCATCAACAGGCCAATTTATATGCACTATGCCATCAGGACGCCTGTGTGTTTGCAAACGGATCAAGGACATTTGAAAGGCTAGGCAAGTCTCCGGTGATCACTCCAGCTGAAATGTCTGCTCACAGCCCCACAATAATAGCTCCCAGCTTGCAGCGGAGAATCAGGGTGCTAACAAATCAGAGAAGCCAGAGCCCAGCTCTTGCCACTCGCAAACACTGTGAGGAGGCTAAGTACAAGTGTGGAGGCCATCCTGTGCTAGCCTTGTCTTGAAGGTGTGCTTCATTTTTTTCCATTTGTCAATTCTTCTTTTATCTACCTGATTTTGCCGTTTCATTTCATCCCTTTCTCAGTATGACATTGCTGTTTTTATTTCATTTTCCAACAATCCCATATTTCTAATCCTCTCTTTTCTATCACATTAAAAATGTTAATGTTAAGGTTCATGAGCTTTATGTCCTCTTTTCATAGTTTCCATGATTCTCTTCTTGTTCATGTTCCATATTTTTTGCTTTGACTTTGGGAAAAGCACACTGTCACCTCCATCTCCTGTGGGGTATGTGGTGGGATCACATACCACTGACCTTTAGGTTAGTGGTAAAGCCAAGAAAAATATATGAACACCTAGCAACCCGAGGTCACAAAATAGAACTGCCCCATCAGGTTTCCAAACTCCTTGTTATGGGAAGAGACCGCCCCATCTTTCTCACATGGAACTATTGATATGTTCAAACTGCCCATGTCTCCATTAACCACCACATACTACAATCGCTGTCCCACTGGGGTCCCTCGGAAAACCACTGAACCCACACTGCCATGGCGACAAATCCAACGATTGCCGTTGCTGTCAGGTGCCCTGGAATCGGTTCTGACTCAGTGAAACATGGCCCGGGTCTGCCCCAGCCGCACAACTACACCTGTGTTTGGGCCCCTCATGATAGCCAAGGGGCTTTTCAACTTGATGTTATCATTTCTCAGTAGTTATACACACAGAGAGACACACATTCATACAACCTCATAGAAAGGAACTTCAAAATGTTTGTGGAAATTATGCAATTAAAAGATCATGAAAATTTCCCATGAACTTTTTGATGCCCTCATCTATATATAATTTATATTTATATATATATTCTGAATGTCAGCCATCTTGTTATAACAGTAAACAACTAAATAGTAAAACAACAACAAGAACACCCTACTATCTGTCATATTTTTTGCCCTATCGTAGCTTTCTGCCACAGAGAGCGCCCTGCCCACCTTGCTGCCCAGGCCTGGCTGGCTTACATCCGCAAGTCAGCTCTGCAGAAGGCCTTTGACCCATCTCATGCCCACCCACAGAGCCACCTTTCAAAGTCTTCTAATGAAAGAGGCAACTGAGGTAGATTTTGAGGGGGAAAGGACCTAGCAAGCGGTGCAGGCAGGAGAGATTGCGGCGACTGCAACCCTTTTCCATTGCCTGGGGGGAATCAAGTTCTGCAGCAAGAAAGTGCTGGAATAATAGACAGCCACGGGGCTGTAGCAGGAGCAGGCCCCCTCTCCAACACTGGGACAAAGCTGATGAGCTTTCGTTCTGACCTGCTGGTCATCTCTAGGCTTGTGGCCTTGTATTTGGAGCCCTGACACCCTTAGTGAAGTGTTTCCTTCTGGGAGGTCCTCTTGGGCCTGTGAAGCAGCTAGCAGGTAGCTGGAGCTGCAGCAGGGTAGCTGTGAAAGTCATGGCTCAGGCAGAAGCTGCCACTGGTCACCTTGGCCTGCAGCTGTCCTACCTGGGGTTACCTGACCCCCAGGGCCCCAACTGTGCCTTCAGTCTAATCGCCAGGCCCCCAAGCCCATTCAAGTGTCAGTCTCAATGGCAGCGCCTTGGGTGCAGAGGACCCAGCACTTCCAGGGGTCTGGCTCTGCAGCCACCTCCTGCAGCCACCTCCATCCAGAGAGCTGATTTAAAAAAAAAAAAAAACCCTGATTTTTGGAACCTAACCATGCAGATTACTTATATATGTGTGTATACATGTGAGTATCTTCTTTTGGCAAGATAAATAATATATTATAGTCATAATATATTATTTCACAAATTACAGAGACATTATCACTTAATAATTAAAAACCTCCCTAAATAGATTATCATAATTTTTTAATATGCTTGTTTCCATAACTAATAATTGGGAAAGGGAGGATCTTATGAAAACTGCCATCAAAGGAACTTTTTCCATCACTATCCTCATTTAGTGAGGTGGAAATACTAAGCTGGTAAAACCCCACCTGCAGAGGGAATTTTTTTTTCCAGGGGTGGAAACAGAAGGGAGAAGAAAAGCAACTCATAACTTATCCATGGTGATCAACAGCCCATGTTAATGACAGTCATTAAGCTAAGTGAGCAGGAGAATGAGGGCTCAAGCTTCCTAATTGAGGCAGATTTATTTTTAGGATGAAATCCTCCCCAAATGCATTTTCTTTTTAAAAACACTGAGTGTCATTTTAAGACATATAATTTAAACCACTTATTAAGGATGGGGTGTGCTTTAGGCCTTCTAGAAATGAGAAGTTATATAATCCTCAAAAGTGGTATCATTACCACTTCTATAGTTTTATTATGATTATTATATATTATATGAATGGATAAAATATAAAATGGAGAGGAAAAATGTCCTTCATTAAAGTTAATGACTTATCCAAGCAATGTGGATATTGATTTAACTATTTAAGATCTCACTTGTCCTTGATCATGACAGGAATGTGCACCTTGGCCCTTGTGTTAGGCCGGGTTGACTAGAGAAACAAATCCAGGGAAACTCATATATGTAAGAAAGAGCTTTATATCAAGAAGTGATTGTACACCAAGCAAACATCCCAGCCCAGTTCAGATCAAGTCCATAAGTCCGATATTAGTCCATAAGCCCCTCTTCAGACTCGTGCAGCCTCATGCAATGGTGCAGGATGCAGGAAGATCACAGGCAGGTAGGTGTAGAGCCTTGTGGATTCAATAGTGGTGGAAGCAGCACAAGGTTTTGGCAGGGCTCAGCTGCCTAGCTCGCCAACAGGAAGGCGAAGCAGAGCGAAGGGGGTGGGGGATTCCCACCTGATTGACAGGCTAGATTCTACTCCTTCACGCATATCTTCAAGGTCAGATTAAATTTTGCAAATACCATGTCTGACAAACGCAGGTCCAAAAACAAATATCCTCATAGACTAGGAAGCTAGTATGTTTGGAAAGAGAAATAGATTTTACATATGCTGAGCTCTACTCTGCTGGGAAAATAGACACACACTCTAATATATATATATGTAAACTCAACAACAAGCTATCATAATTAACGGGTTTTCATGTAATTTATAGCCAGTTTATACTATATATTCCACATGTTCTTATCATAAATAGTTATAACCTTTGAAGTGTAACTGAAAGATCAATATAGTTTACATTAGCAGGTTGACTATAAATTACAGTTTTGCTAATAACTATCGTCAGGCTTTGAGTGAGTGTCTGTCACTCACTCAGTCCTAAGACGGGTGGCAACCAGAGCACAGACCATGACTCTCCAATACTGTGGTTCTGACCGCAAGACACAGACGCATTTGACGTCCATTCTTCCTCGTAGGAGGAAGCAAACAAACTATAAAACCTGAACAAAACACACTCAGTAAAGTATTTGAACCGAATATGAGGCAATAAAGAGGCAAGAAGTCTCATTTTAGAGGGTGATAAACTGGAATTGAAAATGATAAAATATAGATATGAGTTCAGTGTCTCCAGCGCTGCTGAAGCTATTTCAGAAAGGGTCAACTAATAGAACAAATTTAATCCCCAATTCTACTTTCTCATAACGGGGAAAGGAAAATTTGTGCTAAGCCTATAATTAATTTATAAAAATGTTCTCCTCACACTCAATATTTTAATACTACTATTATTTCAGGGGAGATATTAAATAGCTGAGCATGTTGTTCTCTTAATTAGTTTCTTTGAAACAGACACTAATTCTTATATAACCCATCGTTGAATTTCCGGGTTTTGTTTTTGCTTTATTTCGGTGTTTAATATCGGTGACTCACATCCAGCAATCCAGGTAAGGCCGAGCAGGCCGCGGGCTCCCCAGGGATTTACAGCCTCGCAGTCCTCCGCAGGCCCCTCTCTGGGAGGCAGAATCAATCCCTCTGCACCACAAGGAGTAACATATTTGAAAATACTCGGGTTTTTTTCTAAAGCATGCGAGTATTTTTATTTACAATACAGAGCAGGAGCCCTGGTGGCAGATTGGTTTATGTATTGGGTTGCTATTCACAAGGTGAGCAGTTTGCACCCACCAGTCTCTCAGCGGGAAGAAGCTGAGGCTTCCTATTCCTGGAAAGAAAACTAGTAGCTGCAGGTCTGCTCTGTCTCATAGTGTTGGAATCGACTCAAGGCAGTGAATTTAAGATACAGTACAAATAATGAAAACTATTCAGTAGAGGCCCAGCAATAGAATGAGGTGAACTTGGGAATTCTGAATTAATCAATATATGGATAAATACACATACACACATATATATTACATATAAGATTGTATTCAGGCAGAAGTCCACTGCAATTAAGAAATACCTTAGTACAAATCTGCAGAACTATGATTGTGAGTATACATTTTGTCATTACTTTGTAATTTGTTATCAGCATCTTTTATCTGAGGAAACCTGATGGCATAGTGGGTTATACCTTTGATTGCTAGCCATAAGGTTAGCAGATCCAACCCACCAGCCACTTTGTAAGAGAAAGATGAGGCCCTCTCTTGCTGTAATGATTTACATCTGTAGAAACTCAGGGGGTAGTTCTACTCTGTCTTAAAGGGTCGCTATAAGAAGAAACTGATCCAATAACAGTGGGTTTTCTTTTTTATTTTGTTTATTGGTCTTTTATCTTGTTATTTTTCAGAATATATTACATATCCTCTAACTAAGCACAAAAATATTATAATTATACAATGACCACAAAAACTACTATAGCAGCTGTCAATGTTCAGCTATATGACGAACGATTTTGAGACTTGTCCCTGATATCTGAACACCGCCCTGCCCCCCCAAAAAAGATCACAGAAATGTGCTGGCTGTGTGACTTACCACTCCCTAATGCTTCCATTCTGCATGAAGACATGTCATGACTGTGAATGTCTATGCTTATTGAAATGATATTATCAATACCTGTTTGGTTATAATATTCAAAGGACTCTCCTAAGAAATGAATACAGTAATTTCAATTTCTTTAACTTTTTATTAATTCAACACCTCAAACACAATACATTCATGACAGTTTTTCTCTCAATGAAGGTTTTCTTTATGTTATCTTCATTTTTCTTCAGGAAAAAATATCCACTTTATTTTAATTCCATTTTCCCACAAGGTCTTTATCTTTGACCTATTGGTTCTAGTTCTAATGTTTGAAACAAATTTTAAATGAATACTGTGAACTGTCTTATCCATTAAAGCCTTTTAAATATACAAATAGAGTTATTAGAGGAGAAGCTCTGGTGCCAGACAACCTAGAGATGAATTATGCCACAAAGCTCATTAGCTGTGTTCATTAAGCAGTGTTTAATAAAACTTACTAACCCTGTGTAATGGAATTTCTTATTTTCTCATATGCAAATATTATATCTACCTACATGGGTTGGCATGGGGGTTTTAAAAATTAATATACATATATATGAGGGACATTAAAATTATGGAAAATTTCGTTATATTTTCATTCCATATTCCATGAATTTTGTAAAGCCCCTCACATGTACACCAAAAAAATTCAAAGTATGTGATGCTAATGAATACTCAATAATGTTCAAACTAAAACCAAACTCACTACCATCCAGTTAATTCCAAATCACAGAGACTATATAAGATAGGGTGGAACAGGGCCTGTGGGTTTCTGGGGATGTAGCTGTCTACTGAAAAAAAAATCTCATCTTCCTCCTGCTAAGCAGGTGGTGGTTTTGAACTGCTGACTTCGAAGTTGCAGACCAGTGTCTCTGAACCCATTCAACCTTCTCCAAGATTAAAAGTCATTTATTAAAAGTTTCTTAATCTGGAAACATATTCCTCCTATTCAGAGAATCGGTTTATACTATTTGTTTCTTGCATCCTCACAGTGCATCCTATATTTATGGTTATCTATAGGAAGTTAGAGAAACCCTTGTTTGACTGCTAACCACAAGATGGTTATTGTTGTTGCTAGGTGCCATCGAGTCAGCTCCAACCCATAGTGACCCTCTGCACAGAAGAACGAACCTCTGCACAGGCCTGCTCCAGCCTCACAATTGTTGCTACTTTGCAGCCATATGTTCATACACTCACCCAAGAGCATCTTTGTTGCTGCCCCATCCATTTTACCAAACATCATTCCTCTGGGAGCAGTCTCTTCTGAAAAGATGTCCAAAGTATGTAAGGCGATGTCTTGCCATCCTTGCCTTTAAAAATCACTCTGGTCTTCTTTCTTCCCATATAGATCTGTTTGTCCTTTTAGCAGTCCATAGTACTTTTAATGTTCTTCTCCAGTACCACAATGCAAATGCATTTATGGATCTATGGGCTTCTTTATTCAGTGTCCACCTTTCCCAAGGTAGGAGGTTCAAAGTCATCAGCTACTCCAGGGAGAAAGATGAGGCTGTGCTCCTGTAAAGATTTGAATCCCTAGGATGACTGCACAACTCTTTTTAGTAGATTTAAACCATTGAACTGAATGGCACATGAATTTCTTGCCAATAAAACTGTTCAAAGTAAATACATAATGAAGAGTTGTAGCCTTAGAAACCTTAAGTAGAGGCTATGTGAATGGGGATCAATTCGACGGCAGTGGGTTTATTATGAAGGTGAAGTAACCCTGGTGATGTTTTGGGCTGGGAACAAGGCTGCTAACTAAAAGGTGGGCAGTTCAAAGCCACCAATCAGCCTATCTGCAGGAGAAAGATGAAGCTGTCTGGTCTAGTAAAGATTGTCCATCTTAGAAAACTCCAAAGAGCAGTTATACACTGTCCTCTGTAGGGTCACTATGAATTGGAATGGCCTCAAGGACTGTATGCTTTGGTTTTTACATAAAGTTGAAGTACCCCTCACACTGCTGTAGGTAAGCACTCAGCCAGTGCCCTGCACACATCAATTGCTGATCTTAACAAAGAATATCACCACGTTTGCTGAAATTATTATCCCTTTTCCTAGTCTTTGTTTCACTTGCCCTTCCTTTTAATCTTCTTACTTCCCTGACTGTAAATGTAAACTTTGGAGTCAGCATCCAAAAATAGATCGACATCAAATGAGGTGAAAGAGAGCGAAAAGAAAATTACCAAGTATAAGACTGAATATGAGAATTAAAAAAATAATAATAATACTGGAAGGGAAATGCTTAAAAATTCAACAATGAATATGGTCAGAGGAAGTTAAACAAATTTTGTAAATCTCAGTTACCTTATTTGTATAACTAGGAAAACATTTTCCAAGAAAACGTACTGTGATTTCCCTCAATTTCTACCTACCAAAAACTACTCTGGTGAAATCCTAATCCAAGCTATCACTAATCAAGGATTTGAAGATTACTGTTTTACCATGTGGTTGACTCCCATTTTTCACATCTAAGATGTCTGAACAAGATGCGGGTTATCTAAATGCTCAGTTCTAATCCAATCACTCACTGACTTTCATTTGGAACTGAAATATTGAAATTTTATCCAAGGAATACCAAGTGGCTGAGTCAGTTAGCTGTGAGTTCAGTAATGGAGTGATTCTAGTCAGGAATCTCTATGTGGAATCATCTTTTCAATGACTTTCCCAAATTCATCCAAATGATTTAACCTACTAGTTATTCCACTGTAAAATTTCTTTATAGCCTTCTTCACTGTCCCTAACTTTTCTACTTGAGAATTTCTGAATCAGAATTTACTTATTAGTAAGAACCTAATGAACGGTGTAGGAGAAGCCCTGTTTTGCGTGGCCTTGTTCTTTCTTTTTAAAATCATTTTATTGGGGCTCATACAACTCTTATCACAATCCATACATACATCCATTGTGTCAAGCACATTTGTACATTTGTTGCCATCATCACTCTCAAAGCATTTGCTTTGTGCTTGAGCCCTTGGTATCAGTTCCTCATTTTCACCCTCCCTCCCTGTCACCCCCCTCACAGATCCTTGATAATTTATAAATTTTTAAAATTTTGTCATATCTTACACTGTCCGACGTCTTCCTTCACCCACTTTTCTGTTTTCCATCCCCCAGGGAGGGGGGGTTATATGTAGATCATTGTGATTGGTTCCTCCTTTCTACCCAACCTTCCCCTTCCCCTCCTTGTATCGCTACTCTCATTATTGCTCCTGAGGGGGTTATCTGTCCTGGATTCCCTGTGTTTCCAGTTCTTCTCTGTACCAGTGTACATCCTCTTGTCTAGCTGGGTTTGTAAGGTAGAATTGAAATCATTCAAGAACTAGAGGATGGACAACAGAAAAGTGGGTGAAGGGAGATGTCAGACAGTGTAAGATATGACAAAATAATAATAATTTATACATTTTGAAGGGTTCATGAGGGAGGGGGAACAGGGAGGAAGGGGGGAAATTAGGAGCTGATATCAGGGGCTCAAGCAGAAAGCAAATATTTTGAGAATGATGATGGCAACAAATGTACAAATGCATTTGACACAATGTATGGATGTATGGATTTTGATAGGAGCTGAGGGAGCTCCCAATAAAATGATTAAAAAAATAACTAGAGGAAATTTGTATGTTTCACCATTGCTATATTGAACCCTGACTGGCTCATCTCCTCCCAGCGACCCTTCTGTAAGGGGATGTCCAGTTGCCTACAGCTGGACTTTGGGTATCCACTCCACACTCCCCCTCATTCACAATAATATGATTTTTTGTTCTTTAATGCCTACTATTTGATTCCATTGACACCTCCTGATCACACAGGCTGGTGTGCTTCTTCCATGTGGGCTTTGCTGCTTTTCAGCTAGATGAACATGACAGTGAACAAGAGGAAAGTAAAAGGAAATAGAGGAAAGAACTAGGAGGCAAAGGGCATTTATAGAGGTCTAAATACAGGCATGGACATATGCAAATATATTTAAATATGATGATGGGGAAATAGATCTATGTGCCTATCTTTATAGGTTTAGCATTAAGGTAGCATGGCCTTGTTCTTTCTCTAAAGCCTTCAAAGAGATGCTTTGACTCGGTGTCACTGAATATAATATTGATTAAATGTAGACTATTATATCTTCTCTTTCAAAATTTAATTTCCACAATTTAACTATACAAATTGTACATTTTTGTTAATTTGCTCTCAAATTTTGTTTGGTCAAACTGGTCTCATGAATCACTATATGCATTCTAGTCTCTGTGTTTTGATAATTTGTTTATTTCTAAAAATTTACTCCATTTGTTTATTTAGTCAAATGTAATTCAATGTAAACAGCAGTTCAACTTTTATGTATTATGTTTAATAGTTTATGTTCTATCAATAATAATGAGAACAACAATCATAATCAAACTTTTAGTAATAGTTTCTACAAGATGTATTTTGAATTTTTCCTTTACATTTCCAGACAACATATCCAAATAGAATTAATATATTTTGAAAACTTGCATCCCAATATCTGGAATCTATCCTTTTACACCATCAATCAGAAATTAGTTCCCAAAAGTAGGAGATGATAGTTATACAATTATTTAAATAAAATTCTCTGTCCTTCCTATTTCCACACCTAAGACTAAGAAAAAAAATTAAAATATCAACATATTTAAATGGGCAAGATCCTAATTATATTATTATATATAGCATTAATGTTCATTGTTTAAAATTTTTAAAAATTATATGTAATAAAAAAGCTGTTTGGGATATACTGCCACATTTAACAGAGAATGAACATTCTTAATCAGTCAATAAAGAAATACAGAGCTAAGCTGTTTAGTAAAAATTAAGCCTTGTAACTAATGCTTCTTGTTAATTAACATAGATGATTAACCATAATGATTCAATAATTTGTACTAGTCACAAATAGATTATGTAATTAGTATATGAAAAAAGATTTATGAATAAAAAATAAAATTACTTCTCATTTAATATTAAGAGTAAACAGCAAAAATGAATATAGTCATTCCCCATAATAAGATTCTGAGTTATAACAGTTTTTTAATATTCCTTAAAGTTTCAAATGGTTAACTAGTTAAATACAAAATGACTCTTATTTTTTCTTTTCCTACAATTCCATATGAAAAATAGCTTCTTATATTTTCTATGCTTGATGACTTGGTGCATGAAGTATTAATTCTAGGTATTACCAAATGAGAAGAAGAAAGACACCATTGAACATAGAGCGTGTGCCCCTTTTAAAGCCCTGGCCTTGGACGTTCACGCCCTAGAATCCCCTTTGTCTTTACTGTAATCACAATTTCTATTTTAAACATCTTCTTCTTCTTGGCTGTGTTGTTTTAGGTTGGCAACATAGTTACCTGTGGTAGTTACATAATTCCATGTCAACTTAAAAATATATAAAAGTGTAGTGGTGGTATTCAACCTGTCCATCAGTTCATAGCCAGATGATGCCTCCTGGTGGACATGCCCCTCTAATAAGGGGGGTCTTCAAATCTCCCCTTCCGTCTCTGCCTTCATCCACTGGTTGGCTAACCCTGATTGTTGTCAGAGTTTTGAGATATTACTACCGATATTGGATCTATGCACCCACTGGCTGTGATCTTCCTGCATTTTGCATCATTGCATGTGCTGTGTGAGTGTGAAGAGGGATTTACAGACTAGTATCAGGCTTATGGGATTGAGTTGGTCTGGGCTGTCATGTTTTTTGATTTATAATTACTTCTTCATAAAGCTCTTTCTTACACATATATGACTGTTACTGAATTTGTTTCTCTAGTCAACCCGGTCTAACATAATATCACATTAGTGCACCTGCTGTTTTTAAGAGGAGACTTTATCAAGACATACTGTGGCACAAAGGCTCAGCTCTCAGAATAATATAAGGCTAATGGTGTACAACTTGTGAAGAGGTGAGCATACCATTCAAAGAAACCCTAGTTTGAACCAAAGAGTACTGAAACAAGACCTGAATCTCAGGTCATGAGTGCAATTAGAATCTGTATAGATTTTTCTGTGTATATCCTCAACATCAAAAATAAAATATGAAGGGAGACGTCGGACACTGTAAGATATGACAAAATAATAATTTCTAAATTATCAAGGGTTCATTAGGGAGTGGGGAGCGGGGAGGGAGAGAGGAAATGAGGAGCTGATTCCAGGGGCTTAAGTGGAGAGCAAATGTTTTGAGAATGATGAGGGTAACAAATGTACAAATGTGCTTTATACAATTGATGCATGTATGGATTGTGATAAGAGTTGCATGTGCCCCCAATAAAATTATTAAAACAAAACACAACAAGAAAATAGCTTTTTAAAAGAAAATTACACTGCTGGAAAGATGGCAGATCAGGGGACCTGCACACTCTGAGAGTTCTTTTGAAGTAGGCGGGTTTGGTGTCTAGGCAGCCAAGTGGAAGGAGTCTGGTGAGTGAAATATCCCCCTGGGACAGCATCCCACCCCCACCCCATGCATTTGTCCTGAGCCAGGGACTCAGTGATGCAGGATCTGATTCTTGGTACATCTCGGGACATTAGGCTGCCACCACCACAGCCGCGACTAGCTATAGCACCATTCCATCCCCAGACCGGGACCCTGTGCGGAGTTGCTTGCCTGCTCTGCCTAGACACGCGCAGCGGCGGTGGGACCCCCCACAGCAACTGCCCACTGGTTGGACCCCACTAGGAGAGAAGCTTCCCTTAACCACAGTTCTCCTCTCCCCACCTGGCAGCTATCTGCCCTTGGGCCTGCGTCCCTCTCTTCATTCATCTAAGGCCCGGGTAACTGACCTGCCACCTACCGGCGGCTGCCTGGGAGACCTCTATGGGGGACCATCCACCCCCATTGCTGCCTGGGACCTCACCAGCGGCACCCCCTGCCAGCTTAGATCTCGCTCCACTCCCGGCCCAGCACCAGTCTGCAGCTGGAACCCATCCCGCTTCTATCCCCAAAACTGCGTTTCCACCAGAGCCACTTCAGGCTGGCCTGCGTCACCGTGGAGCCCTGTGCCCGTGGCCCTGACGGAGCGCTAAACCTGCCTGCCGCTGCGTGCTCCTTCCAGCCCTGAGAGCGCCTGTTGTAACAATGGGCGCTCCTGCCTATTTGCGCTCCCGCCAGAGCGCCTTTGCCCTCCCGGGTCAACTGCGTGTTTCCAGCGAGCTGAGAGCCTGCCGCGTTGCATTCCTCCCAGGGTGGACATTGCTCACTGTTTCCTGCCAGAGCAGCTGCTGTCCGATCTGGCTAGGAGCATGCCTCTGAGGGACCTGTTCCTCTCACAGGGCCGGCAGCTCAAGGGATAAACCCACCGCCTGCTAGGGAGCCAAGGAGGCAGCTTTGTGGTCCCGGCAGAAGCCGGCTGTGTGCTCCCGCCGGCTCTCACCACTGCGGTGCCCTGCAGGATCATCAGCGCCAGCGTCTAAGCCTTCCCCTGCCCTTTCCATCCAGCATAGGAGGCGGGCACTGCGTCCTGCGCCTCTCTCAGCACTCCTTGTGGCCCCAGCATTTTCCAGCTGGTGCCAGAGGCTTCCCCTGTGGTGCTTCTCCCGCCTGTGTAGCCTCTGCCCACAGGTTCAACTCTACAGGCCTGCAGGTACCTGGGAGGGCTTGCTGACCTGAAGAGCATTTCCCCTCACGTAGCTCAGCTCCGGAGCCCAGATCAGCACCACGTCCAGTGGCAGTGAAGTTTCGCCCACCCTCCTACAAGGCATTGTTAGAACTTGGAGGGATAAGATGGGAAGATATATATATATATATATATATATATATATATATATATATATATATATATATATATATATATATATATATATATATATATATATATGATCTTTGATCTCGTGCTGGTTTTTCCCTTTTATTTTCTTTTACTTTCTGTGCTTTCTTTTCTCTCTTCTTTCTTCCTCCTTTTTCATTATTACTATTACTTCTCTTCTGCTCCTTTTCTATAGGTTTTCCTTCTATCTCTTTTTTTCTTCTCCTTCAACTTCTACTATTATCAAGACTTTTCTCTCCTCTTTTATTGCTTCTCCTTCTTTCTCTCCACTTTTTTTCTTTTTCCTCCCCAAAGTTTCTAAAATTATTTTTTAATTAAAAAAAATGGCTGCTATGGGTTCCCTGACAGACCAGGTCAAAGCAGCCTGGGAGCACTCACTGAGGCTACAGCCCCCACTCCAGTTGCTGAAATATCTCACCACTGCGGGTCACTAAGCCTTCGGGGAACTCTGCCTACACAGCAGTCTGATCCATCCTTATAGTAGGTCATAGGCAGCCGCCTGAAATAATCCTTTACAGTAACACAGATAAGGTAACCCTGGCCTCCCAGAAACATGGGGCCTATGAAAGGATCGAGGAAAAATCAACAGACCACATCACTCCCAAAAAACACCAGATAGACAAAACATAGCAGTAGAGGTAATGTCTCTCATAGAAGAAATAGATACAGATCTGCCAAGGAAGGAAATCTTCAGATGTCTGATCGCAGTAATACAGGAGCTGAGGGAAGCAACCCAGAATAAGGATGCATTGATAGAGGAAATGAAGTCCACAATAGAGGGGATGGAATCCACCCACCAAAGGAAACTGCAGGAGCTAACAGGGGAGGTAGGAGAATCCACATTCAATGTCACAGAATTTATGATTAGGCTTGAGGAGGCAGAGAAACATATTAATGATCTCGAGGACACGCAAACAGACCTAAGCAAACGAAAAAGACAGTCATAGAGGAAAATTAAAGAAGTAGAAGATAACCTGAGATCAACGACAGATGCTACAAAGAGAAATAATATTAGAATAATCAGTTTACAGGAGCACAACACAACACAAGTCAACAGCCAAGATAGCAAAGTAATTTCTGGAAGAAAACTTTCCCACTCTAACAAGAGAGAACCAGACACTCATAGAGGAAGCAGAAAGGATGCCATCTAGACTAGACCCCAAGAAGAACATGCTAAGACATATAATAGTAAAAATATTTAACTTTGAGGAAAAAGAGAACATTTTAAGAGCAGCAAGAGAAAGGAAGGCAATCACTTACATAGGAGTGCAGGTAGGAGCATGCTCAGGCCTATTAGCAGATACTATGAAGAGGAGGAGATAATGGAACAACATCTTGCAAAAGCTGAAAGGAAAAAAGTGCTTCCCCCAGAATCCTGTACCCAGCCAAGTTATCCATTAAGATAGATGGTGAGATAAGAGTCTTCCAGACAACTAAAGACTCAGAGAATATGTTGCAAGACACCTGGCCCTGCGGAAGATACTGGCTGACTCATTATGACCAGAGGATCAACCTCCACTAAGAACAAACAGGAGACCACCATATAGCCCTTCTCCGTCCAGAAACCAACATGTGAGCAATAATTACCAGGACAACAGAGTCTCAGAGTGATAAGAAGACAAGATAGAAACTCTCCACTCAAACACAGTACACTGATATGAAGGGAGATAAGTAAAGACCCAAAACACAAAACACGGAATGACAACTAAGAATTCACAGATAGTGATAATAAATTTGAATTCCAATGGACTCAATTCATACTTTAAAAGAAAGAGGCTTGAGGACTGACTCAGAAAACATAATCCATCAATCTGTTGCCTGCAAGAGATACATCTTAAGTGCACAGACAAGAATATGCTCAGAATAATAGGCTGGCAGAAAGTTTACCAAGCAAATGGTAACTAAAAAAAGGCAGGTGTGGCTATCTTAATCTCTGACAAAATGGACCTCTCGATCCAAACCATAAAGAGAGACAAAGAGGGATACTACATAATGCTCAAAGGTTCAGGAAACCAAGAAGCACTTATCATATTGAATATTTACCCTCCTAATAATGGTGTGGCGAATTTCATCAAACTATTAAAAAGATGAAAGAAGAAATCACGGACTCAACAATCATAGTAGGGGACTTTAACACTCCGCTATCAGAAAAAGACAGATCACTAGGACAGAAGCTCAGCAAAGAGGACATAGAGCTAAACAATGTAATTAGGCAACAGGGACTGACAGACATTTATATAGCTTTCCATCCAAATGCAAAGGAATTCACAGTCTTCTCAAGTCCACATGGATCTTTTTCAAGAAGAGACCACATACTGGGACACAAGTCTATCCTGAGTAAATTCAACACATAGATATTCTCCAGACATCGTTCTCAGACCGCCATGCCATAAAGCTGGAGATTAATAAGAGGACATCCAGAAAAGCAAGGGGAACAAAATGAAGGATGGACATGATCTCCTGTGACATGAATGGGCACAAGCCCAGATTAGAGAGGATATTAGTAAGTTTCTATAAACTAAGGAGAACAAGAATACAATGTATCAAAGGAACACTGGGAAGGCAGGTATCAGAGGTAGTCTGATATCATTAAATGCATTTATGAAAAAAGAAGAGAGGCATATGACAGACATGTTAACACAAAACCTCCAACAACTAGAACAGAGTCAGCAGAATAACCCCTCCAATAGCAAGAGAAAATAAATAATAAAAATCAGGGTGGAATTAAAGCAGTGGGAAGACAAGAGAAGAATGCAAAAGATAAATGCAGCTAAAAGCTGGCTCTACGGAAGAATTAACAAAATTGACAGTCCTCTGGCAAAGTTACCAAAGATAGAAAGGAGCAAACATCAATAGCCCGGATGAGGGATGAAACGTGGGCAATAACAATAGACCCCAATGAGATTAAAAGAATAATCACAAAGCACTATGAAGGTCTGTATTCTAATGAATTCAGGAATTTGGAAGACATGGATAAATATTTGGAAATACAGTCTCTCCCTAGATTATCTCAGACAAAGATCAAGAACCTCAGCAAACCCATAGTGAAAGAAGAACTAGAGAGGGTTATCAAGAACCGACCAACAAAAAAGCCCCAAGGCCAGATGGCTTCACAGCAGAATTCTACCAAGCACTCAGGGAAGAGTTCACACCGATCCTCCACGAAGTATTCCATAACATAGAAAAGGATAACAGACTCCCAAACTCATTCTACAAAGCCAGCATTACTTTGATACCCAAACAAGGCAAAGACCCCACAGGTATAGAGAATTACAGACCAATATCTTTAATGAACACAGATGCAAAAATCCTTAACAAAATATTGGTCAATAGAATACAAAAGTATATAAAACATATCATCCACCATGACCAGGTAGGATTCATCCCAGGGATGCAGGGATGGTTTAACATCCAAAAATCCATCAACACTGTACAACACATTGAGAAGAAAAAGGATAAAAACCATATGGTAATATCCAAAGATGCAGAAAAAACATTTCACAACATCCAACACCCATTCCTAATTAAGACAGTCATGAAGATAGGATTGGAAGGTAAGTTCTTCAAGCTGATACAAGCTATCTGTGAATGGCCAACGGCCAACATCATAGTCGATGGACAAAAGACAAAAACAATCCCACTTAAAAAGCGTACAAGACAAGGATGTCCCCTGTCCCCACTTCTATTCAACATCGTTCTGGAGGTTCTGGCTTACAATTTAAGACAGTGGAAGGACATCAAAGGGGTCCAAATTGGAGAGGATGAGGTGAAAATATCGCTATTTGCAGACATGATCCTATATATTGAAAACCCCAACAGCTCCACAGCAGGAGTACTTACAGTGATAGAGGAAAATAGAAAGGTGACAGGATACAAGATCAATAAATAGAAGTCTGTAGTTTTTCTATACACATTGAACAGGATCATGGAAGAGGGAATTAAGAAAGAAGTACCCTTCACAGTAGATAACAACAAACTGAAATACCCAGGAATATATTTAACAACAACAACAAAATAACACTAAAGACCTATACAAGTAAAATTATAAGCCCGCACTACAGGAAACCAAAAGCGACCCCCACAAATGGAAGAACATCTCCTTCTTGTGGATTGGAAGGCTTAACATTGTAAAGATGACAATCTTACTTAAAGTACTTTACACGTTCAATGCTATACCAATTCAAACACCATCAATCTTCTTCAAAGAATTGGAAAAACTGATCACCAATTTCATACGAAGAGGAAAGAAACCAGAATTATCAGAGAACTCCTCAAGAAGAAGGACACAGTTAGAGGACTCACCGTACCCAATTTTAATGCCTATTACACAGCTACAGTGGTCAACAGACACTCAGACCTGTGGAAAAGAATAGAAAGCCCAAGAACAAAACCATCAGTATATAGACAACTGATCTTCGACAAGGGTCCCCAAACCATCAAGTGGGAAGCAGATGCCCTTTTTAACAAGTGGTGCTGGAAACAATGGATATCCACATGTAGAAAGATGAAACAAGACATTTACCTAACTCCATGCACAAGAATAAACTCAAGGTAGATCGCAGACCTAGAAGTTAGACCCCAAAACCATCAGGACCATCAAGGAGGGAATTGGGACTAACTTCAGAGCACTGACCCAGGGAACTCATAGGCTCACTGCAATAAGGAAGGGTGCACACACAGGTGAACTGGAAATCAACAAATGGGATTTAGTATGAATAAAGCACATGCGCACCTCGAAAGACTTCACCAAGAGGGTGACAAGACAACCCACAGACTCAGAGAGGATTTTTAGTAATGACACATGGGACAAAGGGCTCATTACTAAAACCTACAACACCATCATGACCTGCAAAAAGAGAAAAACTGTTATACCCCAAGGAAGTGGGCAAAAGAACTGAAAAGAACTTTCACTAGGGGGGAGACCCATATGACCAATAAGCATAAGAGATAGTGTGCCCGGTCATTAGCCATAAGAGAAATGCAAACGAAAACAACCATGAGATACCACGTAACACCCCTGAGATTAGCCCAGATCAGCAAATCAGAGAGCAACAAGTATTGGAGGGGCTGTGGTGAAGTAGGAACCCTCCTCTGCTGCTGGTGGTCATGTAGATTTGTACAGCCTCTGTGGAAAGCAATCTGGCGATACTTAAAAAAAGTGGAAATTGATCTACCTATGACCTAGTTATCCCTCTACTGGGCATATTCCCAGTGGAAGCAACAAGTAAAACACAACCAGTCATCTGTGCCCCAATGTTTCTTGCAGCACAATGCACAATCGCAAAGATTTGGAAATAGCCTAAGTTTCCATCGATAGGTGTGTGGATTGGTAAACTCTGGCACATACACACAATGGAGTACTATGCAGCACTGAAAAGCATGGATGATCACATGAAACACGTTTCATGGGAAGAGCTGGAAGGAATCATGTTAAGCGAGGTAGGCTAAACTCAAAAGGACAGGTATAACATGAATCCCCTGAGGTAAGTACAATCAGCACAGGAGGAACAGAAGAATAGACAACTATCTTGCATTAAATGGGTGGAAGCATAGATAGTTGGGGGGAGGGCAGGCCACACCCAGGGAGGTACATGAGAGTCCAACATAAAGAAGGGGAAGGGGGGCAGGTGGAGGCAGAAGCAGGGTAGGCAGAAACTGAGTTGATGGCATGGGTGGAACAGGGCACTAACCCACCCTGGGGGAGAGTACTGGTTGTGTCCCCACAGAACTGGAACATGAATATGGACCCCACCATGACACGCCAAACAAGGACAGCAACATAACACATGGAGGAATCCACAAAAAGACTGCACCATATGCCAGCCCTAACCAGAACCAGCCTGACCCCCACCATGGCAGGGAATGCCATAGAAAATGAAAATAGATCGTCTGGTGTGGGAAAGGAACTGACCTATCATACACTGAAGGGAACTGAAGCAAAGGAAGGAGGAGGAAAGCAGCGGAGCACACCCGGGCCCACCAAGCTCAGAGGACTATAGCCTGGCTCAGAGGGCCCAATGTACAGAGAGGACCATATAGCTGGCCCCACTGAGAGATGCGACATCTTGCACTGGCCCATGGTCCTACACGGGACAGCACTAGAGACACAGTGTGGGTTGTGTGACTGAGCTGACCACACCACACTAAGGCAAAACCCTGGGGGCGTGCAATTGAGGGGCAGGGGAAGCAGAGCAAAGAGGTCCCAAGGGAGTATAAAGGACAGACTCTGGGGCCAGGACATGGCACCCCATCAGACGTCCAGAAAACACTTCTAAAGGTCAACAAACAGACCTTTAATTATTAACAGGTTTTTTCCTTCCTTCTGTTTTTTTTGTTGTTGTTTGTTTCTCTTCCCTTAAATTTTGTATGTCAGTGGCTTTTTTGGTTGTTAGCTTGTCCGTCTTTCTGCTGTTGTCGCCATGTTCTTATGTGCCACTTTGTTTGGTCTGTCAAAGTCATCTGAAATTTATGCACATATTATTATATTTGCAGGTCCACCTAGATAAGATAGGCTGGACAAGCAATGTGCGAACAAAATAACCGGACCAATGGCCTGGAGGGCCATGAGAGTGTGGGAGGTAAAGGAAGGGAGGAGGTGTTGGCCAACCCAGGGACAAGGGAATGAGTGGTTCAAAACCAGTGGTAGGGTGGGGATGGGAGGACTGGTAGGGAGTGACCAAGGGTAAGGTAACTGAGAGGAATTACTGAAACAAGAATGAAGGCTGAACATGGTAGTGGGACAGGAGGAAAGCGGACGGAAATAGAGGAAAGGAGTAGGGGGCAAAGGGGATATATAGAAGCCTAAATAAAGACATGTACATATGTAAATATATATTTATGATTATGGGGGAAATCGACCTATGTGCATATATTTATAGGTTTAGTAGTAGAGTAGCAGGTAGACATTGGGCCTCCTCAGATGCATTCCCTTAAAACAAGAGCACCTTGTTCAGCTAAATGGTAATTTCATGACACCCACCTTTCTGACATGATCGCTGAAGATAGATGTGTGCATAAACAAATGTGGTGAAGAAAGCTGGTGGTGCATGGCTATCAAAAGATATAGCATCTGGGATCTTAAAGGTTTGAAGCAAGCAAGCAGCCATCTAGCTCTGAAGCAACAAAGCCCACAGAGAATTAGCACACAAGCCTGTGTGAACACGAGGTGTTGAAGGGATCAGGTAGCAGACACCAAAGAACAAAAACCATCATTGTGTGATCACCTTCCCCATATAAATGCTAAAGATGTATGTGTGCATAAGTAAGTGTGGTGAAGAAGGCTGATGGTGTCTGGCTATCGAGAGAGATATAATGTTAAAGGCTTGAAAGTAAACGAGCAGCCATCTAGCCCAGAAGCAACAAAGCCCATATGGAAGCAGCACACCAACATGCATGATCATGAAGGGCTGAGGGGACCAGGTTTCAAGCACCAAAGGTGGGGGCGGGGAAATAATATCATTGTGAATGAGGGGAGCACGTGATGGGGACCCAATGCCCATCTGCAAACAACTGGGCATCCCTTGCAGAGGGGTAGTGGAGAGAAGATGAGTCACTCAGGGTACAGTGTAGCAACAATGAAACTCACAACCTTCTTCTAGTTCTTAAACGCTTCCCCCTCCCCGCCCCCAACTATCATGATCCCAATTCTACCTTGAAAACCTGGTTAAACCAGAGGATGCACACCTGTACAGATGGGATCTGGAAACACAGGGAATACAGGACAGATGAACCCCTCAGGATCAGCGGTGAATGGTGATACCGGAAGGGAAGTGGGGTGAGATAGAAAGGGGGAACCAATCACAAGGATCTACATATAGTTTTCTCTCTGGGGGATGGGAAACCAAAAAATGGGTGAAGGGAGATGCTGGGCAGTGTAAGGTAAAATAAAATAATAATTTATAAATTATTAAGGGTTCATGAGAACTTGAATATATAGCTATATGTATATGTCTGTATAGATCTATATGTATATGTATATGTCTGTGTGCTTATCTATCTACCTATGTATCTAGTTATCTTTCATTATGTATGAATACTTACAAAAAGGTCTTTAAATTAGTTCATAGAGAAACTTTTATTTAGATTTATTTACATATCCATATTTTCATTTATCCATTATATTTAGATTTCATTTGCCCATGAACTCTTTGAAGTCCCTTCATGTATAGTTAACCCAGGAACCAGCTGGCAAGTAAAGCCATACTCTTCTTTGTTACTGAATTAGTGATTTACATTTGGGGAGGGCAGAGGAAATCATACATTCACCTTTGAATTTTCATAGTCCAGAAATGTCTTTCAAGCACCCTACTGATGTCTTATTTATCTTGATACTTTATTTACTCTGGACACATATGAAATATTTCCCAATTCAGCTGGTTCTGGCAGCTCCCAGGCATATTCCTCACACAAGAGAGGCATGTTAGCCTTGCCTTCCGCAGAGCAGGCTGGCAAAGGCGTGGTCGTGGTCTGGAGCCACATGCTCCTCTCTGGCGTGGCCATGAATTTTTAACTGTCATAGTGAGCATTGGACACTGTGAAACCCAAAGCAAATTGGGCCGCAAAGTCTCATTCAGATGGATACTGCTTCAGTATTAGTGCAAACCTCCCCCTTCGATGCCTTTTGAAAGCAAGCATTTGCCATAAAACATATGGCACGTGGCCCATCCAGATCCACACAACCTGAGCTACAAGGCAATAGATAGATGCAAAAACATAAGCCCTAGGGAAAATGTATATAGAGATAAATAATTTAAAAGTATTAAGAAATAACTCCATTAATAAAAATCTATATATTTTTAGTGTTTGAATATATGAAGCATTGCTACAATGTTTGACTTTAGCAAGCTCAAAATGCTCGGTAACTCATTCAGATATAAATGCTGTGTTTACCTCACTATATTTAAAACACTATAATTCTCTCACTGATGAACTTTGGTGAAAATCAAACTCCTTTGTAAAAATAAAGATTATTTTTAGGTTTTAGAAGTCTTCTCTTGCAAGTTTTCCTTGAATATAATGTCATAGAAAACTAACTTTTTCAGATTTACTTTAACTATCTTCCTTTAAAAGTACAGAAAAATAAATCAATTTTTCCTTTAAAATAAAGTGATTTTTTAAACACATGACAATTAGGAGCATTTGAAATAAGTAATTCAAAGGTGACAACACAAAAAGCTTTGTTATATTCTTCCATAAAACAACTTGTGAAACTACTGTTGGGAACAAAGTGGGCCCTAAATCTAATAGGCAGCAATGTTTCTTCCACTTGCAGTGACATGAACACAAATTAGAAACTATAAGCATGTACTCCAATATATTCAATGTGACTCATGTTTCTGTAAACATTATGATGACAGCATTTATTATTGACTAAATAATTTATTTTATGAATATTACACAAAGTTTGTTCTTATGAAAACTCAAATCATCGATGTGCTTCCAGTCCTACGAGGAAGAGTTTAAAGATGTGTTCCATGTCAAACTTCTCCAAATTCCTGTTCCACTCCATCATCTCGAACAGCTACTCCTCCCCCTGTCGCCCTACCCCCCCCAAAAAAAATTCTGTTCCCCAAGGCCCTGAAATGTCACACAGTACTCACCTACAACCATCGAAATGACTTAGGTCCAAACCCATAGGCCAGGCGTCCTACTGCAATCTTCTCCTGACTCACCTGGTAACAGGGTCTGACAAACCCAAATCAGTAGGTCAGACTGCTGCTGGCTCACAAGGCTATATAAACGGGTAAATCACACCAGGTGATAGGCAGCTGACTCAAAATCCAGAGATAAGTTAATGATGTTTTTGGCAGGGAATTACAGAACCCAAAGATGGGAGGGGAATCATACCAAAAGAGCTAAAAGGAGGGGGAGTAACTCACTCTTAGAGATGATGGGGTGGTATTTGGAGAACCATGGACACTTAACACATTTTTAGTCTCTGCCCTATTGCATTGGAAGTAACTCAATGATAGTAAGGTTTCTGAATTTTTGTCAGAATCAGCTTTGTGTTAATCATTATTTAACATATTATTTTATATTTGTTACATATATAATTATATATACACTCATCACACTCTTAAGGTCCCTTACTTCTGAGCAAGGCAGTGTATGGATGTGACTAGGTATAGGGATTGAGTTTATCTGGGTTGACTAGAGAAACAAATCCAGAGACACTCATATGTGTATAAGAAAGAACTTTACATAAAAAGGCAAGTGTATATTGAGAAAACATCTCAGCCCAGCCCACAAACCCTATATTAGCCTATATGTCCGATACCAGTCTATAAATTTCTCTTTAGACTTACACAACACAGGCAATGATGCTGGTGGTCGGAAGATCACAGGAAAGTGAGTGGAAAGTCTTTTGGATCCAGTGGCAGTGTAAGCATCTCAGCACCTGCATGGGTCTCTATGTGGCTACTCTAGCTCCAGGGCTCTGACTCCATCAGCATGGCTCCATGTGTCTTGTCAGCAGAAAGATGAATCTGAGTGTGTGTGTCTTGCGTGCAGGGAGGAAGACAGGATTTCCTAGAATCCTCAAGGGAAGACCATGCCTATACAAAGACTTCATTGGCTAGGACTTGATTGATAGGCTAGACTCCACCCCTTCGCTCAAGTTGACAGGAGATATGTAACTGCCACAGATGATAACTTGAGTCACAACAAATAAGGCAGTGATTCCTGCTACAGCACACCTTAATCTTGCCTCAAGGTGATGGGAAACTTATTCCCAAATGGTGCCATAGCGGTACAGCTCTGCCACATTTCACAAAACAGGATGACATTGCATCACAAAATAGAGATCATTACACTATGCAACTGAGAAATCATTAAAAATCATGACTCTGTTAAGTTTATTTTCAATAGCATCAATCCTCTTGATGGGCCCCAAACATCTCATTCCCTAGCGCCAACCAACGGACCCACCATTTTTCTGTCATCTTGACCTAAGGTGGTGGCTTGTGTGTTGCTGTGAGGCTGGAAGCGATGTCACTGGGATTTTAGATGCCGGCAGGCTAGCAAAATGTGAGCAGTTTTCAGTTGAGCTTCCAGACGAAGGACCGCCCATGAGGAAGGACTTGGTTCCCGCCTCAGAGGAAGAAACCTCTGCAAACCGGATGTACGGATTAGAGGCACCGACAGCCTAAACGCAGGAAGCAGAACATAGTTGGAGGCACGCCTGGCCCATGGGCCCTGCGGTCCCAGGACACTGGAAATGTGACTGAGGAGGAGGCGATTGTGTGGAGGGAAGTAGATCTGGGCTAAGGGAGTCAGGTCGAGCCTGTGGGAGTATCCCTTTGGGACCTTCCTCTGTGGATGGGACAGGACCCACGCAAAGAAAAACAGCTGCAAATGTCTTCAAATGATTTTCACCTGGAATGTGAGAAGCATGACTTCAGAAAAATTGGAAATGGCTCAAAATGAAATGGAACACATGAAGATTGACCGATATCCTACCCATTAATAGACTGAAATTGACTGGGATTGGCCATTTTGAATCAGAACATTTATATGGTTTGCTATGCCGGAAATAACCCCATCAAGAAGAATGCCCTGGCATCCAGAGTCAGAAAGGATCTTGCTAAATCCATCATAAAGTATACTGCTATCTGTGATCAGATTAGATCAATCTGCCTGCAAGGAAATCCAATCAATATAATCGTTATTTAACTTTATACACCAACCACAAAAGCTAGTGGTGAAGAAATCATTCACGATGGATTTAGCAAGAACCCATTGCACTGAGTAAACCTGCTACACCAGACCTCTTAAGATTATGGAAAAGCAAGGTGGTTACTTTGAGGACTAAGGTGAAACTGGCCTAAACCATGGTGTTTTTAAGTGCTTCATATGCATTTGAACGCTGGACTTTGAATAATGAGGCCAAAGAAGAATGGATGCACTTGAATGTACCATGAACTTCCAAAAGGACCAACAGATCTGTCTTGGGAGGACAACTAGAATTCTTCTTAGAGGTAAAAAGGCAAGACTTCATCCTGCCTATTTTGTACATGTTTCTAGGAAAGACCAGTCCCTGGAGAAGGACACAGCTTGGTAAAGTAGTGAGACAGTGAAAAAGCGAAAGACCTTTGACACGATGAATTAACACAGTGGCTGCCTGGATGGACCCCAGCAATTGGGAAAATGGCACAGGACCATGTCATACTTTGTTGTACACAGGGTCACTCTGCGTGGACACGTAACAACAACACAATTATTGTGTGGAGTCACCAATCTCACGGAGAGTAGAACTATACTAAGTCCTTTTACTGTACTGCAATTATATATGAAAATCAGTGGTCCGACGACAAAAGAATAAAGAAAATCTTATAAGTAATGGCTATATATTTGAAGGCCAATTCTTGATTTATATTTCATTCCAGAGTATTAGAAATCTTTTTTTTCTCACTAAGTAAAAGACTAACTGGAAATCTTGATTTATGACCAAAATGAGTAAGAGTTATCTGGACTTCGAATTGTTCATCCAAGCACTAAATCTCAAAAGATATTACAATAATTTGAGATCAATTCATAGGCATACTTATTTTAGAAAATTAGGTAAATGAAAGAACAGAAATACAAAATATCTTTTCTTTGTGATAAAGCTTAAAATAAAAACCAAATAGATTTAAGAAATGTTTTTAAGTTGCTTGTGGAATGCTTTTATTGTACAATTTCAAGGCAAGCACTCATTTTTTATTTGCCTAACCTATGCTCTTCTCATCCTGTTTTCTGCAGATGTAATTGCATTGCTTCAATATCAACTTTCTATTATTGAAATAAATTTTGGTTACATCATCTACTACATTTTTAAAATTTAAATCATTTTATTGGGGATTTTACAGATATTAAAAACAATCCTCCCCTCATAGAGAGGTTTAGGAGAGGAGATGGGTCAGTCAAGGTGCGAGGTAGTACCGGTGAAGAACACAGCTTTTCCCCAGATCCTGGATGCTTCCTCCCCCCTACTACCATGATCCGAATTCTACCTTGCAGGGCTGGATAGGACAGAGGCTGTACACTGGTACATATGAGGGCTAGAAGCACAGGGAATCCAGGGTGAATGATACCTTCAGGACCAGGGGTGTGAGGGGCGAGGCTGGGAGAGTGGAGGGTGAGTGGGTTGGAAAGGGGGAACTGATTACAAGGATCCACATGTGACCTCCTCCCTGGGAGATGGACGGCAGAGAAGTGGGTGAAGGGAGACTCTGGATAGCGCAAGATATGACAAAATAACAATCTATAAATTATCAAGGGCTCATGAGGGAGGGGAGAGTGGGGAGGGAAGGGTAAAAAAAAAAAGAGGACCTGATGCAAAGGGCTTAAGTGGAGAGCAAATGCTTTGAAAATGATTAGGGCAAAGAAAGTACACATGTGCTTTATACAATTGATGTATGTATATGTGTGGATTGTGATAAGCGTTGTATGAGCCCCTAATAAAATGTAAAAAAACAATCCATAAATCAATTATATCAAGCAAACATGTACATCTGTTGCCATCGTCATTTTCAAAACATCATCTTCCTACCGGAACCATTATTATCAGCATCTCTTTCTTCCCTCCCTTCCCCCCCTCCCACTCTGTGAACCCATGATAAATTATACATATACTTTTTTCATATCTTACACTTCCAGCTGTATCCATCTTTGCTATCAGTTTCCCCTTCCTCTCTTCCCCCTCCCCTCATTGTGTCGCTAGTCCCTTTATTGTTTCTAAGGTGTTATCCTGGCTTCTTTGTGTTGAAAGCTCTTATCTGTACTGATGTACATACTCCAGTCCAGCAGGATTTGAGGTAGAACTGGGTTCATGATAGTGGGGGAGGTGGGGAGAGTGAGGCGGGGAGCAGTAAAGAACTGTTGTTTCATCAGTGCCACACTGCTCCCTGGCTGAATCGTCCCTTCCATGTGACCCTTCTGTGAGGGGATGTCCACAAATTGATTAAATTTTAAAATTTTTATTGGATGCTTCTCATCTATGATATTTTTGTTTATACTTTATGATTAATACTGTTTGGCATTTTCATCAAGCTTATTTCAAAATGAACTGCCTAAGACTCCCAAGTATCAGTATGTAGCTGAGTAATTCTAAATGTTAAAAATATGGATATGTTAAAGATATTTATTTTTTCCCATTGGATTTAGTAGTAATATAATATATCATTAGAAAGCACTAAAGAGTTAACCTAATTAATCCATTTCATTTGCAAAATAAGAAAAAGTTTAATTTTAGCTTCCCAAACATAAATTTTTGTCAAAGCACAAACTAACTTATCCCCTATAACATAATATGATCTTTAATTTGGATGAAATATTATTATTTATTTAGGTATTAAGTTTTAAGATTAGATGTGCATCTGCTAAAAAATAATGCAATTATTTTTTTTAAAGGGATCCATGGGCAGCAACCTTTACTAAGGAGGAAGCGCTCTTTGTGCATGTAAACCGTGCTGAGAAATGAGATGCTGGAGAGCGTGCGTTCAGGCAGTCTGCCTCTCTCTCTGCCTGTCGTGCAGACAGTGCCATCTGGACACTGGGAACGACCTCAGCAGAAGCCAGTTCAAAAACGTCAAACTCTAGATCCTGTTGTGGGGGGATGGGGGTGACGAATTTTTGGGGATTTCACCTATTACTGCTCATTGAAGTCTGACATATTCTGTTCATTTTGTGATGCCAATGTTTGGGCTCCTTGTCTTGTGTCTGATAAGTCCCTAAGCAGATAAGCATTTTACACAGTCACATCGTTTTTGGAATCTTTCCAGTAGAGATGTTTCTGCCTGCTGCGAAAAGAATTTCATGGTTATAACTCAAGATTTTTCTCTTCAGCCACGGCAGAATAAACTCCTAATAAACCACACATCTCAAAAATAGCAACTATAAAATCTGGAAGAAATAATATAACAGAAAGCAGAAAGCTAAATGTTTGTGTGAGGATATGAAAGTGGGAAGATGGTCGCAGAATAGTGTTTCCCATTTTATGACCTCAGGTTACGAACGGCTACGGTCCCAGTGCATTCCAAGGCAGTGAAATATTGGTGGAAACACCCACCAGAAAAACGTTCATTTGGGGCAAAAGTAACTGGACGCCAGTTCCTGGCGCAAGTGTATTCCCAGGGATTGGGAAGGGAACCATGGACAGAGAGAGGGCCAGAGAAGGGAGTCCTTTGCATGGAGACTGCCCAAATCCTTGGGTGGCCGCTGAGATATATGTGCATAAGGAGATCCAGAGGAGCTTGCAGCTAAAATGAAAAGACTGGATGGGAGATTTGAACTGCTGTCTCAAGACAACGTTTGCAGTTTTATGTATAAAACCAGTAATTGTTTAAAAAGGAATGTGAACAGACAATATCAGAAAAGAGCATTGCAAAGCAGTTTAGGAGATGTAGTTAGGCTTGAGTATAATACCATGACATTCGATCTCCTTTTTCACCCACTTTGAATTTATTCTAGTTTTTAACTATTTCTGCTTTTCAGTTAAGGTTTCTCTCTATTTTATTTAGTCGTTGTTGCTGGGTCCTTGTTTGTTTGTTTCTTTCGTTCTTGTTCTGTATGTGGAAGTCCGGATGGGTAGACCTATGAACATAGTAACTGGATTAGTTATTGCCTTGGGGCACAGAAAGGGAGGTGGGGGTGGGACGTGGGGGGTCAACAGCTCGGGTAGAAGAAGGAAGACATTGTTCCAAAGTTAATTGTGGTGATGACTGCACCACCCTTCTTAATATGATCGGATTATTGAATTGTATGATGCGCTAATTATATTTCAATAAAACAATTTCTAAAAAATGCAAATAACAATCTTTCAAGGCATATAAAAGCTAATGCTACATTTATATTTTATTTGATAAGAAGATATGTAATGCTTCCCCCCCACCAACAGAACTGCTTCTACTAGGATGGCATGAGAGGACTAGGGATTTTTTAAAGCTTGAAAAATAAACAAAGACAAAAGACTGATGAGAACGACGTAAAACTGATAGTAGTGTTTTATGTAGAAAACTTTTTAAAAAGTGGGGGGAAAACACCGATAATTAGAGCTACGTAAAATTAGCAAGGCCAAAGCAAATTAGGCGACTACATATTGATTAATTTTGTTTCCTTATAATCCTCATCAATGATTAAAACATTTTGAAGGATCTCAAGAGAGCTAGGTGTGGGGCATAAGAAGGAGAGAAGGCTTCTGCCAAAGATGAAAACCGGGCTACGTTTTGTTTCTGCTCGCTGCTTCTTCTGAGTTGACTTTGAAAAGTCATTTTTCAATAGCCAGCACAGCACAGCAAGCCTGTAGGCTCCCCTCCACCCACTTCCTCTCACGGAATGTTCCCTGAAAGAGCATCCAGCCAACCAGGCTGGTCCTTGACATAGCTGTAGGTTAAGCTGCCAAATGACTCAAACTTTACAATTAGCAATATAAGTTTTTAAGGTTTTATCATTGTCTTAAGTCTGTTAATTTTCTTCTACCAAATTCCTGAATCCTCCGTATTTAAACTCATTGGAAAAAAGACTTCAGCTCAATACTTTAGTGAATTGTTAAGCAATGCTACTCAGTTCTAGATTGCTTTGTTCCTTCAACAAATTCTTAAACTTTAAATCCAGCTTGCTTTTTAATGAGAACTTAAAAATCAATTTCATTTTAATATAGTATCAAAGTTCATAACTTTAAAAGAGACAAAAATAGGTGTAAGATCTTTACACTGAACATGATAAAACTTATCTGAGAATTTTTTTTTAAAGATTGTGTTAGTCTGGGGTGACAAGAGAAACAAATTCAGACACACTCATATATGTGTAAGAGAGACAAGTATATCAAAGAGTAATTGTATATTAAGAAAACACCCCAACTCAGTCCAGATCAAGTCCATAAATCCAATATTAGCCCATATGTCCAATACCAGTTTATAAGTTCCTCTTCAGATGTATGCAACACATGAAATTATGCTGAATGCAGGATGATCACTAGCCAGTGGGTGGAAGGTCATGTGGATCCAGTGGCAGTGTTGGCAACTCAGTCCTGGCATGGGACTCCATGTGGCTCCTCCAGTTCCTGGGCTCTGGCTGCCATCAGCATAGCTTCAATGTGGCTTGTCAACAGGAATGTGTAGCAGAGAGAGGGTGTGTCCTACCTCCAAGGATGAAGACAGGAGTTCCCAGAATCCCCAGGAGAAGACCATACCCACGTAGAAGCATCATTAGCTATGACCTGATTAACAATCTAGACTCCACCCCTTCACTCAAATTGACAGGAGATTATGTAACTGCTACAAAAATGAAGTAGAAAAATATGTAGTCAACGTTCATGAACTGTTGTTCAGTGCCATTGAGTGGCTCTACTCAGTTACTCTATGTACAGTAGAACAAAACACAGCCTGGTGTGCCATGCTAAAATATCATCATTATGCTTAAGACACGGTATTAATCTATCTCCTCGTGGGCCTTCCTCTTGCTGATGTTCCTCCACTTTACAAAGCATGATGTCCTTTTCAACGGACTGTTTTTACTCATTAATAAAAAAAATAGCTATGTCACCGGGTTGTGGCAAAATTAGAAATTAAGTCATTTGAAAATTAAACGCAGTGATGGGAATATCAAAACTTTGTTATGGTTGTAAATTCCATATTATAATAAGGAAATATGGGCAGAACTTCATAATCAATCAAAATGACCATGTGGACCTATGGGGGAGAAATCTTTAAATAGCGCAAAGAAGCAACTTCCCCTCCACCTACAATAGCTCTTTCTCCCAGAAATGAACACTTTTATAGAAGGATCTATTTGTATTGTATTATTTGTTTAATCTCTTACCACCACCTCTACCAGGATGCCAAGGAGCAGTGAACACAGAGCGAGATAACCCTTGTGATGCGGAGAATTTGCTGAAAGTCAGGTTGGGCAGAGTGTACTTAAACTATTCCCATGTTTGCTGTTCAATTTCTTAGACTGAAAGCCAGGGGCAAGTGGACAGGTGTGCAGTGTCATCTTCACTCCAAGGCTGCAGCCTGGAATAAGCTCTTCAAATTCAGCCTGGAAGTGTGGCTGTAGACTCTGCAGTAGAGTCTTTGGACCGCATTACGTCTGTTCTTCAAGAAAGAGTGAAGTGGTCCAGGTCACGAAAGGTGTGAAGAGTTTGTGTTCCCTTCCTTTACCACATCAGTATAAGACTCTGTGCGCACATGTGCGCGTGCGCGCGGTGTGAAACAGATGCTGCTTACAGAAGTGGACTTAACTTATTAAAGCAGATTGAGATCTACCTTATGATTTATGAAATTTTGTTTTACTTCAATTAAAAATGGCATGTGGTTAAATATAAAAATAATAATAACCTCCTATTTCTCTGCATCTCATAGTTTATAAATTATATTACTTTGTCCAGATGAGGAGGGATATAAATGATAAACATTGAATGATTATACTTCCAAAATTAGTTTTTGGTTGTGTGATAAAAGGCATAAATAAGGGGTGGCTAGACAAGGAAACTGTATGCACTCCCCTCTTGAAGAATCCTGGTTCACAGTAGCAAATTTTAGTCTCCCACAGTGCCTGCCATAAATCAGCCCGTTGAACTTTCCTTTACCGGTGTTGTGCGCTATTGAGGTAATTCTGACTCATAGTGCTTCCGTGTGGCAGTGAACTGCCCACCGGGTTATGTTATTTGCTTGTTGGCTTTAAAAGGGAGCACATGGCCAGATTTGTCTCCATTGGAGAAGCTAACTGGGTTCAAACAACCGATCTTTCAGTTAGTAACCAAGGACTGGACTATAGTGCCACCAGGACTTTATTTCACACAGTCTTTATAAAATCCAAGCATGTTCTGAAAAACAATAATTCTTCTGCATGTGACTAAATATTCAGGAAAGTAAAGTTCTATGGTTAAATAACATTGATTATTAATGGGTTAAAGAACACTTAACAGTTTTTTTTTACTTCACTGATTTTCAAACTAAAACGTATATATGTTCTAAGAATTATAGCCAGGTAGATAAATAAACACTATGTGAACTATTTGAGAGACATTATTTTTTCCACCATCATCTAAAATGAACTAGATAAATTATATTACCAAGTTAAGCTTCAACCATCTGCCACAGTGACTGATACTTCCCCTGGCTTCCAGAGTTTCCATGCAGAGATTTGTAGTCATGAAAATAGAAGAGACAGGGTGTGCCTTTTGAATTATGCAATAGGACTTTTCAATGTCAGAGTTTCTTGGGAGACATTATATTTACATTAGATGACTCTTCCCATGAAGCAACTTAAAATGACGCTTCCAGCATCTCTCCTTTTTACCCATACTCACAGGAGAATCATACAAACTGTAGTCCCTGCCTTCTGCAAATTTGCCCAACAGCCATCGGGTCAGCGTAAGAAATCACAACAGAATAAACACACACTTAACACATTCAGACACTGTGGTAAAACTGTGATGAAAATCTATGCACGTAAGAACTAGACTCTCAAAACATTAAAACAAATACCTAAATATGCCTAGATTACATGAAGTTGACAAGACACTACAATAGCCATTTCAGATCGTAGGCTTGTAGCTGATATTTATCTGTATGTATGGATATGTGAGTAAAATTGATCAAGCTAGTTTCAATTCACAGCACTTCTTTAATTATACTAATATTATAGTTTCATAAATAGGGGATCATATAAATTGATTTAGGGATAAAGAACAAGCTCTAGTTATTTTTAAGTGTGTAGTTTTATAGTTTTGAATTTGGAAACTTTTAAAAGCTTCCAGTTAGGTTGCTATTCTGTCAGTGTACATACTGCTAAATTGCTGGAAGCCACGGGGGTATTTCATATATCAGCTGTCAGTTCGGGTGGGAGATGCAAAGTACAACCGGATAGGGGATAAAGGCCTGGCAAATTACTTCCAAAAAGAATGGAATGGATCACAAAGAATACTGTCCAAGTAGCTTCCTTTGACTACTTCATCAGGAGGGATTCATCTCTAAAAAGAACACTATGGTTTGTGAGGCAGCGGGTGAAGGAGGATGAAAGTGGTCCTCCTTTAGGGAGAGGTTTTGCATCGTCACAATGATGGGCCTGGACACACGCGTTCCCTTGAGGATGACACAGTACCAAAAACATTTTCAAGATGAGGTATTTAAGGTCACCAAGAGGCAGAATTGAGTTGAAAGTGTTAATGACAACAAAGTTTTTACATGAATTACATATATCTGAAAGTTTTTAAAATTCTAAGATTGTACATCAACTCTGTGGCATAACCACCCCCCCCCAAAAAAAGAATGATTTAACATGATTTTAAGTTACAATCTGACACTCTTATTTGGATATGTCATAGGTGAAAGTAGTAACAAAGAAATGTAAATCTGCACTCAATACTCTTAGTAAAATGATTGGTATTGAGTGAATCAAATCAGAATACAATATAGATAAAATAAAAAACAATTATGTGATCTGTATTTTTCCAAATAAAAGAAATATAAATGTAAAATTAATCTCTCTTTTTGATTTAGAAATATTAGCATACACTCATTAAACTTTCCCATATCTTTTCATTGATAGGGCATCAAAGCAACTCTAAAATGAAAGCAATATAATTTTGGAATTAATCTTGTGCTCAAGAACATTCCTCACTAAATGTGATTCCTAAGTAATAGAGGAGAAATCAGAATTACGGTTTTTAGATCTGTAGGAAGAAATATATGGTACAAGGATCTAACCAAAAGAAAGCAAAGCCGCAGGGACCATCTCAAAAGGACACAGGGTCTAACTTGAAAGGACTTTCGTGGCTCCAGAAAAAAATTGGATCCGCTATAAGAATGGTTGTGATATATTGATGCACATAATATGCAGAAAACCACGAGTTTATAATGAATTAGGGAAACAAAGCAAAACAAAACAAAACAAAACACACGAATCCCCCTTGGATAGGCTTGGTCTTCTGGGAACATTCCCAGTGTAAGTCATGTTGCCTGATGATAATTATTAACATTGCTTCAGTTCACTGTCATTAAGTGTTACAGTTTGGAAACTAAATTACATGGTTGCCATACCATTCAGTATGCTAGAATAATAACTCATTTATCCAGAAAATTGGAAAATGAAATAAAAAATAAATTAGACTACATTGTGAATCTTGGGATATACTTTAAAAGAAAATAATCCTAAATTATGTTCAAAATGCTAATTGTCTATCAAAGTAGAAAATTAGGTCAATTCTCTTTTTCCTTTCTGAAAATAGTGCTGATTATTTAATGTAATGTGTGATTTGTCCTTTAATATGAATTTCCCAAATGAATCTACTGTATAGTCAAAGGAAATGGTGATTTTTGACAGTCTAAAAATATGAAAGCTGAATACATTTAAAAGAATGATTTTTAAGATTTTCTGGAACCAAATGGTTAAAAAATATGTAAGGGATTTTTATATCATTGTTTTACTCCAAATCATCTCAGATTTGTTTTGGTATTGAACCAAGCTAATTGAAGTATTGCCTTGTGTAAATTAGGTGAATTTTTTAAAACTCTGATCTCACTTAAAAATCCATGTAAAAGTTTGTAGCTGAGCTTCATTGTCTATAGACCCTACACATCACTTCTACTTAATATATAATCACTTCTACTTAATATATAATACTTGTATATAATTTGTAATTAGCTTATGTACACAAAATTTTCTTATAGTCAATTAACAATATTAAAATATTTTCAAATATTAAAATGTCTCATAGTCAACCTAAGGATCCTTTCGGTTTTCTTTGTGCCTATTTAACTATTTTTCCCAGGGAAAGGGAGTACTGGTGGTGCAGGGGTTACATGCTGGGCTGCGATCCACGAGGTCAGCAGTTTGAAACTACCATGCCCTCCCAGGGACAAAGACAGGGATTTCTTCTCCAGCAAACAGTCTCAGAAACTCACAGGGGCCAATTCTATCCTGTCCTATAGCAACACTATGAATTCGCATCAACTTGATGGCAGTGAGTTTGGATTTTTGTATCCAGGGGAACAGCAATATATTAAAAAGCCCCATGGAAAGCAATTGTCAAAATAATGGGCATCAAATGGATGACATTGCATGCATTTTTTTCTCCAAGTTTAAAGGGATTGTGCTCATTACACGCTATCAAGTCAGTGCCAGCTCATGATGTCCCTATATGTACAATAGGATGAAACACTGCCTGCTTCTGCACCATCCTCACAACGGTGAGTCGCAGCCTATTGGTGCCACTGTGTCCACGCATCTTGGTTCTTGGTGAAGGTCTTTTAATTTTTTTAAACTGACCCTTCACCAAGCGTACTGTCTTTTTCTAGCAACTGATATCTCCTGAAAACAAAGTATATGAGACAACGTCTCATCATCCTTCCTTTTAAGGACATCCTGGTTGTCCTTCTTTCAAGACAGATTCATTTGTTTTTCTGGAAGTACTTTCAATATTTTTTGCCAACACCATTGTAGTTACATAATTTCATGTCAACTTGAAGATATAAAAGTATGCCGGTGGGGTCTAGCCTGTCAATCAGGTCACTGCTTGATGGTGCCACCTGTGGGCATGTCCTCCTCATAAGGAGGGTCCTGGGAACTACCACGCGCGCTCTCTATCTCTCTGCCTTCACCTTCCTGCTGTCAAGTCACTGAGAGCTGCCAGAACCACCACCACTGGATCCACAAGACTTTCCACTCATTAGCCTGTGATCTTCCTGCATCTTGCTTCGTTGGAAATTGCTGTGTGAGTCTAAAGAAGGACTTGTGGACTAGTATGGACTAGGATTGGACTGGACTTGGATGTTTGCTTGATATATAATTATTTCTTGATATAAAGCTCTTTCTTACACATTTATGAGTGTCACTGAATTTGTTTCTCTAGTCAACTCAGCCTAACTCAACTATAGTTTAAATGCATCAATTCTTCTGCTGTCTTCTGTATTCATTGTCCAATTTAGGTATTGTGATAGGTTTATTGTGCCAACCTGGCCAACAGGAATATGTGGGATTAATCAAGTCATAGCTTGATTGAAGAGCAAAGAGATAAATGGCTCTGCAAGGTCTATCCCCCCTCTCTCTTACTCTGGTGATTGGAGTGTGCTGGAGTATTCTTGCTGCTGCTGTAGCTACCTCTCTGCCTCAACCTGTGAGCTACACTACCTGTGAACCAGGCCAGCCCATGAATCATGTTGCTAGAGCTTGAGACTTCTTCAAGACCTATTTCATCATGCTGCTGGTGCGTCTATTGATTAAGCTTGAGGCATGTGGATTCTGTCACCTTGCATGCTTGAGTTTGAAATCCCATTGGGTCTGCTTTGCTAAGCTTCCGAGCTACTTACTGCTGATGACCCACCCTGCTGCTGTTGCCTGTGGGCAGACTCTGCTGGCCTTGCCTCTGAGAGGACTCTGCTGTCTGCTTCCTTGACCTTGGACCCATCAGCCCACATGAGTTGAAGGACTTCCAGTATATTAACTGTTCCAAGGAAGTGAGTTGAACTGAACCCTCTGTATTGCTGTGTGGACTAATTAGCTGTTATATTTCTTCTCGCTGTATAAACCTATCTATCTATCTATCTATCTATCTATCTATCTATCTATCTATCTATCTATCTATCTATCCATAAGTGTTCTAATTTTGTTTCTCTAGAGAACTCTGCCAAGCACAAGGGTAAAGGGAACTAAAGGTCAAAAGTTTAGAAATACATTATGTTTCCACAATAGAATCCAGCTTTTATTAAGATAGGCTTTTTAAAAAAAATCCATTTCTGCACTTGAGATCTTTTTATTATTTAGACTACAGACATAATGATCGTTACACTTTCCTCCAAAATTAATTAATCACTCAACTGTTAGCATAAATCAAATAAATTTTGAACAAGTGGATTGTAGAAATAGTGAAATCTGGTGATGCTACAGATGACTGAAATCCTGGCTGAATTAATTCAACCTTTGAAAGCTTTCTCAATTAAAACAAGTTTTATACCTTTATACATATACATGTGTGTTTGTAAGTTTAATGCAGAGCAAGTGATAATTAGTAGTCTGTTTAGAGGAGAAAAAATGTTTTTCTATTTCATAAAATATTATTGGAATGGTTTTACTCTCCAATGGTTGCTATTATCAAAAATTCCTAACTTTCTGTCCTTACCTAGGAGCCATGTTAATTTCAGGACTCCCTAATAATTTCAACCGACAAAATCATGCTCTTAGATTATACTCTATCAACATATGACATTTCTTTTGCCTGATTACTCAATTACTCACTTTTTAAAGCAATCAATCATTTATATGCCTTTTATTTATTTCATGGTTAATTGGAAATAAATAATAGCCGTGTTTATCTCTGTCCATGTAAATCTTTCCAAGGCATCCATCATGAAAAACATGAAAAATTATACCTCTGTTTTAAATTCAAGATAGTTAATATTCAATTTAGTGAGCTTAAACTCAAAAAATATAGCTTAGTGTTGAACTACAATTTATCCAAAAGGATTCGTAGCATAACAAAAACAATAATATCATTAAGTTTATTCTTCTAGAATAGTTTTGAAACTAATGAGCCATGTTAGTAGGATAAGATTTACTATAACATTTTTCAATTTTATAACATTTATTTATTAGCATGTCTTCGTCAAATAGAGCCACACAAAACCAAACACACTCCAATGGTGTTAATTTCACCCTATGGTGACCCTGTTAGGCCTGAGTGGAACTCCTTGTTAGAGTCTCTGAGACATGGTAGCTCAGCCGGTTACACTCTACGCTGCTGACAACAAGAAACAGCTATTCCGAACCAGCATGAGCAAAATGAGGCTGCCTCCTCTCACATGCCCAGGGACAGTTCTTCTCCCATGGTCTCTATGACGTGGCATCTGCTCGATGGCAGTGAGTTTGTTTTATTGGTTAAATCTTTATGGGAGCAGACAGACTGATTTTTTTTTGTACCACCGAGTGGTTGGTGGATTGAAACCATCGACCTTGCAGTTAGTAGCCAAATAACTCACAGCAGCACCTGGGTCCTTCTGCCCAAAAAGATGATTCATGAATTTTGTTTGTTCATTTCTTTTCCATTTTCTAAGGAGAAGTTATTAACAAAGAAAAGTTCACTGCCATTGAGTAGATGCTGACTTACAGTGACCTGATAGAACAGGGCAGAACGTCACTGTGGAGTTCCAAGACTGTGTTACAGGACTGGAAAGACCCATCTTTCTCCTATGGGTTGTTCCAAACATGTTTAAACATGCCTATGCAATCAGCCAGTCGAAACAAGTTTTCGCTTGACTTGGGATCCTTGGGAAGCGGTCAAAACAAGGATGGCAATCCAAACAGTGACTACTTAGAGCATCTTCTGGACAAGTTGAATGCAGGGCAGAGAGGTCAGCTCAGAAGAAGATGGTAACTATATTTTGAACGCCAAAGAGGTAATAGATCTTGATAGATTTTCTCAAAGGATGCAGTACAATCATGAGGGCTTACTAGAAGAAGTTTTCAGAAAAAGGAAAATTGCATTGATGTGAGGTGGATAACGCATTTGGAGTTTGTTGCATCAGGTCAGACTGTTAAGCAAGCTTTCTATTTAGAGGTTCTGAAACAATTACAATTAACAATGTTCAACCAAAGAGGTCTGATTTATGGCAGAGGGGGGACTGGCTTTGCCACCATGACCATGCACCTGCTCACACAGCCATCTCAGTGCACTGATTTTTAGCAAAAAATCAACTGCTTATCTTGCCCCACACACTATTCACCTGACCTCACTCCATGTGGCTTCTTCTTGTGTCCATGAATGAAGAGGGACATGAAAGGACAGCGATTTGGCGATGTAGATGATGAAAAAATGAGGGAGGTGCTGTCAGCCATTCAAACAGATGAGTTTGAAAAATGTTTCCAAGAATGGCATCGCAGATTTGACAAGTGTATTATGTGTAATAGAGAGTACTCTGCAGGTGGTAAAGTTGTTTTGTAAAATATATATCTTTGAGGAAAAATGTATTTTGTGGGTGTACCCCCTCATATATCTGTTGGGCTGGATTCTTTAGCGCAGCAGTTCTCAACCTGTGGGTCTCAACCCCTTTGGTGGTCAAACGACCCTTTCACAGGGGTTGCCCGATTCATAACAGTAGCAAAATTACAGTGATGAAGTAGCAATGAAAATACTTTTATGGTTGGGGGGTCACAGCAATATAAGGAAATGTATTAAAGGGTTATGGTACTATAAAGGTTGAGAACCACTGCTTAGAGAAGCAAAACCAGTGGCACCTATACGTGTCTATAAAGAAAGAAATGTACATCAAGAACATGGTTCACATAGTTATAGAAGCAAGTGAATCCAGCGTGATCCTGGCGGTAGGCTCGAGGCTTTTCCTGACTCCTGTTTCTGCCATGGCTGATGCACCAGGAGGTTGGTTGGTGGAGGCAGAGGTAGAGGCAGACAACTTCAAGGTCAGCAGGTCAGTTTTGTGGTTGCAGAGTTGAATGAATCCAATATTGGCAGGCAATAAGATGTGCCATTTGTCCAAGTACAAAGAACCAGAGGTCCAACGCAAAGATGTAGGATCCACACCAGCAGGGAGACAAGTCTTCTCACAGAGTCTGCTTCAATTAGAGTGAGTCACACTCCCAAGGAAATTTCCTTTTAATTGTAGAAGGGCCAATTTTACTGCATGTCCAGCAATTGTGTTATGTCTAATTTCTACCTTTGTAGGTTCAAAAATAATGAATTCTAATAGCCAAGACACGCATCTGCTGTTTGGCATTTATAAAGTTCATCAGAAGCACTTATATTTTATGTGTCAGTAGGGATCATATTACATTAGCGCTGATTTACAAGTATAATTTATCACAGCTAGCACCTGCTGCAACAGAAATATCATACAAGGTCACTCGTTTCCTCAACTCTGCTGCTAAGCTAATTTGTTTTCTAATTATTTAGAAATGTTTTAATTATTCAAAAATTTTAATGTTTTCAGTATTTCTTCTATCACTGTTGAACCAGCTGGTTTTGAGCCACGCCTTCGTCAAGCGAGAAGGGTCACATACATGTGTTAAGCTTTTTCTAACTTAGGATAACGTGACAGGTTTTGTGTCAACTTGGCTGGACCACGATCCTTAGTCATTTGGCAGTTGAGGTTTTTCTCATTATGTGACCTAACACAAGTCCGTTTCTTTTTCTAGTAGTCTCTGTCTTCACCTATCGTCCGTCTGATGTCAAAAATGAGATCCCTTATTTCATATTCTGTCCGGAATCCAGCTTGAATGCCTGCCAGCTCCCTATCAACGGACTAGAACAACTACTGTTCAATGACCTTTGACAAACATTTACTTGCATGTAATATTAACGATTATTCAACAATTTCCACATTATGTTGGGGCACCTTTTCTTTTGAATGGGTACAAATATAAATCTCTTCCAATTGGTTGGTCAATTAGCTGTCTTCAAAATTGATTGGCATTGATCAAAGAGGGCTTTCAGTGCTGGTGTAGTTTTAAAAAATATTTCCATTGGTATTTTGCCAATTCCTGAAGACTTCCTATGTTTTGTGCTAGTGCCTCTGTGAAGCATAGACTTTTTCTTTCAATGCTGAGTTCTTAATCATGTACTATCTCTTAAAATAGTTGAATGTCTTATCATTCTTTTTGATACAAAGACTATGTACTCCTTCCATCTTCTTTTGATGTTTTCTGCAACATTCAATATTTTGTCCAGGAATCCTTCAGTATTTCCAATTGAACCTGAAGGGTTTTTTTCAATTCTTTCTGCTTGAGGTATGCTGAATGTGTACTTCCCTTTGGATGTTTTTAACTCCAGCTCTTCCCCACCCCTCCCACATTTCCTAAGTTTTACTTTATTTCTAGAACTATCCTTCACATTTACTGTTCAGTTCTTTCACTTGGTCATTTATTTCATTCACTTAGCTAGTATGCATTCAAGAGCAAGGCTCAGATTCTCTTCTGACATCCATTTTGTTCTTTTCTTTCTTGTTCTTTTTAATAATCCTTTGTGTTGTTCATATATGAAGTACTTGATGCTTTACCACAACTTGTCACTAGTGTCCAATGCACCAAAGGTATTCTCAAAACGTTCCCTGATTTCAAGTGGGATATACTCAAAAGCTAATGTGAAATATTCCAAATATCTTTAAGTGAGTTTTAGGTTATTATGACATATATAGCTAATAAATATACTTGTAAAAATACCATCTCTCTAAGTACTTTGGAAAATGATACATACAATCAAGATTATATCTGAGTGTATATGAGTCCCCATTGTTTTATTGAGCAAACATTAAACATACACTGTGTTTCCATTTCAATTCAAAGTTTTCTAAATGGAGAAAGGAAAAGAGGGAATGTCTGATATCTGATAAAGCTAAAAAAATCAGAAAGTCTATAGAAATATACACATTATTCTTCTCACTTTGATGCATACAACCCCAATCTAAATTGTAATATTATACTTTAATGTATTAAAGAAATACACTTACTTCAGTGCATACCATAAGCCAAGAGCAACGCTGGGCACTTGTGCTACATCAGTGAATAAAACAGATATTCGTGCTACCTTGGGGCACATGTTGTTTTTAGTGAACATTGAGTCAGTTCTGACCCACAGCGACCCCATGCGCAACAGAATGAAAGACTACCCAGTCCCACACTCTCCCCACAACTGGTCTTATGCTTGATCCCATTGTGGAGCCACTGTGTCAATCCATCTCCTTGAGAGAGTTCCTTTATTTTTCTGCCCCTCTACCTTACCAAGCTTGACATCCATCTCTAGGTTCTGGTTTCTCCAGAAACCTGGAGACAGTATATAAGACAACGTCTCCCCATCCTGGCCTGTAAGGAACATTCTGGCTGTATTTCTACCAAGACAGATTGGCTTGTCCTTTTAGCAGTCCATGTACTTAAAATATTCTTTGCCAGCACCATAAATCAAATGCACCAATTCTTCCTTATTCAGTATCCCAATTCCACATAGATATGAGGCAAGGGAGAACACCATGGCTCGGTCAGGTACACTTTAGTCATCCAAAAACATCTATACTTTTCCTTATGCATTCAAGACATCTTATGCAGTAGATTTAACTAATGGAATATGTATTTTGGTTTCTTGACTGCTTTTTCCATGAGTATTGATTATGGATCCAAGTAAGACAAAATCGATGGCAATTTCAATCTTATCTCCATTTATCATTTATCTCCATTTATCCTATTGGTTCAATTGTGAGGATTTTGGTCTTTACATTGAGTTGTGATCCATACTGAAAGCTGTCATCCTTGATCTTTATTAGCAAGTACTTCAAGTTCTCCTCACCTTCATTAAGCAGGGTTGTCAGTTGCATATTGCAATTTGTTAATAAGCTTTCCTCCAATTCTGATGTCCTTTTCTTCTTCATATAATCTCGCTTCTCTCATGATAAATACTGAACAGTAAGAGAATACAACCCTGTCAGATACCTTTCCTAAGTTTAAACCCTGCATTGTTCCCTGTTCACATAACTGCCTCTTGATCGATGTATAGATTCACCATAAATGCAAAGAGGTGCTCTGGAATTCCCATTCTTCTCAAGATTATCTATAGTTTGTTATGATCCACAAAGTTCAATGCCTTGGTATAGTCAACAAAGCACCAGTAAATATCTGTCTGGCATTCCCTGCTTTCAGCCAAGATCCATCTGACATCAGCAATGATATCCCTTGATCCAAGCCTTCTTATAAATCCAGCCTGAACAAATATGGATCTCTTTCAATCAGTTGGTTAGTTAACCATCTTCCAAATTTCCTGGCATAGATGAATGATTGTCCCAGAGCTACATCAACTTGTTGACACATTTCAATCACGATTTCATCAAAATTTAGAACATAATGTTTGGCTAATTCTTTCAGTGCAGCTTGAACTTCTTCCTTCAGCACCACTGGTTCTTGTTCATTTGCTATCCCCTGAAATGGTGGAATATCAACTAGTTCTTTTTCGTACAATGACTCTGTATTCTTTCTATCTTCTTTTGATGCTTTCTGCATTCAATAATTTTCCAGTAGAATCTTTCAGTATTTCAACTCAAGACTTGACTTTTTTCTCTTTAGCTCTCTAACTTCATCATTTCTTCCATTTCCAATAGCTACTCTACGATTAAAACCAATTTCTGGGGGAGCGGGGAGGGAGGGGAAACATGAGGACCTGATGCCAGGGGCTTAAGTGGAGAGCAAATATTTTGAGAATGATGAGGGCAATGAATGTACAAATGTGCTTTACAAAATTGATGTATGTATGCATTGTGATGAGTTGTATGAGCTCCTAATAAAACTATTTTAAAAAAATTTTAAAAGCAATTTTCAGAATGTCTCCTGGCATTTACTTTGACATTTTCTTTCTTTTTAATGACCTTTTGCTTTATTAATAATTAATATTCTTGATATCCACATGGTTCATCAGGTCGTCTGTCATTTGTATTCTGTGAATCAAATCTGTGATTAAGATGTTCTCAAAATTCAGGTGACATAGACTCAACCTTGTGTTTTTGCTCTTGTGGACTTGGTTAAATTTTCTTCAGCTTCTACCTGAACTTTTGCATGACCAATTGACAATCTGTCCTATAGTCAGTCCCTGGCCTGGGGCCTGGTTGTAACTGCTGACATTGAGCTTCTGCATTGTCTCATCCCATAGATGTAGTCAATTTGACTGTGTATTTCATCTGGAGAATTCCATGCAAATAGGGGCCTTTTGTGTTAAAACATGTATTTGCTTTAAATAAGTCATTGGTCTTGCAAACTTCTATCATGTGAACTCCTGCCTCATTTCTAGAACCAAGTCCATATTTTCCAACTACCATTCCTTTGTCTTTGAATGCCCGTCACCAAGTCACCAATAATTTCAACTTTGAATCCCCATCATCAAGTCACCAATAATTATCAATGCATTTTGATCGCATGCATGACCAATTTCCAACTGAAGACTGGTAGAATTCTCCAATTTTTTCATCACTAGCTTTTGAGGTTGATGCATAAATTTGAATAATATTTATATTGATAGAACTTCATTGAAGGTGAATAGAAAAGTTTTTATCACAGACAGCATTGTTTTTCGTGATTGATTTTTCCATGTCCTTTTTGACAGTGAATTCAAAGGCATTTATCTTTATTGTGTCATTCCCAACATAGTAAATCATATGATTTTCTGATTTGAAATGGCGAAAACATGTCCGTTTCAGCTCACTCATACCTATGATATCCATCTGTATACATTTAATTTCATTTTTTACAGATTCCAATTTTCCTAGATTTATACTTTGTATATTCCAAGGTCCAATTATTAGTATATTTTTGTAACTGTTTCTTCTTACATTGAGTTGCGCCTCATCAGAAATGATGATCCTGAGGCTCTACCACAGGCTTTATTGCAGTCTATTCACCATGCTTGACTCTCGTCTGAGAATGCAGCTTCTTTGGAGCCACATTTTGATTGCCTTTTGATTCAAGGGGCCCATTCTCTGGTTCTATCTCTGATAAAGTTCTGCTTCCATTAGGTCTTTAGGAGATGCCAATGTTTCCTTACTACACATAAAGTTTCAGTGGCTGCTTCATCCACAGTATGCGACTGATTCCTTCTTCAATGTCTGTTCTTAGTCTGGATGCTCCATTTAAGCCTGCCATTTTCTATGCACCTGCTGGCATTTGAAATACCAATGACCTAGTTCACAGCATCACAGTAACACACAGGTCACCATAGTATGAAAAACTGATAGGCAGGTATGGCTTATAATACAACTTCATTGCTGAAGTTAATTTAAACACATCTTAAATAGACAAAGATTTCCCAGCTATAGTCTAAATAATGTTCAAAAATATAAAATAATTGTTCAGTTACTCAAAATATAATTAAAAAGAGCCTTTTAATTTAAATGGTAACTAGGGATGTCTATATTTTCTGCTATACTGAAGATTAACTCATTTTCCAAGTGTCCCTCTCTATTTTAGATCTGCTTATATTTATCATAAGCACACATTCTAAAGTATCTATCGCATTAAATTAAAAAATGTAGTAAAAATAGAACTGTCTAGCTCACCTACAGACAGACAAAATGAACAGTCAGAGATTGACAGAATGGTGTTAGCCAAATCTAGGTTTCTTTCATATTTTGGATTTGGGAACATTACTCTTCAAAGTGGGTGGATCATCATGACATTATTAAAATGTTGTTTCTAAAAATAGCTTTACTTCCTTACTACTTGAATGGGGAAAATGTATTTATTTATTCACAGGAACATAATATTAGAACAGAATTTGTAGTTCAAGTGCATATATACAAATATATGGATATGCATTATAGTTACATATATATATTTCTTATAATAAACCCTATGACAGTATGAAGATTCAAGGTGAATTGATCTTATTTAAAATAATATTCGATGTTGGCCATTACCACTTTCAAAATTTGCAAATAGCCTGCGACCTAGTCAATTCTGACTCTTAGCAACTCTATAGGAGAGGGCAGAATTGCATCTGTGGGTTCCAAACAAACTCTTTGTTGTTGTTGTTTTGCTTTTGTTCTTTAACATATAAAGGACCATTTGTTAAGTCTTTTTTATTATTTTTTAATAGTCCAGTTACCTTGGAGTTTACTTCAACAAAGAGAAAAGGTCATAATGTTTTCATGCAGTTCATACTCGGTTTTTAAAAAACAATGATGACAACTAGCAGAAGGCGTTCAGGAATGCTGGACTTGTGATCCATACAAAACACCAACATTTTGGGTTGTAAATAAATAGGGAAATATCTCAAACAATTTAAAAAATATTGGAATAACCAATACATGGAGGCATGCTTTTAGGTGGGCATAGGAATGCAGTTTATAAAAGGAAACACAACAACAAAAACACAAAAACTATCCAATTTCTTTAAAATCAGGGAGCAAGAAAAGCACCATTGAATTTCACATACTGAATTTGTACAACTTCAATAAGTGCCTTGACTAAAATCCAAGAGCAAAGCTTAAGACTCCCCTCCTCTCTTTTTGGTAAAAGCTGCTTGGTAACTTGCATGACTTCCCCAGGATCTTACCTGCGAGGAGCCCTTTAATGCTGTTAGTTAAACGAGGGCAGGTCTGGCACTTTTATACTGTTGTCACCAATGTTAATATTTCTTGGGATCTCAGGAAGATTCGTCGTCTTTCCAGTGACACGGCACGGGCTGGGGCTCCTGCTAAGCCTGCCTCAGAAAAGCCAGTTTAGTTTGTGCATCAATGTGCGTAACAATCTCCTTCACGTTGGTCTCCAAAACCATTCCCCCATCACCATTGCTGCAAGAATACTGTGAACCTTATCTACATGGAAAATCAAATCCAGTTCGCAGACATTTTCAAAACACTTGTCGAATGTTTCCACGAGTACTTGAATTAGATCTAAAAATGCCAAGTTCACTTTCTGAAGAAGCTACACAGAAGACAGAATATAATGTCCCATAATGTCTATATATCAGTGTGTTGTCATCCTATTAACAACCCTTCTAGGAAATTACAAACATTTCCATCTCTCTTCGACAGCAAATGGACTGTCTCCCTGATGGTTTGTCATTGTGTATCTTCACTGTAGCGCTGGTAGAACTTGGCGATGTTGAAGATGAGGATAGCCTTGATCATGGCTGGGCTGGGCGGACCAGGTGGGCGCTAGGGGGCCAGGGTGGGGAGGGCACTCGAGTCTAGCCTTGGGATCCTGTCTGTGTTCCTTTCCCACCCACCTCCTGCCCCAAAGTCTTTTTTTTAATTTAAATAAAAATCATTTTATTGGGGGCTCGTACAGCTCTTATCACAATCCACACATACATTCATTGTGTCAAGCACATTTGTATATTTGTTGCCATCATCATTCTCAAAACATTTTCTTTCAACTGGAGCCCTTGGTATCAGCTCATTTTCCCTTTCCCTCCCTACCCCCTCTCATGAACCCTTCATAATTGATCAATTATCATTTTTTTCATATCTTACACTGTCCGATGGCTCCCCTCACCCACTCCTCTGCTGTCCGTCCCCCAGGGAGGAGGTTATATGTAGATCCTTGTAATCCATTCCCCCTTTGCACCCCACCCTCCATCCACTCTCCCGGTATAGCCACTCTCACCATGGTCCTGATGAGTGCATCTGCCCTGGATTCCCTGTGTTTCCAGTTCCTTTCTGTACCAGTGTACATCCTCTGGTCTAGCCGGATTTGTAAGGTAGAATTGGGATCATGATAGTGGGGGGAGGAAGTATTTAGGAACTAGAAGAAAATTGTATGTGTCGTCATTGCTACATCGCACCCTAACCGCCTGGTCTCCTCCCCATGACCCTTCAGTAAGGGGATGTCCAGTTGCCTACAGATGGGCTTTGGGTCTCCACTCCGCACTCCCCCTCATTCACAATGATATGATTTTTTTTTTTTGCTCTTTGAAGCCTGATCCCTGATCCCTTCGAAACCTAAGGATGGAAGAAAATTTTATCTTTTTTTCCGTGGAGCAGTTGCCGGTTTCAAACTGCTGATGTTGTAGTTAGCAGCCCAATGAGTAACCTCCTAGGTGACCAGCCCCTATAACCAAAGAGCAGAAGAGCAAAAACCTAGAAGTAGTAAAAACAGTAAATATATTTTTAACTAAGTGACTTTAAAATATTGTATCTCGATCAGATTTTAGAGAGTAGGAGACATACTATACAATGAAATCTGGATTTTAAAGGCTGGAAATATTCGGGCAAATGAGTATAGTTACCCATATTTTAGTTAAAGCATGAAATAGCATTTAGTAAAGAAAATATTATATTGTACATTTTAAGAGCCTGCTAGCTTCTATAATTTTATATGATAATTATTCAAGTTAGAACTGTTTATTTTTAACTTTCAATTTTGACTAATTTTGGGGATCCAATATTTTCCCCAAATGTTTTTATGCACCAAAAATTAAAATTAGCCTATCTACAAAAAGCTATTTTTGTAGTAAAACTTTAGTACTAAAATTATAGAACTGCAATAAACATCATGAGCAAATATTCAAGTGATTGCCAATATAAATCCCATTAGGTTTTAAAATTTTTAAAAAAGGTTTTAAAATTAATTAAAGTATTCCTTATATACTAAATGTTAACAAACTAATTCATAGTTCTGCAACATAAATGCACTTTTTTCCCCTTCCAAAATATGGTGGTGCTTTTATTTAAGGATTACTAGTTCAGAATATTGAAAGAAATTTATTTACCTTCATCTCCTGCTTCAAATAAATACCAGCATCACTGGAATGAATGAGGAAGCTTGTCGCCCTAACTGAGGAGCTCTCTTAGAAGAAGTGTCGGGAAATTACTTTACTTAATACTTATCAGAAGCGCACAGAACCCTTATCTCTGCCTGGAAAAAATAACTTTGAAATAGCTTGGACTTTTGTCTTCTGCAAGCTCTGCTTTTTCCTTGGGAATATCATTCATTATATGAAGAAATGGCAATAATTAAAGATTTATGAATTGATATAATTTTATTTACATTAGTTATGAAGTCAAGTTGAATATAACACATATCTGCTAAAAGTAATAGTACGAGAACAAATATCCTGAACGTTTCATGTTACATGTTGCAGTAAGTGAATATTCAACTTAATCAGGAATTTAGGTTTCAATATGCTTCTACAGAAGGAGATTGGTTTATTTTTTTGATTATTTAGTCCAAATACAATATCCTGATTTTTGTTGTTATTGTTTCTGTATTTTTTTGTATTTTTGTTTTTAATTGACACTCTATGTTCTCCAAAATATATAAATTAAAATACTGGGAGAAATAAAGCAGGAAAGAGGGATATTGCAAAATTTAAGAAAACATGTATTAAATGAATATTGAATGAATGAAATCATGAATGACTATAATATTATTATTTCTAATAAATCAAATGCTGCTGGATTTATCATAATGAGCAAAAAGGTTTGCTTTTACAATTAGGATGAATCAAAATCAATTATGAATTTTAAACAAACATCATGAAAAAGTCCTTAAAGGTAAAACTAAAGAAATGAAGAAATATTAAGGATAAAAATTAAAATAGACATTAAAAAAGAAGCAAAAGATATTATTAATAAAATCAAATAAAGTTACTGGAAAAAGTGGTACAATAGACAAAAACCATCAGGAATGTTTAATAATATTGCTATAAATAGGGGAAGAGACAGATATACTACATAAAATACAGATGAAGACAATCACAAGACGCATTTTACTATCGACCAATGACTTATAAACAACTACACACAGTTACATAAACTAAAACGGATCTAAGTAAAATGTAGGTCCATAAAAATGATGACAGCAAAAAAAAAAAAGCTCAAGAAATAAGAGAAAAGCAGATTTACTGACATCCCACCCAGAAATACCATCACTTAAAACCCTCACAACACCCCTCCCCCTACAAAAATAAAATAAAATGAAATAAGGAAGCAGAAGATGTTGGAAGTACAAAAGTCTGGAATCTCTGAAATTTCTTATCTTAAATTCAAGAACAAAAATTTTTCTATCTAATGTAATGTGTTCTAGAGACTGAAAAGCGGGCAGGGGTAAACAGCCCACGTCCTTTTATGGAGCCGATAGAACCTTGACAGCAGCACCGGGCAAGGCCCCTTTTAGATATTTATCCATCTCTTACTTATGGCACATCAAAAAAAAAACTGACTTAAGCAATTCTCCATTCTCCAAGGTTATACATTTATTCTATATTTCCTTTACTTCCACGATTTTAGAGCACACATATTTAGTTTTATTTCAGTTTTGACATTTTCCTCTTTAACAATCTGAAAATTATTTGTGGAGCTTCTACAAGGTATAAGTTATTTCCAAAATTCTTTTTGTCAAACTGAAAGCTAATTTTATAAGTTATTCATGGGAAAATCTTCAAATTTCTCATGGATCCAAAAATTAGTACCACGCTACAGCAGTAAACGAGTATAGCTATGCATCTGATTTGCTGTATTTGATTTTAAGCCTGAAAGGCAGAGCAACATGGAAGCCATGCAATATGATGAAGAGGTAAAAGCACATCAAGCTTAAGAAACTAAGAGGAGATATTATAACTCAGTTCAGTGATGGTTCCATGACTCCAAATAAGGAATGGAACAGAAGGGGTCACCTCCCTCAGGCATGGGGGACCACTGCAATTCTAGATGATAAGGCTAGAGACCTAATGACTAACTGGCAGTTCTTCAGGCAAGACTTGCGTATGGATCACGTTTCCTCTTAATTGAAATCCCTGTGGTATTATACTTTTTTTTACAATATTAAAATTTAGATCAATAAAAATTATAAAATGAATTTAAGAGGAAATATCTATGCAGACCAAACATAATGTCCTTCTCCAGAGACTGGTCTCACCTGACAATTTTTCCGAAGTGTGGAAGACAAAGTCTTGCCATCTTTGATGTGAGGAGCACTCTGGCCAGACTTCTTTCAACACGGATCGATGTGTCCTTTCAGAAGTCCACGGCATTTTCCATATTCTTCTCCAGCACCCCATTCCAATGCATCTATTCTACAGTCCCCTTTATCCAATGTCTGCTTTGACATCCTTAGGATGCAATGGCGGATACCAGGGCATAACTCTAAAGAGGTCTTGTGCAGCAGATTTACCTAATGCAATATGCCTTTTCATATCTTGACAGCTGCTCCGTGAGCATTAATTTGGATCCAAATAAGACAACATCTTTGATAGCTTCACTCTTTTCTCCATTTATCCTGATGTTACCTACTGGAGCAGAAGTGGGAATTTGGGTTTTCCGTACATTGAGCTGCGATCCGTACTGAAGGCCATAGTCCTTCACCTTCACCAGAGAGGCTTCAAGTCCTCCTTACTTTCAGCAAGCAAGGTTGCCTCAGCTGCATTCTACAGGTTGTTAATAAGCCTTCCCCCCAGCCTGATGATGCATTTTTCTTCATATCATCCATCGTTTCTGATGATTTGCTCAAAATGCAAATTGAACCAATATTGTGAGAGGACACACCCCTGACCACGCACACCTTTCCTGATTTTGAAACCATGCACATTCCCTTGTTCTAGTGGCATAACCGCTTCTTGATCCACGTGCAAGTCCCTCATGACCACAAGGAAGTGTCTGGAATTCCCTTCCTTCTCAAGTGTATTCACCGTTTATTATGGTTCACACGGTCGAATACCTTTGCAGAGTCAACGAAACACAGCAAACATCTTTCAGGTATGCTCCGCTTTGAGCCAAGATCCATCTGACATCAGCAATGATATCCCTTGCTCCACTTCCTCTTCTGAATCTGGCCTGAACCCCCGACAGCTCCCTGTCAATGTATTGCTGCACTGGTGTTGGATGATCTTCAGCAAAACTTTACTTGCAAGTGATATAAATGATAATGTTATAAGGTTTGGTTATTCTGTTGAAATAGATTCTGTACATAGTTATATAAAAGAAAGCAGAATGGTTTGACTAGTCCAGTTAACCTTGCTGAAATTAATTTGATGTAGACACCTGTCCTCCTACTGTTTTAAAGACGGACCAATGACGCTATCTATCCAGAATCAGAACACTAAGGAGTGGCCTTCACTAACAAAATAACCTGCTGCCTGCTGCTTTTCTGTGTTGCAGTGATTTACATGGTATGGTCACTCTAAACATGCCATCCAACTTGCTTCCACTTAATCAGTTTCCAAGCCTGAAAACTTTTAGAGGCAGAACTACAGATCTTGTGATCAACAATTCCATGCTTACCAGAGAGCAGAGCTTTCGTAATTCCATCAAATGGCTCAGTAAAACTGTGCAAATGCATGGTGCTTGTGACCTCCCAAGGGAATTAGATATGCTAACAAAGCAAATACTGTGCATGGTGCCCTTGTGGGGGCAGAGTCGTGTAAGTAAATATATGAAACTTGTTCATAGGGATTTATCGGTTTTATCATCCTGCTAGACTTAAGATGAGCCATCGCAAAGGCAGAAAGGGGGATTTCATAGCCACCAAACAAAAATAGCTATGCCTGGAGCAGATCTTTTGGACTCTGGTCCCAACACTGAAAACCTCTTGGTCCAAGATTCCGGAGATAGCAAGAGATGATAAAAAAGTATTGTGACAAAGAAACAAAAGCAACAGAGGTAGAAGAACAAAGATATTGGCATGATATTGTATGGGAACTCTGGAACATTACCCAAACTGAGGAGAAACCAAAGGCCTGTGGGGCTTACAAACTTAGAGGCAGAGAGAATTCCTAAAGGCATTGATGAGAAGAGGCTGTCCTGATGAAAGAACTGTATCGTAATGAGCCTTCTCTCCTCCTGAACGGTAACATAGCTTATAACTTCCTCAATGAACCTCCTAAGTATGAGTATTATCTCTGAGCTCTCAGTAGCCACTGCAACCAATAATTGAACCCAGCAGAAGAAACCAGACCACTGTGACAGTTGTTAGTAGAACTGATAAAATGATGGAGGGTGGAGGCGTGTTTAACCTCTACCGCGTAAGAATCTGCCCTGAGTAGTTGATCTTGACTCTCCTTCATCCTCCCAAATTAGAGGAGCTCAGATGCCCCCACCATGCCCTCTTCTATCTACCAATTCTGCCATAAATCTAGGATCCAGGTGGCAGAGAAATGTTCCTGTAACCTCCATACTCTATCTTCATTCTAATCTGAAACTATTAGTTGTTGAATCCTCTCAACTTCTCAATCTTGCCCATAGTAGAGTGGACTGCTTCTATGGGCTGCAGTAGCTTGTTGAAGGTACAGAAACCCTCTTTGTCCTGAGGAACGGTGGCTAACCTCACGGTTAGCATTCCAGTATGTTACCCTTGACCCCACCAGGGAACCAACTTGATGGTGGTGAGAGTGAATGAGACTTTTCAATCTTCATAGAATAGCTAGTGATGTTGGTGAACACATCAGTCAAATTCAGCAGAGATTTTGAATCTTGATTATAAATTTTTGCTTTATCTTTTATTTTGCTTTTCTAAAGCCTAAAAATGTAATAAATCTTTCTGTATCATAACTAAAATATATAATTATTTAATTACAAATAAAATACCTAAAAACACTTGTCAGAGTATTCCCTATTGTCTCCAATATATGTAAAAATTTGGCTGTTAAAATTAAAAAATGTAAAATAGCTAATGAAACAATGTGTCACCCCAAATTATGTTCCATTCAATACTTTTTAAACTTCATTAAAATGTAGTGTGAATTGGGAAATATATGCACTGGGTTTGGTCTAGGTTACTTATTTCTTTATAGGAGAGAAATTATATGATAGCAAAATAAAATAACATGGATATGATAAAAATATTTAGATGCATCTTATATACATATATTAGTGTGATCAGTAATTTCTAAAAACAATTGAAATTTGCATTTAAAAAAGGAAAAATAAACTCTCCTGTATGTTGGTAATTTCTAAAAGTTTTAGATTTTTCACTAAATTTGTTAAATGACAATGAAACTCTCAGGGTTTCATACTGATTTTGAATGTATGAGTAAGTGCACACTTGATAAGTAATCAAAGGCAAAATATAATGTAGGCACTGAGAAGTCATGTGGCCAAACGGTTCAGTATTCAGATTTTAATGAAAAGCTCAATAGTTTAAAACCATCAGCCAATCCACTGAAGAAAAGACCAAGAATTCTGCCTCCATAAAGTTCCTCACTGTCATCGAATTGATGCTGACTTAGAACTGCCCCAGGAGTTTCCTCAATTGTAACTGTGTAGGGGAGTAGAAAGCCCCATCTTTCTCCTGAGGAGCTGCTGGTGGTTTCCAACTGCTGACCTTTTGGAGAACAGCCTACCGCATAACCACTATGCTACTGCTTAGGAAGTCCTATGGGGCAATTCCACTAGATCAAGTAGGGTAACTATGAGGCAAAATTAAAGAAATGACAAAGACAGGTAATCATTCTATATTATTCTTTTTTCCTAACTGTGTTCATTGAATTAATTTGCTGCTCCCCAAAACACTAACATTATCTGGCCATTAGACCTGTTGTGGTTGGATCTACTCTCTTCAAAACATTATTTTAGCAGGCTCTTTGTCAATTGTGGAACAACATAAAATAACTTAATCTACTTAAATCTACTAGTATAAAAATTATATTGTGGCATAGTACTGATCATAAAACAAATAATTGAAAATTTCCCCTTGAAATCATGTTTATTTCACTCAAAAAGTAAATATATAAGCTCTAGAAACACTGGTAACCTCTTTCTAATGATGATGTCATTAGGTAAAGAAAAATAAATGCATCTGTTAAAAAATTTCCATAAGTTTAATCAAAATATTTTTCTGACATTTTTCTTCAATAATAGAAATACCTAAAGCCTTTTACTTTAACTTCAAATATTTCACTTAGATGAAAATACACTAGCAAACACTGTTCTTTTATCTTGACATTTAAGTTCTGGGAGCAAAGAGTGGTGTTTTGACAAAATGTATTTTCTAGATCAAATTAATTGTTTCCCATTATAAAATTCAGTTCTGAAATTCGAAAAAGTCCATAAAGGAGAACAATAGTGACTGATAGAAAATGTTTCTAAGGCAGATAATGGATCAACTTGTGTGATCATTCACAAACATTAAAATAAAGTCAGAGCCATGAGGAAAAGTTTGTCCTCAGGTTATTGTCTATGAAACACATTGGATACAGATTTCAATGGCATGCTCATTCGCTCATGACCCACTGCATACACGTTGTCGTTGGCAGCATTGTGGTGGAGGGTAAATCCTGAAATACTCTTTGGCATTTCATGGGAAGCCTTTCCCCCCGATGTCACCCTATGATCACCCGATTCCAAATGGCAATGCATGGGAAGCCTTTCCCCCCAAATTCACCCTGTGGTCGCCTGATTCCAACGGCGAATCCCGGTCCATTGAAGCATGTACTAATGCTTCGATAATGACCTTTATATGTCTCACTGCATTTTTTATGATTTCCAATTTTCCTAGATTCATACTTTACATATTATTCTTTCTGATTATTAAACTTCTGATTACTTTCAACTTTTGTTGTCATTTTGAGTCATGTCACATCAGCAAATGAATGTCCTGAAAGTTTTACTGCATTCATGTCACTAACGTCAACTCTGGTTTGAAGAGGCAGCTCTTCCTCAGTTATAATTTTGAGTCCCTTACAAATGAAGGCACCCATCAAACAAAATCAAGAAATGCACTTTTACTACTCCTAATGTTTTCACTAGCTACTTTTAAAAGAACTAGATCATACTATCTGCTTCCTAGTCTGTCTTAGGCTAGAAACTCTTCTGAAACCTATCAATCCAGGGTGATTTTCTGGTGTTTAACTTATACGTGGCAAAACTTTCAACATCAAAGTGACACGCAGCCAGAAGAAAATTGACAGATACATAGTAATGACTGAATAAAATACTAGCCTTGGGTTATAATATTAATGGATTATTGGCAAAATATTGACCAATGCAGAGAATATCAAAATAAGACAAAAGGAAAACACAAAGTCACTATATGCAAAATAATAAGTAGACAGTCAACTGTTACTGGAGTTAGCATAAAAACAAGGACCAATGGTATTGAAGATAGAAATTCAATTTGCGCTGAAGGCACCCACGAACAGCAGCACTCTCTGAGATGTTTCCACGACTGTGTTAATGCTTATAATACTCACTTCTCTTTGCCAAGAAATTTGGATGACAGTTACCTGGCCAACAAATTGGTGCAGATTAATTAAAGGTAATGCAACAGAATACAGAAATTATCAAAATATATTAGTATCATATGCAAGTAAAGTTTTGATGAATATAATTTAAAAATAGTTGGAATAGTACATTGTTAAGAAACTCAAAATTCAAGATGGATTCAGAAGAAGATGTGAAAAGAGGCATAACATGACTAATGTCAAATGAATCTAGGTTTAAATCACAGAACACCAGAAAGACATTAAATTATGTTTTATTGACTATGCAGTCATTTCACAAATTATGGGTAACGTTGTGAAAAATAGGAATTCAAGAGCTTACTTGTGCTCACAAGGTACCTGGACATAGCCAAACAGGCAGTTGTGTGAACAGAAAAATGGGATACTGTCTGGTTTAAAATCCAGAAAATGGACATCCTTTGGCAATATTAATTCACTCTGTATGCTGAGCAAAAAATCGGAGCAAGTGGACTATCTGAAGGCCATAGCCTCACGAGTGAAGGGGGGCTCATTTACATTCTGGGATATGCAAATGACACAACATGGTTGCCTCCAAGCAAAGATGACCTGAAGCACTTCTGATGAAAACCAAAGATTATACAATTTTCTGTATGGATTAGGACTCAAGTTAAGAAAATGAAAACCTTCAGAACTGGACCAGTGAGCAACATGATGATAAATGGAGAAAAGATCACAGCTGTCAGAGATTTCATTTTACTTGGATTCACAAGCAACCTCAATGAAAGCTGCAGTCCTGAAACCGAAGAGCATCTTGCACTGAGAAAATCTGCCTCAAATGATCTCTGTAAAAGGGGAAGAAGTACGATGTCCCTTTGTTAACTAAGGTGTGTGCGACCCAGTTCAAGGTACTTTTGTTCGTCTATGCATATGAAAGCTGGGCAGTAACTAAGGAAGACTAAAGAAGAATTGATGCATTTGAATTATAGTCTAGTGTTGATGAAGGACATTGAAAATATCACAGACGGCCAACAGAGGAAACAAAACTCTTAGAAGTACAACCATGCTGTACCGAAATGTGCATGGCAAGATCTTGCCTTATGTCATTTTATTTTTCAGTCTACTTTTGACTTTGTGTCCGAGATGCACTTCTTGTAAACAGCATATTGATGGATTTTGTTTTCTTATACGATCTTTTGATTGGTACATTGAATTGACTAACATTCAGCATTGTGAATGATGTATGTGGTCATTTCAATGTGCGTGGTTTTTTGGTGGGGGGAGTTGAGGTTGTGGGGACTTATGTTTCTTTGTGTTATTTTTTCTATATTTGTATATTGCTTTGGATACTGCTTTGAGGATATTGGGTTTTGTGTGGAATTGTACGTTGATCTCAGATTTGCCTGCTGTTGTTGACTATTTAATCATAATACTCCATTTAGTATTTTTTGTAATGGTGGTCTTGTGTTCACAAATTTCTTTAAATTTCTCCTTGTCTAAGAATAGTCTCATTCTCCTTATCTGAGTAATACTTTTGATGGATATAAGATTCTTGGTTAGCAGTTCGTTTTGTTGTTGTTGTTTTTTCAAGATATTTACGTCAAAACATTTGTTTCCTTGCTGAAGGGTTTCTGCTGAAAAAATTCCAAGCTTGCTGTAGTTGGTGCTCCTTTGTATGTTATTGTTCTTTTTCTCTGATTGCCATCAGAATTCTTTTCTTGTCCTTGATATTGGAGAATTTGATATGTCAAGTTATTTTTCTTTTGAGATCTGTCCTGTTTGGAGTTCTCTGAGCTTCCGGAATAGTTAGCTTGCCATCTTGTAGGCAGCTGGGAACTCTTGCTCCAAGAATCGTTGCAAAAATTCCAGGGATTCTAATACTCCTGTCTCTGTAGATTCTTTGGCTTCTTCCTATTTTGGAATCCCAATAGAAATGTAAGTTGTTCCTCTTGATTGTATGCTATGTAGTTCTTAGCTTTCTTCAGACTGCTTTCCGTAGTTTGTTGCTCGTTCTTCTTGTAGATTGGAGTCAAAAGGTTTGTGTTCAAGATCACTAATTTGGGTTTCTATTTCTTCAATTCTAGTTTGCTGTCCTTTCGTGTTGTATAATTGTGTTATTGTCAGGGGAAGCCAGCCCCTAACACATCATTACGGTTCCAGTAGGCACAATTGTACAGTGATAATAAGTAAAGATCATAGTAAAGTTATAGAGAGCATGAGAGATAGAAGTGGAGTATTGAAATAAATGGAGTCAGACACAATTCATGGTAGCAATCTCACCTCTGCCCCGCATGATGGTCCACGTGGAGGGAGAGAGAGTGTTCTTTAATGTTAGCCCAGCCTTTTTATATTCTCTGGGGATATGCAAGCCCCCTACTTACAGGTGAGGACATACATCACAGGGAGGGGTTGTGCCATAGGTAATACAGTAATGAGAGGGGTGGTCTAGGGACATATATGCAACAGTAAGAGGAGGGATTGGGAGCGTACATGTGATAAGATGGGCGGATAACTTAACTTTGGATGTCACAGAGTCAGTTTGGCCTGTTGCCGGACTCATTTGATAGAGATCATTATTGGTAGGGTGTGAACGCTTGGTCGCAGGCCTCCCGGAGCAATGGTTTATTGTCCCCAGCAGCAGGGAGTGAGGCCTACCCTGTAGTCTGGTGACTAACTGCCCTCGGGGAGGATGTCTGTAAGCGGCTGACCTCCCCCCACATGGTATCTTAGTTTGTCTTTTGGGTTTCTGTTTGGAGTTTTTCCTGTAAGGCTTCTAGTAAGAATTCTAGCTTTTCTATTCTTCTTTTCTTTCTGTCTTTAAAACTCTCTGTCCATTGATCGTTCGTCTGACTTCTCTTACGGTTAGTTCCGTAGCCTGTTGAACATCAGCCTTTTCCTTTGGTCTGAATGTTATCCACTGGTTTATGCCTGCTTCTCCTGTTTGTTACTGTACGGACTCACATTCTGTGCTGTTTCTTATACAATTTTGAGGAGCTGTTAAGGGTATCAAAAGGCTGGGTTGAATGAGGGTACTCACCCACTGGAGTGGTGTAGAAAAGGAGCAATATAAACTTCAGAACAAGTAAGAAGAGACGGCAGATAGAATAGAGGAGTGCAGAAAGAGAGAAAGAATTGAAAAGATGTAATAGAGGAAAGAGAAAAAGGAAATGGATGGTACTAATTTAAGAAAAGCAAAATAGCAGAAATAATCTTTTTATTATGCATGAAAGAAAATGTAGTAGCAATTTAAACGGAATAAAAATAGTGAAGTATTTCATTGTAAAAAGAAGAAAATAAAGGAAGCGCTATTACTGATGGGTTCCAATCTAAACTCGGCCCAGAAACACTAGGCTGGTGTGGACGAGAGAAAGGTGTGCCGCCCTGAGAAGGATGAGCTGCCCTGGTGGGTTCAGGACCTGTGCTGGGGTTTACATGGCAGGACCAGTTGAGCAGTTGCAAGCTGAGGTCGGTGGAGTCGGTGCTTAGATTAGCCCAGAGTAGGCTTAGAAGGGATGCTGGCCTGGAGGGATTCGTGGGGTGATGGGAGTGGAAGGAGTAGAGCTCTTTCTGTTTAGAAAGTGAAGTGGTCTCACAGCGGTCCTTGGGTGAGTAGATGTGATGCACCTTGGCCAGGAGGAGAAGAGGTCAAGCAGGAAGGCCAGGGCAGAGGGTGAGGCTCACACAGGTCAGGAGTGGAGGTTCTCCCGGAGCGGCTCAGGGAGGAGGAGCCCAGCTGAGCAATGTCGCAGCGGAGCTGTGGCCCCTCAGGATGGCCCATGGGGGAGAGCGCGAGGCCTGAGCCTTCCCGTGGAATGACTGGTGCCCTGGATACCTGGGCAGTCTAAATGAGGTGCTCGCTGGAGATGAGAAGTTGTGAGGGAGGAGGGCTGTGGTGCAGACCAGCTTAGAGGCCGTGTGTGTGTGTGTGTGTGTGTGTGTGTGCGCGCGCACGCACTCCAGGAAGCAAGGTAGAGAGGTGGTCACTCGGGCTCTCCAAGCCCTGATCAGTGACTGACAGAGGAGGGACAAGGAAGGTGTATGGGTAATTGGGGGTCGGTATATAAGCTGAAAAGTGAGGTGGTCCCACAGTCTGCCAAAGTTCAGACGGCTGGGCAGGCCCAAGGAAGGTCTGGGTGTCTTGGGTGTATTTACCTTCCCCCCACCACCCACTCCCACCATCATGGAACTTCAGAAGGCTCCAGCTCCGTATCCACTGGGTCATTCTCTAGAACTACCCGCACCCCCCTGTCTTTTTCTTGAAGCTTTCCTCCCGATGGTTGGAGAGAATTCACTCTTTATATTTTCCGTCAGCCACCTTGGACCCGACACTAAGCACTTTGGACGCGATCTTAGGAAGGACCAAGAACCGGACACCATGCTTTTCAAAGTAGAGGTTCAAAACCATCAAAACCCAGGGTAGACCCTCAGAGCAATCGATTGACACAGTGGCTGTGTCAAGTGTGCCAATGACTGAGGGTGAAGACCTGGGTTGTGTTTCCTTCCCTTAATCACTTTGAGTTGAAAGTGACCACAGCGCCTAACAACAACAAAAGATGATTTCTAGTCAGTTCTTATCAAAGAAGACAGTACACACATGTTAACACCTTCTGTCCAGAGTTCTTAAGAAGAAAGCCGATACAGGTAAGAAAACACTCACTGGCTTCAAGTCAATTCCAACTCGCAGTCGGGTGGAAGAGAAGGCCCCCTTTGGGGGTCCGACGTTGTAAAGTAAGGGCCACAAGGCCTCATCCTTCTCCCAAGGATTGGCTTGTGGTCAGCCACCCAACAGATACCTCACGATTACACCAGAGTTCCTTTTTCAGATACAATTAGTGCACATAAGGGCTATGAAATATAAGGAATCTTTACATTTAATCTCTATATTGAAAATGTTTGAAGTGAACATGTGGTTTATAGACGAGAATAATAATATTAAAACATGCGAGATGTTATGGAGAGGAAACAGTTAGTTTACTAAACAGTGTACTAATACTACAAAAACTCATGGATTGCTTTTAATTTTGCTGATAATACACATAACATGACCCCAGTGTTGTTGACTCCCCATAGTTGAAGACATGGTTTTAGAAAGATTGACTGCAGAATGCTGGAATTCCTATGTAAATTGGGAAAAAAGGATGGAAGGACAAAAGTGATCAAATTAATTGCCAGCCAGGGAATATAAAGATCAACTATAAAATAAAATTGTAAAAGTTAAAAAAATCTTTTGTACAACTGATTGCACAAAGAAGTGGTGAGAAAAATTACTGACAGTCTTAATGAGGTTTATGGTGTTTATATAAAGTTTTTGTTAAAGAAAACTAAGACTGAAAAAGGTTTTGGTAACATATGGCACTATTTCTATGACAGAATTATTTGTGATGATGCCAAGAAACTCTGTTTGGTGCTCAAAATGAATGGCTGAGATTAAATAGAAGAATAGATCATTGATAGTTAGAATATGAAAGAGTTAAAACTTGGGAGTATTGGACCAGTCATCTGCAAATATATGATGTAACTATAACAGAATATATAATAGTATATGAGAAGCTGAGTTAGATAGAATGATGGGAATCAGATGTTAAAACATTGAATGAGAAAAAAAAGAGTGTATAAGATGTTGTATAGGATATTGGTAAAGCTGGTAGCAAGACCTTTTTAAATAATTGCCTTCCCTAAATGAAGAAAAAGTCATGGTTTGAGAGCAGCCCTAGGAAATAAGGAACAATGTAATTAAAAAAAAAACTGTAAATGAAATAAAATCTTCAGGAAGGTATAGAGAAGTTTCTGAAAGGAAGTTTAGCATGTTGGGATCTTGACTTATCCCAGGTAGCATGAGAAAACATACAGCCAGTCCAGAACAAGTCCATAAATCTGATACTAGTTCATAAATCCCTTCTCAGACTCATGCAGCCACAAGCATGGGTGCAAGTCTTGCGGATCCAGTGTTCGCTGCATCTCCAGGGATCTGGCAGGTCTCCAAGTAGTTTGCCAGAAGAAAGGTGAGACAGAAAGAGAGGACATTCCCAGAATCATGATGAGAAGGCCATGCCCACAAGGAGGCATCATCAGGCTGCTTGACATGCTAGACTCCACCCCTATATTTACTTATCAGGTTGACATGAAATTATGAACTACCACACTTTTCAAATAAACTATCTGTTCTCAAGTCTTTATATCAGGCCGGCTATCTGGGAACACTTAGGCTGCTAACTACAAGGTCACCAGTTCAGAACCACAAGTTCCCTTGCAGGGAAAGAAGGTTTTCTACTCCCATAAAAGTTACAGTCTTGGAAACCCACAGGAGCAGTTCTACCCTGTACTGGAGGGTCACTGTGAGTCAGGATCAATTCAATGACAGTGAGGGTTTGTTTTGTTTTTAAATATCAAGGGAACCCAGATTAGAGAATTTGAGAAATGGCAGATGACTCTATAGACAGTCAAGCATTAATCCTCGATAGGTCTTTAAGCCATGATCACCTGGAAGGAGCAGCTTTGATAGACTTATGGAAAAGAAATGGTAGACTCCACAAGATAAGAGATAACTCTCCTAGCTAGTGCTTGACAAAGAACTTGACTGATCAGATGAGCAAACTTAGTCCAGTTGACCCCTTAGAGCAGCAGATCTCAACTTATGGGTCCTGACCCCTTTGGGTGTCGAAAGACCCTTTTAGAGGGATCGCCCAATTCATAACAGTTGCGAAGTAGCAATGAAAATAATGTAATGGTTGGGGGGCCACCACAACACGAGGAACTGTATTAAAGGGTTGCAGCATCAGGAAGACTGAGGACCACTGCCTTAGAGCAATGAAGGCTACACCCTGGATTCACAGATCTATTCAAGAGGAATGGGCCTTGTTTCCAGCATGAACTGCTTCTCTGGCCTCTCCTGTACAACTGAAGAGTCAAGTGTCAGAGATATAAAAGAATGCAATAAACTAATCCTTGTTCTTATTCTGATAATTATGCAAAACATTATTTTTTTCAAGAAACCTTAGTTACATACTAAAGGAAGACTTCAGGTCTTTTTGTCAGTATTTTGGCCTAACTTATTTTAGATCAAATGAATCCCTAGGGAGCTAGGAAACATTGATCAATTTTCTTCTCTTTTTGTGATCTGGTTATTTCACAAAACATGTTTAAATTAATTTTCAGACAATAACATGAGATTTCTTGTTGTACAATATGATCGCAAGAATTGGCCCTGGGTCTCTTGGTTATTATCGTTATTTTTAATTCTCCTACCAAGTTAGAAACATAAACAAGTGTATAGGAGAATTTTAAAACAATTAATCTTTCTTTTAAAAGATTCTATAATCGTGATATAAATCCAAAATCAAACTCACTGCTATCAAGTTGACTCTGACTCATAGTGACCCTGTAGGACAGAGCAGAACTGTCCCTTTAGGTTACTGAAGCTGTAAATATGGATAGGAGGAGATAGCCTCATCTTCCTCCTCTGCAGCACTTGCTAGGTTCAAACTACCCATCATTTGGTTAGCAACCCCTCCTTTGGACACAGTAATCTATCTGCTACACCACCAGGGGTTCTAACAATGATAGAGATCTTTGTTCAAAATCTTAAAATGACAGAGGAACATTCTTAAAAATCAAAGAGATAAAAATAAGAAGTGCAACTACAAAAGTTATAAACACCATACCTAAAATATGGATGAAATGAACATTTTAAAAATATAGAAACAAATTTTGACATAAACATGAAAAATATGTTTAATTAGAAAATCTTACTGAACATTAATTGAGAACTCTGGATTGATGAAATACACAAGTAGTTGATAAATAGCAGTAGATGATTTTTATCCTAAGAATGCAAATGTATTAATTATATCCAATAATAGTATTTCTTCTCCCTTCTGAAAGAACTGTTTCCAAAAACGATGTGCCCAGTTTCTTCTCTGGCTCAGCTGGCTACATGACCTACTTGTAGACAAAGAGAAACATAAGTATGCTGGGAGGATTTCTGTGAACGATCTGCTCGACAGATACTTGACTAACCTCCCTCCACTTTTCCTTACCCTCCTTGTCAGACACAGAAAAGTGAGGGCTGAAGATGTTGCTGTCATCTTGTGGATACAGGAAACAATTATGAAAACTAAAGCCAACGTACAAAAAAATGATGCAATTGAAAAATGCAAAGGAGCTAAGTCCTTAGTGATACTCTGAATGCCCATATCAGAGCCAGCAACACGATAGCTTATCAACAGCAAAAGAATTCTTTTGTTTTAGGGAGATGTTTTTATAAGTGTGTGATATTATATTGTATATACACATATATATTATATATAGCAACCAGCTGTGACATAATCACAATTGAACCATAGATGATAATCTTGTAATTTTATCAACAAAGATAATTTTTAAATGATCATTTAAATATATGTTTGAAGGTTAAGTGATAACATTTAACATTCAGCAGGACTTAAAAGAAAACTCTATTAGTGCAATTTAAAAAATCTGATCTTTAACATGAGGAACAATAGTTAATTCATATACATACTGAATGACACGTCCATTCATTCCGTTACAAAGCCTAAATTCTAAGGCACAATTATGCTTACATCGCCCATATCTCTCTCACTGGTTCCTTGAACCTATTTGGTACTTTCCAGGTGTGCCACCACTCTCGTCTGTACTGATGCATTCCTTGCATAAGACAAGTGACAGCCTTTCAAGTGGTCGCTACATTCTCACACTGGCTTTCCTGGTCTATCCAAAGGGATATGTTCACAACCCAATTCTGTCACTCCACATGACACAGCATCTTACAATGCCTCATGCTCTTTCGACACAACATGTTTCTACACAGCAATCCCGCAGCCTCAAACATTCTTCTCTCCCCTACTCTGCATTTCATCCCTCATCTGATTAACTACTCTAATGCTCAGCTTGCTGACCAAAGGCCACTACTGCTGAGATATGTGCCCTGATGCCCTAATTAACATCACACTCTCCTGTCATATGTTGTCAGAGCACTTTGCCCGGTTTTATAAAAATCATCATTATATAAATCAATGTTTACGTCAATCTTCTGTCTTACAAGGTTGCAAAGTCTATGTGGACAGAGTTGTTTGTGTGTCATTGTTCTCCAGAGTTTAACTTAGTTCCGACCAAAAATATAGTCAACAATTAGCTGAGAGATAGCTAAAGTAAAAGGAATAAAATATTTTAATTTTTACTTCAGTAACTGGTTAAACATATAGTGTGCCTTTTACTGACTAAATTTAAATTTATATTTGTGTACCTTTGTTCTCTTCTTTCTCTTAGTACTATTCTAGGATATATATATGATAAATGGGATATATATATAAAATTTTATAGTACATATACAAAGTACTTTATATATCCATATATATGTACTTTTGAAAAATATGTAAGACATGATCCAGAAGTCATCAGAATTACATGGATGTTATAAAATGCTTTAAAATCAATTTTAATTTGGAAACTGATATGCCATTAAAATAATTAAAATGTAACTTTTTCGCAATGATATTAATTAAAAAATAATATTTATTATTATTAAGAATTATGGGTTAATATCTTGGAAACCTATTTACCAAGAGTAAATTATATTAATACAATATTAATACAGAGTTTTCTGACTCAAGTGTTGATATGCTCAAAATAAAATAGTTCACTAAACATTGTATTTTCATTTATTGTGTGTATGTAGGTGCATGAATGATAGAATATATTATTTAAAATGTAAAAAGATTTGATGAATGTTTTTAATGCCATTACTTACTTTCTTCCTTGCATATTTGTCAATATAGTAAGTATTAAAGAAAATACATAAAAATCTAAGATGAGTAAATGAGCACATGATTGAGAGTTAGATTTTTATAATCATCATCATTCTATTTCACTGGAACACTTACTAATGACGTGATGCTGTTGTTGTGAGGTGGCCTTGAGTGGACTCTGAGTCACAGTGACCTTACCTACAACAGAGCAGCGCACTGCCCAATCTCCCACCACCTCAGTGGCTCTTGTGGCTGAGCGCGTTCAGTCAGCCACTGGGTCGCTCTGTCTTGTTGAAGTCTTCCTCTTTTCTGGTGCCAAGTGTGATGTCCTTCTCCAGGGAATGGTTTCTCTGGACAACGTGTCCAAAGAACGGGAGGGAAGCCTCCCCAGCCTTGCCTCTAAGGATCATTCCGGCTCTACTTCTTCCAAGAAAGATTCATTTGTTCTGTTGATGGTACATGGTACTTGAAGTGCATCAGGTTTTCTCCAGTCTTCTTATTCAATGCCAGGCATTTAATGCAATTAAAATAGCCTGCGTTGGGTCAGTTCTTTAGTCCTCAGAGTAACCTCCGTGCTGGTTTAAAATGCTTTAAAGAGATGCAGCAGATTTCCCAGTGCAGTTCATCGTTTGATCACTTGCCTGCTGCTTCCCTGAGCAGTGACTGAGGATCCCAGCAAGACAAAACAGTCCTTGACAACTTCATTCTTGTCTCTGTTTTCCATCCTGTTAACTACCAGTCGAATTGTGATGATATTGTTTTCCTTTAGAGTGAACTGCAGTGCATACTGAGGACCACAATCCTCATCTTCATCACCAAGTGCTTTAAGTCCTCCTTACCTCCAGCTGGCAAATTTGAGTCATTAGCATATTGCAGGTTGTTAATAAGCCTTCCTCCAATCCTGATCCTGATACCACAATCTTCTTCATTTGAGCCATTTTCTCTGAGGATTCATTTAGCATACAGAGTGAACAAATATCATGAGAGGATACAACTTTGACACACACCTTTCCTGATTTTAAACCACGCAGTACTAGTATTTCCTGATTCTGTTCCCACAATTGCCTCTTGGTCCATGCACAAGTTCTGCTAGAGACAATCTAAGGTTCTGCAGGCCCCTTCTCAAGGTTATCCATAGTTTGTTGTAGTCCACACAATTTGATGCTTTAGAATACTCAATGAAGCACAAACAAACCTATGTCTTGTATTCTTTGCTCTCAACCTGGATCCATCTGACATCAGCCAGGATCCCCCTTGTTCCACAGCCTCTGAATCTGGCCTCCACCTCAGACAGCACCCAGTCAATGTCCTGCTACAACCATTATTGAATGATCTCTAGCAAAATAGTACTTGCAGTTGTCATCTTTAGGAGGAAAAACTGGGAGTTATTGAATCAAAAATAAAACATAGTAAGTACAGCTATCACAAGCCCTCTTCCCCTATGGGGAAACAGGAATGGGAAATCTACTCTTCTTTTTAAAATGACTTTCACACTGTTCTCAATGGAGAGCATTTTCTGTCAGAGGATTCTTCAGCTCCATGCAGGCTGCAATCATTCTATTTCCATCTGCTCCTAAATGAATCTAAACAAATAAGACACTTTTTTGGTGTACATGCTCATTTGAACTCCCTTGCAGCGTGAAATGGGCCTGCCTATTGTAATGAGCAACGGCCAACAATTATTTAAAGCAATGTAAAATCCACCAATGACCATCGCAATAAAACCACAATGATAAATGCCTGCACTCTGTGGGGGAAATTGTGAGAAGCCCGATGATCTTTTAAAGTTTGGTTTGTTGGTGAAACCACAAAGAACACAGAGGTGGCATGGGTCAAGTCCTGTGACATTCAGGAAGCGTGTGAAAGTCGAAGGAAAAAGCCATGCTCCATAAATGAATTGTGCAAAAATAGCAGCTGGTCAGAGGCTGGGGCCTGGCAAGGAACAAAGTCTGAGAGGTTGGGGGGAAGTGGATCGGGGGCACCTTGTAGGCACCTCACCCTTCTCTGCTCTGCTCTGCCTTTCTTAGTACAGCGTAAGCACTTCAAGCAGAACTTATCCCTTGGAGGAGTCTGCAGAGAAGCCATGACAGAGACTGGAGACATTAGGAGACAAGGCTAGGGCGAAGGTGGTCAAGACAGAAGTTGTGGATGAGTGATTTCATGTGGAGCATGGAGACTGCAGGATTTGCTGACATCTGGAATGTGAACTAGTAGAGGAAGAAAGGAGTCAAGAATTCTTAGTGGCCTTTCCTCCCCATTATATTATGAAACTAGACATTGGAAAAATGCATTCACTCAGTAGGATTATTTGTATGATGAACATAACTTTCTGGTATCAAATTCTGATATTACAGGTGGGAAAGAGTCTTGCTGTTTTGAAATTCATAAATTAGAACTTAAATCTCTGCCCCTAACCGTGGAACCAAATCTTAAATTTAAATAATGATGGCTAAACCACTTGAAGGCATGATATAAACTATGTGTTTTCCTCACCATCTCTACTCAAAGGAAGTTTCATAAATAACAGATGTCATTAAATCATTTAACAGCTTTATATTTGTTGAAATCCAATTGCTAACTATTGAACTATATGCTATTTTAATCAACGCAACAAGAATTTTCAAAAAGCACTGTAGAGTTTAGAAACAAATTAGGTTATACTACAGAATTAGTCAACCTAAAATCCTAGTGACGTTTTCAGCCTGACAGGTCCCTGCTGTGTGCTCTTTTGTATCTTCTAGGGTGTTTGGCAGCATCAAGAGTCTCTACCGGAGGAAATCACCTCCTTCTCCACATTCTTATAGCTCTCTCGAAATCAGAAACGTCTGAATATGTTGCTAAATGTCCCTCAGAAACGAAAATCACTCAGATTGAGGACTGTTTTGAGAGTTACTTAAGGACACTCTATACAGTTGTTTGATCTCTAGAGTTGCTTTCAGTTTAAATTATGACAGATTGATTTTTTGGGCTAATTAAAAAAAAGCAATAGTCAACATTCTACCAATATGCACCAAGCATATGTTCTTTTCTTTTTTCTTGGGGGTTCAGGGGGAGTACACATAGCCAGATATATTCACAGTTTAACTATGCCTATACAGAATCCATGGACATGGATTATATGCTTTACGTGTGCTACCATCATCACTGTCCTTTTCCACATCATTCTACCACCAGCATCCTCAACGCACTGGCCCCTGATCTTCCTACCTACCCTTTCCATTAGCAGTGGTCAAGTTAATCTCTTTAAAAGAGGGCAGTGTCAAAAGTAGATGTACTTTGCTAATTCAAATAAGATATTTTGAGGTTCAAAGAAGACTTTGTGCGATACTTTGGTTTTATGTTTAAAATTGAAACATCATGATAATAGCTTAGGGAGATCAACAAACCTCAAGGATTCCAAAAATTGAATTTCCTTGATGATGTAATATTATGTTCTATATTCTCCCCACTTTTAATCAGAATTATTTTGTAGACCCTTTGATTAAATCTTAATTCAGCCATGATAGATGGGCACCCTCCAGTTCTTCGATGTACCATGGTCTCCTTTGTTCCATTGGCCATAAAATAAGGAGATATTATACTTTTCTTATTTTATAGATGAAGCAATAGTGAAAATATTTAGTGACTTCTATAACTTCAAAACTTGATGATGGAAGAAGTGGGATGACTCCTCTGGCCCTTACCTTTATTTCTTTAACTTAGCAGAAATTTCCCATCCTAGATTCCTGGGGTTATTTCCATGTAGGGTCTGGGCTGCTAACAGATATTTCAGTGGTTCAAACTCCACAATCACTTCATGGGATAAAGGGGAGGCTATCTACTCCCATGAAGATTTACAGTCTTGGAAATTCTGCGTAGGGTTGCTATGCATGAGAATTGACTCATTAGTAATGGGTTTGATATTAGGTTTATATGGGCTTAGTAAAAAGATGATTGTTACATTACTAGTCAATATTGTTTAGCAAAGAGAAAACTGCTTGCTTTAATAAAGGCTTTCCACTTCTATCTTTAAAAGTTTTTTGAATCCCTGTATGTGAAAGTTAAAAAAAATTGGAAAACGTACTCTCATCCAATATAAAAACGTGGTTAATATTGTTGAATGTGTACATTTAATCCCAAATTATATGATAGTTTTTTGTAAATAATTGTGTTTGTTTGGTTAAATCATCAGAGGGAGCATATTAAATGTGTCATTTAAAATATATTTTTACAGCTGTGTGAAGATTGTAGAAGAGCAGGAGAAAAAGTGGAATGTGTCAAAACTATGACCAAGGAGTTAGGAAAAATATTTTCTGAGAAAGCAAGCTAGTTAAGTCAAGAATGTGGTTCATCTCACTCTGTGAAGAGTTCATTGCCTCTGTGCACTCTAGATGTCGAAGTGCTATTGTGTGGCTACGCAAGTGAAAGTAAAGAGAAAAGAATTATTACAAGTATTGAAATTAATAATGCATGCTATTTTTATGCAATAATACCTTTCCAACTGACTACCATGGTGTTTCAGTATTTACATTTTTTTCTGGTTAACTTGAAAAATTTTAAAAACTATTTTAAGGTTTATTAGTCTTGATTTTGACTTGACAAAATACCATGTCAAGTACACACCACATATGAGGAGCATTCCTTTCATTCAAAGCTATGAGTGGTTCAGTATGGTTTAGTACATTGTGCTTGTCTCACGGTGAGTTCAGAGTCTCCTCAACAAGAGCAAGCAGCAGCAAGGGCAAGTGCAACTGCAAACATGGATATAAAATATCCTCAGAAAGTGAACGAATCTCGGAGACAGGGGACAGAGGGTCCCTTGAAAAACCTCTCAAAGGACTCATTCTCATAACACTTTTGAAGAGCAGAAAGCAAAAAGGGAGGGGATGCTGATCGAATGGGAAAAACCAGGAGCTGGTACGAAGGGGACTGCTTGCCTTAAAGAAGCAAAGGCTCCAGCCAGATGAACTCACACTCTTGCACACCATGGCACCCACCTCTCTGGGTGCTAAATAAAGGAGATAAACTTTTCCTTGAACTCTTTTTCAGAAAGAACTAATTCTGACTGAGTCATTCTGCCTGGTGGCATGAGCTCCACTACAGTGTGCAGGCCAACATCCCGGAATAAATCCTCCTCTCTGACCTCAGAAGCCCTTGTCATAGACCCCAACTTCGAGAACAATCGCTCACTCAACTCATTAACATACTCCAGTCTACTCCAGGAAACCCCCACTTTCCCCCTCCATTTCAATGAAAAAATATACAAGGCCCTTAGCATAAGAAAATGAATGTATGTTGTAAGCTCCTTCATTTCAGAGAGGAGGGTTAGCATTGCACATGCCCGCCTTGTCTCCATTAACACTGCTATTGCGCTGATTTCTTCTAGCCACACCTTGGCTCTGTGGCAAACTCCTGACCTCCCCTGATTGTTCTTCAGTTCAAGGCAAGGGCCCTTGTTTATGTTGGCTAGGAACCAGCAAAGAAGGGCCGGTGGCATAATGTGTTATTCATTGGGCTTCTGACCATAGTTCAAAGCCATCAGCTACTTCCCCGGGGGGTAGGCGGCGGGGAGGTGGGGCAGGGAATGAGACATTGCACACCTGTTCGCACAGGTGCCACTCTACATTCTATTCTGCCCCATAGGGTCACAATGAATGCAAATTGATTTGTTGGCAATGAGTTGGTTTTGGTTTGATGGAGAACATCCCCTGGTGACAGTTGCTGGTGATCATCCAGAGACCCTTAAGGCTCTTTCCTGGGATTCGACACCCCCGAGGAGGAGACGGCCAGGACCGGTGGGAGAGACACAGCAGCTGCTGAGCCACTCCAGCTCTGGGGAATCATCTGACCACCGGGAGAACTCTCCCCCCGCCCTGTCATTCCTAAGAGCAAAGGTCTGCTTCTTTCCATTCTGTTTTTCCCTCTGACGTTAGTGATTGACTTGGCATCGAGTTGGCTCAATAGATACTCGTTCAAGTCCTGCTGAAACACCCCTTGCCTGGACCAGCCATTCCAGAGTCTCACAAGGAGGGCGATCTCTGCATCTTGAGACTCAGACTCTCAGCTCAAACGGGCCCACTCTAGGGACTAGAGGATGTGTGGAATTACTACAATTGTGTTTAGAATGATTAATTTGGAAGCGTCAGCTACATTTCTAAGGGACAGCAACCCATTCCGTTCTTTTCCATCGGTCCTTTCCTCTTTGTCTTTGAGAAATCCAACTTTCACTTTGGGTTTTTGGTCCGATATGAGTTTTTTCAGCTGCCTATCACTTTTGTGAAATCCGTTCTCACCCGCAGAGACCTGGCGTACAGGGATTCTTGTTGATTTTCAAGTGTGAACTGCTGCCCAGGTGATTCTCCTGGTTGCTTTTGGGAGTCCAGCTGGATTAGCACTTGGTACCCGACTCCAGTTCAAAGGCTTCCCTGTCTTCTGCTGCCTAGGGAGCCAGCTCTGTCCCTGCTGCCAACATTTCCGAGCAGGGCAATTGCATTGCCAGCAGAACCCCTGCTTGGTACTTTTAGCATCTATGTCCTCCTTTAGCGGATGTTTACAAAGACAAGACCTTCTATGTCTCGAGGGGCCTCCAAAGGATTGTCCCCTCCTTGGTGGTGAAGGAGTTCCTGTGAGAGAGATCTGCTTGTCCCGCTTTCTCTTTACATAGACTGGGAGGTCTCGCAGACTTTTGCTGCCATTTCGGTGCGTATGTCTTCCTGGGTGTTGAACAAGCTGTTTCAGTCTGGTGTGTGTCTGGTGTGTGTGTGTGTGTGTGTGTGTGTCTTGAAAAACCTGAAGTAGTTTATTAGAAGAAATTTCAAAAGCATAGCCAGTCGTTTCAGAATACAAAGAAAATTGACTTCTGACAAAGTCTGAAAGGAATCACATAGAAATATAAAGCACCATGTGAAATTTCAAGGGAAAAGGACATTTTGTTTTGAAATGGAATACCTGGTTATGTCATACTATGAAAGACCATAAAGGCTAAATTGAAGCTACAAAATAAGTTGTGAAAAGGTCAGAAAGGGGTTTAACAAGAGGCTGAATTTAAGCCACAAAGAAAAATAAAATAATGCGTATGTACAGTTGAGTGAAAGAAAATATTTTCTTTTAAAATGGTGGTATAAAGAAGATTGGGAACATTAAAATCTTCGTTAAAAATACTTCCTTGATACAATCATGGTTTTGGTTTATTTGCAACTGAAGGTTTCATAAGAAAGATCTTAAGAAGCTTAATGTCAAATAGCACATAGAACAAAGGAATGAATTTTTCGGTGTAAGCATAACAGAATCTTCTTCGTTACTAAGTTGAAGATGAAGAACACAACAAAATTCTGCCCCATTGATAGTCCCTTGATATTAGCTTCAGAAATTATATAGTTGCCAAGACAACAACTTTAAAAATTTCAATTTGCGCAATCAAAGAAAAAGAGGCAACTAGAACTTGACCAGAGCCCTTTGAGTCCTCCTGAGCCCCACCATGGGAGAAGTGCCCTGAGCCTCTGTTAGGGCCCCATTAGCTCCTAGGAGTGACAGCTAAAATCACCTGTTGGTAAGAACACCGGAGTAAAACTGTAACTAGAGACCTGTGTACAAGTCTAAGACCTGAGCATCTGGAGAGAAAAGTCAGAAACGCTCTCAGAAGCCCTCACCCCTGCACGTCACGATCTTATTTGGGGCACTGTTTGTTCCACATCCACTATCAGAACAGGGATATGACTGCTTCCCCTTTACTCGAGCTGTCTTTGGGAGACATCCTGTGGGTTTTGAAACCTTTTCTTTTTTAGGAAATAATTTATAGACAGAAGAGTCAGAAATCACAATTGGCACCCTCAATTAGATGTTGAAGCACAGGAAACAAGACGTAGGGGGGGAGAACAGAAAACCAAATTCCAAAAATTCCCCTTTGCAGTGTCTTTTACAGACATATCATAAACTCGGTCAAAAAGGGGAAACATTGCCTGGACCGGATACAAACGTGGGAAACAGGAGAAGTCAATAACCTACAAATGAGGCACTAGGTTTTGCTGATTTGCTTTGCCAACGACAAGAAAAATGGGGAGAAATTCCCTTCATAGTCCTGGATAAGACCCAGACTTGAAAGTCAAGTGCAAACTTAAAGATCCTAAAGAAAAGAGAAAGAAAGACTAACCTCAGACTGGGATGGTGGTTGTTGGGTAGTGGTTGTGCCTTGGACAGCTGCCTAACCAAAAGGGTTGGCAGTTTGAAATCACCAGCAGCTCGGCAGGTGAAATGAGAGAGTTTCTACTCTTGGGATTACAGACAGTCTTGGGTGCCCACGGGCAGTTCTACTGTTGGTTACTGAGTTGGAGTCAACTTGAAGATAGGGATTGAATCTTTGGTCTGGGTTCAAGAGGCCCACTGCAACCCCAGGTATAGAGCAGGGCCCTCGTGGCTTTGCACTCTATCGCTCAATTTGCATGAGCCAATAGGAGAAAATCACATAAACAAAGTCTAGGACCCTGCATTATGCACTCATGTCTGGTAGAGAATTTCTTTAAAACTTCCAACAGCAGATATCTGGCAGAGTTGTCTCTAGGTAAACAGATTAGATCACAGATAACTCTATCTGGACGTAGACCACCATAAGACCACCAGGTTCTCTCATTGCCAGCAAGTCACAAGTGAACCCATGTAAGTCTCTGAGACTGTAACTGTTTATGGGAGTAGAAAACCCAGACATTTTTCTGCACAACGACTGGTGGTTTTGAACTAGAGACCATGAGGATCACAGCCCAATGCATTACCACTAACCCACAAGGGCTCCTAGCTGGTGAGCATAAACCCTGACTCATGCAGGTACTATAAAAAGAGATGCCTTTGGAAAGTCCCCAATGTCCTAGAGCAAAATACTTAAAATCAGGATCCTCCTGGACCACCCATACCTGACAGCAGGATGTATGGTGTCCTCTGAGAGTTTTAAGGAGGGGACAAGTTACTGTGAAGGAAGAATGGATGGATAGCAAAAAATGGAATATCATATGTAACTGCATAGCCATGGAATTTTTTTGGTGTGTATAACTTCCAGCCATAATCTCTGTTACTCCCAGCACATGACATTTTTCCTGATGAGTCTAGGTTGATGGAGGTGGGGGAAGATACTGATAGGATTCAATTTGGGTGCTTATTAACAGGATTCATTGAGATTGTCATCCTATTGTATATATAATAAGCCCTCTTAGAAGCAGGATTGTGAAAATCTTACTTCCAGAAATAGCCATGAGTGGAGTACATCCGCTGAATCTCCGTGATCCTGAAGATAGCTGTGACATCCCACAAACAACAGAGGAGCAACAGCAGCAGCACAACCTGAGCCACAACATGAGTCAGAGTAGTAGACTTGCCAGTCTGCAGAGCAAGTAAAGCTGAGAGCTTTGGGGCAGGAGGCTAGTTTGTGGACTGGGGTGCCTCTGGACACTCAATTAGTGGTCTGGACTTGCTGACCCACAAAGCTGAAGCTAGTGCCTTCAGGCTGAGTCATGCAGAAGCGGAATGCCCGTGGCACTTAATCCATGGATCTGGATTCAGTTACCCATGGAGCTAGAATTGGGTGACTTTAGGTTGAGGCTTACAATGCACTGGAGCATTTGTTAGCGTCCCTGAAAGAACTTTGTAACATGAACTGACTGAACAACTCTATCCTGAGCATTTCCACTTGACTTTTTAACCTATCAAATTTCCATAATGAAGTCCATAACCCTGGGTAATTGTCTGTGAGTTCCCTGTGGCCGTTGTCATGCATTATCAAACTCAGTCACTACAACAGTAGAAGATGTTGAGAGACAGGATGTTTGTGAACACATGCTTTGAAAAATTGCTAAAGTTTTTCATGAAAATACCCATTGGAGGGATGGCCTTTTATGTTATTTTACTTATTTATTTTTAACATTTTATTAGAAGCTCTTACATATTATTACAATCCCTAGTTCTGTTATATCAAGAATAATTGTACAGTTGCTGCCATCATCATTTTCAATACATTTTCTTTTCTTCTTGAACTCCTTGATATGAGCTCCCCTTAATTGCCTCCCTCCTGTCCCCCCACCCACTGAATCCTCAATATATTTAATATTATTATTATTTCTTTTTTGGTCATAACTTCCACCACCCCATATATCAAATCATTTAACAGTTCCCCCTCCCCTCCCCAACCTCTTCCTGTATCCTCAGATCATCATTACTCCCCTTACTGTTTCTGAAGGGTTTATCTATCTTGACTGTTATGCATCCATAGATCTTGATTGTATCAAAGTACACAGACAGGTCTGGCAAGGTTAGTGGGGTAAAACTAAGGCCATAATAATGGCACGAGGAAATTTTAAAGAACTAGAGGATAGCTATGTGTTCCATCAGCGCTCTACTGCACTCTCAGTATATCTTCCCTCTGTAATGCCCTTCTGTGAAGGAGTATCCCACTATATTACAGGCTTTGGGTCTCCACCTTGCCTACCTTCCTTCCTGTCAATCTGAGAACTTATTTTTGAACTTCTGATACCTATTCCAATCGACATGGATCCCATTGTTGTTATCTCCTTGAGATTCCTTGCCCTGTATATCATATAAGTAGACATCAAAAAGAAAGGGAAAATAATAATAACTAAATTAGATTAAAACATATAAAAAGTTCTGGTCTACCTGCTGACCTTTGTGAACATCCCCCAATCTGTTCAGATCAGGTACCAAGCGCTGCCCTCAGACTCAGGGTCTACTTTTGAGCTTCCTCTGAGACCTCATGGCTTTGTTTTTATTTCTGAACTCTTGTGCTCCCCTCTTGGTTTGCCCACATATGAGGAGCTCAGATCACCCGGACTCCCCGCACTGTGTCATCAGTACTGACCTCCGTTGTCTCTGCAGACCGCTCTGTGAACTAGCTGCTCTGAGCAGGATTGTTGCCCTCAGGGCTCAGTGTATCAGAATGAGGTCTATTGTCTCCCTTTCTTTCCCTCTTAGTTTGTTCCCATGTGAGAGGGACAGGCCGGCTGCTTTCCCCAAAGGGCCAAACTGTATCCTCAGTACTGTCTTCTGTATCACTGTTATTTAGAGAAAAGGACATCATGACTCAAACTGGGGCGGGACTTGCAGTCCTCTGTTAATCGGCAGCTCTAGGCCAGTATGTCGCACTCCAGGATTGGGGCACCAGAATGAGTGGATTCATGCCCTGCTCCCCAGTGCCTCTTTTCTCTTCCCTCTCTGTCTTAAAGGCATAAGGGAGGAAGAAAAGATGTCTTTCAGCCTCAGTGCCATCTGCGCCCCCCACCTTTTAAAAAAATAATACTCCTTTTTTTTTCTTTCTGTCTGGGATGCCATATGCATCCTTGGGTCTGGTGTGACCCCTGCTAGAGTACCTGGTCCTTACTCCGGAAACGATGTGATGGGATCTTTTATCTCTATACCGGTGTACTATTTGAATTGATCTCAATGGCTCAATGGCTCATGCTGTACTCATCCTATTGTGCTCGGCTAAGTTCGCTCAGTATCATTTCCTCCAACTCTTTCCTCGAGATGATATGCTTCATTTCTTCTTCACTGCTTTTTGGGGATGCATAATACGCTATCATGTATATATATCAGAGTTTTTTAATCCATTTGTCTATTGATAGAAATGTAAGTTGTTTCCAATTTTTTGCAATTGTGAACAGTGCCGCTATGAACATTGGAGCACAGAGGTCTGGTTGTGGTCTGTTTCCTACCTCTTCTGGATATATACCCAGTGTGGGGATTGTGGGTTGTAGGTAATTCAATTTCCATTTGTTTTTGGTGTCACCAAATCTCTTTCCACAGTGGCTGTATTTTTCTACAGGACCATAAGCAGTATATGAGAGTTCCCATCTCACCACACCCCCTCCAACATTTGCTGTTTTCTGATTTTTTTGAATTGGCTTATATTTAAAGGCATTAGGGGCATCTCATAGTTGTATTAATTTGCATTTCTTGAATATCAATTGTCTCATATGTTTGTTGGCCATCCAGTGTTCCTCATTTGTGAACCATCTGTTTGGGTCTTTTGCCCACCTCCTCAATGGGCAGTTCTTTTTTTTAATCATAGACTTATAGGACATCTACAGACTTTAGTAATAAATCCTTTGTCTGATATGTTATTACTGAATATCTTTTCCCCACCTGTGGGCACTCTTATTACTCTCTTGATGAAGTCCTTCATTGAACACAAGTGTATTATCCTCAGTGTATTCCACTGGTCTGTTTTAGCTTCTTCTGTGTGTGTATCATTCCCTATTTCTGATAGCCTATGTACCCCCTATGCCAAGGTTCTTAGGTCTTCCCTAATTTTCTCTTTGAGGGTCCTAATAGTTTGTGGTTTTTCCTTGAGGTCTATGATCCACCTTGAATTTGTTCTTGTGTATGGAGTGAGGTCAAGATCTTGCTATATTTGTCTAGAGCTAGATATAGCACCATTTGTTAAAGAAGGCATCTAGATCCATTTGATGCTTTTTGGTCCCCTTTCAAAGATGAGTTGCCTGTATGCTATTGATTTTATTTCTGGGTTTACTGTTCCTTTCCATTGATCCGAGTACCTGTCATTATATCAATACCAAGCTTTTTTTTTTTTTTTTTTTGACAACTTTGGCTGTTTAGTAGGTTTTAAAGTCAGGTAATACAAGTCCTCCAACTTTATTCTTCTTGAGGAATTCTTTGCTAATTCTGGCCTTCTTCCCTTTCCATATGAAGTTAGCTGTCAGTTTTTTTTTCATTTCTTTGAAGAAAGATGGTGGTATTTGTATCAAATCTCATTGACTTTATGTAGTGCCTTGGGTAGTATTGACATCTTTACCATATTGAGTCTTCTGATCCATGAGCATGGGGTATTCGTTCATTTGTGAAGGTCACTTTTGGTTTCTTGTACTAATGTTCTGTATTTTTTCCTTGTAAAGATCTTTTGTGGGTTTTTTTGGTTAGTTATATCCTTAGATATCTGTTTATGCTTGGCTATTGTGAAGGGCACTACTTTCTTGGTCTCCATTTCTGTGATCTTATCTGATAGAAACAGTAATACAATTGACTTCTGTTTGTTGATCTTGTATGATTTGGAGTCAATTTGGGACTTGAGAGGATTAAGAGTGAAGGGGTGGAGTCTAGTCTATTAATCGGGTCATGGCCAATGAGGCCTCTGTGTGGTCATGGCTTTCTCCTAAGAATTATGGGAACTCCTGGATTTCCTCCTTGGAAACAGGAGTTTCTCTCTCTCTCTCTCTCTATCTCTCTGTCTCCTCACTCCTCACTCCCTGCAAGATATCCCTGTAGAGAAGACACATGGAGAGAGGCTGATGGAGCCAGAGAACCCATGTGGAGATCCTTGTTAGCACTGAGATACTTACAACACCACTGGATTGACAAGACTTCCTATTCACTGGCTTGTGATCCTCCTGCATTTGGCAACATTGCATGTGTTCATGAGTCTGAAGAAGACTTTATAGATTGGTATTGGACATGTGGGCTAATATCAGACTTGTGGACGTGAACTGAACTGGGCTAAGGTGTTTGCATAATCTTTAATTGCTCTTGTATATAAAGGTCTTTATACACATATGAGTATCTATGAAGTTGTTTCTCTAGTCTTCCAAGACTAACACACTGCCACTCCACCAAATTCCTCTATTGCTTCCAGCACTCCCAGTGGAGAGATTTTGGTTTTCAATATATAGGATCATGTCATCTACAAATAAGGATAATTTTATTTCTTCTTTCCCCAGGCAAAACATTTGATGTCCTTCCACTGACATATTATTAGCTAATATCTCCAGAACAAGGTTGAAAAAAAAAGTAGGGACAAGGGGCATGCTTTTTCAGTGCTATTGCTTTCAACTTGTCTTCATTGTCAAAAACATTGGCAGTTGGTTTTTCATATATAACTTCAATTATATTGTGGTACTTTATTTCCAAACCTACCTTCTTGAGTGTTTTAATGAGGAATGGGTGTTGAATGTTGCCAGATGCTTTTTCTGCATCTATTGATATGTGATTCTTCTCCATTTTCTTGCCAATGTGATGATGTTAAAAGACTTTTGGATGTTGAACCTTCCCTGAATCCCATTTGATCATGGTGAATTATTCATTTCATATACTTTTGTATTCTATTGACCAGAATTTAGTTAAGGAGTTTTGAATCAGTGTTCATTAGAGATATTGGTCTGCTGTTCTCTATTCTTATTGGATCCTTGCCTGACTTTGGTGTCAAGTCATAGAATGAGTCTGGGCATTTTCTCTCCTTTTCACGTGTTTTGGAAGAGCTTGTGAGGAATTGGTGTCAGCTCTTCCCTGAATGCTTGGTAGAATTCTCCTGTGAAGATGTCAGGACTGGGAGCTTTTTTAGTTGCTAGTTCCTTGATAACCTTATCTATTTCTTCTTTTGATATGAGTCTATTCAAGTTCTTGATATCTTTGTGGAATAACCTGGGTAGGGTTTGTTTTCCCAAGTAATTATCCATGCCTTCCAAGCTATTGTATTGATTATAGACCTTTGTAGCACTGTGTATTTAATCTTTTAATTTCATTGGGGCTGTTGCAATTTTCCATTTCATCCCTCATCCTGACTATTGATGTCTGCTCCTTCCTTTGTTTGGTTAGGTTTGCCAATGTTCTTTCAATCTATTAATCCTTTCAAAGAACCAGCTTTTTACTTTGTAGATTTTTTTTGAGGTTTGTTGTTGTTGTTGTTGTTTTGTTTTCGCACTCATTTATCTCCACCCAGATTTCTATTATTTATTTTCTTTTAGTATTAAATGGATTATTCTATTGACTCTGTCCTAATTGTTGGAGGTTTGAAATAGTGCATCTACTATAAGTCTCTCTTCTTTTTTTCATATGTGTATTTATCGCTATCAAACATCCTCTGAAAACTGTTTTTGCTGTATCCCATAAATCTGGGTATATTGTACTCTCATTCTCATTTCTAAAAACATCCCAATTTTGTCTCTAATTTGGGCCAGTACCCATTCATTTTGAAAACTGAATGTTGTTCATCCTCCAAGTGTTTGTTCTTGATTTTTTTTTTATCTTCCTTTTACTGATTTCCAGTTTTATGGCATAGAGGTTAGAAAAGAAAGACTGAGTGACTGCTATATGTTGGAATTTACTCTGGCTTAACTTGTGTAGCAGCATGTGGTCTATTTTCACATACATGCCATGTGCCATTGAAAAGAATGTGTTTGTTTGTTTGTTTTGGCATTTGGGTGAAGAGCTCTAAATGTGTTGAATTACCTAAGTGTAGAGTGTAGTTCTGCATCCTCCGTATTAAGCGTCTATTCCATTAATCTATATTTCTCAGAGAGGCATGCATTAAAGTTACCTACTATGATTGTTGAACCTATGATCTCTTTTTTCATCTTTTGAAGAATTTGGTTGACCAATTTCATGGTCCTCTCACTGGGTGCATATATATTTATCATGTTCACAGGCTCTTCGTCTACTGATCCCTCAGGTATTATTTAGTCCTCATCCTTATTTCTTGTTAAGACTTACACCTTGAAATCAATTTCATCAGAGAACAGGATTTCAACTCCTGCTTTTTTTTAGATTGTCATTTGATGTACTTACTTTCTGCCAGCCTTTGATTGTCAACCTATTTTTGTCTGTGAGTTAAAGATGTGTTGCTTGCAGTCAAAAGGTTGATGGGTTATGTTTTCTAATGCAGTCTGCTAGCCTGTCTTTTAATGGGTGACTTCAGATCATTGACATTGAGAGTTATTATATCTATCTGTGGATTCTTTGCTGTGCTCTCGTACCTTTGTGTTAGGTATTTACCTACATCCCTTCTCATCAGTATGTTGTGTATTTGTGTATGAGGATTCATTCTTGCCTTCTTTTCACCTTTGGGGAACTGTTATCTTGGGGGTTGTTTTCGATGTGTTGAATTCTGGCTGGAGTTCTGCTATGTGGTGGTCTCCTGATTTTACTTGGTAATTGTTGGTCTTCTGTCCAAAGTGAGTTGGCAAGAATTTTTTTTTTTAGTTCTGAGTTTCTTTTAATGTATTCTCTGAATTTTTCCTTGTCTAGGAAAACTCTACCTCTCTGTCTATTTTGACAGATAGTTTGGTGGGTTAGAGGATTCTCGGGTTGAATTTATTCTCTTTCAGCTTTCAGAAGATGCTACTCCACTCTCTTTTCTTCTTCATGGTACCTGCTGAAATATCTGAGCATATTCTTATCTGAGTATCCTTGTAGGCGACCGCCTCTTTTTCTCTAGCTGCTCTTATGATTTTCTCTTTCTCATGAAAATTGGAAAATTTGATTATTTGCCTTGGTGAATTCTTCCTGGGGTTCCCACTCATTGCTATCCTCTCTCTGCTTCCTGAATGATTTTCTGTTTCTCCTTCATTACGTTGGGGCATTTTTCTTCCAGGAATTCCCTTCCTGTTTTTGCTGATTTCTTTGTTGTGTCCAGTTCTGGTATCCAAATTACTTGAATGCTGTTCTTATCCTCCCTCACTGTTCCCAGATTTTCTTCAGCTTCTTGGATAGTCTTGTTTGACTGCCTTTCCCAGAGTTTGGCTAAGCTCTGCATGGCTACTTTCTAGATCACTGATACTGTTTCTGCTTCTTCTACTTTATTGGCCAGGTCTTTTATCTTGTTCTTTGATTCAGTTGCCTTGTCCCTTAACCCTTGTATTGCCCTTTGGTATGTGGACTCTATCTTCTCTTTTATTTCATCCTTTTTCTGAATTGATGCCCTCATATCCTGTATGACTCCAAGCAGCATACTGAAGATTTCCTTCTGTGGTGGATCAATATCTGCTTATGAATATTGTTAGGTTCAGGACTTTCCCCAACATAGCATTTTTGTTTCTCTTCTTTTCTTGTATAGGGTATTGATGCATGTTGCTCTCTGTGGGTCATTTTGGAGGAGCTCAGTGCCATTTTCTGAGTGTCAAAGAGCCCTGAATTTTCTCTCTGTGAAACTAATGTTAGTGGATCCAGGAGCTACCTGTCACTGACAGCACTGGGGGATCTGGCTACTGCTTTATGTCACTATGGTTTCATTAGACAGCCAGTTTTGCCTCTTTGGAGGGCAGGGCAGGTAGCCCTCTCGTGGAACATGGGTGGGGCTGTTGCAGGTAGCAAGGACAGAGCAGTGCAGGGTAATTGCTCAGGTAGCCGCAACAGTATGGGGACCAGTGATGATGAGGAACTGCTGCAGGTGGATTGTGGTTGGCAGAAGTAGGAAGTTCATGGAGCCGGGCCTGTGTGGGTCACTGAGGTAGCCTTGGGTATAGACTGGGGCAGGCCATGGGGTAGGTGTGGGTTAAGTCTGGACTGGAAGGAGAGCTGTGGGTCCAGGCTGGCCGGTTTAGGGGTCATGATTCTAGGCGAGGTGAGAAGGGGTTTCACGGGGCTTATGCTAGCCAGTGAGAAGGTGGTGGGGCCAGGCTGGCAGGGGAGCCACAGACCTGGAACTGGCTGGCATGGGTTGGGCTTGGCTGACAGTGGGGCGGCAGGGTTAAGACTGACCGGCAGGGGCTTGCAGGTCTGAGCTGATTTGGCCAGAGTTCACAGGGCCAGGGTGGACCGTGGGGAGTCTCATGGTGAGGCAGTCTGGCAGGTGAACCACGTGGCTGGGGCAGGCTGGCAGCTAGAGCTGTGGGCCAACAGCAGGTGAGGGAGGTCTGGTCACAATTGAAACAGCTACGGCTGGATGGTGGGCTAGGTCCAGACATGAAAGTAAGCACCATGAGTGGGCGGCAGGCAGATTCAAATCACCGTGGTAAAATCTGCGGGTGGACGTAGCAGTCTTTGGCTGTGTCTTAAGCGATGCAAGAGAGCTGCGGGCAGGCTCTGGTCGCATCATCAAGATGATGAGCAGGGGTCTAGCCATGGAAAAAGCCGCAGGCAGACGGTGGACTGGCTCCTACCACAGCTGGAAAACCCGCAGCGGGGGTTTCATTCACCACGGCAAAGTCAGTGATCGAGTGGTAAGGAGGGGTCCAACTGTGGGAGAAGCCACGGGCAGACTGCGGGTGGGCTTCGGCTGTGGCTAAAGTATACGTGGGCAGGCAGTGGGCAGGCTGATTGTGGCCGCGAAAACCAGGTCAGACATTAGGGGAGAGGGGGCCTCCACAGAAAAAGCCGTGGGTGAACAATGGACAGGCCCTGGCCACAGAGGGAACCACAGGCCAAAGTGTTATGCTGCCTAGTGTCTCCTGGTCCCAGGCTGCAGACAGTGCGTGCTCCGCAGGAAGTACCAGATCAACAAAGAGCTCAGGGTTGCAGCACAGCTAAAGTGATATGCCCCTGCTTCCCCACTCAGCATCCTGGTTCCCCCGCTGGACAATCGCCCATGGAGCTTAGCTGAGGGCCAGCTTCCTGAAGTTATGCTATGGGTGTATCAAGGGAAAGAAACTGCAGAGAATAGTAAAAACTGATTATGAGTATTTTTTAAACCTGTTTGAAGAATACCTCACAAAGTGCCTAATACTACCTCTTTCAGTGAAACCTGTCTGACACTGAAACCTAGACTTTACTCCCATGTCATGCATGACAGGATTTAGGCACATGGCAATTTCCATCTTGGTGTCCATAGATAAGGTTTACTGGCTGGCTAGAGGTCTTCCCCACTGGCATAGAAAGGCAGTAGAAGTGGGAGAGGCTATACTCAATCATCCCAAAATAAGGGTTAACCTAATTTTTTTATAATCAGACAGTGATCTATCATTTGTAATGTAAATAATGCAAACCCTTTCCACCAACTTAGAAATAGGATATCAATTATATATGGCCTGGTACCCCCTGCTATCAGGAAAGGTGGAAAGGATCAATCACTCTAAAAAGGGCATTGGCTAAATTATGTCAAGAAACCCAAGGATCGTGGATTAAGCTCCTACCCGTTGTTCTTTTAAGAATGAAGATAGCCCCAAATGCAGATTTAAAACTCGGCTCAAAAGAAACACGGTATGGGAGACCCTTCAGATGTGCTATCTAAACCTGAACTAAATCATCTCCTTAAGTATGTAGTGAGTTTACGACTGATTCAGGAAGACTTTTGAGAATATAGTGTAAGATTTTGCTTTTTCCACAGAAAGGCCCAGAGACCCATTGAGATTGAGGAGAGGTTTCTTCTCAGTGTCTGGAAATTGAGAGGTCCCAGCAATTCCTTTGGGCATCCACATCCGCCACCAAACTCAATGGGATTGACCTTTGGGTTCCTAATTTTACCCAACTCAACTTTAGACCCACAGGAACTTAAAGATGAAGTCCAAGCTAATACTTCTGAACCTGTGGAAGACTTAAATTTTCTTTCTAAAAAAATTATAAGTACCCTATGGATACTCACACTTTAATTTCTTTGCTTTGGTTTGTTGAATTGTTCTCTCTCGCCCCCCCCCATTGTTTTTTTCTTTTATTTTTTGAGGGATAACTTTTTGGTAGCATAAGAAGAGAAGCACTTTGTCTTGATGATTGTCTAATTGCTTTCTGTGAGGAGAAGTTTAAGAAGAAAAATGATACCACAAACCATCCTTTTGGGGTTGTTTTTACTTCCGGTCCTGAGAGAAGATCCATAACAACAAAAAAATCACCAACTCATTTCAGAGAATTTCTTACACCTTACACAAGTAGAGGCAGGGAGGGAAGGTGAGATATTGTTAATTATCTTCTTTAACACAAAATATTTCCAATCTTAAATAATTCTTTCAAGGCAAAATTTTTAAAAGAGGTTTTAACAAGCTGCTCCTATTCTTTGACAAGCTATTTATTTTCTGCAAATATTTGTTGGATAAGATTTCTGTTAATAAGGTTTTCATATTCATGTCTCCCTTGGTCCAGTTGTGATTGAGAGAAATCTATTTACTTTCATCGAAAGTACATGAATTCTAGCTTTGTGTGTCTGCCAGAAGCCCTTTGCCCTGCAGTCTTCCAGGGGGAAAAGAAAATCTCATCTAACTGAATATTAGTTCTCAGACTTGGGAGGGTCCTCGGGGTGAAAGTGGTGAAGTGCTCAACTGATAACTCAAGTGCCGGTAGTTCAGACCCACAATTGTTCTGCTGAAAAAGAAGTGTCAGTCAACCTCTGTAACGATGTACAGCCTCGGGAGAACAATGCGGCATTTGTACTTGTTCCTGTGTAGTATCTCTGTGATTTACAATTGACCGTATGGTGATGGGTTGGATGTTTGCATTCTTTTTCAGGTTGAAGTGAGCGTTAGGATCACTGGAAAGGCTCCTGAGCCATGTCCACAGTTCCTGATGCTGTCCTGCGTGGATGAGGCCTGAGAATCTGATTTTCTACAAGCCCCCCAGTGATGAGGATGCTGATAGTTCATGGACTACACTTTGAGAACACAGTGTTTGAGAAAGCAAACTTTACCCAGTACCATACTCTGAGTTCTTTGATATTGCATACTAAAATATGTCTTACACTGATGCTGATATTGAATACTGAAATGTTCCCTAGACTCAGCATCTAAGTGCAGGACACATTCAATGATACCTGTAAACCTTAAACCAAAAACAGCCCTTGAATTCTTAAAACTGAAAGGGGCCTAGCTTAATTGTGAAATGATACTCTTTCAAGATCTGGGGGTATGGGAAGAAAGTGACAACCGCAGTTCAAAAGATGTCCTAGGGAATTGAGGGGCAGTGATTTGATGTCAGTAGGGGAGGAACAACTCAGAAAAGGAGGATGGGAATGGTCCTATAACTCAGAGAACGTAGTTTATGTCACAACTGAATATAGCAATTGATGCACTGGTAAGTGTTCTGCTGTGTATCTCACCGCCCAGCAACAAAAATATTCTAAAATGCTCATTGCTTTTTAAACTCAATAAGAATACGAACACCTTATTTTATTTGTATTTTCACAATGTTGGGACTCTTCTTTCACAGACACCAGTCATTTAACTTGTAGTGCTAATATGAGAATTATGCAAAGGAGTTTTGAATGTATTAGGTACTTATTTGTACAATACTTCCCTTGAAGATTTATTTTATGTTACATTTCTGTATACTGAGAATAAATAGGAAGTAATAGAAATAGAAAAATAATTGAAGAAATTTATCTTGGAGTAAAATACTCAAAATAACAAATCTATGGATAGCCTTATAAATTGGGGCAACTAGTTTGCTTCTTCTAGGTCTCAGTATATGTTCTTGTAATTTGAGGGGATTGGATTGAATGAGATATATACCTGGAAGCAAATTTTAAGCTGTATTATAATTTTTTTAAAAAAAGAGAACTAACATGATTGCCTTACTGAGTGGTGATACCTGAAGGTTATTCTGGAATACATGCTTTCGACAGAAAAGAGAATAGCAATGTCAAGCCCTATCTTTGAACTCAGGCCACAAGCTAGCATGTGGAATAGGAGGATGTGATACCCCTGAGGAAGAGCCTAAGTATTCCATGTGCTTAAACCAGTACATGACAAAAGCAAACATTTCTCATGTATGGGGCTATCTGACATCTAATTTTCCATGTGCTTGGTTAAGCATTCCAGAATTTACATCATAATTCTCCACTATGCATGAATAATCTCACATTATAAAAATATTAAGAACTATTAAAAAGTAATTTATAGTTTAAATATACCTATCATGGTGATAGAAATAATAAATTGTTTATTTTTAATAGAGATTTTAATGTAAGCCACATGTGTAGTTTATCCTGTAGAATTAATGAGTATGCATCCTGGTTATCTTTCATGTGCTTTATTGATTTAATAAATAAGGATTCTAGATTTACTTTGGAGAGATATTTTTCTCTCCTTTAACAAAATAGTTCTAGTACTTCTCATTTCCTTTAATAACATTAGTGCTTGTGGCATTTAATAAATCTTATAAATTAGTATGAAAATGTATCATCGCTCAGTTCAATTATGGGGGAGTCTAATTTGCCTGTCAGTGTATATTTGTGAGAACTGTATATTGATATCACAATTGTTTTTGGAACAGTTTGGAATAATTTTGGTTTATCTTCATAAAGGAGTAAGGTAAGACCTGATTTGTCTTAGAATTTGAGTTCGATATCGATATTGATAATCTCTCTGGACCATAAACGCATTTATTTTATCAACCAAGTAACAATAGCAGCAGTCTAGGAAAAAATAAATAAACAAAAGTCCAGCATGTCCTTGAAAGAGGAGGAATGTGCTATTTTATCTACTGAGCACATTTGCTACATTCTTTAGGGATGAAGAGGTGTCAGTGTCCTGCTAATTAAAAGCAGGGCGGTTTCAGGACTCCTCCAGTACGTTGTGATGTAAAGGAGTCCTGGACACACAATGATTATCTGTTAAACTGCTAATCGAAATGCGAGTGGTTCAAACTCACACTGCAGCCACACAGGTAAAAGATCTAGTGGTCTGCTTCCATAGAGGCTTCAGCCCAGGAAACACCAACGAGCAAGTCTACTCTGCTATGTAGGATCACTATGCAGGCAGACTTGACTGCATCTAACAATAGCAACCATGGACGAAAGAACAAATGGATCACTTCATTTCTCGAAGGCCCTGGTGGTAGTTACATAATCTGTTGTCAATTTGAGATTTGAGTGGGACACATGCTCACCCCTGCGAGACATGCTTGCTGACAAGACACATGAAGCTACACCAGAGCCCTGGAACCGGAGGAGCCACGTGGAGACCCCTGCCACTACTAAGATGCCTTCACAGCCACTGGATCCACAAGACTTTGTACCCACTGACCTGTGATCTTGCATTAGCATCATTGCATGTGTTTTGTGAGTCTGAAGAGGAATTTATAGATCGGTATGAGACATATGGGCTAATATCAGAATTATGGACTTGATCTGTACTAGGCTGCGATGTTTTCTTAACATTTGATTACTCCTATATATAAAGGTTGTTTTATACACATATAAGTGTCTATGAATTTGTTTGTCTGCTCTACCCAGACTAACACAGAAAAATATATGCATGTGGATATGGTTTTGCAAAATGGCTGTTGGTGACAACTTGCATCTACTTGACAAAGTTCCTGATCCGTTAAATGGAAATGCTTGGAATCATGTTTTGTAAGACACGGTTGACTTCTTCCAAGTGCAAAGACAGAGGTCTCTGTAATAAGGCACGGCTTGTAGTGTTGTGGTTGGTGTTTAGGGCTAGTGACTTGATCCTGAGTCATAGCACCATTACACCTAACAATGAAATGGTGTAGCACCTGAGCTCTTCACCCATTCATTCTTTCCACACAGTCCTTGCGATACTTCAGCCCATAGTTGCAGCCATTGTATCAATCATCCTACTGGGGAACTTCTTTTGGCTGTTCCTCTATGAAGCATAGTGTCCTTCTACAGAGACTGATCCCTCATCGTAACATGTCCAAAGTTTGTGAAACAAAGTTTCTCCATCTTCACTTATTCAGACCTTCTTCCTAGAAAAGTTTGTTTTCCTGAACGTCCATGGTATATTCAATATTCTTCAACAACAACAACATGATTCAAATATGTCAATCATCTTAGGTTCGCTTTACTTGTTGTCTAGCATTAAGTATTTACTTAATAAATGATTATTGCTGATAAAATTCACTGTTACCTTGTTTATGAAGTGGTGGTAGATAGAACCTTGATTTTTAATATCCTGTAAAGCATCAGTGACGATGCCATTGATGTGGTCAGTGAGATGATAGAGCTAAATCAGGAACATATGTTAAGAGGGAATGAGTTCTCCAAGTGGGAAAAATAAACTTGAATTGATGTATGCAATAAACCAGGCATGACAAGACTTTTGTCCTTCCTGCAATATCATTATACCACTAGATTGATCTCATTTTACTATTTAGAGACATCATTGTGTGACTTGGCCTGGAAGATTTAATTTTAAATTGTCTAAATTATGCTTGTGGGGAAATTTTTGGAAGAGCCTACATGGTCAGCTAGCTTTTCTACTGTGTTGCACATTGTTAGAGGGAAGAATTTACTTTGTTTCCAGAAAGTGGAAGTAGTCAGAATGGCAAATTAGCCACAATTAATGAGCTGAACAAAACCAGGGGGTTTATAATCCTTTTTTTATTTAAAGGAAAGCTATGCTAGGAGAAATATGTCTTCAAATGACAAGTATTTAAAGAAACATCTCATCTGCATTTTTACCTACAATGGTTATTTTCCACTGGTGACTAAGATTTAGAAAGAGAATCGGTCTTGCTCTCTAATGATACTAAATACAAATTGTTATTGTTAAGTGCAATCAAATTGGTTCTGACTCACAACTACACAACGCACAACCCAAGGAAACAGACGGATTGCATGCCATCCTCACAAACAAGTCTATAGTTGTGGTCAGCGTCGATCTATCTTATTGGGCTTCTTCCTCTTTTCCTCTGACCCTCTATTTTATGTTGACTAAATACATTGAAATGATCAAAGTACTCTAATATGATATTAAAGATGTTATAGTTTTACCTTAAATACAAATATTTATTCCCCTACCAAGTTCCATTAGATTAGTAAATTACAAATAGAAGCCACGTTTCACATGTAATAATTTGATGTCACTATTAATATCCACGATTTGTCTGTCAGTCTATCATATTGTGCTATCTTGTGTGTTGCTAGAGATCTGTAAGCTATGCCACTACTATTTCAAATACTAGGGTCCCCTAAAGTGAAAAGATTTCAGTAGAGCTTCTAGATTAAGAACAGACTATGATATAGGAATAGGCTGTCTATGTCTGAGAAATTAGCCTCCGAAAGACTTATGAATAGCAACAGAACATTGTCAGTTATATTGCCAAAAAGATAAGCCCCTTATGTTGGAAGAGTTTCCTTCTCAGGGTGAGTCTGCGCTAATGACGTGGATGGAATAAAGTCTTCCTCCAGAGCTCCATTTACTAAGGGACCATGACTGAAAATGAGAAGAAACAACTACAAACACCTATTCACAATTAGAATGTGGAAGGTACAAAGTATGAATCTAGGAAAACTAGAGGCCATCAGAAATGAAGCAGACAGCATGAGCATCAATATTCTAGGTATTTGTGAGCTGAAGTGGCCTGATACTGGCCATTTTGAATCAGTCATGTGATTTATTATGCTGTGAAGGAAAATTAAAGAAGAATGCACTTGTGTTCATTGTCCAAAAATATTAAGTTTTTTTTGAAGTATGCTATCTGTGATAGGATAATATTTAATGTGGCTTTTCTAGGCAAATTCCACAACTTCTACTCAACAACCTTTTCCTGCATGGGTCTGGTGAGAAGGTGTGAATTAGGGAGGGGGAAATACTGATAGGATTTATCTGTAATTGTGAACAGGCTTCCTTACAAAGCCATCCTGCCGTGTATGAAAGGGATCTCATTACCAGAAAGAGCACGAGTGAGTGTGACTTCGGACCTGAGATGCCTGCACAGTGAGCTCCCGACTCCAGTAGACAGCTGTAACATCAAAGGAGCAGCAGCAGAACCAGGAGCCAGAGCATGGGGCAAAACATAAACTTCCCAACCCACCGAGCATGTAAACAGCGGAGTGCTTTTGTGCATGAGGCTGCTTTGCAAAGTGGAGTACCTCTGGGTACTTAATGGAGGAAGCTGGGCTTGCTGACCCATGGCTGTGGAGCTGGGATGCCATTGGGTGGAGTTGCCTAGCAGAGTGGTATAGTCCTTTGAGCAATTATTAGTAGACTTGGAAGAACTTTGTAACATGTCCTAATAACTATCCTGAGCTTTTCCCACTGGCATGACAATTTGTTAATTTCCTTAATAAACCTTTTTTTTGTTGTTTTTTTTGGAGTTAGTTCAAGGACTGTTTGTTGGCCTTTAGGAGTGTTTTCTGGTCGAGTCTGATGGGGTGCGAAGCCCTAGCCCCAAAGTCTATTTTTGGTTTTCCCTGGGGACTTGTTGCTCTGTTCCACTTGCTGTTCTGTTCTGTTGCACTCCCTTAGTGGTTTGCCTTGGTGTGGTGCAATCCTATTGGGCGGAATTCCCACACCGTGTCTCCAGTGTTGTCCCCTCCTTAATAAACCTTTTAAGCATGAATTTTGTCTGTAAAACTGTGTGACCACTGCAATGGGTATTTGAATTTTGGTGATCAAGTAGAGAACACTAAGAAATTACATTAACCGCTATTAAAGATTTAATATTCTAGGCAGCAATGGATTCAGAGCAAAGCATGCTACTGGTCTTTGGCCTTTCAGTAGGAGGTAGAAGGCCTTTGTAGGCCCCACAGATTTTTGCCTAATCTTAAATAATTGCACCTATATGAAGAAGGCCTGTGTCGATTTTGAGGTTAAAAATGTCGAGCGGTGTTGGAATTTCCCATTCTACATGTCCTTATCATCATTACTAGAGGACACATTGTTATTTTTATTCCTATGTGGCTTCATCTAACTGCCCAAGGTTTTTAATAGCTAGTATTTCATAAAGCCAAAATGCATTTCTCTGTAGCAAAGATAAAGAGGCTATTCACTATTAAGCTTAAATTAAAATAGGAGGCTAGGATTCATAGCATTCATCACCCTACCACCACCCTCAACTTTCTCAAAAAAATAATTTCTGCTTCTTGTTACGTATGGAGAGTTTCAATTTAGCACATTATTAAAAACTTACAATTTCTGAACTTTGAAGGCAGACTGAACTGTGTTTGTAATATCGTTCTAGGTTTTTAATGTTATTGCAAACAATAACAGCAACAACAAACAAACAAAAACAACCAGCTCTTAGATTTAAAAAAAGCTTTCTGTTGTCATTGGTATTTTATGCAACTACATTTTAATTGCTCAATAATTATACCAAATCATCTGCACATTATTAACATTTAGTACAGTGTCCTCAATATGGGTATCATTCAGTTCTGAGATTCGCTCATTCATCACTGGTTTGCTCCAAAGTGACTAAATAATAGCAAATGATAGTGTGTGTCTAGACTTTTGTTCAAATGTGCAAACTGTTCTTTCAAGGGTTGGAGGAAACAAATGACTACAAGTATGAGACAGTATATAATGGAATGAGTCCCAGACATAACAAACCTGTGGCTACTGGGGACAGGAGCAGATGGCGTGCTTCAGAGGACTCCAAATCATAAGGAACGTGCTGGGGTGTGCGGATCCCTGGAAACTGGTCTCAGTAGTCTTAACAAGCTGAACACTCATGTGTACGGTTTATCATCAGATTGGAAAACAATGAAACCTCCCATGACAAGGAAAAGGTGCGTCTGCAGGTATCTGATAATTTCCTAGGAAATTCTGAGCTCAGCTGAGAATAAGATGTGCAAATTAGAGTTGACAAAATGTAATAAAAATCCCCAAGCCCCAAAGAGTCGTCAGTATTTTTTTTCTTCCTCCAGGACTCTTTAGCTTTTCCCTCCTGCTTTCCCCTATTGCTGCTATTGATGCTCCATCTGTTGAGGTCTACTCAACACCACGGTGCATGTTGATTGAAGGGGAAAAACCCTGCCGAACCAAGGGTTTCCAATAAGTCATTTTTCTGCTTCAAACTGTAAGGTCATTTTTTAGAGCCATCCAAAACCAAATGGGTTTTCACTTTTATGTGTGTGTGTGTACTTCTATCATTGGTCAGTGCATCCTAGGGGGAAATTATGTGGCTTGTACAAGAATCAATGATATTTTTGAGAATATTGCTAAGAAAACATTCAAACAGGATTGCTGACCGATTAATAACTGTAAATTCTTTTCAGATCCCTTTTAATCTTGCTCACTTTGCTTACAATTAATGTCCCCAAAGTAAACAGGGTACCAGAGAACACATGGATTGCAATCTCTTGTTTGTTTACAAAAATGAATTGCTCTATACACTTTCCTGACTTGGCATTTTCTTCTAAAATACTACATTAGAGATATTTTTAAGTACCTAATTGCCTTTTTTTCACTTTAGAGAGGGGTACAGAATCATACTTTCCTCAACCCAAGGAAAAGCGTCTGATAATTGCTAAGAGTAGAAACAACATAATGGGAAGAATATTGACCCAAGAATCAAGGTTTTCAGAGCACAATCTTCGTTGTGTGAAAGTTCCTTTCTGTGGGACAAATGCCTATGTGCCGAGTCTCATTTTCCTAAATGGGGAAATCAGGGCTCTGCAAAGTACTGTTAAGTTCTAAAATAATTTTTACCTATCTTTAATGAAACTGTGTGATTTCCAAGTGTGCTTTCATTACCACCTTTAAGATCAGCTTTTCCCGTAAATTATCCAAAGAAAGTTTAGAGACTTCAAACAACACAGGGTCAATGGAAGGCAAGAAATCTGCTTCAGGCACATGCAGCTTCAAATCCAGAAACTCCACCATAAACTACCTAATTTCATCTAGTTTGCAAACCCATATCTTAATAAAGAGAAGTGAGAATTAATCTACAGTGTACATACACGAGTGTAGATTTCTACATCAGCCCGATTGCAGACTCACAGAATTTTAGAGCTGCTTAATTTCACAAATGCGGAAGCCACTCGAGGGGAAGGAGTAACAGTATGGCAGGTGAACGTATGCATCAGAGGGTATAAGATAGGGGTTAAAAGGGAATAGTGATATTTAATATAATAGCAAGGGTTCTTGGAGGGCAGGGTGGGGTGGACAGGGATAAAAGGGAGCTGACACCAAAGAGTGCAAGAAGAAAGAAAATGTTTTGAAAAGGATGTTAGCAAACACTGTACAACATGCTGGATCTAATTGGATTCTGAGTTGCTATAATAGTTGAAGGAGCTCCCCCCAAATTGGAAAAAAAATTTTAAAGGAGAAAAGCTGAGTTACTTTTTATTTATTCATTTACAGTTTTATCAATGTATAATTTACTCTCTATAAATGATTCAATTTAGTAAATTCTAAAACATGTATACACTCACGAATTCCCACAATCAAAAAGACATCTATCCTGTGCTTCACCCACAAGGGTTCTTCTGCCCCTTTGCAACCTCTGCATTCTGCACCCTCCTCTCCTTCCCATCCGCAGTCACACTTGCTATCTGGTATTGTATAGTAGTTTGTAATTTCCATAATGTTATAAAACATAAGGCTATGTAGTATATGCACTTCCCTTTGTCTAGGTTTCTTACAACACTTCCTTTGAGACTGAATCATACTGTTCCTACTGGGAGATGCTCTCCGGAACCTTCTTGGTTTTGCACATCTTTCCAGCAGAGGCACAAAGTGTTTTGTTTCCAACTGTCTTTTCAGGCATATTTGCAAAGGACAGTTTTCGTAGACACGGAATACCACTCTGGAGAAGGGCAAATTTATTTACTGTCTAGCATGGTAAAGATATTGTTTTGCTCACAGGCAAAGGTTAAGCAGGCTTATTGCATAGAATAAGAGATTTAATTTTCGATAATGGGGCTCCTCTTCTTTAATACAGAGTACTACAGGTGACATCTTCATCTTGGACTCTGGTGTTGGGGCTCTGGGAAACCTTTGCTACTCTGACCATTGCTATTGCTGTGTACAAGGAAGTCCTGTGTCCCGAACTTGGGAGATTTGTGTCTTTTGTCAGGCTCCATGAAATCATGCTACATGCAAGCGTTAGATAACACATATGATAAAACTCCCCAAACGGAAGCAAGTCTATTGCTATTGAATCAAATATGCTCGGCAGGATATGCTTGGCTGGATTCTTTCATGAAACAAATCCCTGGGCCTTTCTTCAGCAGCGCCGGTTGCTGGGTTGGAACCACCAGGCATCAGGACTAGAGGACCACGGGTCTGAATAGATGCAATGACAGTGAATTTTCTGTTGTTGGTTGCATCGAGTCGGTTCTGCTCCATGGCTACCAGAGGCACAACACAACGAAAAAACTGACGGATCCTGTACATTTGCAAACTGTTCCTGTGAATGAGTCCATTACTCTAGCTCCTGGAGGGCATTTTTCATGTTCACTCCAGACAATATCCTTCTCCAGGTACTCGTCTCTCCTGACATTTCCAAAGTGCTTCAGACAAAGTCTCACCACTCTTGCTTCTAAGGAGCACTCTTTACTTTTTCCAAGACAAACGGTTTGTGCTTTTAGCATGGTACATTCGGCATTTTACTCCAGCACCACAATTCAAATGCATGAATTCTTCTTCCATCTTCTTTATGCAATGTTCAACTTGCATATGCAGATGAGGCAATAGAAAATAACATGGCTTGGGTTGGCATACCTTAGCCCTCAATGTAATTCTCTTGTGTTTCAACATTCTAAAGAAGCGTTGTGCAGAAGATTTACCTAATGCAATTCATCTTTTGATCTCTTGACTGCTGATTACATGAGTACTGATTGTGGAGCCAAGCAAGATAAAATCCTTGACAATTTAAAACTTTTCTCTATAGATCATGGTATTGCATAGCGGTTCAGCTGTGAGGACTTGGTCTTCTCTACATTGTGTTGCAAACCACACTGAAGGCAACAATCCTTGATTTTCATCAGCAAGTGCTTCAAGTCCTCCTCGTCCAACAAGCTAGGTTGTGTCATTTTCATATTGCAGGTTGTTAATAAGCCTTCCTCCAAAGGATGCCACATTACTCTTGATATAAGCCAGTTTCTCTGACGATTCACTCAGCAGACAGATTGAACACGGATGGTGAGAAGATACAACCCTGATGCACATATTTCCTGATTTTAAACCAGGCATTCTTTCCTTGTTCTGTTCATACAACTGCCTATTGTTCCACGCACAAATTTTTCATGAGCACAATGAAGTATTCTGGAATTCCCATTCTTCTCAAGACTGTCCATAGTTTGTTTAATCCACACAGTGATCACCCCGAACCTCTGGCAGTTCCCTGTCAATGTTCTGCTACAACCATTGTTGGAGGATCATGAGCAAAATTTTACATGTATGTGATATCACTGATATTGTTCTATAGTTTGAACAATCTATTGTGTCACCTCCCTTTGCAAAGGACAAACATATGGACCTCTTCCAGTCAATTGGTCAAGTAGCTGCCTTCCAATTTTCTGACATAAACAAGTGATTGCTTCTAGTGCTTCATCATCCAGTTGAAACATTTCAGTTGGTATTCCATCAATTTCTAGAGCCTCATTTCTGGCTAATGCTTTCAGTACAGCTTGATTTCCTTCCTTCAGCACCGTTAGTTTTGCTCATCTTGAAATGGTGAAATGTTGGCTGGTAATTTTTGGTAGAGGGACTCTGTGTGTTCTTTTCAACTTCTTTTGACGCTTCATGCATCATTCAATATTTAGTCCACAGAATCTTCCAATACTGCACCTTCAGGTTTGAATATTTTCTTGAGTTGTTTGTTTAAGATATGCTGACAATATTTTTCTAATTCTATTCTTGACACATTTCATTATAATATTTCACTTGGTCTTCTCGAGCTTCACTAAGAGAAAATTTAAATTCTCTACTCATCTCTTTGACTTTATCATTTCTTCCATTTCCAATAGCTTATCTTTTACTTTTTTCATGAATAGTGTTCCTGATGTCCTCCCATAGCTTATCAGGTCTTATGTCATTAATGTTCAATGCATAAAATCTGTTCTTGAGATGTTTTCATAAAGCATGCTCTTGGGATGTTTATTCAATTCAGGTGGGATAGACTCAAGCCTGTATTTTGACTCTTGTGGACGTGGTTTAATTTCCTCCAGCTTTATCCTGAACTTACAAATTGATCTTGTGTCCCAAAGTCAGACTCTGGCCTCATTTTAGCTACTGATGTTGAGCTTGTCCACAATCTCTGACCACAGGTGTGCTCATTGTGGTTTCTGTGTATTCCTTCTGGAGAAGTTCACGTGTCTAATCACTTCTTGTGTAATTGAAAAATTGTATTTCACATGAACAAGTTGTTAGTTTGCAAAGTTTATCATGTAATCTCTAGCTTCTTTTCTATCATCAAGTCCATATTTTCCCCTAGTATTCCTCCCAATTTTTGCATTACAATCATCGATAATTACCAATGAATTTTGATGGCATGTTTGACTATTTCTGACTGAAGTCATTGGTAGAATTCTTCTATTTCTTTATTACTAGTTTTTGTGGTTGGGGCATAACATGAATAATATTTGCATTGATTGGATTTCTTTCAAAGCAGACAGACATAGTCCTAGGACAGACAGTTTTGTGTATTCACTAAATTTTGTGTATTCACTTTCACTTTTGACAACTTCCAATTTTCCTGGATTCATACATGGCACCTTCTGAGTTCCATTCCGTGTTCCAGCCATTAGAAGATTTTTGCAGCTGTTTCTCCTTGTCTTGAGGGGTGCCCCATCAGCAAATGAAGACCCCAAAGGCTCCATTCCCACAAACTTCACCTGGCTCATGTCCACGTAGTAGATCCACTCTGAGAAATCGGCTCCTCTGCAGTCCCACCTCAGCGGATGTGCCTGGCACTATCCTGACACTATTTGGCTCCCATTCATTAGGCCTCCTGACAATGTTGTGAAGCTATTACAAGTTTTTGAGCGGCACCTTCCTTTGAAGTGGGGAGCGAGTCCTTCATGGTTGTCTGGAAGCTCCACTGAACCCTGTCCACTTTGGATGACTCCTCTGGCAATTGAAACACCAGTGACATAGCTTCCAGCATTGCAGCAACACACGGGCCAACACAGCACACGATACTGACAGATAAGTGGTGAGTGGGTTTTCCAGAATAGGTAAATGAAGAACACTGTTGACCTGTAGATTAGGAATTAGACTGTTAAACTGAAGGTCAGTGGTTCATATCTACCAACTACTCTACAAGAGAACGGTAAGGTTTTGATCACATAAAGATGTACAAACCCAGAAATTTTATGTAGGATTGCGATGAATCAGAATCTGCTCAATAACTGATTTGTTTTGGTTGGGTAATAGTCATCCACTGGTATCATGAGAAAATGGAAAAGGGGATAACTTCCCAGTTTCATTATATTAGGGGAAAGGGAACTTTTTTTTTTTCTCAATTAATGATGGTCTGACCTGTCATGTGTTATTGAACTCAAATCACTGCCACTGAGCCAATTCTGACTCACAACAAGACCTGTGGTTTTCAAAAGTTATAAACCTTTACAGAAACAGAAAGCCTGTGTTCTCTGGCAGGTGAAATCAGCTGATCTTGTGTTTAAAAGCCCAATGTGTGACCCACTTTGCCCTCCTGGTTTGTTTTGTTTACATCTTTAATATCACTACCTAACTTATTCAATCTGTCTATCCTCTTAGGCATATAAAATATCATTGTGCAATTCTTTCTCTACTCATTCTATCACCATTAGTCCTTTCTATTGATGGATTTCTCTACTTCACTGTGGATTATATTGCCTGTCTACTGGTCATTTCTACTGGTTGTCTTACATTGTAAATTTTACATTGTTGTCTGGCTGTGGATAATATAAACTATTCCAAGCCTTGTGTGAGCTCCAGGAATTGTGTGTTTGTTGTTGGTGGCGTTTTTTCTTTTGTTGCTCCTTCTATAGTTTATTTCTCACTGAATTCTTTGTGCACAGTCCATGAATAGGAGTATCCATTGCAAATCCCCAGAATTATCATCTCTGTATTTTTCTCTGATATTCTGTCCACTGAATTCTAGTTCGGGCTTCTAAGATACTCAACTCAATCCCTTTAGCCCAGAGTGACTTCCAGGCTCTTCTTGAGTTTCCTTTTCTGTCACAAAGCCTAACAACTCACTTCTAGGAGTAAGCTTAGACTATATTGGGGCTTATTCTATTGATTTCCTGTCTAGCGGTGTCCTGTGTGAAAATTCTCACCTCATTTTTTTTCTTGCTAGGTTTCTTTTAGTGATTTCTAGTCAGGTTAAATTCAGTACCTGTTATACCATCTTGGATAGATAAGAATTGAAATTATTTTCATTAAAAATATAGCTGTGGCAATATTTGGAACCAAGCCCCCAAATCTGTAATGTGTAAGGATGAAGAGTTTCCTTTTGGCCATCTGAATACCTGGGTAAAATCTCACCTATCCAATTGCCAGAAGCAAAAGTCCTCTATAAGTTTCTTAACTGGCTAGAGGCGCACATTTTTAATTAGAAAATTAGAGAAGAATATCAATTTCATGCTATTGAGATTTCAGTTGAAATTTTAGAGATATAACATTATAACATATTGACAAATGTATTGTAGTTTGTGGTTTTAAATACTGTTAAGCCAATGCCAAACAAGCAACCCTATGAATGCAAGAAGGAAGCAGTAATGGGCCCTGTGCCATCTCCACACTGAGGGTTACACTTGAGCTCTCTGTTGTAGCCATGGTGCCCATCCTCCTACTTGATGGTCTTCTTTGATAACTGACCGTCTACCTTACCAAGCATGGTATCCTGTCTAGCAACTGGCTCCTTCTGATAATATGTCCCACGTACATGAAAGGAAGCCTCCCATCCTTGCTGTTAAAGAGCATTACACCTGTTGTTGCTTTTTTCCAGACAGAATTCTAATTATTCTTCCAGGGCATGGTATGTGCTACATTCTTCTCCAACAACCTAATTCAGAGGCATGCACATTTTCTATATTTCTTATTTGCTGTGCAGCACCACATATATATGAAGCAATTGAAAGTGGCATGGTTTGGGTCAAGATTATCTTCATCCTTGAAGTGACAGCTTGGCTTTTTAACATTTTAAGGAGGTAGTTTTCTACTAGTTATTTTTTATCATTTTATAGAGGGCTTATACAACTCTTATCACAATCCATACATCCATCCACTGTGTCAAGTACATTTGTACATTTGTTGCCATCATCATTCTCAAAACATTTGCTTTCTACTTGAGCCCTTGGTATCAGCTCCTCATTTTTCCCTCCTCCCTGCTCCCCCCTCCTCTATGAACCCTTTATAATTTATAAATTATTATTATTTTGTCATATCTTACACCATCCAACATCTCCCTTTACCCACTTCTCTGCAGTCCGTCCCGCAGGGAGGAGGTTATATATAGACCTTGTAATCTGTTCCCCCTTTCTCCCTCACCTTCTCTCCACCCTCCCGATATCACCACTCTCACCACTGGTCCTGAGGGGTTCATCTGTCCTGGATTCCCTGTATTTCCAGTTCCTATCTGTGCCAGTGTACATCCTCCGGTCCACCCAGATTTGTAAATTAGAATTGGGATTATGATAGTGGGGGGGAGGAAGAATTCCAGAACTAGAGGAAAATTGTATATTTCATCATTGCTAGACTGTACCCTGACTGGCTTATCTCCTCCCAGCAGCCCTTCTGCAAGGGGATGTCCAATTTCCCACAGATGGGCCCTGGGTTCCCACTCTGCACTCCCCCTCATTCACAATGCTATGATTGATTTTTTTGTTTGTTTGTTTTTGATGCCTGATACCTGATCCCTTCAACATCTTGTGATTTCACAAGATGTTCACAGGCTGGTGTGCTTCTTCCATGTGGGCTTTGTTGTTTCTCAGTGAGATGGCCCCTTGTTTATCTTTCAGCATATAGGACCCCAGATTCTATATTTTTGACAGTTGGACACCATCAGCTTTCTTCACTGCATTTGCTTATGCACCTGCTTTGTCTTCAGCTATCGTGTCGGGGTAGGCTGTTGTGCTTCTTCCAGGTGGGTTTTGTTGTTTCTTAGATAGATGGCTGCCTGTTTATCTTCAAGCCATTAAGACCCCAGATGCTATATCTTTTGATAGCCGGGCACCATCAGCTTTCTTCACCACTTTTGTTTGTGAACCCATTGTCTTCAGCAACGGTGCCAGGAAGGTGGATATCTTAGACTGCCGAATTGCTAGAACAAAGTGTTCTTATGTTGAGGGAGTACTTGAGCAGGGGCACACTGTCTATCTGTTTTCTTAATACTAAACCTATAAATATATGTCCATAGATATATTCCCCCCTCGTCATATATAAATATATTTACATCTGTATATGCTTGTATTTAAATCTCTATGACTACCTTTTGCCTCCTAGTTCTTTCCTCTATTTCTTTGTACTACCGTATTCAGCCTTCATTTGGGTTTTAGGAATTCCTCTTGATTACATTGCCTTTGATCCAGCCCTGCCAGACCTCTTACACCCTTCTTGTCACTGATTTTGGATCACTTGTTGTTCCCTTGTCCCTGGATTTGCTAACACCCACTTCCTTTCCCCTGCCTCCCCTTCTCCCATGTCCCCCCGGAACTATCATCCCATTGTTCTTTCTTCTGGGTTGTTTATCCTGCCTATCCCTTCCAGGTAGACATTCTATGTGCCATTACAAGACTGAGTACAATGAAACAACAATAGAAAGTAAAACAATAGCTACTACAACAACAGCACACACACAAAATGAATACATTTTTCAGTGTCTATTTGTTGTCCTTCACAAGTGCTTTCCAGTCGAGTCTGATGGGGTGCCATGCCCTGGCACCACATATATCCCTGGGGACTTCACTGCTCTGCTATTAACTAATATGTATTGGCATATAATTCATACATCATATAATTCAGACATATTAAGGAGATTATGCAATCATCACTGCAACTAGTTTTAGAAACTGAACAAGAAAAAATGAAGCAAGAATATTCATGCAGGACATCATAATACAGGATATCAATGAAGTAACAATTTAGTTACTAGGAATACAGTGAAAGGGTTGGGGGGAAATGGGAGGCTAACAATGATCCAGATACTAATTCTATAGATTTACTTATCCTGAATTCTATATACTGAAGAAATGTACAAAGTAAAATCAAGACACAAATAAAAATAAAACAAATGACAAAATAAAACCAAAAAACCTCATTGATAAAAAAGCATGAAATATTACACATTGGAACAAATGTCAAGTGGATCCAATGAGAGATCAAACGATAAGGTGTTATATTTTAAACCTCACTGCACCTGCCATAGTGAATTTTACAAGGCTCTCTCTATTGTCTTTAAGCTATTCACATCTCTGTACTATGGCTGAAGGAAAATGGTACTGCTCTCCAACACAAACCAGGGACACATGGAAACCAGGGCTATATGAATGGTCATGGCTCACACTTAATCTTAGGACTAATCTAAGAAAAATTAGTTCTTATGACATGGCCCTATCCAGTATTCAAGTAGATGACTATAAGATATGGCTTCTATAGAAAGTGTGGTGAAGATATCCAATGGTCCCCAAATATCAAAAAGGATAGTGCCTGGATTCTGAAAGCCTTGTCTGTCAACTAGCCTTCATCTACATAAGGCGTCAACAGAGGGCGCATGCTAAATCACACCCGCCTGTTTGACTCCAGGACTAGAAACAGTAGAGAAGGGAATGGAATTACATTTTAAATTAAAGAGATGTTTCCAAGCAGATTTTTCTAGTTAAATACATCTTTTTATTTATTTATTTTGACTCCTGCTTTAAGGTTGTTGATTGTGATCAAGTAAACAGAAATCTTTGATAAACTCAACATTTTTCCATTTTATCATGGGGTTTCTTATTGGCTCAATTACGATTATTTTTTATTTATTTTACATTGAAGTCCAATCCATACTAAAGCTGTATTCTTAGATCTTCATCAGTAAGCACTTTGTCATCTTTTCTTTCAGCAAGTTAGTTTTCCTCATCTACATATAGCAGATTATTAATGGGCCTTCCTCTATTCCAGATGCAGAATTCGTCTTCATGTAATTGCTTTTTTGATTATTTGCTTAGCATATAACTTGATTAAACATCATGAAAGGATACAATACTCACACTATTTCTAAATTTGGAAAACGTAGCACTGCCTTGTTATGTTTGAATAACTGCCTCCTGGTCTAAGTATAGAATCTCTGGGAACACAATTAAGCCTTTTAGAATTTCCTTTCTTTGAAATGTCATCCACAGCTTGTTATGACCCGCCCAGTTTAGTGCCTTTGCAGAGGCAAGAAAACACAGATCCACATATTTTTGGTATTCCCTCCTTTTAGTCATGATTCATCTGATATCAGTAATGATATCCCTAGTTCCATATCCTCTTCTGAATCTGACTTGAATTCCTGGCAGCTTTCAGTAGGGATGCATTGATAGAGTAATTTCCTAATTATTTTGGCAAAATTGTATTTGTGTTTGATATTAATAATATTATTTGATTGGTATCACCCACATTCTGTTGGACCATCCTTCTTTGGGATTTCTAAACTTTGAGACATTTTCTGTGAAAAATATTTGACACTTGATTTGAAGAGCGGTTTCTTTAAAGAGGACCTGAAATTATTTGCGCCTTGGTCCCTACAGTTACTCTACATTACTTTCAACTAACACTCCTATATGAAGTTGTTTGTGTGTGTTGATCTAAGCCCACTTAGATACTGATACTCCATTAGAAGACAGGATTGTGGTTTTCAGGGGAGCTCTTGTTTTTATTTGGAATCTACAATCAGCACGTACATTCTTAGGTAAATAGGTTTATTTCTAATTATTATTTTTATTTGCAAGGCGATTGCTTTTTAGCCTTCAACCTTACAAAAGATGGCTTACCTTTTAAATGTCTATCCCCTGTAAGGAGAAAGTTTCCTGGGAATTCTCTTTTACCCCTACATCTAAGTAACAAAAATTGAATTATATTAATTCAAGATCAGGATCTCAGCAAACACCCTTAGGATGAGTTAGTTTCTAATATCTTAGAAATCCAACATTACGTTTTAAAATGCTTTAACAATATTTTATCAAATTGTATTTTTTAGTGGAATATCATTGAATTAATTTATTTTTCCAAATTGTGGGAAATGTATAGCTTAATATTTACATAATTATTTATAGTTTATATTTGAAAAGTCTAAGAAAAATTATTAATAAATGTTAAGTAGCTTTTAGTAATATATGATGAAGATGATTTGGAAATTTTTATCAACACCTTAAATACAGTTATTTCTATGTGTGTTCCAGGAAGATGCCTGATTCAAAAATAAATATATTTCTACTTTTACTTAAGTAGTTATTTCTATGCATAATGTCATACATACAGAGCACAACAAATGTATCCGAAGTTTTATAGAAATATTAATTAATATTTCCAGAATTAGGATACATTTTCTATAATACCTGATTAAATAAGTCTAAAATAAGTTGTGGTCTACTTTGCCTGTCTCAGGTCAAATAATTCCAATTCTGAGGAAGTTTTAAGGTGGAGAAATGTATAGCATCTCTTAATACATCTCCATTCCTTACATCTACCATTTCTATTTCCCACCACTCTTTATAATTTTAATGAAAATTATAATGAATATTTAATCTTACTATGAGCTCTAAATCTTTATCTTTTAATGCTTAATTGAAAGTGGGTTTTAAACATGTTTCTTGAGATTTTAGTTGTACGCATGTCCTCTCTTCTAAGTTTTGCCTGAGACTTTTTACCAAAGCATCATTGTGAGATTATGAATTTATGTATGGGTGGAAATACTTTAACCCTAAAAACTAGAGTGGCTGAAGACATTAAGTTGATCTATTTTTCCAGATATATGTATATCTGCACTCCATGCATTATATTCTGACCATTCTGAACATCTGTTAGAAACTGTGATGGTTAAGGTTTTGTGTCAGCATCTCCGGTTCATGTTTCTCAGTTGTTTATAGTTAACTTCTAGTAATCCCCTATGACAACCTCACAGTATAATCACAGCCAATCAGTATTTAGCCTTCACAATGGGACAAGATTAGAATGCAATGCAACACACTTACTCAGGTCACCAAATTGATGCCATTAGTTGCTTTAGGCATGTGACCTGCTTCCAAGCTACGTGGATGCATTGGGAAATATGTTTGCTTTATGCTGGATCTGGACCTACATTTGGATTATTGACTTTCTGTATTTTGGACTTGAGCCAACTGCCTGCCATATTGTCCATTGATCCTGGGAGCAGTCTGTAACCAGCAATCTGGTGTGCCAACATTGGTTTCATCACCTCTGTGGGCACAAGCCTGATCTGTTGCCCTTGGATTCTTTCTTTTCTTCAACCATCTGCCTGTGGTTTTCCTGCCCATCATCATCCTCCCAGAGCACACACATATATAAGTATACACACACAGACACACACACACACACACACACTTATATAAGCACACATATGAGGAGGTAACTGCCCCAAACCGTATTTTTTTCAAAGCTATGTATTTAAAAAAATTTTTTAAAAAAACACCTTACAACCTTCAAATTACTCTCCATTACACTTTAAACATTTGTCAAATCCATGATTCCATTTTTGGAGCGTTTTCCAAACTCATCTGTTTGAAATGAGAAAACCACTCGTACACTTCATTTTCTTGTAGTGCTGTCCTTGTCAGCTGTGTTCAACATCATAACAGATTCTGCAGCATTTTTCCTGATCAGGAAACAAAATTTCACAGGCACATGCTGGTCTCTTAAATTGGCCATCACAAAAAATGAGGTTCAAGCAAAAATGCTTTTATAAAAAAAATTCACTGTGACGAAAAAGAGAACCTTCCCAGGTGACACCACTGGGTGCACTAACTCACAGAGAGTAGCTCAATGCTCTCCTAGTGGGAAAAATTCATACTACAAAAGGCTGATATTTGGGGGGGGGATACCCCCACATACATCTATACCACCACATATAGCTATATCAGTGGTTTTGCTTCTCTAGAGAAATCAGTCTATGACAGAATTGTAGTAAAATTGTATTCCAACAGGAAATGCAAAATCGATTTATTAAACTACTGAACTATGCTTTTGATTGATTTTATTTTAAAATTGATTTCAAAGGGCCATTTCAACATCAATGTCATTGTATGACTTTTTCATTTCATAACCTTCATTACAAACTCGGGGAAAAGACACTGAAGCAACTCTTAAGTCAGATGTTTGATGGACCATTCTCCATATCCCAAGGAGGGTTACTGTAGGAACCTCACTTTGAAAACAAGTACTTTGGGGAAGACAGAGGGCTGTTTGCAAAAGGATTTAAGCAAAGGAGCAGACTCTTCACTGGTCAAACACACTCCAGTTGTGACTAAATAAAATGTTATGTAAATACATACTTTAATAAAACCTCAGATCAATACCCATCAACCAAAATAAAAGGAATAATAATTCTGCCCAAAACTTCTTTACGTAAGTGCATGTTGCAATCCAACAGTTAATAGCACTATACTTCACAGCAACTGTTTAAAATAGTTGCTGTTAGCTGAATTTGCTAGAAACTCAAGGAGGTATAGATAACAAAAACTGTTCAATGCATGTGGTTATTTTAGGGCAAACTCATCTGTGAAGCTGATGAAAAGCATGCTGGGTTATTTCTAAATATGCTGTAAGGGAGTTTAATAGACATTGTGATAGTGTTGGGGATAGTCTATTATGCTATATCATGACATCTGTTAATCTAGTAAACAATAAATTCATTGTTATTGCAAGATTTTAAACCCAAGTAACTTGCTACTGCCGTGTGCTAACCATGCAAAGGATCCAACCCTGTTAGCTCTGACTGCGCGCTAATGAAATACCTTGCAAGGTTAGTGACTCCGGCTCCTCTGAGGACTCCGATGGAGTAATAGCTCCATTTTCCATCTCAAAAGGAAACATAAATTGGAGGTCATGAGACAAATTTTTTTCTTCTTTTTTTTAAAATAGCAAAATGGGGATGAAATTTAACACATCACAAAGCACAGTAATAGTTTCACTTTCACTCTGAAGTGGACATGTCCTTATCTGTGTTACATAAACTAACAAGCTATAAATTTCTGCAAGTAAAAAGTAAGCAGTCCTATCCCTCAGTCTGGGTGACTTCAAGTCAGTGATTATCTAATCTTTGCAAAAATAGATTTATTGGCATATACTTTACCTATTATGCAATCTAATCATTCAGTCATATTACTATTTGGGCAGTGTTCACTACAATTAATTTTTTCAGCCTTCACCACAATCAGAACATTTTCTTCTCATGATAATTGTAAACTACCCCTTTCCCCCGTCTCCCCTGCCATGCCCCTTTCCAGTTACTGTCTCTATCGAGCTACCTAGTCTGGATTTTATATACAGCAAATCATACAAAACAACAAAATCACACAAACAACAACAAATCAATGACTGACTAGGTTAGAAAACTACATAGAAAAACCTCAAAGAGAAAGCAAAAAATATCAACGGAAACAACTTTAAAATGGGCCAAAAGGGAGCACAAATGATAGAGTATTTTAACCTATTTACATCTGCCATAATCGATTTTACAATGCTCCCTGTGCCATAAACAGGCTATTAAAATCCCTCAACTGTGATCAGAGAGAATTCTCTGGATACCCCATCCATCTGGGAACCCTACAAATAGTTTTCCGGCTTCCATTGCCATCTACAGACTTCTACAAACTGAATGTTCACAATTTTATCTCTGATATAACTCCCTCCTTTGGATTAGAGTTTTATTATTTATAATCCTTGTACCACACAAGTTGGCATGCTTCTTCCATGTGGATTTACTTGATATCTCACTTAGATGGATGCTTGTTTTAACACATGTTTTTTTAAACCCCAGACACGATATATATATTTTTAATAGCTGGGCACCAAATGGTTTCTTCATCACACTTTGTTATAGCACGCATATCTTCAGTGATCTATTGCTGAGGTCATACATTGAGCAGGGCCATGTTATAAGAGCAAGTTGCTATTAGATTAGGGTTAGAATTAAATGTGAGCCATTATTATATCTATGGTTTATACATTATGCATTAGCATTTTATTACAGAAACAGTACACATCAGCCTCCTGGAGCACAAGGTAAGTCTATTGATAGTATCATTAATTTAACCAGTAACATATAATTTAAAATACTGTTGAGAAAAGGAAATCATACAAGTATAGGCCAGATTCAGACTACAATATATGAATCGTTGACATACAAATTAAACGCCTAAGAAATGGACATTATTTACACAAACCATGTGAGTTGAAGATAGAGCAAAAAAAAATTTCAATAACACGCATTAACAAAGGCAGAACCATGGCTACAATATTAATACATGCCATAAGAAAGCCAAAAGGGCCCTAAAATAAGAATTACATGGTAGTGGCAGGCCACCATCCACTGGGCATCTTCAAAGCACTAGCTGTGGGCCTATTCTCATCTCCCTGATCACTCAGTAGGGTTATAATAGTAGCTTAAATGGCTTACCATTTCTTGGTAATCAACAAGAGACACCAAAGGATAAAAACATAAATTGTTTATTTATTTGTCTGGAAATTCTGCAATGTTGACGGGGTTTACTGGAAAAGGCTCATCTTTCCCCCACATAGAATCAACTGGTCTCTTTCCATGGCCGAGTGTCAATTAGTAAATTGCCTGACAATGTGCCCGAGTTGATACTATTGGCGGAAAGCTCCGCTGCAACTACCTACTGAATGAGGTATCAGTTCTCCAGGTAAGCTCTCCATGTGGCTAGATGGGGTGCCGCACAGCAAGACAGAATCACGGTATTCCCGTTTCTTGCCTGATGGCACATTGCTCCTGAGCTCCAGTGCAGACGTTCTCAATCCTCTTAAAGCATACACCCGAAACAGGCAGGGTCCCTTCTGCCACTATGCCTTGCTTAGAAGCAGCTCAGACTCCAGAATAAGAAACAACACAGGTTGTAAATACAGGCAGCCACAACAGATTGCCATGCGTCTCCACCCTACACATAGAAATGATACTATTTCCTGTATACAGGAATTATAGAACATCTAAATCATCTGATGTCAGCATTGTATTACCTTGATTGTTTAGTTCATCCAGATGCTAAGTAAAATTCCTCCTTATTGAATTTAGGGATATTTCTTATGAGTGGAAATGACTACAGGGCATGACGAATAAATGGGTCAGCATCATCTTCACAAGCATGCTTTTGCTTAAAAGACAAGTGTTAAATTAGAGAGCCATTTCCTTCCTATCTGAAAAACAAATTCATTCTGCTGCCATATGGGAAATAGGAAAGACAGTTAAGTGCTTGGGAAAGAGAGCTAATGACATGTCCATAGAAAGAAAAAGAGGTTGTAAATCAAGCACAAGATCCCGCAAGTGCTTGCAGAGTACCGCAGAAAGAAAAGTCCTGGCACAGAGGCAAGAGCAATTTCATCCCCTCCTGTCATGAATGGGCCTTGAGTTTGTAAGTTAAACTCCCTAAATTTGAGTCTTAATTCTGCCACAGCCAGTAGAGTATTTGAGAACTGTCACTTCATCTCTCCAGGAGTCAGTGTTCTCATCTGTAAAAGATGGTGTTGCGCTGAACAGTTCTGAGAAAACCTGCCTTACAATCCTCCATGATCCTGTTCATAAAACACAATCTTTGTGATTAAAGAATTTCTGTAATTTATTTCTGTTTGCATAGACTTTTTTTTGGTCACAGCATATGGAGAAAACTTATCTAATATCTGAATTTCTGCATGCTTGATAAAACAATCTTTCACTTTCACTCTCAGAGTCTTAAATATGTGTATCCTTAATCCCTGCCCCCCCTTACTATTTGGAAGAGTTCTGTGAAGAGTTTGATGGTGCTTTAAGTACTTGAGATGTATTCTTCCAGAAAATAAAATAGGGTAGGTCAGATTTAATTTCCATGCACATTCTTCCTTGTAGATATTGTTTAAAACTTTTACATTAAATCTAGAAGTTTTAAATAAGAAAATGGAATTTTCAATTAGAAAATAAATTTATAGTAAGAGGATTCAACATGATGAATCTATCTATATCTTCTACAACAAAGAGTTCAAACATCTAGTAAAAAGGTTACAGATAACCTCCTCAGAACTTTGAAAGGAAAGATAAAGAAGTAAGTCATAGCAAAAAAAAGGAACAGACTAAACAAAAACAGTAAACAAGAAGTGGTAAATTGCCAGTCCATACAATGTGGCTATCTTAAGTTATTGCAATGACTCTGCCTTCCCAAGACAGCAAAACACTCACCTTAGTGAATGACCACCAGAGAGATGTGACCTCTCCCCTCGAACAACTCTTCCAGGTGACTTGAGGAGTGGCCCCGCCTTCCATCCCTACCTTCTGGGTGGCTATGCAAGCCTCTACCATCAACAGATTGAGAGAAAGTTCAAGGAAACCAATGGGGGAGGGGAGTTGTTAAGCAACAAAAGCAAAAACAAATCACATAGATAAACTCTAAAAGAATTCAAAATACAAGAACAGATTAACTAAATAAATAGAAAATTAAAAGCCATACAAAAACAACAAAGAGAAATCCAAAGGATCCATAGAAATAGATAACACATGGAAAGAGCACAAAAGAGTAGAACCAAATCGTTGGAAGACGGAAATATTGGTATGCCATTAACCATCTTCACCTATCACAATGCTATTAAACTAGAAGTCAATAAAGGGAGATCAAGGGGAAAAGATAAAATACATGGAACTTAGTAACATCTTGTTTAAAAACTAGTGGATAAGAGAAGATAAACTGAGAAGTGAACTATAAATCATACACAAAGTGGAATACTAATGATGATTGCAGAAATGCTTCATAACATGACTGAAACTAGAGGACAGTACACTGAGTAAAGTCGGCCACAAAAGGAAGACTATTACCTAAGCCCACTCTTGCAAAAGTAAAGAAAAGGTTGAAAAACACGGAAAGAAATATTCGTGGACGTTACAGGGGTGGGTGGGGAATGAAGGATAAATCACTAGTGGAAGACAAACTAAACCCGTTGCCATAGAGTGAGCTCGGAGTGCTGCGGGGCAGAGAACAGCTCCCTCCGATTCCCAAGACTAAATCTTTATGGGAGCAGATAGTTTTGTATTTTCCCCATGGAGTAGTGGGTGTGTTTGAACTGCTGATCTTATGATGAGCAGGGCTCCAACTAGAAGATGACAGATATTCAATTGGGTGAAGGGAAAGGCAATACACAATAAAATGGAGGTAAACACAAAATGATCAAGGCAGTAGAAGGCACTGAGTGACTCAAAAGAATTAAAGAAAACAAAGATCAGTACTATTACATACCTGATCTCACAATATCGGCAACAAATATGCAAAGATAGACCCTTAGGCTAAACTGGGTGAGAAGCTGAATGCAACTAAACCCACAAATATGTAAAATGTGTGTGTGTATATGTATAATGTATATATACATATGTAAATAGATGCATGTATGAGAAGGGAATAAATCTATGTGCTTATATCTATATGCTAAGAATTAATGTTGCAGATGGTAATTGGGCCTCGACTCAAGTACTCCCTCAATGCAAGAATAGTTTGTTCTAATAATCTGCATTCTGTGATGCTCACCTTCCCGACAGGATCACTGAAAACAAAATGGGTGCATAAGCGAATGTGGTGAAGAAAGCTGATGGCGCCCACCTATCAAAAGATATAGCATCTGAGGTCTTAAAGGTTTGAAGATAAACAAGTGACCATCTAGCTGAGAAGCAACAGAGCCCACATGGAAGAAGCACACCAGCCTGTATGATCATGAGCTATCGATGGGATCAGGTATCAGGCATCTAAGACCCAAAACAAATTCATACACAATGTGAATGGGCAGGGGGTGGTGGTGTGGTGTGGTGTGTGGAGTGGAAACCCAAAGCCCATAGGTAGACAATTGGACAACCTCTCACAAAAGGGTCACAAGGAAAAGATGAGTCAGTCAGGGTGCCATATAGCACCGATGAAACACACAACTTTCCTCTAGTTCTTTAATGCTTCCTTCTCCCCACTATCATGACGCCAATTCTATCTCACAAATTGGATTAGACCAGAACATGCACACTGCTACAGATAAGAGCCCAAAACACTGGGAATCCAGGATAATAAACCCCTCAGGACCAACAATGAGCATAGAGATACCAGGAGGATAAGGGGAAGATTGGGGGAGAAAAGTGGAATCAATCACAAGGATCAACATATTACCCCTGGGGAGAGGAGTAGCAATGAGGAGCTGATATCAAGGGCTCAAGTAGAAAGAAAATGCTTTGAAAATGCTGATGGCAGCCTATGTACAAATGTGTTTGACACAATGGATGAATGTATGGATTGTGATAAGAGATGTAAGAGCCCTCGATTAAAGTATTTAATAAAGAAATAAATAATTAAAAGAGCCTATGAGCTGCTGTTTAACATGCAGTATTGATATTTCTCTGTAGCAAAGGAGAGCAGTAGAAAATCAAAGATGCAAGCAAATAATTCATCAATGGGACTAATGGGGCACCTGAACCCCAGACTCCACAAGCCAGAGATCAAAAGAGCTAGATGGTACTTAGCTTATACTGCTGATCATGCTTAAAGGGATTACAAAGTAGATCTTGGACAGTGAGAAAAAATATGTGTGTGAAGGGGAAGTCGCGCTCAAAATCATAAGAAACAAAAACCAAACAGGCTTGCTAATCTGACAGAGTTTAGTGGAACCCCTGAGACTATGGTCCTTAGTCACCCATCCAGCATGAAATTGACATACCTTCCATGACTCCACTGTCAGCTAAATGGCAGACATGCCTAAAGATAAACAATGATTGTAACGAGAGGCGAGCACTTGGTAGAACAATGAACTACATGAAATGCAAAAGGAAGCAATTGTCCAGGGAGGCAAGCTTTTTGACAGGACGTCATAGGAGAAAACGAGGAAGGAACATCATAAACGCAGGAAGAAGGTGTGGGGTGCGGGCAGGTACAGTGTAGGGATTGCCATCAGAGCCACCAGTGTGTGTGAACTCGCTGTCTGACTGAACTACTGAAAGGTCTGGTGTCTGGAAACCACTTTGCTCTGTGAACGTCCACCCAAATCACAATTTAGAAAATAAAATAAATGCTCATAATTATTGAAGAAAATCTTACTGTGATTTTGCAAAATCAAAATGATCTCTATTTCCCCAATTTTTGTTTATATCCCTGGAGACCAGGAAAAGCAATAAAGCCTGAGGCACGGTAGAGGTAAAAGCAAACAGCACAACACTCTTTAAAAGCCACAGCACAACAAACATAACAAGGAATAGGAGGAGGCCAACTTACACCAGTTAGTGAGAAATAATTGTGTCCATTTTCCCGAATTTATATTCAATATTGGTAGGTGCAATTGTACAAGATTAGAAAGTAGGTTTCTTCCATTTATCATTTATCTTCTATCTTTTCCTTGCCATTTGCTTTAAATAGCATTGAGTCTATTACAAGTCACATGATCAGCAAGATTAAGTAGTTTATATCATTGGCCATTACTATTACATCGGATGTCATCTGCTGCTCTATTTCCTCTCACATTACTGACTATTGAGATTAATCATTTTATATTTTTGGCTATTAGGTGCCATTTACCCTCTGCTCTTTTTTAAAAAAAATTTCCATAGATCCTAATGATATATTTTGAATTAATTTGCTATCTGTTACATGGGTTGATAATATTTTCCTTTAATCCTTGATATGTATTAAATATCCATTTTGCCATTTATTCTTATAGAAATAGTTTAGTTAAATTTGTTATAGCTGTTATGGTCACAATAATTGAAAAATATTCTACATTTAAAAAAAGACATAAATACATAATCTACCTGGGATTCTTTGTATGACATACGGTACCAATAGCACAATAATCTCTGATTATACAGTTTTCCCAAGAATTGCTATTTAAGGATCCACAGTTTGAAACCCTCAGCTGCTCTGCAGGAGAGAGACAGGCTTTCTACTCCCAGGAAGAGGTGCAGCGTTACAAACCCACCGGAGCTCGAGGGGTCGAGTCGACGGACTGGTTGGCGGTGAGTTTGATTTGGTTAATATGAAAATTAATCTGTAGTTCCTTAGTATGAATCAATTGAAAGAGGAACATGTATATTTTGGATAATATGATCATTTTATTTTAGTCCCAAGTACGCTTTGACTTCTTGTCAATAAGCACAGCCACTTATGTTGTCCTTTGATGTTCTTACTCACTGCGGTCTGAAGCTTTGAAGTCATTGACATTTTATTTTGTCTGATTTCTAATAGTTGACTAACTTGCTACACTTTTAAGATGTCCTGTACATTCACTCCTTGTACATTTCTCTATTATACTATGATTGCCTGTGCTTTGATGTAACATTTCTCCTGAATATTTTTATACTACTATAAAATGTATTTAAAATGCATCTGGTTAGTTCAAGGATGTGAAAACTTCTCTTTGAAACTGAATTTGAAGAAAGCGGCAAAGCATTTATTGAAGTCACATTTTCAGGATTGCAGACACCTCACATCATGTCTGAAATAATATTTTTGTAGTATTTGGGTTTTAAGATTGAACCAATGACATTCAAAGGAGGAAGGATGTGGGGAAAGAATGAAGCAAGCGGGGAAGGAGAAAAGAAAGACCGTAGGAAGCACACATGCCCAGGGACTAAGTTCTGCTGTCCACTGGGAACTGTATATCCCATTGTATCATCATCAGTTAATAAAAGTGAGTACCAGGGTGTGGGGTACAGAAAGTTTAGTCCCCAGGTTGTCCCCCCATATTATATGGCAAACCTAACACATGGTCATTGGCTATACAGTTGGCAGTTAACCGCTTAAAAGTTATCTCCCCGAGGGTTATCAGCCATCTAGCAATCAGATTCTAGAGTTTGTCCCTCCCTAGGTAGGGCCCACTCCCTGCTGATAAGACAGTATATTGTTCCCCTGAAGGAGAGCCCTGAGACAAGGTCTAGCCAACTCAAAGAAGATCAAGTTTGGACTGCCACCTTGACTTTAGAATCTGCCCATCTGGTCACATGGATACCCCAGTGCCTTCCCTTCCTAATGCTTATACACCCCTAGCTCACACCCCCCGCCACTGCACCTATGCCTATGGTACAACCACTTCCTGTTGTGATGTAATTGCAGCGGCTTGCATGTCCCCCAAGTGTATTTAAGCTGTGATTGAAAATATATTTTCTCTCCTTGTGCACATCGGCTGCTGAGATCATGGCCATCCTAGAGGTGAGCAACTGCATGCTTTATCTTGTTGGATGTCTCTTTAATTTTACCCCTCAATTACACAACTGCCCCTTGGACCTATTGGATTGTGGGGCTGGTACCTGACACCAAGGCAAGATTACTGATGCAAGCTTACATTATTTCACTTGTGAGGGAAAATCTATTTAACTTCCATAACAAATATATTCTATCAGTTGATTTTACAAAATATTAAAACATTTTGGAATTAAGAAATCAACACTATTTAATATATATATATATTTAATTGCTCCAATAGCTATAGTAGGGAAAATATAGCATGTCTTAAAACAGCATTTGGTCAAATATTTCTAATTTATTAATATCAACTTTATATTTTTTAATGTTTTATATATTTTAAAGCACAAAACCTAATACATAATCATCAGAAATACTAAATTTAACAGAGAGAGATATTATAGTCCTCTTAACTTTGCCTTTTCTGAGAGGATTCCCTCAGGTGGTTCAATGACTATTAGTATTCAGTGAAGGAGGAAGTGATATTTTTCCCCACAGAATAAATACAAAGAGAAATATTGAGGTTTACTTCAACAGCTGACACAAAAACTAGAATGATGCAGCAAAGGAAACATGTTTAATTCAGAAAAGTTCTTAGAAATTATATTATCATAAGATTGATGGACATTTATAAATACAAAAGGATGAAGAAAGTTATAGGAATGTGATAGAAAGTGATATATATAAAATAGTCAAAGAATGGAAAGGAAAAATATTAAAAATTATAATTCATGTAAACATCATTTTAAAACATTTTGAAAGTGCACATTGAGAGAAATACTGTGTTCCTGGGAAAATAAATCCGCAAATCAGTCAGAAAAATGTTCTAACTATGGTGTTTCCAGACAAAGAGACTCTGGGCCACTAAGTAAAATAACACAATCACCTATTAATGGTAAGAAAATATAACCTTCATCTACGCATTATGCCAAAATAATAGAGCAATAAGCTCAAGATACCAAAAAACACCATGTAGCCAAGTTTCAGACTTAGCCAAATTGAGGCTCAAGATTAAAGGTTGTAAGCTATGCATTAGCGTATGGAACAAATCAGGAAAATGTTTTCATAAATAAGCCCTTTCCAATGAATCTATTGAAGGAAAAAACTCAGGCAAATAATATGGCTACTAATAAGGATAAAGACTAGTGTTAAGGAGGAAAAATAATTACCTAGTCATGTCAGAATTAATGATATAAATGAAAGAAGAATAGAATGCAATAGTTGTAATCCTGACATATCTACAAGAAGATACCACCCCCTGAAAACCAGAATTTTTTTCAAAACTATGTATTTAATTTAATTTTTTTTTACAAAATAACCTTATTACCTTCAAAGTACTCCCCATTACACTTAAATCTGCAATTACTGGAAACATTTTTTGAACTCATCAGTTTGGATGGCTGACAGCACCTCCCTCAATTTTTTCTTCCTCACCTCTTCTATGTTGTCAAATTACTGTCCTTTCATGTCCCTCTTCATTTGCAAAAACAGAAGTCTCAGAGTGAGGTCATGTAAGTAAGGTGCATGGGGCAAGAGAGGCATGCTGTTTTTTTTGCCAAAAGCTGGCGCACTGAGATGGCTGCGTGAGCAGGTGCATTTTCAGGCCACTTCTGCTGCACATGGTTTTACAATCCAGATAGAAAGCTTGACTAACAGTCCGACCTGGGGAAACGAACTTCAAATGCATGCTGAACTGACATTTTCGTCCATTCAGGAAGTGGACAGAAGTCCAGAATGAGGTTTGTCAACCATTGACATTTCACCTTTTTTGAAACAAGAAAACCACTCATACACTTGAATTTTTCCCATAGCCTTGTCCTTGTAAGCTGTGTTCAACATCATAATAGTTTCTGTAGCATATTTCTTGAGCAGGAAACAAAATTTCACAACTGCATGCAGTTCTCTTATATCAGTCCTCACAAATAAATGAGTAAAACTACTTTTACGAAAAAAATTCATTATGGCCAGAAAGAACCTTCCCAGGGGATGCCACTGGGTGCAAGAACTCAGAGCGAGTTGCTAGATGCTCACCTAGCAGGGAATATTCATACTACACAAGCTCAGCTCTGCCCAGCACAATTCTGTTTTGGGGGGGGATACCCCCTCGCATATGGAACCAATATATGGACAAAAGACACTTATTCCATTAGAACAAAGGAAATCTTCATGGCTTAAAATCAGAAAATGTTTGTGTTGGATTGTATCTTTTCACTATCATTATTCCATCTGTACGTTGAGCAAGTAAACCAGTACATTGGACTAAATGAAGAAAAATTCAACATTGGGACTGGAGGAAGACTTTTTAATAAGGCTTTTTAGTATGCAGATGAAACAACCTTCCTTACTTAAAGCTAGAAGGACTTAAAGTACTTGCTGATGAAAATCAGAGACTGAAGCCTTCCGTATGGATTGCAACTCAGTGTTAAGAAATCAAAACCTTCACAACTGGACCAATAGAAAACAGCAAGCCTTTGTCAAGGATTTAATTTTTCTTGGATCAAAAATTAAAGTTCATGGAAGCAGCAGTCAAGAAAATATGATATCTTTCATTGGGAAAATGTATTGAACAAAGCTTCTTTAAAATTTTGAAGGACACGAAATCTAAGGTGTTCGTTATACAAACCATGGTATTTTTAACCTCCTCATATGCACGTGAAAGTTGGACAATGAATAAGAATTGACTGCAAAAGAACTGATGAATTTAAATCATAGCTTCGGCTAAGAATATTGAAAGTGCCATGGGCTACCATTTTTCTTGGATAAGAAATCTTGGAAGAAGTACAGCCAGAAGCCCCTAAGAAAATCTGTGATGGCAAGAGTTTGTCAGACATACGTTGGCCATGTTCTCAGGGGAGACTTGTTCCTGGAAGCGGATATCAGACTTGGTATAAGCGGAGTGACACCTTCAAGGAGATAAACTGACATAGTGGTTATAACAATGGGCGCAGAGAGCAGCAGTTGTGAAAATAGAACAGAGCCGGACACCGCTTCCCTCTGTGGAACCCACATAAGGGCATCTAGCAGCAACATGACCTGACGATGTAGAGACAAGAAATGCAGATGTCGTAGAATAAAATACATTTCTAATTGTGCTCTACGCAAAGAAGACAGTAGGGAGGATATAAGGTCAGAAATAAGATTACATTGACTATTAGTTTTGAGGGCACTTATAAGCATTTTACTTAGTTATAAAAATAAATTAAAATTTAAAAAGAAATTCCAAAAATCATAAGCAACATCAAGCACATAATCATAAATATGTTATGAAAATCACAGAGAGCTTTATTCTTGAGTTTAAAACATTTCAATGTTTTTGTGCATCCCTGGTGGGGCTGTAATCTAACGGGAAGCAAAGAACAGCTACAAAAATCACAGATTTATTTCTGTAATTATTATAATGGCTACTGGGATCATATTGGTATAGTTATTCTGAACCTACCTTTTGTGTAATGTCAGGTAAATCAAATAAATCAGAATGATAGAACGGTAGTATGGTAGAATAGTTGGGAATAGATATTTTTAGCATAGATGAAAATAAATTAATGTGATTTGAAGTGAATCAAGTAGTTCTGATTTTGATTCGGGAAGTTATTCAGTCAGTATGAGTCATTTTCTGGGTCTACTCTATGAAACGTAGTGAAATTTAGGATAATACCAGGAACAATAACTCCTCTACACTTTGTACTTTATTATTTAAATAATATTTACTACTAAAACAAGGAGGCATTTTAGGGAAATGACTATTGCCAGGTTCGGAGCAGGAAATTCTAAGGAATACAGTGGAAGTGACAGATAATGGCAGGAGCAGGAGGAAGGCGAAGCCATCTGAGGCTGACACACGGGGGAAAAAGTGTTGTTGTCCTTTCAGTAGCAGGAGGTGTAATACTGAGCACATAATTTTAATTCCATTTTCATAACTAAAAATGGAACCTTTATTTATATGAGTATATGCAGATTTAAAATGATGTTTTCCTTTAATAGCTATGGTCTTTTACCTGTTATTTTTCCTTACATCAAAGAGAGAGAGGCAAGACAATCGAATAGTCCCTCTCAGAAGGACCACACTGAACAGATGATAAATCTGATGTGCGGTCCGGCACTGATAAACCAAATAAGCAGCCTCTAGTCCTGTAAGGTTTCCTCAGATTCCTAGTGAGGTCTTTATGTGTTATGCCTCATTAATACGTTAGATTTGCATTTGTTCATTTGTATATTTAAGATTGCTAAGCACATGGCAGTCAAGATAGATGACCCTCAGAGCCAGGGACAGAAATAATGACTCCCTGAGGGCACGGGAAGTGAGGGGCGGGGTGGGGGTGGGGGCAGTTGATAACACTAATGATTGTACTACCCCACTTGATGGGACTGAACATCGAACTACATGTGAATGGATATGTTGGGAGGAGTAAGATATGCCAATAAAATAGTATTTAACAAAAGAACAGAGATGTTTGGGTTTAGAAATTTATGTTGTTATACCAAAATATTATATTCTCTTAAAAACCATTTATAGCCTTGTTTCATTTTAAGAAATTATTCTTTTTAAACAGAGGAAATAGTGCTATAACTTTGTTATAAAAATTCTAAGCTTATGAATTTCGTGATATATTAAATATATGTCAATCTGAATTCTACCTTGCAAGACTGGATAGAGCAGAGGTTGTACACTGGTGCAGATAGGAGCTGGAGGCACAGGGAATCCAGGGTGGATGATACCTTCAGGACCAGGGGTGTGAGGGGCGATACTGGGAGAGTAGAGGGGGAGTGGGTTGGAAAAGGGGAACCGATTACAAGGATCTACATGTGACCTCCTCCCTGGGGGACAAACAACAGAGAAGGGGGTGAAGAGAGACGCTGGATAGGGCAAGATATGACAAAATAATAATCTATAAATTATCAAGGGCTCATGAGGGAGGGGGGAGCAGGGAGGGAGGGGAAAAGAGGACTTGATGCAAAGGGCTTAAGTGGAGAGCAAATGCTTTGAAAATGATTAGGGCAAAGAATGTACAGATGTGCTTTATATAATTGATGTATGTATATGTATGGATTATGATAAGAGTTGTATGAGCCCCTAATTTAATGTTTAAAAAAACCTATTTTTAAAATCTGTTTAATCATATTGATATAATTCAGTTTGGATGAAATTTTTGGGGATAAATTTTAAGGGGTTGGAAATATCACAGCGTTAAAGATTATACTAAAAACTCTCACTATAGTCTAACCCGCCAAATAACTGCATGTGACTAGTCTATTTGAAAGTTTAAAATGTATCTGACAAGAGTTAGCATACTACTTCCCAGCTTCTGTTTGTTTGTTGATTTAAATAGAGAAATAAAAACTTTTGTTCCATTACCTCTAACGAAATACAATCGTGTCTGGTCCTATCCCCCACCGCAATCATGAACTTTTCCTATGAAAGAAGAAGGAAATCACCTGCTTGTTGAGATGGTGACTAACAGTCATCAGTCTAGTTTTAAAGGTCACTCTTCCTACATTGCTCAGCTTTCATCAAAGTAACTTTACTTACAATAAAAACTATATATTCAACTATAATTAATGCATCAAGGGACACACTGGTATATACTCGAATAAGCCAACCCGAGTATAAGCCGAGGCACCTAATTATTACTTGGGAAACTAGAAAAATTGATTGACTCGAGTATAAGTCTTGGGTGGAAAATACAGAAGCTATAGGTGAGTTTCAATAATCAAAACAAATGAAAATAAAATTACTAAAATTTGAGACATCAGTGGGGTAATGTAATTAGTATTTATTTTAAATAAAAAACATAAATAAAAGGACAAGTCATATAACATTAGCAAATCAGCACAGTAAGTGGAAAATGGGTTCAATAAAAACAATAAGGTATCAACAATGATACCTTAAGAGTATTATTCCCTGAGCTCAGTCAGCAACCAAGCTAACATGTAAAGCGTTAAAATCCTTTAAAACTGGATTCCTCATCATCATCCATATCCCAATGCAGAGCGTCAGTTGGTGTGAGGTCATCATAGATGCTGTCCTCACTGAGATCGCCATCATCACCATCACTGCTGTCATTTCATACAAAGTGCAGTCTTCACTGCCATCCATAGCATTACTAATACTACATTTCTGGTAGGCACGTCGCACCATGTCTTCTGGAATGTCTTCCCATGCATCTCGACTCCAATTTGCTATTAGCTCCATGTCAGGCTTCATGAGATTTCCTCCTTTTGTTAGTCAGGCTTGACCAGATGACATCCATTCATGCCACATCCTTTGCACATGGTCTTTGAAAGGCTTATTCAAAGATACATGTCATAGGATGGCTCTGATTGGTTAGATGTGAGTAAACAAGCATTCAAAGCCCTGCATTGTCAGTGGGGCTTTGAATGAACAGCAGAGAAATGGCAATCACCCTCGAGATAACGGGCACTCGTTCCGTTACCTTGGGGGGGGCAGTGAGATGTTACACCTCACTGGGGTACCACTGACCCATGTATAAGCTGAACCCCAGTTTTTTGAGCACATTTTTTTGTGCTGAAAAACTCAGCTTATACACGAGTATATACGGTAATTCTTTGACTATTCATTCACAGAACGTCTAATATGTCAATCCCTGTTTTAGGTGCTATGGGAACAACAATGACCAAATAGCCCTTATGTTTTTGTAGGTTCTAAACTCTACTGGCATCAAGTTGATCCTGCCTCACAGAGACACTGTTTAGGGTTTCCGATGCTGTACATCTTTACGGGAGCAGACAGCTTCATGAGGAGCAGCTTGTGGGCTGGAGTCATTCGCCTGGCACTCAGCAGTGTAACACGTATCCTGCAGCATGAGAAAGGCCCAAGAGGAGATGTAGAGACCAAAGTACATCTGAAGACCCTGAGTCTTTCTTAATGTAGTCATACAATCTAATTTAAATAGAGACAAAATTTAGCAAGAGAGGTGTACTTTTCTGGAGTACTAAGCAATATTTTTTCTGGTATTCAAATGAGAGACTAACTTTCACTTAGCAGGTAAAACAAAATAATGAGTAAAAGGCTTATCATAGGGATTAAAAACAAACAGACTTTTCTGAGACTTCTAGTCTTCAACAGATCACCCAATTAGTAAGAACTAAGATACTTAAAAGTAGTAGCTTGCTTTCTCAAGGGACTTTAAACCTCTACACTGAGCATTTAGGGGTCACGATAAAGCCAGCCATAGTTTCACCAACTCGAGCTTCATTCTGTAGGCTCTTTCTGTCGTTTTCTGAGACAAGGGAACATTGCCCCCATTTTTAAACTAGCCAGGACAAGAGGCTGGGGAATTCAGAAGAGAATTAAATTGCCACACTACCTTTTTAATATTACATGTGATCAGAAGCCCATTTTTCTCTATCAGGCTTTAAATACTATCCAAGACTAAGGAGTGAATGTAGTTCAATGTACTTCTTTGATTCATGAGGGCTGTCCTCAAATTCCTAGAGTTAACCTTGCCTATTACTCAATATCTCCATTCAAATGAACTCTGCCCGTAAACCTTGACCATCATTGTAAATTTCAGAAATAGGGACCATAGGTTAACCATGCATGAGATGTAAATCTTTAATCAATGAACAACTAAACAGATCTCTTGACCCTTAAAATATATTAGGTAAGTAATCTTGGATTGAGATTTTAAAAGGTGGAATTATGATAATGCTATGAAGGAAATATTAAAATGTCAGACAATTTTTTGCTAGCCCTGAATATTTCTAAGGCAGAGACGAGATTGATTTTAAACACATTATTTATAGTTAATACAGGTGTTATGACAGAAGCAAAGTTGATTATAATGGAGGACATTCTGGGAAATGGGAGTTTTTAGGAGGAATATTTCTATCCAATTGGCTAGCACAAATTGGTTAAAACTGGGGGGGGGCAGGACAATGAGTGACTACACTATCATTTTAAGAGACTAAAAATGGAAAGACCTCATAGTCTCAACTTTAGCCATGCTAGTTTGAAAACAGGAAATGAAACAAGATGCCTTTGAGAAAACTGAAAGCAGTTTGGAGGAGACCTTCCTTGAGTAATTAGGAAAGATAGTACTTGGATAGTTTCATAAGTTATTTAGCAGGTTAGACCAGAAATGAGAGTTGTTAATATAATGTTTAATACTGTGATATTTCCAACCCCTTAAAATTCATCCAAACTGAATTACATCAATCTTTGGGGGTCAAACAAACCTTTCACAAGGTCATCCAATTCATAACAGTAGCAGAATTACAGTTGAATTGAGAAACTATTCAAGGGGTCACGACCCACAGGCTGAGAACTGCTGATCTAAACCCATTTTAAGGTATTCAAAGAGAGGCATAGGACACTGTAACATCACTTTTTTTTAACTTCAAAGCAAGGGAGCCTCTGTAGAACAAGGGGCAAGTAGGGCTTGTAGCTTGAGGTAATAGGTGCGGGCATTTGTGGAGTTACTTTTCTAAGAGAAGTTAGAAGAAAGCTAAGAGAGGCCATTATGGGAATCATGGCAGACCATTCATGTTCAAAATTATCTCGATGAGATGTTGATCTAGAAGGTGGCTTCTGGCTGGCACACTGACTTGTCATCTTTTGGTCAATTAATGGATAATTTACACAAGAAAATAGATCCATCAAATTAATATGTTTTCCCATAGAAAACATCCAGTGTAGAATCTGAGAGTACATTTTAGGAAAACTAATAGTAGAGCCTAAAATTAAATATAGGGAGTAAATATAGTAGTCTAGACCTGAATGGGTGGTGATAGAAAAGAAACCATTAAGAAAGCACTTTCAATTTTAACATTTTCTGAACCAGCTCAATAAAGTAGCAAAAGTAGGAGGAAATAAGTATGACTGGCATATCCCACTGCAACAGGAAAAATATGCCACAAAAGAATACTTCTCCTGTCACTGAGTTAGCATGTGGTCCTGAAGGCTTTAAAAATGTTATGCAGAGGGCCTCCTTAGGTTCATGAAGTTTCCAAAGATTCCAATCTCTCTCTAGCTCATCCGTAACATGATAAAAATTAAAATAAAGGTTGTATTCAAACACCTATCACACAACATAGCCAGAGAACAGCATGTATCATAAATCCCTTTTTATAAATAAAATACGAAATAAGCAATCGAGACCACATTTCTACCAATACCCATACGTGTCGGTGGCTTCTTGAGGCAGCTGCACACTAGTATGCCTGTGGACAGCAGTGATCGTTTCAGAAAGTATCAGGAAGGTTAACGACACATCCTACTTAAGGAGAGAACTCAGACTATAGTGGAAACTACCGGAAGCAGTTATGCTTGTAGATCACAGGAACAAAATGAAGAGCCTTCTTGAAGAAAGTTGTGGAAGGACAGGAATGATTTGAAGCTTGTCTGGGTCCCAGTGCCCATCAGTGCACAGTCTACTGTATACAACTCTGAAACTCTCGTGGAGATGTGCTACGCTAGCTTATTGAGTCAATGAAAATGTGGAAAATCTTGGTAACACCTGGTTTAACTAGTTTCAAAACCTAAATTCAACTACTCGGCTAATGGGATTTAAAAAGTCAACCAGTAAACATATCTTGGTTGTGGTGAAGCCATACAGTGCATAGGTTTTGCGGATCAAAATCTGACATGAAGCATGTCCAGTGTGACTGAGATACATATCTAGTACCTGAACTTTTAAGTGTAGGACCTCTCAATGAATGCCAACCTTTTAAAAAGATTCTAGCTTCAGCATAACTGTTACCTTTATCCAGCTTGACCTGACTATCCTCTTGGAATCTGATTAGATCCAGCAATTATTTTTGTTATTTGGGAAGCAATAATTTTATTTAGATTCAACATTCAATTTTAAAGGAAGGAAAAACTGAAGCAGATGACAAGCATTCTACTGAAGCAGAATAAAATATGAAACAAATGCAAACTAGCTCACTATTACCAAATAAAATTTCATATATATTTTAAGATGCTATTTACTATGGCAACAGAAGCAGAACCCTTAAAATGAGGAATCAGAAAAGCCATCTGCCAAACATATCTCCACCTCCCAAAAGAGGAACATCCCCTAGGGTTAATTTCAGGATATAATACCAATTTGAACATGAACAAAAACCCAAGCCACAGCATCCACACTAGAAATATTAAAAACTAAATTTGAAGACCAAACGTTTTCCAGAAATCAAATACTGGCAAAGAAAAAGCCTGCCACGAATCAGGATTTCTGCACACACACTCCAAAAGATAATTTTAAAAGAAATGGTAGATATGATATATTAACAAAACAAAGTGTTAAAAATATGAAAAATAAAAATACAAAATTTAGAATAAGAGAATACAAAATGGGAAATGGAAGAACCTTGGGAAAATAATCAGAGTTAAATTATAAACCAAATAACTATACCAAATAGAAAAGGTAAATTTCCATTTTTCAATATTGTGGCCATTTTATAATCTCCTTTCAACTTGTGAAGGAGTGGAGTCTAGCAGTCAATCAGGTTGCAGCTTGATGACCTCATTTGGAGGTGTGAAGGAGCTAAATAGCTCAATGGAGGTTAGAGAGACTCTCTGTTTCCTCTCCCTGTGAGACATTCCTGCTGACAAGACACATGAAGTTACGCTGATGGCAGCCAGACCCTTGGTTCTGGAGGAGCCACATGGAGACTCATCAGTGCTGAGATGCCACTGGATCCACAAGCACTGTTCTGTGCTCTTCCTGCGTTCAGCATCATTGCATGTATGGAGTGGGTCTGAAGAGGATTGACAGACTGGTATTGGACATGTGGAGGATTGACAGACTGGTATTGGACATGTGGGCTACTATCAGACATACGGACTTGATCCAGGCTAGGCTGGGATGCTTTCTTAACATACAATTACTCTGTTATATAAAGCTCTTTCTTATACACATATGAATGTCTATGAATTTGTTTCTCTAGTAAACCCAGCATAATACAAGTATGGATAGATATTCTATCAATATGCCAAGGAGCATAATATTTTCAAAAGGGGTTTTAAGAGAAAAATTATATGAGAAAAAAATTCAAGAATTGGTAAAAGGAACTTTTTAACATTTTAATTAAAAATAACATTTATGACACCCCTCCACTATGTATTTTTAATAAAATAAACTAAATATAATTTGAAAATAAGGTGAAATGGAATATCTAACAACTAGTCACTACATATTTGGATTAACAGAGGAGGACCAAGTGTGGGAGGAGAAGTAATAACCTGCTGTTGGCTTGCATGATCAACTGCTTTCCCTGCCATGAGGCCAGAATAAACGAGTGAGATCTGGCTACCATTACTGAGGATTTCCACTAAACCTTCCACAGAAGAAACTTAATCAAAAGGAGTAGGTGAAAGATAAGAGAATTTCTATTCTTCAAAGACTCTGAGTTTCTGGAGTTATAGAAGCTATATCAACCCCTGAAATTACTGTGTCATAGTAATTTTTAGATATAAATCCAGAATTATCCCCTGAATTCTTCTTGAAATCAAATAATAATTTAGCTTAGTTTTTTTTTAATGTCTACCTTGGATCATCATGCTTTTATAAATGATCTGTATGTGATCAAAGTGACAGGAAGGACATGGAACATACTATGGGAAACTTTTGGAGCAGTGAGTTTATATCAATATGAGAGAATCAGCTCAGAATGTTGGACAACTCGGACGATGTAATCAGTGTCCCTGGACTGTGCATGCAGAGATTGTTGAATTGCTGTCTGTAGTGCTGCATATCTTTGGGGCAATAATTTCCTTTGTGAGAACTGATGCCAGACTAGTTCTAAGGAGTAGGAGATTCAAGATGTCACAAATGTACAGTTCTTCCCAAGTCCTACTTTGCTCCATTTGTCCCCACTCCTTCTTGAATATATTCCCCCAGTTCCCTGTGTTCTGTAATTCACTGCAATGTACCACAGAAACCCACAAGCTTTGGGGATATATCTCACGTCATGGTGGATGCTATGGGGTCTAAAATCCGAGTCAGGTGGAAGCAAGCCAAATGAAGGGTCCAGAGCCAGAATCCAAAAACGTTCCAAAGCTATAGCGGGTCTTCTTGCTTCTGCCAAAGCTCAGTCAGGAGAACAGATTTGGCTTTTCCAGTAAGGTAATGATTATATGGAATTGTATGGCAGCACCAAGGAATACAAATATAGACTGGTTCATGCCGGGTCCTGAGGTGGAATCTGAAAGCTATCAACAAGGAACCAAAGCACATGTCTTGGTTCATAAGTAGGATCTTATAGATGTCCTCAAGGAAATAAGGAGTATGGCCCAATTCACACCCTTTACTGAGGTCAAGTCTTAATCCCATCCTCTTCCCATTCCTTAGTAGAGAATTCCCTAAAAAATGTGACTAGAGCCACCACTGTATGAAGTCCCGAATTAGATCATATAAGGAATTGTGGCTAGGCAGGCCTTATGAATTGACCATAACAACTTAATCTTAACAATAAAAATCAAATAATTTTAAAAACCCAGTTTTACAAAGGAAAAATTCTGGTTTCCTAAAGTACCACAAAAATCTGATTCAACATGGCCCCATCAACCAGGAGCTCCCGTGGCTGGCTCAGACACGGGCATGTGAGGCCCTGAGAAATTGCTGAACCGCAGCTTCTCTGTCTTTGACGCGTTTCTTATTCCTCAACAATGACCACGCAAGCCGAGGCTGAGCCAGGGAGTCACCTCTTCCGCACATTCTCTCTTAAAAGGAAGAAAATCTTTTCTCAAAAGCCCCTCTGCACTGTCAGTTTTTCCTGTTCTCCAATGGGCCACACAGCCATGGGGCATTGCCACATGTACCTCCTTCAGCCCAATTGCCCCAGTCAGTCACTAGGCAGACACTCACAGTCAGCCCACTCTGAGAGCTGGTGGCACAGAGGGTTACTTACAGGGCTGCTGACTGAAAGGCCAGCTGTTCAAAACAACCAACTGCTCCCCAGGAAAATATGAAGCTATTTATAGTTGTAAAGATTTAAAGTGCCAGAGACTGAATGGTGTAGTTCTACTCTGATCTATAGAGTCACTATGTGTGAGAATCCACTCAATGGCAAGGTTTTTCTCAGAATGCAGGATGGAAACAGTTTCACCTGACACGTAAGAGCTGCACAGACGAGAAAAGAACAGATTTTGGGAAGAGAATATAATATGGGTTCAGAAACCAGGATTTTCAATCTAGTCTAAAATAAAATCTTCTGATCTACCATGCCATGATCACGTTGGCCCCATCCCACCAGTGGTCCACTTAAATCTATATCAGTTTGATATTGAATAATGATTTCTTCAATTCTAGTGAGCTTTTCTATTGAAATAGTCCCAAGAGTTCTGTGACCATTCATCCAAGACTGCAAGCGTAACAAAGTCATAGAAATTGTAGCTTTGACACTCGGTAGCCTATTGCACTTCCACAGGGATGAATGATCAGAATGTATCTGAGGGTGAGCAGTCAGTTACAGTGGCTGGAAGGATAAAGCGTACACAGCAACCATGGAGATTGTCCAGCAATTAGTCCAGCCTCCATTGTTTCCGGAGGCTTTTGTCCTTGTGTTTGCAAAGCAGTATTCAGCATTGCTTAGCGGGCACGACCCCTTCGATTCCTCTTGGCAGCTTTAACACGACAAAACAGGTTTCCTGTGACAGGGGTGGTCACCCACTCCAAAGTTTATTTCATGTTGGAACTATCTGTCTATTCATATTTCTTCAATTACCATGAGTTTCAGAACAATGTCCTAACACTGAACTCTGATATGTTTTCTATACAACTCAGACTGGGTTTTACTCAAGATGTGAGGTCACAAAAATAACATTTACTTCTACATGAGAATAAAACCTTCAGATTCCTATATTTTAAGTGTCTTAGAGTTTGTTCCAACTCATAGCCTCGCTATGTACAGCAGGACAGAACACTGCCCAGAAGTATGCCATCTTTACAACAGTCCCATCATTCTTGCCTCTATGGTTGGGAGTGCACCACAACATGAAGAACTGTATTAAAGGGCCATGCATTGGGATACAGGAAGTTTAGTCCACAGGTTGTCCCCCATATTACATACCACACCTAACATGCTGCTTGCTAACACATGGTCATTGTCCTAGTGCATTTTTAGTTTGTTCCACAAGGTCTGACCAGGTTAGACTGTTAGTCAAGCTTTCTATTTAGAGGTTCTGAAGAGATTGTGCAACAGTGTGCCACAAAAAGAGGCCTGATTTGTGGCAGAGGAGGGACTGGTTTTGCCACCATGACAATGCACCTACCTTCTCATGTAGCTGTCTCGGTGCGCCAGTTTTTGGCAAAACACAGCATTTATCTCTTGCCCCATGCACCTTATTCACCTGGCCTCACTCTGTGAGACTTCTTTTTGTTTCTGCAAATGAAGAGGGACATGAAAGGGCAGCAATTTGATGATGTAGAAGAGGTGAACGGGGGGAAAAAAACAACCACTGAGGTGCTGTCAGTCATCCAAACAGGTGAGTTTGAAACATGTTTCCAAGAATGGAATTGCAGATTTGACAAATGTATTGAGAATAATGGAGAGTACTTTGAAGGTGACAAGATTGTTTTGTAAAAACAAAAAAAATCTTAATTACAAAACTTTGGAAAAAAATCTGTTTTTGTTTTTTGTTTTTGTCAGGAGGTGGGTAACCCTCTCCTTACATGGGTGTTCTGGCAAAGCACTTTTGCTTTTCACTGGATCTGGATCCTACATCTGGCTCATAATCTTCTTCCCTCTGGTTCGTAAGAGTTGTGTCACCAGTTTCTCTGTAGCCTGCTGACTGTCGGATTCATTAGTCTCAGTGCCTGTGAGCCAGCAGCCTACCATTTTCTTTGCTGACCTGAGACTCACTGGACCCCCCCCCCGCCCCCACCAGCTGCCGACCTTCTGGGTTTCATATCTTGGATTCAGCAATCCCTACAGCAAGGGGGTCAAGACAAGACTCCAGCTTGAAATCTGACCCAGGACTTGAAACTTGTCAGATTTCACAGCCACAAAAGCCAATTTCTTGATCTATACAGATACAAAGATATATACCTATATAAGTATGCACACATATGTGGCTATATGTACACACACACACACACACACAAACACACACACTGCTGGCCTTGGGGTTGGCAGTCCGACTCATTGCCTATTACATCAGCAAGTCTAATGTGTGACAAAACTCAAACCTTAAAATAAAACTTGGAGGATTTACTCAGCTTAAATAATCTATTTGAATTCTGAGCCTGGGTTTGACCAATGTGAAACTGGTGACTACAAAAAGAGGAAGCGTGAGCACATATTTAATAAGCCCAGCAAAGAACAAAAGTTACACAACTTGGAGGTTACAACTTGGGTCAAGATACAGCAGGACTAAGAAGTTACAGGACATTCTTCTCTTAGAAATAGCTCATTCACGTGAAACCGTATTGAGTTTGCGCAACTGAAGTCTCTCTTGTACTGGATCCCAGGAAAACTCAGACCTGGTTTCTCCCTCTTTATCATGGAGGAGAGATTCCCTGAGACAAAGTCAAGGAAGATATTTATTGACGTTCTTTCAGGTTGGTCTGAGAGAAACTATGTCCCTAGTTACTCATAGTTGCTAGCCATGTAATTAGTCTCAAGATTGGACAGTGTTCACTTTGGTTGCAATTGTGCTGAATGGAGCATCAGTGTTTAGTTCAGTCATTTTATTTTGGTACAAGGTTCAAGAAATTTTTTTTCTTATAATTTCCTCCTTTTGATCAAGAGTATATTGAACATTCCAGTTTATTTTTTGTGGGCTTGGCTCTGTAGGTGCTGCTGCAACCAGCAAGTATGTACGATCCCTAATGCCCTGTGGCAGAAACACCACTACGTCTTGTTGCCTTACATTAAGGGAATTCTTATCCTCAGGGTAAGGTGTTCACATGTCACCCACAAAGGATCCATTCCACTCCTGCAAGGTGTTTCTGGCAATAGGATGGCTTCATGTTGCTTCACCATATTATTACTGTCTTTTTCAAGGATGAATGGGAGGGTGACATGGCCTTGAATATCTATTGACCATTTCAAATGAAAAATTTTGAGTTCTTCTGAAATTTGTTGGGAATGAATACAACTTGCACATATACCAACATCTGCATGGGAAGCATGTTGTTTCTCTGGCGTTAATGGTATTCTGCATATAAAATTCAATTATTATAATTTTAATGACTGTGACCACTATGACCTAATTCCATTAAGCAAAAATAAATCATATCCAGGAGTCTACATTGCTAATTATAAATGGATCTTAACTGAAAGCAGAGAATACCAGCAAGATGTTTGCTTGTGCTTTATTGGCTCTGGAAAGGTACTCAACTGCGTGTACCACCAGAAACTGTGGCTAGCCTTGAGCAGAATGGGAATTCTAGAACACATCCATTTACTCATGCAGAACCTGTCCACGAATCAAGAGGCAGTTGTGTTAACAGAACAAGGGAAAGCTGCAGGATTTAAAAGCAAGAAAGCTGTGAATCAAGGTTGCATCTTCTCAGCATACTTATGCAGTTTGTATGCTTAACAAATCACCCCAGAAGATGGATTATATGAAGAATACTGCATCATCAGGTTTACAGAAAGGTTTATTAATAACCTACAATATACAGTGGACACAATCTGGCTTGCTGAAAGCGAGGAGGTCTTGAAGCACTTGCTAAAGTAAACTAAGGATAGTTTAGATTGCAGTTCACTGTAAAGATGATCAAAATCTTCCCAGCTGAACCCACAGGTGATATCATGATAGATGGAGAAAAGATTGATTTTGCCAAGGATTTTCACTTGCTTGAACCCAGAATCAATGTTCATGGAAGCAGAAGTCAAGGAATGAAATGATGCAGTGCATTAAATAAATCTGCTGTATAAGACCTCTTTGAAGTGTTGAAAGGATGTTACTTTGTGGACTATGGAGCGCCTGAATCAATCTGTGGAATTTTTATTGCCCCATATGTATGTGAAAACTGGACAGTGGATAAAGAAGCATGAGGAAAAATCAATGCAGTAAATTATGGTGGTGGTAAAGGATATTTAAAGTACTATATACTACTAAAAGAACAAAAAATTATGTCTTAGAAGTCCAGCCAAATGCTCCTTAAAAGCAAAGATGGTGAGAGGAACATCATGCTTGGAAGAGTAGAGGGACATCACATAGAGGGAAGGCCTAGTCCAGATGGATTAACACAGTGCCTGCAAGCTGGGCTCCAATGTAATAACACTGATGAGGATGGAGCAGGAGCGGGTAGTGGTTTTTCCATTGGACATAGGGTCACTATGAGTCGGAACTGGCCCAATGGCACCTAACTACAAAAATATTCCATTAGGCAACTAGCTGAAAAAATTGTGAAGTGTTTCAATGCTCTATTTGGATACATGTAAGCAGGTGAATTTTATCTACGTCATGTTCAACTTCCTCAGAGATATTTATCCAGAAGCAGCAAAAGATATTGGGAATGAAGTAGATGCCACCTTCCTTGAGAAGAATGCAGTCTAAAGCAATAGTCGTATCAGTGATCATCTTTCCTAACTCATTTAGAGATTTTTCATGGGCAATCAAGGCATAAACAAATACCATTGCTGATTTATTCCATTATGTCTGACAGGTTTCTAATACTGCGATTTAAATTAAAAAATTAACATCATACTAGCTATTACAAATGTTAATCTCACTCTAACATTATATAGTTATAGTTTTCTATCCATAACCTAAGCCTCCTTTCATCCTCTTTCTGTCCAGTCTTTCTAGCCATACATTCCAGTCCGGTGCTGAATGGCAATGAAGGCCAACATATCTAAGGATATCTAAGAGACTTCAATGTTGTCAAGGGTGCACTGTCCCACCATCCTCCAGCCACCTTAGAAAAGCAGAATGCAGGAGTGACATCCGAATGACAATACGGTTTTCTTTTCTTTGGAGTACCCTTATCTGCCACTAAAGAAACTATAACCAAATGGAACATGAAAATTTTCTTCCCTGTATAATTATGAGAAAATTGGATGGCTTGATTGGCTTGTTCAAGCCACATCTGTTAGATGATTATAATAGGTGGGTTTTTGCCCTTTCTTAAATGGATTCTAGAGTTTTGTCCTGAGGTGAGGAGATATTGTACAAACCACTGACTTTGGACTCCATCAAACAGGTTCTCTTTTTGTGACCACAGTAATTGAGTCATAATGTTTCCAGACCTACCAAGGTAGTCGTGGGAATTATGTAAGATACTTTTTCATATGTAAGTTGTCTCTTATCCAGATGAATTTATCCATAACCTCAACTTCAGTCTGGTTTAAATGAAAACAGAGAATCTATGGTTTCCACTTTAAGGCCAGAGGGGTGCCACAGACTTTCACAAATGGCCTTCATAAGAAAAACCATTTGGTTGATCCCAGTAAGGAGTTCATGGGAATAATCACATGCACGAGGTCCCACTGGTTCTGAGTTTGGGGAACATATCAAAGGACTATCTGGAATATCCAGCAATCGGCAACGTTGTTGCTCTAGTGACTGCTTGAGCTTGTGCAACAAACGAAGTTTTACTCGTGGAGTTCATAAAGGCTGAAGGAGCAGTAGCAGAAATAGAACGCGCAACAAAAGCATCATAACAGAGTAACACGGGCCAGAAGAAATATTCCAACTATGATATTTTCAGTTGCTTCATACTCATGTGATTGCTCAACAATGAATAAGGAAGACTACAGTAGAATTTATGTTTAAATTATGGTGATGGAGAAGAATATTAAATATACTATAGACTGCCAGAAGAAATAAGTACAAGAAGGCTCCTTAAAAGTGAGGGTGGAGAGACTTAGTCTCACGTACCTTGGATATGTGATCCTTGGGGGATGGTCTCTGGAGAAGAACATTGTCTTTGGTAGAGCAGAGGGTCTGGAAAAAAAATAGAAGACCCTCAATGAGATGGATTGACACAATCACTGCAACGTTGGGCTTACACATAAGAATGTTGGCGAGGACAGTGCAGGACCAGGCAGTGTGTCCTTCTGTTTTATACAGGGTCCTACAAATCAGACTCAGTAACACTTAACAACAATATTGACAAATGATTGCTAAACAGACCGTGTTCACAAAGGTCATAAAAGATAGTAAGAAAGCAACTAACCAAAAAAGAATAAATATAATGAAAATGTTAAGACCAAAAATTTTATAAAGTTATTTCAAAATGTATGTGTTTTAATCTATGGCAGGAATTAGTAGCACAGGATTAATAAAACATGAAAGGTGGAAGTAATTACAAAAATGCATACAACCTTGAAACAAGAGAGCTAAATGAATTCTAAACTTAGGTGGATCATAAGGGATATACTTATTCTCTAAAAGTAGTATGTATGTAAAGACATCTATGTTCACCATTTTACCAGTGTAGAAATTCAAGTTTACAAAACAAAAGCTACTTCAAAGCCAAAGGAATTATACAAAGAGCTACTAATTCTAAAATGTCTATACTCATTTTATTGAGTCTATTTGAGCTCATGGTGGCCCTGTGCAGTGCTCCCAAGATTGTAAATCTTTCTGAGAGCAGGCAGCCTTATCTCGCCCCCGTGGATAATTGAATTACCAACATTGAGGTTAGCAGCCCAATACCGAATGCACAGTACCAGCAGGACCCCTTACAAGTTATACATTCAAATGACTATCTAAAGCTGGTACCACAGATAAGTTCAATCATTAAATTGGAATAATGAAATTCAAATAATTTGGATAACAATAACTCAAATAATATTTAAAACATCAAAATCATAGAAATACCCCTAACTGAAGATCATGATTCAGAGTAACTAGGAAAAATTGAAAAGGGTTAAAGGTTTTATTTAACTACTTATTTCAGAAATCCTATCTAATTAGATATAGAAATGTTCAAGATAGCAGTTTTCTAGACCCAAATCATTTCAATGTTACTTCGACTTGCACAGGCATTTCAAATCAGGTCTTTAAGCTTTAGACAGATGTCATTTGCCTAGATGTGGGCTTATTCCTCACTCTTGCAACATTTAAATTTGCACGTAACTCCTTCAGCAGGTTCCACAATGCATTCAGGAATTGGAGTTTTCTTCAAAATGAACATATGGGTCTAAGCTTTAATCCTTGAAAATTTGCAGCACATGGATTAATGAGCAAGATCAAGTAATATTCCTTCTGTAGAGTTTTAAGGCAATTCTGTATTTTTCCACTGGACATAATCCCTAGGCAAGAGGGGTCAAACAAGAAACCCTTCGGTCACTTCACGTCTGACGTCTTCTTTGAAAATTAATCTGTTCTTTAGCATAGTGAATCAATATTGACAATATTTTAATTTTGTGCATTAGAGTTTTGTCAGCAAAAGGTAATGGACAGGGTAAGTTCATGGTTTATCTTTTAAAACATCAGAAGAGTTAACTCATGAGGGCCCCAAACAGTAATTCTTAAATTTGTCAAAAATAAGGGGAAGGCTTGTAGCCAAATTAATCCAAGTATTGTGTGAGTGCTGCCAACTGAAGCTTTATAATTCCATTAGATGTTTCCCCAAGCCCAGAACACGGGGGAGAATAAGGGAAATGGATTCTCTAAAAATGGGGGAAATTCTAGTGGTGTTTACTTGGCTCATAAAATGTTGCTACAGAGGTTGTCTAAAACTCCACACATGAGAATAATAATTTAAACGTTTTAGTTAAAACGGCAGCCATAGATTTATGGCAATAATAATGTTAATCCAATATGAATACCTATAAATAATAACAAAATAAATTTATAGTCATTGGTAGGTGTTAACTCAATAAAACCTAATTTCCTGGTAAGAAAAGTTGGCAAGCGATACTTTGCAGGTGAGGATTAATAAGGTTTGCTTGTTTCAAATTCTGAACAGATTGAACATTGCCTGACTGTGTGACCTGCAAATTCCAAAAGTGTCCCCCAAATATTTTTCAACTATGCTTATGATCATATTTCTAAACAAGTGTCTCTCCTCTTGAAATACGATAAAAAAAGGGACATGTTCGGGGGTATCAGGCCCTTCCCATAAAAATCTTTGTTAAAATATAGCTTTTTCTTGTCTCTACCTCCTTCTTGAATTCAGGAGTTTCAGTCTCATCATGCTAGATCATAGGGTAATTCCTGATGTTTATCAATCATTAGTTCATGTAATATAAGTCTGATAGGCAACCGTGGCAAAGATGGCACTGGCCGCAGAGGTTCTGTTGGAGCCATGCTATCAGAAGGGGAATCAAGCACTATTCTAGATAAATAGCTAGATCTTGTCATTTTTAAACAGGGGACCATGAAAACCAACAAGAAAAATGGGCTTATTACTCAGGCCCATCAATAAATGTGTAAAATGGTCCTGGCCACATTCATTCTTTTTTGTTTTAAATAAATCATTTTATTGGGGCTCATACAACTCTTATCATAATCCATACATACATCGATTGAGTAAAGCATCCTTATACATTCATTGGTCTGTCATTCTCAAAATTCACCTTCCACTTGGGTTCCTGGAATCAGCTCATTTTCCTTTTTTCCCTCCCCGTCCCTCTCCCTCCCTGCTCCCTCTCCCTCATGAACCCTTAATAGTTTATAAATTATTATTTTATCTTACCTTACCTGCCCGGAGTCTCCCCTCACCCACCTTCCTGTTGCCCATCCCCCAGAGAGGAGGTTGCATATAGATCCCCAGGATCAGTTCTCCCTTTCTACACCCCCTTCCCTCCCGGTGTTGCCACTCTCACCTCTGGTCCTGAAGGTTTCATCCGTCCTAGATTCCCAGTGTTTCCAGATCCCTACTGCACCACTGTGCATCCTCTGGTCTAACCAGGTTTGTAAGGGATCATTATAATTTGGAGGGGAGGAAGCGTTCAAGAACTAGAGGAAGGTTTTGAGTTTCATTGTTGCTACACTGAACCCTGAGTGACTCGTCTCCTCCCTGCTAACCCTCTGCAATGGATGTCCAGCTGTCTACAGATGGGCATTGGGTCCCCATCACACACTCCCCTCATTCATAGTGATGTGATTCCCCCACACCCCCCGCCTTTGTTGCTTGAAACCTGGTCCCCTCTGCCCTTCATGATCACACATGTTGGTTTGCTGCTACCATGTGGACTTTGTTGTTTCTGGGCTAGATGGCCGCTTGTTTACCTTTCAGCCTTTAAGTCCCCAGACACTATATCTCTCAATAGCCGGGCACCATCAGCCTTCTTCGCCACACTTGCTTATGTACACATTCATCTTTAGCGTTTATGTGAGGAAGGTGATCAAACAATGATGGTTTTTGTTCTTTGGTGTCTGCTACCTGGTCCGTTCAACACCTTGTATTCACTTAGGCTGTGTGCTCCTTCTCTGTGGGCTTTGTTGCTTCCAAGCTAGATGGCCACAGTCATTCTATACCCAGTTGCTCACCCTTTCCTCAGAGTCAAGTGGTTAGAAAGTTATGAAGAAGTCAGAAATTTGGATAAAAAGAAATTAAAGCTGCATAAACTCAGTTTATCTTGCTTTAATTTAATATGCCCTGATGTCTTTGAAAATTAGCATTATAATTTGGCGATTTCAAAGGGCATACTTGCTTTATACCCTCTTCATTCTGCTCATGGTGGAAGATGTTTCAAATGAATTGTGATGTAGTCTGTTTATCATTCATATCAGCTAAAGCATTACCCTTGACTTCCTGCATCTGGGAATCATGCTGGTGCATCTGAGTCTTTGACTACCGGGACAGCCGAAAGGAGCAAGAACGCCCTTAGAATGTTGGAGAGCAAAGGCCATTTTTAATGCATGTCCCTGAAGATGTCAGGAACACTTTCCGTTTATATAACATTCTAAAACCAGAACAATTAAAATCCATTAACTTGTGTCCATGTATCTGGTTCTGATTGGCCTGAGGCCAGTTGCAAGCCCTTCATGAGCAAACAGTTCAACATGTCGAGCAGAAGTCACAAAGCAATCAGGGAAGAGACTTTCGCTCTGATAATGAGAAGCAGAAGGATTTGGCTTTAAGTATGACCTCTGTACAAATAGAATTACATTAGGTTCATGAAGATTGTGCTAAAAATTTTGCTTTGAGGTAAATAGCTGATCCATCAAATAAATATAGTCATGAAGAGCTGTAGTGTAATGTGACGTAAAGAGTTACCAGACATTAATAAAAACTAAGAAACAAACTGCCATCCAGCGAATGTAACTCATCGTGAGCAGGGTAGAACGAACTGCCCGGGGAGTTTCTGAGATTATGGTTTACGACAGAAGAAGGCCCCATCTTTCGCCCTCAGAGAAGGCTAGTGGTCTCAAATGTTGACTTTGTGGATCCCTGCCCGGGCTCCTTCCCAGAAATTAATAAACCTCATGTGTTCTAACAAAGTTTTTATGTTTTTTATGTTTTGTAGTGTGTGCAAGGAAGTGTTGGATATGTGCAGGGGAACCTGAGATGCTGCAATGAGGAGAACTTCATACGAGGTTATTCTCTTAGCTAATAAATGCTGAGTTCTGTGGTAGTTACATAATCTGGTGTCAATTGGAGGATTAAGAGAGTAGGGGTGGGGTTTAGCCTGTCAATGAGGCTTCTGTGTGGGTATGGCCTCCTAAGGATTCTGGGAACTGCAGTATTTCCTCCATGGAGTGAGGTCTCTCTCTCTCTCTCTCTCTCTCTCTCTCTCTCTCTCTCTCTCTCTCTCTCTTTCTCTCTCTCTCAGCTCACTCCCTTCAAGACATTTCTTTTCTTTTTTTAAAAATCATTTTCTTAGGGGCTCATACAACTCTTATCAGAATACATACATAATGTCAATTGTGTAAAGCACACTTGTACATTCATTGCCTTCATCATTCTCAAAACATCCACTCTCCGCTTAAGCTCTTGGCATCAGCTCCTCAATTTCCCCTCCCTCCATACTCCCCCGCCTCCCTCATGAACCCTTGATAATGTATAAATTATTATTATTTTGTCACATCCTGCACCGTCCGACATCTCCCCTCACCCACTCCTCTGCTGACTGTCCCTCAAGGAGGAGGTTACATGTAGATCCTTGCAATCAGTTCCCCCTTTCCAGCCCACCCTCCCCTTCGAGACATTTCTGAGGAGAATTCACATGAAGCTACCCTGAGGCAATCAGAGTTTTATAGCTAAAGAAGCCACATGGAGACCCGTGCCAGCGCTGAGATGCTTACAATGCCACTGGATCCACAGGACTTCCCACCCACTGGCCTGTGATCTTCCTGCATTTGGTGTCATTGCGTAAGTTTCATGAGTCTGAAGAGGACTTTATACATTGATATCAGATATATGGGGTAATATCAAATTTATGGACTTGTTGTGGACTGGGCTGGGATGTTTTCTTATTGTACAAGTACACTTTGATATAAAACACTATCTTACACACATATGAGTGCCCATGGATTTGTTTTTCTAGTCTACCTGGACTAATACAAGCTCTTTACTTGACACTCAATGTTTTAACAGCTTTATAAGTTAATCTAGACTTTTAGCCAGATAGAAAAGAAAATTAGAGCATATTAAATATATCCTTATTTGAATAAATATTTTTAACTTTGTCTTTTGTATAACTCTTTAATGATTCTGAAAAGACTTGTCAGCAGACTTAATTTGTATCTGTATATGTATGCATGAATGAACACAAGACATTGTTATGTAGTTGTTAATTCAGTCAGGTCAGTCATAGAAGCTCAATGTAAAACAGAAGGAAACACTGTCCAGTCCACCATCCTCAAGATGGTTGCTATATTGTCAGTCTACATCACTGAGGGTCTCTCTATTTTTCACTACCCTTCTACTTTACCAAGTACGATGGCTTTTTCTAACCGACTCTCCTGATTACACGTCCAAATTATTTGAGATGAAGTCTTGCTGGCCTAATTTCCAAGGATCCTTCTGGCTGTACTTCTTCTAGCACAGATTTGTTTGCTCTTTTGGAAGTCAATAGTACTTGTAATATTTCTCACCTGAACATGATTCAAATGCCTTGATTTTTCTTGAGTCTTCCTTATTCAATGTCCAACTTTCACAAGTATATGAAGTAATTAAAAATAATATGGCTTAGATCAGGAACACCTTAGTCCTGAAAATGACATCCTTGTGCTTCCACCCTTTAGAGAGCTCTTGTGTGGCAGATTTATCCAATACAATGTGTCCTTTGAGTTTTTGACTGCTTCTGTGAGTATTTATTATGGAGCCACACACAACTGACAACATCAATATGTTAGCGATTTATCATGATGTTATTTAAGAGTTCAGGTGTGAGGGTTTGGGTGTTCATTCTATTAAGCTGCAATACTCACTGAAGGCTGTAACCCTTGCTCTATACCAGTAAATGCTTCAAGTCGTCCTCACTATCAGCAAACGAGGCTGCATTCATTGCGTATCTCAGGTTGTTAGTAAGCTGCCCTCCAGTCCTGATGCTGTTATTCTTCATATAGTCCAGCTTCTGTGGTTGCTGGTGCATCACACAGACTGAATATGTATGATGAGAGGATGCACAGTGGTCACAACGTTCTGTTCTTGCTTTTTAAGATTTATATTGTTCACACAACTGTCTCTTGATCCACGTACAGCTTCCACATGAGCACAACCAAGTGTTCTGGAATTCCCAATCTTCTAGTTCATTATCAACCACACAGCCAAACGCCTTTGCATAGTCAGCTCACCACAGGGAAGCAGGTTTCCTCTTATTTTCTACTCTCTGTTATCTTCTACCGATGATCACCCTTTTTCTATTCTTCTTTTGAGGCCAGCTTGGATTTATGGCATCTTCCTGGCATTGTACTGCAGGGGCCATTGTTGAAAGATCAACAACACATTTTTATTTGATTATGAGATTCATGATATTGTCTAATAATTTCCACATTCTGTTGGGTTACCTTCTTGTGGAACGGGTACATATTTGAATCTCTTTCAGTTGGTTGGCCAGGTAGCTGTCTTCCAAGTTTCTTGGCATATTCAAGTGGGCACCTCCAGTGCTTCATCAGCAATATGTTGACATGCCAGAGGGAAACACCAGAATTTGAGGTCAGATGCCGAAGGGGACCCATAGCAAGGGATATCATTGCTGATGTCAGCTGGATCTTGGGTCTAATAAGAGATCATCAGAAGATGTTTACTTGTGCTATATTGACTATGACAAGACTTTGACTATGTGGATCAAAACCAATCCTGGCAAGAATGGGAATTCCAGAACACTTCATTGTGTTCATGTCAGACTTGTACATCAATCAGGAGACAGTTATAGAAACGGCGGGGAGGTGAATATTGCATGGTTTAAATTCACGAAAGGTTTATATCCTCTCACCATACTTATTCAATGTGTATGCTGAACAAGTAATCAGAGAAGCTGGGTTATATGAAGAAGAACGTGGCATTGGAATTGGAGGAAGGCTCACTGCCAGTGTTCTCTATGCAGAAGACACAGCCTTTCTTGCTAAATGTAAGAAGGACCTGCAGTACTCACTGATGCAGACCAAAGATTGCAGCTTTTACTGGGATCACAATTCAACACAAAGAAAACCACAGCCTCACGACTGTGCCATTCGGTAATGCAATGATGAATGGAGAAAATTTGACATGTCAAGAAGTTTGTGTTGCTTGTATCCACAATCAGTATTCATGGAAGCAGTAGTCAGGATATCAAGCAATAAAACATTGCATTGAGCAAATCTGCTACAAAAGCCCCCGCTCTTTGAAGCGCTGTAAAGCAAGGGTGCTACTTTGAGGATGGAGTTGTGTCTGACAAAGCTACGGTATTTTTAGCTTCCTCGTGTGCATGTGAAAATTAGACATTAAATATGAAAGACCAAAGAAAAATAGATGGATTTGAATTTTGATGCTGGCAAAGAATACTGAAGGTGTCAAGGACTACCAAAAAAACAAACACATATAGCTTGGAAGTAGTCCAGCCAAGATGCTCCTCAGAGGCAAGGATGTGGACACTTCTCACTTATTTTGGAGATGCCATCAGGAGAAACTAGTCCCTGGAGAAGGTATAGCAGTGAAAAAGAGGATGGTCCTTGGGATGGATTGACCTCGTGGCTCCAAGAACAGGCCCAAAGATAAGAACCATTATGAGGCAGGTTTGGAGTTGGGCAGTGTTTCATTCCATTGCCATGAGTCAGAGTGGACTCCGTGTCGCCTCAGAACAAGAGCGTGGCACCAGCTGCGGCACATAGGTAAGAAACACTAAACCTATAGCCAGTGTGGTATGACCTTCATCTGGAGCTTTGTGCTCGTTGCACATGAAACTTTCACAAAAGCAAGAAGCCCAACTAGTGCCCTTTGTGTGGTAAAATACGTGCAGCACGCCCCCTCCTCCTGGAACCTATAAACTCACCGGAGTGAGATGTCCTTTGCCTGCAGTACCCGTGGCAAGGTTTCTGAGCACAAGTCACAGCTCCTTCTGCACCAGAGGCTCCCTGGCCTAGTGGAAGTGGATAGGACGCCTGAGCAGGGCTGGAGGGGGTATCAGTGTAAGGTACGGCTCCAGAGGGAGGGCGACTGCCGATCCACACTTCAATAAAGCTGTCCAGCTCTGCACACCCATAATTCTTTTCTGAATGCTAAGTGGGAATAGGTTGAGGGGCGCAAAATCTTGGGGACTTAGTGGACCATGGGCACCTGTGTCATATTATATTGTCCCATCAGAGGTTATGTCGTCAATAACTGTATACTAATTAGGATACGTTAATATTTCTATAATATTTAATAGATAACATTTAATTATAATATTTGACTCCTTCTTATATCCATTGCTGTCAACCCCTTATTCCCACCAAACCCCTCGACTTCTAATAACCCTAGGGAATTATTAATCCAGTTACTATTTTCCATATATCCATCCATCCTGATTTCCCCATACAGAAAAATGTACAAAGTTAGAAAACCAAAAGGGACCCAACATTAATTACCAAATAAAACAGAGAAAAATCTCAATCGGAAAGGAAGCAGAAAATATTTTAAAAGTAGACTAATTTGTTTCATCTGAAGAGAAACAAAATGACAAGGTGCTGCCTTCCACCCTGCCTGCAGCTGTTAAAATGTGCGTCCCATGCTCTCAGTGTCCCCCAAGACTGGTCACATCCCTAGACTGGGGGCAGAGGGGAGTCGCCAGACACTCAGTCCATAGGGGCGCACTGCAAGAGGAGTTTAGGCAAGTGGTAACTGTTTTAACACAGGTGTGTTAGTTCACACAAAAATTCAGATACATAAAATCAAAGACTGGCATTTAACTGAGGTGGTTTTAGTTGAGAAGACCACCAATTCTAATTTACGATCTGTTCTTCTACCTAGATACCAACTGCGCCAGCGCTGAGACCCCTTCCAGACATGCGGGATGAAAGCATCCCTCTTCTAGTGTCAGGTGTTCTGACAGTCTTCTGAAAAGCCCTGCTTCATTTCACTAAGGAAATAACATGCATATAAAACAGAGGGTTGAAGACTAATGTGTTTTAAAGAAAGAGAAGAAAAATAGACCAACCCGATTACCTTCTAAAAATCCAGTAGAGGATAACCAAAGGTAGCTACTTAATTTATCAATTCGAGGCAATGAACATAAAACCATCCACAGGCTTAGAGCACAGCATTGTAAAGGTGAAGATAATAATACAGAAACCAACTACGTCTTCAGAGAAGCTCAGCATAGGGTAGTGAAAGCTGCAAACCAAGCGAGTCGCTCCTCCGAAACCGTGGTCCCAAGGTCTTGCAGAGGAGAACAACCAAAACGCAACCATAGATCATTACCTTGGTGGCCAACTTGAACTCACCAATCCTTCAAAGTTTACTGAAGAGAAGAGCAGCATTCAGATCCCAGACAAGCACCAAAGATAATGTAGTAAGAAACCACACACACCTTCAAATGATAATCCAGAAGACTGATTCTGGCCGTAAGTGCTGTTTAAACAGGGGCCGTGGGCCGCACCATAGTAAAACCAAAGTAAAATCAATGAATACAAAATGGAGGCGCCATGGACACCTATGTAAGCAGTTAAACAAAGAACTTAAGTTATAGCATTTGCCTGTGGTTCTCAACTTTCCTAATACCGTGACCCTTTAATACAGTTCCTCCTGTTGTGGTGACCCCACATGCGTGCATATGTGCACGTGGGCAGACCAGCCAGGAGATGGATAGAGATGCAGTGTGTTGGTTCCAAAGACCATCCGAAATATGGTCTTAGGTGACCCCTATGCAAAGGTCGTTTGACCTCCAAAGGGGATGCGACCCCTGGGCTGAGAACCACTGGATTAGAGGCAACAAATTTAGATCAACATAAGGTGGCTTCTTAGAGGAATCTGGTCCCAGAGCATGTTTCTCTTATTTAGTTTTCTCAAGTGAAACGTCCCTTGTCAGTGGAGCCAGGGAAACAACTCAGATAAGGATGATGCAGACCTGCCTGAGACATTGTTTCTGCATCTTTATCATGAACTAAAGATTTTCTCAGGCCATCTGATAACAAAGGTATTGGTAGACCTTGAGAAATAGTTTATTGACATTCTTTCAGCTTGACTGCAGGGAAAATATCTCCCTAGTTACCCATGGTTGCTAGCCAGATAATGAACCTAAAGGCCTGGCATTGTGAACTTCAGTTTCAATTCTGCTGAACGTGGTGGAAACACGGGTGTAGTTCAGGCATTTTCTTTTGGTCAAAGGTTCAGGAAAATTATTCTCTGACTATATTCAGGAACGTGTAGGTGACTGCAAACCTGTTCTTGAAACAGAAAAAAAACAGGTTTCTAATAATGACAATTTAGAGAGACGACGAAAAACAGAATGCATCTGTTTTGTTGCCATTCATGAAGCACTGTTAAATAGACTTTCATTCAGAGTCTAGGCCCGCATTTTCTTAGAAAATAAAATTGTAGAACACAAAGGAGTTTCTACCTTTTACTTTTCTTAAAATAACATGTCCATACAACTCCACCATAGAAAGGTATGACCGACAATCTACTTATAGACTTAAGTGATCATTTATGTATCAATAACTGGCAATTCTTTGGGAAAATTAGAATATCATTAATGCTTAACTCATTTATGAGAAAAATCTGCTGCAATAAAATACCACAAATATAAAATAACAGCAATTATGAACTTTTCAAAGTCACAAAACATGTGTGCTTATAGAACATATCTTCTTCTATTTATGTTGACTTGAAAAGTAATATATTACCAAGAATCTAAACACATATGTACACCCACACTCTTTATCATGACGCTACAAATGAATTATTATAGAAAGATCTAACAAGACATGAATCATTTGTTGTCATACTTAAATGAGAAATATGCCTCACCGTGTATATAAGGCCTTGGCATTTAACTTGTTATTACGTAGCCTTTGTACCTAAAGCTATTTTATGCCTGCAGTAGAAGGCCCTAAGGAAGCGTCAGTTAGTTACTGAAGCATGCTGAGTCATGGTGACCCCGTGGGTTTCCGAAACTGGAACTGCTTAAGGGAGTAGAAAGCCCACTCTAGTGTTTATATGTTGGGCTGGGATCCCCAAGACCATCAGGTGGACACCACCCGCCCAGCCGCTTCATGGGACACAGACAAGGCTTTCTATTCACATCACCAGCTACAGTCTCGGGAACTGAGGCAGTTCTACCATGTCCTATGTGCTTCAGCAAAGCCAAATTCTAGAATAAATGTGCCGCCTTGTGTCTTTAATATTTATGTTGATCAAATATTAGCTTGTGTGTGTGTTTTCAATGTGAACTTTGGCAGTAAATTTTCCATTCTGTGACCCTGACAGACAGTCTCATGTAAGTCATTGCATGCAATGAAACCACAGGTTTAACTCCATCGTCAGTCTTGACATGAGTCTGGAATCCAGGTGAAATTTCAAGATTGCCTTTTCTAACAGTGATATTTCTCTCCTGTATTTCATACCCCAAAGGACATGTTTGTCTTGTTTTGTTTCTCGTGATGCAGGGTGTTGGCAGCTTGTTCCCTGAGGGTCTTTGCTTTCTGGCCAAGCAGATGCAAGGAGTCAGTCACCTATGCCTGGAGGGTCTTGATGCCCAGCATTCTCAAAACATCTTCACAATGGGCCTCTGGGGAAAGACACATTTGAAAAGCAACTGTGTACCATGATCCCAGAGGAGCTTTTCTGTGCTTGTCTTGTGACCAGAGCAAGTGTACTTGCGTTTATGTACACTGAACTCAGCAGATAACCCACATATGTTGTGCTTGCCCAGTAAACTCCCCATTTTTGCTCACCCACCTTTGACTTTAACAAATTATTGGTAAACCAACCAGCATGTTCTCTTGCTGGTTCTGGATCCGGGGAACTCCAGAACAGCTCCAGTTTACCCTCAGTTTAAACAGTGTCTTGTCTTTAATGACACACGTGTTTGATTCGACAGAGTACATGGCATGACTATTTAACATCATCTAATCCAAGTATGTTCCCTAAGTTTTTTCTTGATAAATATTTATCTAAGAAAATATGCAAGTTCTGGTAGATGAAGCTACTAAAGAAAAGAGCAAAACAGAATGACATAGTTAAGACCTCCTTTGTTAATCATGTGTACCATTTTATAATATAATATAGTCAAATGCCTTTAAAATTTCAAAATTTAACATTTATATAAGATAATATTATCCCTTAGTAAAAGCCATCCAAATTTTATAAAATAACCCTTCCTTTATTTTTACACCTCTTCTCATACACTTCTAACACTATCACTTAAAAATATGGTTTGATATATCTGGTTTTTCCTAGAGTTATTTTCACGAAGCATTTTAAAAAATTAATTTCCTTTAGTTACTCCCAATTGGCTCATTTCACTTTTGGAAAAACACCTGAATTATTACATGCATAATTATTTACTTTTTAAGATTTTTATTAGACTATGAAATATATTTTTATAATCTCCTTTGGAAATACTTGGTGTTTAGCAGAAATCAGTATGTCATCCCATAGAACACATCCTCTGTAGTGTCTGCAATCAAGTTTCCCTACGTGAAACAGAAAGCAGCTGGGCCGTGTCCATGTGCCACTATTGTAGATGCACTGGTCTGACTTAGATGTGTTAGGTTGTGATTACAGGAAATGTGGGAGAGTCATAATTTAGTAACGGTATGCTCATCATTTAAATTGGACTTAATAGAGGTAACTGGGTTTCTTAGTGACAACATAAACTCCCAGGGGCTGGGGGAATGCCGTACAAGGCTTAATTGTCAAAATGATAGTCCCATTCTCAACTTTGTACCTAAAAGAATTGCCAAGCCAGCAATTATTTACTTTCAAGACCAAGATCTTAGCATACAGTGCAGGCTTAGGACTATCCCTGACCAAATTCCTCATGAGAGGCAGGCAGAGGCTTGAAGCTGAACAGAGATTAGGACACACCCCCTTTCAGGAGCACAGTGTTCATATGACAGAGGTGACCAGCAAGACCAAAGTGGCAACCAATTCTGTTGGAAATGACAGTGACTGAATAGAAATTAATGCTGGAGCAAAACGCACATGTATACATACCATCACTCCACAGGGTGCCAATAAAATTGACACCGAACTCAAAGGGCTAAAAAAAGGCGAGAGAGTTTGTCAGGCAGCGTACCCAGCAAAAGCAACACGATTAGGACACTCAATTTAGATGTCACTGCATGTTGACTGCAGAGTCCCCGGGCCTCTAGCAATCTATTTTGAGTATAGCAGGCATGGAGCCAATGGGCCTCTTTCAAAACGGTTATAATAAAAAGAAAATTCATACCACGTGTGTTATTGCTCCTTTCTCCCATTTCCAAATGGTATCTGAATTTCTCCAAAGACATCACTTCCCCCAAGCACCAGTGGAAGCCAATGTTATTACTTCTCAGTAATCGGTAATCACTTCAGTAAATCAGTTATAGGCAATTCGCACCTGGTCCCCTTCTGGCAACACCTACTGGTTCAGAAATGGGTATGTGACACAATTTCAATCAATGACACCCAAAATACAGTTGGGTAGCAAGAGCTAGGGGAAATGTTATTATTTTCCAAAAGACCTGCTAGATGCTCCTTGTGAAAAGAGCTACCTTTCTTTCTCAGAACATTGTTATTGTGGGCACATCACAGGCCAGGCAGGAGGCTTAAGGCAGTAGATAGAGAAACTGTGATGAATGCAATTCTAAACTCATTCTACATTGCCCTTAAACGAGTGTTAGCAATTTCAAGTACACAAAAATTCCAAAAGTGCAGCAACAATGAGCATCGACTTTTTTGTGAATAATAATTGATGAGAAAACATAGAAGCCAGAATCAATGAAAAGTGGTAAGATATCAATCATAATTTAATGTAATTAAATTCACCCACTGTCATAACAAGAGTAGAAGGCCAGGTTCGAGGAGTGAAAGAAACGTTGCAGAAAGATCAAAGGAGCATTAGCAACGACATCTATAGCAACCATGAAGATTAGGTTTGCTTCTAATAAAGGAGTAAGAAGCCAAATGAGCTCCAGATTTTATAAAGCAGCAAAACAGACACACACACAAATGCACACACACACATACATTGAAAATCAGTACATTATTGGTCACAGTATTAATCATAGTTTAGATCACAAAGGAAAGGTCAAATCATTTCTAATTGCTGAAGGAACTTGGGTGCACCACCTATTGGAAGGTGAGCATACCTTTCCACTGGCAAGTTTCCCCAACACAGACCACAGTGGTCCCTGTACAGGGCGGAGTCTTCCGAGAACAAGAGGGAATTGAATTGAATGGTGTAGACACGTGGCATAGAGTATCTCAGCCTTGTGAGCAAGTTCAATATTAGCAATCATAAATAATTTGCTATTACGCCTCCTTGTAATAATGTGATGAAAGAACACTACTTCTTGGAACACAACTCAATAGTGGGACCATGAGAAGTCTGCTGTTTGCTGTGGGGAAGTGCCATTCAGAGAGTTCAAGACCATAACAACCCTAATAGAATGGAAGAAAAGCGCTGCGGGTTGTGCGCCACGTGCGCCATTGTTGTTACGTTTAATGCTGTTGCTGCAACCACTGTGTCCACCCATCTCATCAGGACATTTCCTCTTTCTTGCTGCTCTTCTGCTTTACCTCGCCCAGTGTCCTACCCAGGCACCGATCGCCCTGACAACCTGCCCGCAGTGCCTGAGGTGGAGCCTTGCTGTCTGTACCTCTTCAAGACAGATCGGTTTGTGTGGTTTGTGATGGTTCTTGGCCCTCTGTGGTACTTTCTGTAGTCTTCACCAGCGCCATAAATCAAGTACATCCCTTAGATTCTGGTTCAGTCTTCCTCATTGGATGCTCAACTTTCACACACATAAGATGTGGTTCAAAAGAGCACGGGTGCAAACACCGTGACTTGGATCAGGCTCTCCTTATTCCTCAAAACAATATCCTTACTCTTCGACACTTTAAAAGACCCAGCACACCGTAGTTAGCCAAAGCAGTTTGTCTAATTTCTTGACTGCTGCTTCCAAAAGCACTGATTGGGGATCAAAGCTAGGTGAAATCCTTGCCATCATCAATATATTTTCCATTTATTAGGATATATTACCTCTTGGTACAGTTGTGCGGACTTTGATTCTCTTTAAACTGAGTTGTAATCCATATTGAAAGATGCAATCCTTGAGTTTCATCAGCAAGTGCTTCAAGTCCTCCTCACTGTAGACAAGCCAGGTTGTTTGGTCTGGATACCGAAGTTTGCTAACACGCTTTCCTCCAATCCTGATGCGGCATTCCACACTATATAATCTGCTTTCTGTTTGCCAGCATACAGATTGAGTAAATAGCCTGTGATAGACAGTATTGTACTTCCACATAAATCCCCAATTGTCCATTTTCTCCATGAATTCGACACCGTTCTCCTGGAAGTGTCATTCTCAGGCTAGCCAATCTCATGACTGTTTCCTTCAATGTGGCAAATACCAGTCCGTTCAGCTCACGGATGCCAGGAAATGGGTCCTTATGAGTTCCATTTCATTTTCATGGCTTCCAGTGTTTCAAATTCCACTTATTAACTCATGTTTACAACTGCTTCTTCTCATTTGGAGGCATGTCCTATCAGCAAACGGAGTGGGGTTGAGATTTGCATTTGGTGGAGTGTGTGGGCCAAGCCACATCTTTGTTACCTTGGGACATCTTTAAGACCTCACATTGGTAGAGTCTGAACCCAGCCACACCCTTTGGTTCCTTGGGGGCATTTTGAATTTTACCTTGCCAGAGGGTGTAACTTGAAACACCATCTTTTGTGGTGTATAAATGCTGGTTTTAGCACATGTTACCTCACAGGAAAAGCCAAACCTCTCTTTGCAGACAGCGTTGGGGGAAGCAGGCATACCTGCTGTGGCAGTCAGACATTTTTCGCTTGTGGCTCTATTTGATTAGTCTCTGCCAGACCCTTGGCTTTTGAACTGAACTACATCACCACCAAGTGAGGCCTTTTCTCAACATTTCCTGAGTTTCTGTGGGGTGTTGCTGAGAACTGCAGAATCGGGGGAGATGGAGATGGAGCACAGCAGCATCTTGGAAGAGTTGAATATTTGGGACATCTTCAATCTCTGATTCTTTGTCATTCTTACTAAAGAAAATTTTACCACCACTACGGCTGTCCTCCAACACTTTGCTTTGGGGCTTTATCTCTGACTACTATTTATTCCATGACTCCAATTACTATCAAAATGGGTAAAAAAAATCTATAATCCTTCTAACAGGCTATGGAAATGCTACTTTCACTATATTCCCCCTTACATATATTTTTATCAAAAAAGATCAAACTAACCCTTTGGTAGATAATACATATGCAACATACACACAGGCATGCACATATATGCACTCATTACTCTATATTTTATTGTCTTCATTTTATGAATTTTCTCATCCTTGGTGCTTTTTACTCTAAACTGACAGTCATCCAGTGGACTCTGATTCATAGTGACCCTTTAGGACAGAGTGGAACCTGCCCCCATGAGATTCCATGGCTGGACACCTTTATAGGAACAGAAAGCCTCATCTTTCTCTCCCAGAGGCTCATAGATTCTCAGAGTCCCAAGCATAACCACTACGAAACCAATGCTTCATTGTGACTGACTGACTCACCTATTTAGAGTTTCCCAATTTCAATGTCTTGCCTAATTCATAAATATAGTACACTTATATAAATTTTATATGTTGATGGGGAAAAGGAAATATTTTAAAGTAAAACACATGTTAGTGGAAATGCTATTTGTCCATTCATTACATCACAATTTTAAATGTTGGTACCTGTATTATCCTAGATGTGGAATGCCCTGCAGGGAAAAAGAAAACAACCCCCCACCTGCCCCTGACAACAATTCCTGATTAAAACATCGTTTTCTCAGTGTTGAGTTTTTTGAAGGAAAGAAAAGGCTAACAAAGGTAGTGAAACTGTTGAGTCGATTCCGCTCACGGTGACCCCAGAGGTGTCAAGTCTGCGACTTTTCAATGATCTTCAGGTGTGTCCTCTGTGCTCACTGGTGACTTCAAACTGCCAACTTTTTGACTAGCTGTCGAGCACCAAGCCTTCCAGTGACTCCCGATCAAAATGAGACCTCAACATCCTCTTGAGGGGTTGGGCCCCGGCCATGCTGGACTGTTCTGTAGGTTTCTGTCAGCCAGCTCTCATCCTCCCTCTGTTGCCCACACCATGTCAGCTGTGAAGACCCCGAAACACAAGGTCAGGTGTTCCAAGCCCAGGCAGCTCTGTTGGTCAATGTCCACACATCCCAGGGGCTACAGGATGTTCTGAGGACCAATGTTGGGTCCAGGAGCACCATGCAAATGCTTGTTTCTGGTGCTGGAGACATTGAGCTTATCAAAGATGGCAGAGTGCTCTTCCATGAAATGCGAAGTCAACCCCCAGAGCCTCCTTAATATCGAAAGTTACAACAGCCATGGATGACATAACTGGAGATGGCATCCTGTCTAGGTCCCGATCCTTCAGCAGGTCACCTTCTGTAGTTTTGAAGGCCTGTCTCCCCACTTAAGAATGACAGACTTGGAAGTCATGAAGAAAAAGGGCCTTCAATTTGTGGACACAGCAAAGTCAGCAAAGCGATGGACAAAGAAGCCCTGACAGATGGGGACAGGATTTCGCTGCACAGGAAAGTCCACGTGAACTCTCACAGAGGTTGTAGTGAGCGCCGTTCTTGCCATTAAAAGGCGAGATGAGCCCTTTGACCTCTTCTCGGTCAAAAGCATAGAGATGAGAGAGAAATCAGAAGTGGATACAAACTTAATCCGAGGGCTGGTTTTGAACCATGTGGTTGGGATCCTGACGGGAAGAAAGGAATAGAAGATGTGAAGGTCCACACTAGCAGTGCGGCCTTCGTACTGCCGTCAAGTCAATGCTTGATAGAGACCCGAAGGACAGACAAGGTAGAACTGGCCCTGAGAGTTTCCCAAGATGAATTTGTCATGGAATAGAGAGCCTTGTCTTTCTGTGGCTCTTGAGGTGAGCAGCCCAGCACTAGCAATGATGCTACCTGAGCTCCTGCAATGTATTTTTGAAATATGCAGAAACAGAGGCTTATTTTACAAGTGTAAAGAGGGAGAATATTATAAAAGCTGAAAGAAAATTCACTGAAGACCGAGTGAAGAAAAGAATAGAACTGAAGAAGAAAGTTAATGGCGATTCCAATATAGGATTTGTGGCTATTAAATGAAAGGGAATTGATCCCTTTTGTTTAGACAAGTATGGCATTTACGGCCAAGGAAGACATCTGCATCGTGACCCTGTGCTGAGCCAAGCAGAGAAACATGGAGAGGCTGACGCTTGCCTGGGGCTGTGTAGTGTCCAGTTCTGTAGAAAACCTACATCTGGCTGTCTGGGATACACAGGCCTCGCCTCTGGGGATGCCTTGGTCATAGAGTTCACCTTCATCGAGAAGAGCAGTAACCCACCTCAACCATGCTGCTGTCTGAAGGACCAGATAAACCCATCCTCACTCAAATGAAAGACGCCAATTGAGAGGGCTTGAAGTTCATCAAAACTGATATCTATGTGATGAGTGTACCATAGAACTTCCTTGCAAGATGTTGAACTTCCTTGCAAGATGTTGACCTTGCAAGATGTTTGAGCCACCTCAAAGAAACAAGCACAAGAAACTCCACTTTAGAGAAGAAATAAAGTGTGACATCAGGGCCCAGCCAAGAAATTGGACCATTGCCAAGAATCAACAGCTGATTCAAGGATCCATCGCAAAAGTGTGGGGAACCCTGATAAGACTTAGCTGAACCTGACTGATGCCCAAAAGCCAGCCAAGCCACCTAAAATGTGGAGAAACCCGATAGGACTTGACTGGGACTGTGAAGACGTCAAAGAGCCAGCCAAGCTGTCACTTAAACCTGGTAGAGACGTTGACTTTGCAGAGAGCTAGGAACCAAGGACGTCCACTCCTGCTCTCTCCAACTCTACCCGGGGTGAGTGCACCACTGCAGGCAATACATGTTGGGACTTTGATGCTAGAATCATATGTGTGAAGAGTGCTGTTAGTATGCCCTTATGCTCATGCTTGCCCAAATACTCTTATCCTTAGTGGTTTGAGTTATTTTTAGATTGTTTCATGTGTTTGCAGTGAATAAACTGAGCATTCGAAAATGTCTAAGAGCGTTAAGTAATTATTGATCGCGCCGCTCATGACACTGTGGTGGCTGTGTGGTTCTAGGGGCTGGGAAAGTGGATGTAGCCATGATGGAGGCTCTGTTGAAATGCAAGCCAAACATCAAGGGCAGGGCCCCATTTGGCATCCAAACATGTGCTGCTTGCCATAACCAAGGTTCTTGCTCAGAACGACGGAGTTGACATTCAAGAAACATGAGCAGAGATTCAAGCCAAGCATTCAGAATCGGGAAAGTGTGCAGGCGCAAACTGAAACACAAGTGAGCCGATGGGAGGAGCAAAAGCCAGCATCTAGGACAAGTACCGTGCAAAGAAACAGCGTCGACACCCCTGCCCTGGGACTCCCACCAACCTGCTTCTGGTGGCTGACATCATGCGAGATGGAGGTCTTCTCCGAGGACTGATTGCAGCATGCCTCCTGTACCCTGAACCACGGAACATTCTACAGAGTGATCCTAAGAACATGCCAATGGGTTTTTGTCCAGGCTAAACATGATGCTCAAAGATGTTCTGTTCCCATATTGAAGTAGGAGATCACGATCACCTAAGTTCTGGCAGTTCTTAATTTGTGACTGACAGTATTATTTAAATAATGGTTATAGCATTGACATACAGAGTTCTTCCTTTTTACTCGGAAAGTGTGGTTTTCCTTTAGCTGGCAGGAGCCTGAAGTACAAGTCAGATATGCACACGTTATCTACCTTGTTAACAAATAAGCCTTCAAAAATTATATTGAGATCCAGAGATATGAATGCTAACTCTGCACTGGAATTTCAAGAAAGCATTATACACTATAGGAGATTTATTCTGAGTTTACAAGATAGATTTAAGACCACAGGAGTATTGCAAACTAGTTTGTGAGCAATATTTATTTGAAGGAAAGAATATTGAACCAAATGCAGACAACTTTTTTCACTTTTGGCTCATATATATTCACCAGGCCACACACTAAAAATATGTGGATAAAAATTTAAATCAAAATAAGTGCATTCCCTTTTTTGCTTCCCAGACATATTGAAAACTTGATGGCCATGCTAAAGCTGAACAATAAATAAAGACTATCAGAGCATTTGTATTACAGTGTGGGAGAAGAATACTGAATATACCTGGGATGCCAGAACAGTTCAGGAACAGAACTTTCAAGAACGAATTTGTCCTGGTGAAGTGTAGTCAGAATGAACTTTAGCAGTAAAGAGGGTGGGACTCCAACTCAGAAAGTTTGAATATGCTATCAGAAAGGACCAATCCCTGGGGAAGGGAATTATGCTTGTTAAAGTAGACAGTCAGCAACACATGGGAAAGCAATATGTTGACTGGCACAGCGGCTGCAACAACAGGCTCAAACAGCAGTGATTATAAAGATGGAGCAGCGCTAGGGAGTGTTGCCTTCGGTTGTGTGTAAGCTTGTTATGGGTTAAACAGCTTTAGTAGTACCTAACAACAACAGATATCCATTGTTGGTTAATCTTTATTAGTATTTTAAGATATTATTTATTGTACTGTATTGTCCAGGAACCCAGGCCAGAGGTTCAAAACCACCAACCACTTCAGAAGAGAAAGATGAGGCTGTCTATTCTAATAAAGAGTTACAGCCTTGGAACCCACAGGGCAGGTCACAAGGAGTCATCATTAACTCGATTCATTGAGAAGGAAGCACTCTCCAGATGAGCCAGTTGTTTTGGTGAATTGATTTAAGAGAAAATTATTCCATTTCACCTTTGTGCAATATATGAAAAAATGGCCTGCAAACATTATATCTTTATGGCACTAGAAATTTCATCATATTATATTAAAATGTTGAATATCTACAGAAATTGGTTTCTGACATATTTAAGCTGGTTAATTTGTTTATGTTTGTTTGTACATCTAAGTGTATGCAAATACACTTGTACATGTGTTTTACAACAAATCTGTTCTGATAACCAATTTCTGTTCCTGAGCATCTGCTTTCTTCAGGGGCACAATTTCCAAAAGTTATGCTGGCGGGGTGGATTTGAAGTTTCTTGTTTCTGGCTGTGATTCTGTTCTCCGTATTGTTTACAGTTTTAAATACTGCCACAGCAAGCCCTGAATGGCTGTGACTTTGAATGTACATCCCAAGTGATTTCAAGTACAGTGAAAGTCTTCTTAGGATCGAATAGCAGCCAGACTCAGGCCATTGCGTGGACACTTACATTCACTCGGTAGTTTTACAAAATATACTCTCAATAGAACTTGAGTTAGGTACAGTATTTAAAGAACACTAAAAGCATATGGCATTTTAGAATCGAGACAATGCTTGGCTTATAGCGACTCTGATGAACACAATAGAAGCAGGACGAACATTCTGATGGATGTTTCTCTTTAAGTAGCACTCCACTTAGATCACTAACACATACAAAAATTCACCCACACAAAGCTAGAAATAGATTTGTGATGAGAGCATTAACTCTGTCAGTAAATGTGATTGAGCATCTCAAATGCTAGGCAGCAGGGGACAATGTGAAGGGGGTACTGTCTTAAGTTTGCAGAAATTTAGCCTTCTGAAGAATACAGATAACAAACAAATAAGATACAGGGGGAAAGTTACAAACCAGATAGCCACAACAAAAGCAATCGCAGTGCCTCTGGGTTCATTCTGACTCACAGTGACCCTATAATCATGATTAAGGATATGAAGAAAATCACCGTTTTCTGTAGTGGAACATATGGGTGGGGAAATGGGTTTAAAGAGGGCTGAGGGAGCAATCTCAGCCGCTGCTATATAAATTCCAGGGCTGCAATGAAGAAGGGGGTGAGGATAAGTGAGCTGGGAAGGAATTTGTACAAACGACTTTAGAAATTAAAATAACAGCCAGGCTATCACATATAAATCAAGGAGAATTGAAAACAAAAAGACAGGGAGAAAGAAATTAGATTATAAAAATACATATTTTACTGTTGGGTGGACAGAGCATGTTTTATAGGTTTGAATAGGAAAGTACACTTTATTCTAACCACAGTAGAGAGCCACTGAAAGATTTAATGTAGAGAAATAAAATGATAAAATATGTGTTTTACCAATATCTGCATATTTGTGTCTAGTAGCTGTGGGAGAGTTTGGGAGTTATTCAAAGTTGAACAGAATTGTGGTGAGGCTCAGCATTTCTTTCTTCTTTTTTTAGAACTTCTACTCACAGGCACTGAATCAAAAGCATTCAAAGCAAATGTCTATTTTTTTTAAAAACCACACAAATTTGGACACAGATGAAACCGACATCATGCTCAAGAGCCCAAGTGTGAAAATAACCCAGTGTTCATCAGTGGATACGTGGAGAGAGAAAACATGCACCATCCAATCTATACAGTGAAATATTAGCCAGCCATAAAAAAGCAGAGGAGTATTGAAACATGCTACAAAATGAATGGATCTTAAAAACATTATGAGAAGAAGAGAGACCAAATCCAAACACCACATATAAAAATATTCCACTGATATTAACTATCCAAGAAAGACAAATCAACAGAAACAAAATGCAAATTTGTGATGTCCAGGTGTGCAAGAAGGAGAAAACCAGGAGGGACTTCTTAATGGAGTCAAGGTGAACTTCAGGGATACAAGTTTGCAACTAGATGGTGGTGATGGTTGCACTGAGTTGTGAATGTAGTTAAGGTCTCTGAACTGTAGTCTTAAAAATTATAAGGCTTAGTTTATCCTAGTTTTCCACATATTCTCCATATTAGTGTTTATTTCAAAGGAAGGAGACCTAATAGAATGCTCAAACTAAAGAACCATATCATTGATATCACACAAGCAAAATTTTGCGTAAGATCATCCGACAACAGTCGCAGCAGGGTATGGACAGGGAACTCCTGGGAGTTCAGGCCGGTTTCCGAGAGGATGTGGAATCAGAGCCATAGCTGCTGGTGTTCAATGGCGACCGGCTCAAAGCAAGGAACACTGGAAGGTTGCTTACGATACAAAGGCATTCCCCGTGGGGGTCATCATAAGTTGGGGAGGACCTTGAGCAGAACGGGAACTCCAGAACACTTCATTGTGCTCACATGGATCTTACACATGGATCAAGGGCAACTGTGCAGACACGCCTGTGAGACTTAAGCAAATGCACAACGGAGAACTAGAGGTTTGGGTCAAATTAGAAAAAGAGAAGTTTATTTTACAAATTTTAGCCAACCAGGGACACTGACAGAAATCTAGGCCGTCTTAATGGCATCCCATTTTAAATGAGAGTCAATAGAGAATATATATACTTTTACTTTGAAATTCACACACTGGGGAGTCACATACAGATGTCTTATATTAACTCAGCTTTCAGGATGATCATGAGAAACAGTCGTTGACTACAGGCAAGCTAACTGAACATTAGGGCTCTTTCAGTCTTGGACATCCTCAGGATAGCTCTACTGATCAACCAAATGGCAGGAACTAGCTTTTTGGTCACGGACAGGCAAATAAGAGAATATTCTCAGGTTATCTGGACTTCTGAGGAACATCAGAATCCACCATATTTGCCTCTGAGCAATGCAGTGAGTTATAAAAATTCCATAGAGACGGCATGAAGGAAGTGAACATAGGTTACTTTACCACGCGTGTCGATGAAGACAACAGGTTGTGATGTGCTACGGGTCTGTATTGTCAGTGATATCATATATATCCCCAAGTCGAATGGGAAGGTGTCATGATACGGAGCTTCAATTAACTGACAGCTGAAATTAATCTGATCTTAATACTTCAGGAAGACCTGTCAATTTCTCTCATAAAACATAAATTGCTACAGTATCTGATTTCTTTTTTAAAATCATTTTATTAGGGGCTCATGCAACTCTTAACACAATCCATACATACATCAATGTGTGAAGCACATTTGTACATTCATTGTCCTCATCATTCTCAAAACATTTGCTCTCCACCTAAGCCCCTGGCATCAGTTCCTCATTTTCCCCTACCCTCTCCCTCATGAATCCTTGATAATTTATAAATTATTATTTTGTCATATCTTGCCCTGTCCTACGTCTTCCTTCACCCACTTTTCTGCTGTCTGTCCACCAGGGAGGAGGTCACATGTAGATCCTTGTAATCGGTTTCCTCTTTCCAAACCACCCTCCCTCTACGCTTCCAATATCGCCACTCACACCACTGGCTCTGAAGGGATCATCCACCCTGGGTTCCCTGCGTTTCCAGTTCCTATCTGTACCAGTGTACAAATATCTGATTTCTTTTATTCCTAATTTACTGTCTTAGTTCAAGACTACATCTCTTATCAGAAGTAATATTTTGCCATAATCTTCATAACAACTTTATAAAATAGCTGGTGTTCTTCTCTTTATTTGTTTTGATGAGGAAATTGTATCACAGAGAGTAGAAACTTGCCCAACGTCATTTCAGTAAATGATAATGTTAGGATTCAAACCCGGGCATCTTGACTCTAGAGCCTGAATCTTAATCACTTTCCTAAAATGAATCTTCATAAAAAGTGAACACATTTTTTAACATTAAAAGAAAAATTATAATGCATAATTTAATATTTTATAAATATTTACATTCTGAATACCAGTGAATCTCTAAATGCACTAAAAAGCAAAATCAAAAATACCTTCAAACTACTCAGTCCTGAAAGAATAAATATTTTTATGTAAGCCAGATACCATCTTTCGATGTAATAATTTGTAAATAATAATAATCCATTTAATATTCTTTATATTTAAAATCATTTTATATAAATATAGCCATAAGTTCTATTAGAAAATTAATATAATCTTTCTAATAAAAATTTATATATTCCTGAATTTAGCATTAATAAGTAGGAAACAATGAGTCAATAGTGAATAAATGCTCCATTTAACTTAGTTAAGAAGGACTTATAGAGCCTGAGTGGGCTGAAAGATGAAATTACTATTAGCACATATAAGCTATTTAAATCATACTTTAAAAATAAATCTCCTTTTTTATCCTGCCCTTCTTCTATATAGGCTAAATTTTGCAACTGACAGCCAAACCCCCCCATGGCCAGACAGGAATCCCTAATCCAAGAACTCTAGGAAAGGCAGCTGGCAAAATCTCCAGTTTGTTTGTCCCTTCGTTGGCCTCCTGGAAATGCAAAACCCTCCTGAACACAGGTGGTCTGGAAACCTGCACGTAATTAAGGAAAATGAGGCTTGTTGACAGCTTAGCACGAACTGTGAATCTTTAACTACATTTTAATGACAGCCCGTATTATTTTACAGAACCATGTTAGCTAATATAACATGAGATTAGGGATTACCAACGAGACTCTGAATTGTTTTTCCTCAGTATTTATAAAACTTCAGGTAACAAAATCATGTTTAAAAGATTAAATGGCTTGTATGGGTCCCTTTCAGACACATGTACATAGAGAGAGAGCATCTTAATTCCTTTTGTTATCATAACATACGCATCATTGTTTAAAATACTGTTGTCTTGACTGAAAGATTGCCAACTTGCAATGGCTTTGCTGGCCAAAGTCATGCCTAAAATCAGCTGGATTAGAATCCTCATTGATATTAAATAACCATATTATTTTAAAGTAAAATTCAAATTAGAAAACCTTTAAAAAGTATTTTAAAAACAATGTTACTGTATTGCATGAAACATTTTAATCTATACAAACATCAACATGAATTTGTAATTATTGTTCGTGTTTGATTAAAAGTTTAGTACTGGTGACTACATTACATTAACTATCTTAAATGGATGGACCTGAACTCAAGCATTTCCCAAAGTGATATCATCTGTGGAAATATTTCAGTATATTACATCCCTCATTTATCCTAATTATGTCTTATATCATCTCATTACAATAATTCATTTTCTTGTGCCTTAAAAGTGTCATGACCTCTTTCACAGGCCATAAATTGCATATACGTAGATAAGTATGATTTCATGGTATATTTTCAATATTCAGTAGCACTTTAAAGAAATATCAATGTTGGTCTAAGATGTCATTTTAAGAGTAAACTCTAAGTGCAGATGTCTGTTTATAAATTTAATTCAAGGAAAGGGTGAAGAGTATAAACGGAGAACTGTAAGTCAGATCTGATGCTTAGGAAAATGATCCTGCATTTGATCCTGACATTATAGGAATCATCACAAATCAGTAGCAAGAGAAAGAAAAGTTACATCAATTGAATATAGCCAAAATCGGGTGAATTTCCCCCTAAACCTGGTGGTCCTACAGTACCCTACACCTGAGTAAATCATACCACTGTCATCCATTTACTCATGCCTGAAGCACAATGAGTTTATCTCCCTCCCCTCAACTGCAGTTGATTTCCTCCTCTAGTATTCCACAATTATATTTACTTTGCTCTGTTTCCATCACTGCGATAAAGTCCATGCATTACAATTTGTCCTCCCTCAACTACTTTTATCTATTTTTAGTTGATTCTATATTCAAATATCAGTTGACGACACAGCTATTTTGGTATCAGACTGACACATTGACTCTCAAGAATGAAAAGTTGAACTGAAAGAAGATAGAACTACGTCTACAAGAAGTCTCATATAAGAATGTATGTGGAACAACAGGAGAGGCATTACCGAGACAACAGAGGAGGCAGTCCCGTGGACCTACCCCCTACAAAGAAATATCCACGCACAAGAGGGCCAGCTAACGCTGTCAGAACTCTGGTGATAATTCTCAGCCTCCCAAACCAGGTTGAATCAATCAAATGGAAGGAAAACTCAGCAGCCACCTTGAAGTGGCAGCCCCGTTTCCATCTGCAAGCCTGGCCTTGCACTTTGAAGGTAGCAGATGGCTCCTTATCCATTTCTGTGTTGTCTGTTTTTCCTTCATCTGTTTGTGAATAAGTACTTAAGTAGGTGTGACCTCATGAAACATCAATTTCCATTTATCACTCAAATTCAGTTGATTATAATATGGCATTTAAAAAAAACAATGAATCTTCATTTTGACCCGAAATAAAGCAAAGTATTTTCCCAGAAAATAAGAAGAGAGTAGAAGGAAATGGGCAGGGTTCCTGCATGCTAGTGACTGCAAGTTCTTCTAATGATCACATGAGAACGACTTACAGGACACAAGTGCATTCAGAATACTCGGTAGAAAAATGTCACTGCTCTTCATACTAATTAGCACTCCACAACATTTACCTTGAACTCAGGTAATATAGAGAACATAGAATCCATTGCCCCTAATTTTTGATATCTAAAATTTATTTCCAATTGTATTCAGAATGCAATATAAAATATGGAGAAAAGAAAGATTAAGTATATATAACTGCATGTTGGCTTAATTAGTGTTCTCAATTTCACCTCTCTGGGTTCTAATATTCATTGCAATGACCACAATGAATTCACAAAATCCATGATTAAAGTGTTTATTAAGGAAGTCAACACATTGTAATGCCAGTGAGAAATATTCAGGGTTGCATTGTTTATCAGGACTCACGACAAAGTTCTTTCAGGTCTACCAATTAATACCCAAAGGGGCACACCAAACTGTTGGAAGCCTCAACGGGAAGGCAATCAGCTCAGGCTACATGGGCCAGCATCCTCAGATCCCTAAATTAACTGCCCAGAGGCACCCTGGTCAGTAAGCCCTGTCAGTCCTGTGAGTCAGCAAGCCCAACTTGCCCCAATAACTGCCCAGAGACACCCCACTCCACAAACCACCCTGCTGTCCAAGAGCACTGAGCTTTACTGGTTCCAGGGGGTGTGAAGTCCCAACTCTGCTCCACACGTTGACTTCTGGTTCTGCTGCTGCGCCTCTCAGGGTATAGCCGCCTTCTGGATGTGGAGGTTCGCTGGACAGGGACCTCGGGGCCAGAGAACATGCTTAACCCCTGGCTCTTGCAGGCAATATGACCCCTCCTCCTGCTGCTGAGAAGGTTCATTTTAAGGCAGCAGGATAGCATTGCAGGGAACCAATTCACAGTCACTCTCCGCCTCCCCCCCCCCTCTTATAACCAGACCACGCAGGAAAGGTCATTTGATTGGGATTAGAGACTTTGGCTAGAAGAGCCACAATATGAATTGCATGGCCCCTGACCAATGAACTGTGAGACAGTCGAATGGAAATAAACTAGAGGTGTGTTGAAATAAAATTGCTTTGTAATTCCCACGAAATAACTGGTGGGATCATGCAATAAGGTGTGGGGGACTCTAGCAAGGGATTGGACAGGCTTCCCATGCTGCCTGGTATAAAGTGAGGCTTCCCAGAAGCAGGGAGAATTCTCATAACTGGCGAAAAAGAGGGGTCAGGCTCAGCCAAGTTCCCTATTTGGAGAAGCAGAGGCAGCAGAGGCAACAAGGAAGGAGCCAAGGTGGCAGAGCAGCAGGTTTCCCAGCCCATCAAAGGAGTGACCTTCAGCTTCAAGGTTTCGAACCATAATGCTTTTTGATCCCTACATGTAACCTGTTAATCTCCTGAATAAACCCCATGCTCTTGAATTCTTGTGGCCATTGAGACAGATGATCAAAACCAGCAATGAAGCAGAGTCCCAGGGGAGAGACGACTGGTGTCAGAATACAGAAAGATAGAGGGTGGGGACAAGCGTGCATTTCAATTATCTTTTCTGCTTATGTAGTCAGAGGAGGGAGACACCTCCCCCCATGCCATTCCTTCAAGAGGATAAAGACAGACTTTAGATTGTTACATAGTTCTACATGAGGAGTTTTCATTAATCCGCACAAGACATAAAGGGTTAATATTTTGAGACATGTGTTAAAAATTCTAATATATGAAATAATGGGATAGAGGGAAAATGTGGGAAAAGCCTCTGAACTCACTTAGGAAATCACCATGGAAGAGATAGCTATTGAAGATATTAAAATTATGCACAATTTAATTCACATTAAAATAGTCTGTAATAACTGCATCCCTTTGCCCTGAATGAAAAGCAGAGAATGAAGAACTTCTCAATTAGTCACACGGCTATGCGACGTCCCAACAGGGTCAGCTGAACCTGCGTGAATGAGCCCCGTTTATCCAGTGGTTACAGATAAGGAGAACTGGGAATTCTATTTACTAGATATAAGAATACAACAGAAGATATTTGCTAAATTCAAGTATTTTTGTTCTCATTCTCTTACTATTGTTCTGAGAAAAGTCTAAAAAGGAAAACACGAATTCTCAAGTGAATAATCCTGTAAACGTCAACAACAACAACTCCGTGTCATCACATTGATTTCAACTCACAGCGCCCTACCTAGGCTTTCCAAGACTGAAAATCTCTGTAGGAGCAGAGTCGCTCCTAGTTCTCCCTTGGAGTGGCTCGGGTTTGCTGCTTAAACACCCAATATCTAGTCGACGGCATGACAAGGACTTCATAATTCCTTCTATAAACAAGAGGAAGAAGAAGGAGGAGGAGGAGAAAGGGGGTAGGGAGAAGAAACTAGCTGCCATGGAGTTGATTCTGACTTATAGCAACCCTACATAGCATTTCTGAAACTAAATCTTTACGTAAACTATAGCCTCATCTCTCTCCATAGGAGCAACTGGTGGGTTTGGACTACAGACCTTGTGTCTAGCAATACCTGACAGCACTATCAGTCTGTTCATTCCTTCTGTAGGACCTGCTAATCTACCAGAGGGTGGTGTGAAATAAAAATGTGTTTCTTCTCAAACTACAAGAATATGTTCATTAGAAACAATGATACTGTTTTCATGCAAATATTTTTCTTAATGGGTTGCATTTTTAAGAGAACAAATAGGATTTTGATTACAATATATTTTGTTTGATTGCTAGAAACTGTTTTCCAATGTAACTATTTATGTGGTAACTTCATTACATTCTAGGGTTTGTCTTGAACTTTTTTGCCGCTCCTCCCCACAAGCATCATGTCCCTTTCCAGGGAATACTCTTTCCTCACAAAATGTCCAAGGTATGTAGGATGAAGTCTTGCCATCCTTGGCTCTAAGGAGCACTCTGGCCTCACTTCTTCCAGGACAGATTGATCTGTCCTCTTAGCGGTCCATGGTAATTTCAATATTCTTCTCCAGCACCACAATTCAGATCCATCAATTCTTTTCAAAGGATGTCATGCATGGTAAAGTGGAGTGTCAGGGTCAAAGAAGGGCCTCAATGGGATGGGTTATCACTGTGGCTGCAACGATGGGATCAGGTAGAGGAACAGCTGTGATGATGGAGCAGGACCGTGAGGAGTGCCCTTCTGTTGTGCAGAGGGTCGCTATGGGTTGAAATCTAACAACAACATGTTGATGGTACCTAATAACAACAACTCCTCACACACAAAAATGTCACACGTGTCCTAGAATTCTACTAGACTCAGTCAGGAATGCTAACCTACTCTAAAGGAAATTCAAGAAAAACTGAAATGTAGAATCGAATACTACTGGATTCTTTCATATATTTTGGAAAATTATGACTTTCTTCTAACTAGAACGCACACTTTCCATGTTCAAGGCATGGTTTCTCCAAGGTAGAGGTCGTGGAAAAGAAACAGGAAGCTTGCTTATCATCCAAACACCACTGCCAGGGACTCCGGTCCTTCCACCTGCTTCTCAGGCCGATACACTCTTGCCCATAAAGAATATCTCCTTGCAACGCGGTTTTGTACTTGATATGCCATCAGATATCTGAGTCCTGTCCAGTGCTGTGTGCATTCAGACGTGTCTCCTGATCGTTAATACCTAGACCTCTATGATGAAAATTCAAGGCCTGGTAGCACAGTAATTAAGCCTTCAGCTTAATTGTGAAAATGTGGCCCTTGTTCCCTCCTGCAGCCCCACGGGGGAAAGACGCGGCGGTTCACTTCCAAAGGTTACAGGCGCGGAAACCCTCTGGTTCTGTTCTGTCCAATAGGGTCGCTAAGAGTTCAGATAGGTTCGACATCAATGATTTGTGTTTTGCTTTCCTTATGATGAGAAGTACTTCTTAGAAATGATGAAATCTTGCTTTACATATTGCTAGTTTTCTCCAGTGTGTTGGATTATTTATTTGAAAAGAAGAGGTTTGAGAGAAGCATCCTCCCCTGCCTGTACCTGTCACGGAGGGATCTTTAGCCGTATGAAATCCTTCAGGCACTGTAAAGGGATTTGGTTTGGAAGCCATTGTCCTCTCAACTGCTGTTGACTCTGGTAACTAACTCATCTTACTCCAAATAGTCTTTAAGCATGTCAATGAAAGAACATTTAGAACAAAGCAGAATTGTGGATTCTTGAAAAGACACTGGTTTTAGGAAGAGAGCAAGATAACAGCCCACCACTTACTGCCAGTTTGTCGCACTGTGTTGGATTGCATGTTGCCGTGATGCTGGAAACTGGGTTAGTGCTATTTTACACACCAGCAGGGCCTTCCACGCTGAACAGATTACAGTAGAGCTTCCAGGCGATGAGCAGACTACAGAAGGTTGTCTACTTCTGAGGTGTTAGCCACTTGACAACCTTAGCTGGATTGATACAGTAGCTTCAACTAAGGGCTCACACATAAATACAATTGGGAGGGTGGTGCCGGGCTGGGCAGTGCTTCTTTTTGTTATGCAGAAGATCACTTTGAGTCAGAATCAACTCGATAGCATCTAACAACAGCAACAACAAGATATTAACAGCTGTCTCTTATTATGGGGATTCCAGAGCCAGGACCTTATGCAGATCCTGCTTAGACAAGCTGAGCAAGTGTGGGGGCTGTGCATGCGTGTGTGATGGAAGATAAAGGCTTATTACATCCAAACCTGTTTAATCACGGCACCCTTCCTTTTAAGAGCATATGCTAGGAGCCAATAGCAGATAACATTGGAAACATACATCTTAAATACCAGGCATTCATATTCAAATATGAATTAAATATATTAACTCATAATTATGTGTAAAAGGCTTTGAATCTTATCAGTGCTCTTTCAACTAAGGACCCACCGGGAAGAGATAATTGGAAGAGTTCGATATAGATTACTTATATAAAAACATGAAATAGAACTAATAAAAATAAATGACACTTATGCCAGAGAAAAGCCATATCCCCTGTGCCAGTGTTATTAAAACTGTGACTTGTAGCCCACTTGTACCGGAATAATCTGGGCCGCTTTTAAAAGTGCAGATTCTTGGAGCCCTCTATAGATTTAAAAGTTACAATCTCTGGAGGTGGAGCACAGAAATATGGTTTTTAAATAGACACGGCAAATCATTTTTACACATATGTGCGTTTGAGAATTGTTGAGTTAGTATCTCTATTAACTTAGAAACAGCAGAGGCATTTAGGCTTGGGCACTTTAGATTTAATAGTCCACGGCACAGTTGCCATGATTGGACTCAAGCAATGTCCTTGTCGGAAAAAACCCACAAAACCTTTATAAGTTATTTATAAAATATAAAGAACCTCCTATATAAGGAACCCTTGTAGGACAACTGCTAACTAAAGAGTCCGTGGTTCAAATCTACCCAGTGGCTCCCCAGGGGAAAGTCCAGTCGATCTACTTCCAAAAGATTTCCAGCCTAGAAACCCCAAGGGGGCCTGTTCCGCAATGTCACCCATGGCTATTATCGACAGAAGTCAGCTCGATGACATCTGGCAGCAGCAGTAAGCACCACCCTATGTGCTCGAGCTCTGGCAACACTGTCTGGTGCGCTAACCACAAAGCCAGCGATTCAGATCTGCTTTGCATATTACTTTCTCCAATTATTTCTCCAAATCTGCTTCTCATATCACATCCACATACTCCAAGGCAGCCTCCTTATTGCACAATAACACATATCAAAGTCTTAAATGATGTAGTATATACACCTACACGAGAAAATATGTGAGTTGTTGTTCTATCCCAGCCACCCCCCGCCCCAATTTCCATCTTTCAGAGAACAGGAAAGATACCTACTGAAGCTATATTTAGAAATGAACAGATTTTCTAATTTGATTTCTGGGGAAGAAAGAAATAAAAATTTCTGGCTATTCAAGGGTAACTTAAAGAAAACAAAATACTTAAATGTTCACCCTCTTCTTTCAGCATTCACTTAAATCAAACTTAAGTAACACCTCATTAGTATGAAGCTCTAGGACATCACATCCCTACAAATATAACTTTTTTTAATATCTCAAAAATTAAGTATATCTTATTCTATTCCCCTCCTTCAAATATTGTCAAACATAATTCCTCAAGTATTTCAATGATTGAGACCTTTCTGTTTTGTCCTGGAAAAAAATTGGGATTTGTTTTTCATTAATAATTCTTGATAAAGTTATAGCTACATATGATCATATCTATCTTTTGTTCCTTAACCGATTCCTAGCTGATTATTGTAATTCTTTTAACATAAATTAAATTAAATGCCCCAATGCATACAGTTCTACAGTTGCAATAAAAAGTTAAAGTGTATTTTATAATGAGTAATATTTGGTACAGGTATCCTTTTAAATTAAGAATTGGTACTAAAAGAAAATCTGGTGTTTGAGAGGACTGGTATTTAAATGGGATCTTTAGTCAGTTTAGCTGTGTCTTTGCATCAAATAGGAGCCCTATCTTTTCAAAAAGAAGTGAAAATGAGTTGACACAGCAACCCCTCTCTGGGCTCCAATGAGAACAATTGGGATTATGTCAGGACCATGCAGGGTTTTGTACCGTGTGCATGGAATTGCTATGGGTCGGAACAGACGCAAAGGCATCGAGCAACCGCATTCACAGTAGGGTTTCATTGTGTGTGTGTATCCATGTTCATATATATGTTCTTGCTATCACTCCTACTTGTTGCAGACATATGCCAAGCAGGGGGGTTGCTGGATCGTATGCAATTTTGATTCCCAGTTGTTTGAAATTGTACCATATAGTTTTCTACAGTAGGTTCGCATAATTACATTCCCACCCGCAGTATATTTTTCATTTTGAGCTGTGCCACGTCAGCAAAGGTCCCAAAAGGTTTGTTCATGTCATCTCATTACAGCAAACCCTGCTTTGAGGAGGCGGCTCTTTCCAGTCATATTTTGAGTGTCTTTCATTCAGAGGGGCTTATCTTCCCCACGACCCCCGGGCAGGCTCCATTGCTTTCATAAGAGTGTCAGTGACTAATTTTTTCACTCTTGCATGGTAGTTACTAATGTTCCCGCTTTGGCAACGTGGAGGCTTTGAGCTGTTCTCCTACAGACATTAAAAAACAAAACAAATTCACTATTACTGAGTCAATGCAGACTCATAACAACCTTATAGGGCAGCGTCGAACTGACCCTGTGTCAGAGTCTAATTTTACCTGAATCCAAAGCCCCGCCGTTCTTCACAGAGCAGCCAGCGGTCTGGAACTGCTGACCACGCAGTCAGGGTCCACTGTGTCGCTACGTCCATCTCCATTTTACTTTCCCGACTGCTATTATTCTTTAAGAGAGGCCGCTTCTAAGCTAGACTAATTATCTTCGTACTTTCCTCTGTCGTCCCCGACCTTTCCTCTGCCAGCTCGTTTATATCTCAAGAATGTTTTATAGTGTGAAAAATACTTTCACATGTATTCTATTAGCTGAGGTGGATAGATGTCAGTACACAAATTTATTCAGATAGTAAGATAATATCAAAATAAAATCACGATAGTTTCAGGGAGTTTTACTTTCAGATCCTTTATTTGACTCTCTAGTATCTATTGACGTAATCTTCTCAATACCTTGTCAGATAGCTATTAATATTATCCTTCTTTTACACATGAAGTCACTGATGTAAAAGTAGGCTAGCGCTAGGATTTAAGGCCAAGTAGTCTGACTTCTGATTCATTCTTAGGATGTTATTTCTTAAGGATGGGTGGCTTTACTACAGCCCTTACAATCTATAGACATGTGTCCAGATCTCAAAGACAAATCACCAGGTTTGTAAGTAATACCAGACTACTCCACTTTACCACATGTCATAGCTGCTTGTACTTTTTACTCATGAAATACAATCCGTGGAAGAAGACACCTTGTTTCTATTAGAATTTTCCACTTTGAAAACTAAACTTATGTAAGAGTTTTCCTAGTACCGTTGTCATTTTCTTTCTCTAGACAATTTATTCTTAGACACCCACCTGTATCAGTATTTGTATTTCCAGAAATACAGAATGAGAAATGAGATTGCCCTTTGGTTTTCTACAATCACAAAATGAACACACCCTTAGCTTTGCACCCAGAAAAGTTTAAATTCTAGCGACACACCTACCAATTTGAAAGAGGCAATGTGGTTTCAAACAAGATCACCTGTGTTGCAAGGAGATACTATAAATCTAGGTAGAAGGACAGTGGCCATTCAATTACAGTAAAGATTTATTCTTATAGAACAGAATGACTATACATTATTATGGATAATGGTGAACATAATGCTTTGTAATATTTTTCAAGCTTCTAACACCCCAGTGAAACATTTAATGGTACCACAATCTTTTTTAGCCCCTGACCTTCAGCTTTGCTTAGTGGATGATAATGTATTAAGTGGATCTACTCTAGTTTAAAGGGCAGAGAAAGAACTCCATACTCTAGTTGGATTTTACTTATTCTTATTTTTAATATTAATATATTTTAAGGGCCACCACTTGTCTGTTCATTATTCTGTGGGGACTTGTAATGCAATAAGCAATGTCAAGGGAATTCAAATATCAGCAGGCTCACACAAAGTGAACAGGTTTCAGCAGAGCTTCTAGACTGAAAACAAACTACAAAGAAGGAATAGGATGTCTACTTCTGAGGAATTAATAAATGAAAACCTCTGAATGTCAGCAAAACATTGTCAGATGCTGAAAAACCTCACCCACAGCAGCAGGACATTGTCAGATGTAATACCAGAAGGTGAAGCCCACAGGTTGGGAGGATCTCAGAATATAACTGAGGCAAAGGTGCCTTCTCAAAGTCAAGTCCACCTAATGCCATGGTTGGCGTGAAGGCTTGGGACCTCCATTTGCTGCGGGGGCATGATGCAAACTGAGAAGAAAGAGCTGCGAACAATTCTTCTGTCTGGAACTTGGGACATGTGTATCACGAATGTAGAATAATTAGAAGTCATGAAAATCAAATGGGTCACAGGAAACAGAATATCCGAGGCACCCGTGAGCTGAAATGGACTGGTATGTGCTGTTCTGAAGCAGGTAACCATACAGGCTATGATGGCAGTAATGAATAATTCACTAATTCAAGAGGAATGGCTTCTCACTAATCACCCAAAAGGACGTTTCAAGATCTATCTTGAAGTGCAATTCTATCTGTGATAGGATAATATCTATGCAAATACAGGGCAATCCAGTCAATGTAACTATTTTTCAAATTGATGCACTAGACATTACACATAGTGATGAAGAAATTGAAGAACTTTACCCAAGTCTTCAATTTGAAATGGACCAAGCATGCAATCAAGATGTATTGGTAATTGTTGGCAAGTGGGGCGAAAGAGATGACCTGAGGGTGTAGGGGTTCTGCTTTGGGCCACTAATTGCAAGGTCAGCAGTTTGAACCCGCCAGGTGCTCCATAAGAGAAAAACGAGATTGTCAAGTCCCCTGAAGAGGTGCAGTCTTAGAAACCCACAGAGGCAGTTCTACTCGGCCTGAGAGGTTCACTGTGAATCATCATTGACACGACGGCAATGCATTTGAAGTGGAGGGAAACAAAGTTCAGTGGTAGGAAAATGCAGCCTTGGGGATGGAAGGCCGTAGCCAAAGCACGAGATCGCATACATTTTGCAAGGTAGACAATTTCTTCATTGCAAGTCTGTTTTCAACAACACGAAAGCAGATTATAAAACATGGATTTTTCCAGATGGAATTCACAGAAATCAAACTTATTACATCTTTGGGAAAGGATGATTGTGAAGGTCAATGTTAGTTAAAACCAGGACAGAGGCCAACTGTTGAATGGGTGATTGCTCACATACAAGTTCAGGTTGAAGTGGAAGAAAATTACAATAAATCTATGAGTTAAATTACAACCTTGAGTATATCCTATCTGAATTTCAAGAACATCTGGGCAGGGACAATGAATTATTTAATGTGACTCTTCTAGCCAAAGTCTTTAATTCCCACCAAAGGACCTTTCCCTGCATGGGTCTCCTAAAAAGGTGGGGGGAAATACTGATGGGATTCACCTGTGAGTAACGGTGACTTGGATGTGCTAGTGTGACATTCTGCTGTGTAGCAAAGGGACCCTCAGAGAAGCAGGAGGAGGGATCTCCTTACCAGCAAGGGCCAGTAGTGGATGGAGCATCTCCTTAGCAACTGAAAGACTTGCCTAATGAAACTCCTGGATCCAGCAGAGAGCGGTAGCATCAGAGGGGCAACAGCAGGATGAGGAGCCAGAGCACCGAAGAGCATGACAGGCTTTCAACCTCATGGAGCTAGTAAGGTGGAGTCCTTTGGTGCAGGACACTGACTTGTGAATGAGGAGCCTCTGGCACCTTCCAGAGTGGGACGTGCTGACCTATGGAAGTGGAGCTGAGTGCTCTGGGACTCAGGCTTATTGGAGCCGGTGCCTCTGAGCCCTTAATTCAGGGAGCTGAGTTTGCTAACCGAAGGAGCTTAAACTGAATTCCCTCAGATTGAGGTTTATAGCATAGTACTTTTAAGCCCTTTAGACGTGCTAGCAGACTTGGAAGAGCTTTTCATTTGTCCTGATTAAAGAACTCAGTCTGGAGCATTTCTCACTAACGTTAGGACTTAACTTCCTTCATAAAACTTTTCATCATGAAGTTTTACTCTGAGTTCTCGGTAGTCATTGAAGAAGACATTAATTAGGAAAAATCAATCTGAAGAACAGCTTTGGCGCACTGAACATTAGTGACAGAGCTGATAAATAGGGAGGTGACATCAAGAACATCATAGGTGAAAGCAAAACGTCCGGGGAGAAAGAAAAGGTCAAAGCAGGTACCAGGAGAAACTCTGACTCTTGCTCTTAAACATAAGAAGTGATGAAGTCAGAGAGGGGAACAGAAAATTGCAACGGTCAGCTCAAGAAGAGAGGAAAATATTGCAATAAAATGTGCACAGTTACAAAAAAATTGTGAGGACGTTGTGGGAGCAGGTACATATTTCCTTCTATTGTGAGGCAGAACTGGCTAGACAGAACCTAATAGCATGTTTTAAGGGTAAAATTTATTTTCAAAACCGTCATTGAGGAAAAAAGAAAACCAGATTAACTTGGGATTTTAAACTCTCATAAAAGCCGTAGAATATTAATTTTCTCTTTTGTAATATCAGCATATATACTTTTCAAAGTTATGAATATACAGGTGAAGAACATCATGCTAAAATAATGAGAGCTTTCAAGTTGCTTTCAAACATATCACAGGCTCTTATTTCAAGCAGACTTTGATGTTGAACTAGGAGGAGTTGAATTAAGCAATTTGTTCATGAGATACAGGGATTTGACCTTTAAATTATTGAATATGAAATAGATTACACGTGTAAGGTGTCACGTTATAAGCAAAATGAAAAAGTAAATTTCAACATAAATTTACAGAAAGAGCTTAACTGAGAGCACACACACTAAAAAGTGTAATAAATTTTTGACTCAATATTTTCCTTTATACCCTTTTAATATCTCAAATTTGTTTCTAAAAAATGATTGTTAAACCATGCACATTTTCTCTTTTCATTTTTGCAGTTAGTGTTCTTTTAGAATTGAAAAGTTCTACTGAATGTTTCCAGCAGATAAGCTAACTACTTTTAATTCTGATTTCTTCTTCCTGTGATTAAGCACACTTTTTTTTTTCAAGTGAAATTTTAAAGTTTAAAATTCTAAGAGGAAGATTAATTGAAAAGTTCTAATTGACGCTTATCACACAGCTGAAACTAACTATAATGTAAATACACCTCAAGCTGAGTATGTAAAGCCAGTTGATCTTCTCTACCAAGTTCTCAATGAAAAAGTTCTTCATTTAAAGGATAACATCATTATTAATGTTTTACATGAGTCTAAATTGCTTGCTTTAAGGTAAAAATCCTGTATTTACTTCTTAATTTTAAAATTTTCGTATGTAATTATGAAAAGTAAACAGAGAGATCACTTATGCAGCATACAAGTGTAGTAAATGGATAACATCTTGATGTATGCCTTTTTGGCTTTAAGCTTCCATTTGAACAAATATCTCTTGGTCTGTGTACAGATTCCACATAAATCAAGTGTCTGAAATTCCCATTTTTAGCAATATTATGTCTTTGTTTGGTCAATAACATACATACAGGTACACATCTTTCTCATATTCTCTGACTTCAGCCAATGTCCACCAGACATCGGCAAGGGTTTGCTCCTGTTCAAGTTATCTACTAACTCTGGCTAGACTTGACGGCCACAGCTTCCTCTGGATGTTCTGCTTCCAGAGGAGAAGCCATGCCATGGCAGCCTTGACAACTGTTGCATGAAGGTGGACAACACTGACCTGGGTGTATTAACCCTGGCAGTCTCCATAGCCAACTGTGAGAAACCAATTATACACAAAGAGAAATCAACTTGTATATTTGAAATTGTCCATGGATCCTGGCAGGCACTGTGATAATGCTCTGCTGAGGGTAGTAAGAGAAGAAACTGAAAAACAAATTACCAAGCATGTCACCCCTCAATTTTCATCAGTGAAAAGAAAGGAGGTACCCTTACAATTTCAGTGCGGCACCTTCATGTGTTAGGTAACAGATTAATGAGTTTTACATGTAGTTTTGAACTAACGTTATGGTGTTTTTTTTTAAGTGCCAAATTCACTGCCATTGAGTCAATGGTGACTTGAGAAATCCTGGTGGCACAGTGAGCACTGGGCTTCACCTGCGAGGTCTGCCGCAGCTCCAACCACTGGCTGCTCTGCCTTCAATTCCCTCTTGGGAACGCACCATGGCAGTTCTACCCTGTCCTACAGGGCCACGGTGATGCTCGGAGGATGAAGTGACTTGAAAGCGATGTCTTACATTTAGAAGGCGCCATTAGCAGTGCTTGCCGTAGGTGCCATTTTCCATGACTAAGTCTCTGACCGCAGCCACTGATTCTCATTATTCAGTGTAAATTTGTTTACATGTATTATTGATGATCCTGTTTGATAATTTCTTTGTAATAGGCATGTATATGGATCATTTCCAGGAGGTTGGTCAGATTTCCGGTTAGCATCTTCCAAATGTCTTGGCATACACATTGAATACTTCCTTTGCTGGGTCCACATCTCTTTGTTGAAATGTTCCAAATGATATAATATCTTTTACTAGATTCTTGTTTTCAGCCAATACTGTCAGTTCAAGGTGAACTCCTGTCTCAAATAGCATCAGATCTGAGTTGTATGCTAACTCCCAAAATGTTTTCATCTTGCCTAGATCTTCTTGATTCGGTGACTGTATCTGCAATTGTTGCTTCCTACATGTTGCACTTTTCCACACACGTTGTTGTTAGATTCTGTCAAGTCTGTTTTTACTCCCAGGAACCTATGACAACAGAAGGAAGCACGGCCCTGTCCTCTGGCATCCTGGAGTCATTGCTACACAGTGGAGCCCATCGGGGCAGCCACTGTTTCAGTCCATCTAGTAACCGCCTCTCTCTTTCACTGCTCTTCTACTTTATCAAGCATGCTGTCTCTTTCTAGGGAGTGCTCTCTGTTGATAATATGACCAAGGTACATGAGATGAAGTTTCACCATCCTTGTTTCTAAGGAGCATTCTGGCTGTACTTCTTCAATATCAGATGTATTGTTCGGCCAGTCCATGATACAATCAATATTTTTGCCAGCAGCATAATTAAATGCATTTATTATTCTGCCATCTTCCTTATTCAATGTCCAACTTACACATGCACATGAGGTGAATGGCTATAGCATGGCTTTGGTTAAGCACACCTTAGTCCTCACTCAAAGTTACATCCTTGTTCTTGAAAACGTAATGAGGTCTAGGGCAATGGATTTACGTCATGCAATGTGTGATTGGATTCTCTGACTGCTGCTTCCATGAGCATTGATTGTTAATCCAAGAAAGATGAAAGCCTTGACTGCTTCGATCCTTTCTTTATTCGCTTGGTGCTATCTTTATGTCAAGTTGTAATGAGCTTGATTTTTGCGTGTTTTTAAGATGGAGTTGTAGTCTTTACGGAAGGCTGCAGTCCTTCAGTCTTCATCAGCAAGGGCTGCAAGTCCTCCTGACTTTCAGCAAGCAAGATTGTGTCATCTGCCTACTGCAGGTCATTAATAAACCTTCCTCCAATCTTGATGCCACACTCTTCTTCATAGAAGCCAGCTTGTCTGATGATTTGTCAGCATGAGGATTGAACGAGTATGGTGAGACGATGTAACGCTGACGTACACCTTTCCTGATTTTAAACCATGCTGTATGTTCTTGAATGGTTTCTTGATCCATCTAAATATTCTCAATGAACACAATGAAATGTTCTGAAATTCCCGTTCTTCTCAAGACTATCAATAGTTTGGTAGGGTTCATACAGTTGGATGCCTTTGTATAGTCAACAAACAGAAGCAGACATCTTTCTGGTATTCTTTGCTTTCAGACTGTACTCACAGTGCCAGGTCCTCTTCTGAATCTGTCCTGAATTGTGGACAATTCCCTGTCTGTATTGATCTTCAGCAAATTTTTACTTGCATGTGATATTGAGAATATTGTTCCATAATTTCAATCTTCTGTAGGGTCATCTTCCTATGAAATGGGTGTAAAGATGGATCTCTTCAGTTGTTTGGCAAGTTTGTTTGGCGTTCACATTTTCTTGGCTTAGATGAGTGTTTCTTGTGCTTTATCAGCTTGTTGAAACATTTCAATTAATATTCTGTCAGTATCTGGGGTCTTATTTTACACTAATGACTTCAGTTTGACTTAGAATTCTTCATTCAATATCATTGGTTCTTGATGCTAAGCTATCTTATAAAATGGTTGAATCTCTACCCGTTATTGTTGGTATGATGACTGCATTCTTTCCATCTTAAAAAAAAATTTCCTTCATCATTTACTGTTTTCCCCATAGAATCTATCACTATTCAATTAAACCTTGATTTTTTTTATTCAGTTATTTTAGCTTGCTAAATACAGAGCTGTTCTTCATTTGTGATTTTCCAACTTCAGGTCTTTGCACATTTGGCTGCCATCTGTGATTTCAGCAGTTTGAAACCTCTAGTCCCTCTGCGGGAGAAACACAAGGCTCTCTAGTTCCGGCAAGATTTACAATCCCAGAAACTCACGGGACAGGTCTACTCTGTCCTATAAGGTCACTACAAATGAGAATCAACTTGATACCAGAGAAGTTTTGAAATAAAATCCTTTAATTTTTCAAGTCAATACTTGAATTTTTCTTCATTTTTTTTTCAGTCAAGCATTTTCATGCCCTTTGATTTCTAACTCCAGGTCTTTTCACACTGCTGTGAGCTCTTTTATTCATCATGTCTTTCATTTTCTTTAACAAGTCTATAATCCAGAGAATGTTTCAGAGTCTCACAGTAAAAAAACAATAATGATATTAAACTTATTCACAATATTTCAAAGCACAACACCATTAATGTGAGTTTTACCATAGGTAAGTTATTTTTTCAACAAGTTCTCACCTCCCAGAATGACTTGACTTGACATATTGAAAGTATTAAATATTGGAATTAAAACTATTAATGCTATTGTTTTATACCAAAAATTATGGTCAAACTATTTTTTTAAATTTATTAATTATTCTTAAAAATTAATTCATATTACTTCAGAAAAAAGGTTCAACATAGAAAATACCACTTAAGAATGACAACCCAAAGGCATATGTTCACTTAGATGTACAGCTTTTTGTATGATTATTAACACCCCTAACTAAAGTCTTTAGTGTTAGATTTTTAAAAGATTTTTACAACACACTACTTCCAAAATTAACACTTTTATTAAATCAAGTTAAAACATTCTCACTTTAGAAAAGTCAACAAGGGTTTTCAGAAAACCAGTCCAGCCTTATACACACTATATGCACATATTTAGCAGCAAACTACGTCTGAGATTTCCTCTCATGTTCTTTTAATTCTTTCCTTTAAAGAAAGCATACATGATGTCCATTTGGCATGGAATGTCAGCTAATCCGTTCTTCATCCTTTGTTCTGCTACTTGGGAACGTTGCCATTCTCCTTAATGAATACTAAGAAGCCAGGGTTGACTAAAAAGTAGTTGAACATGATTGGCCAGTAGAATCTGCCCTACCATTTCACACTCACACATTATTTTTGAGAACAAATGAGCACCAGATAAACATATGTGTCTGCACGCATAAACTCAACTTTTAAGGAATAATAGCAGCCAATTGAGGACTTATTTGATTGTTGTTTTTATTTAGTGACATACAAAATTTAATCAAATGAGACAAACCTTTAAATCCTACATTTACCATTTGTAAAATCCTTACTAGAAATTTTAAGTGATCTGGCAAACTGTATGCACACAGAAAGTGCAGAGCTTTATCTTTGCATACAACTTTTTTTTTGTCATGTCCTTCTAAAATAAAAAGGAAGCATCTTTACAATGATCTTTTGCTTTTAAGGAGTTAAATTATTAAAGGAATATCACTAGCCTTCAAAAATACCAGAAGTTATATAAATACAATTTTCTGCAAAAGGAAATCTTCAGCTAGAAACTGTACTTTAAAAGTGTGCTTGGGATGGTTCCATTTAGTGCTTCAAACTTCCACTCTGTAATGTGACAACTGTCACCAATTTGTTAGGTTGTTATCAATCCTCATACCTGTAGAAAGTGCTGCTCTGTTTTATTTTCAAACACACCTGTAGAAAGTACTGCTGCTGTGTTATTAGCACCCGTGTACAATAAAGCAAATGAAAGAGACAGCATCAAATTTCAAAAGCAACATAATATTGAAAAATTCAAAATGAAACATAAAAGAGGTGCAACAGGAATTTCCTCTTCAAGATTACATTTGTGAAGTAGATTCTGTTTTAGGTTTCTAAAACTGTCATAACTTTCATTTTTTAATTTAGTAAGATGAAGTATTTAGATGACCCACAATTATGTTTCAATTAAACTAAAACAGTAGACTGAATCACTTTTATTAATATATATAACAAGTTATTGAAAACAAGCCTACATGTGTTTTCCCCTTGAAGATTGCACTCGGAGGTACAGAGATGCCCAGAGGGCTACGGAGTTCATGAACTCACTTCAAAAGTTTCTTCAACGGCAGCTTGATATCAGGTTTCCTCAGCTAGCTGAAGATTCACAAATTCTCTATAGTCAGACTGCACCTCTGATTGAGACGACTAACACAGTTTCTAGTAATCTGCTTATGATCACCCTAAGGAAGAGACACACAAATAGGACATGTGGCAGCAACGATGGGAAACATGTGATTACTGTGTCAGGGATCTAGTAAACACTGTCTGGTAAAATGTGATTCTTGACCCAATGGGCACTTAAAGGTGGGGGTGGGGGGGAGAACTGGTGTTCTCGTGGGAGGTTTCTGTGTTATCAGATGTGGATATTGCACTCCTATTACTGTCCCTACTGAATCTTGGGGGATCTGAAAGTTTGGAGGGTTAGAAGAAGCACCATATTTATCCTGATACTTCTTTCAAGGTTTGTAATGATGTCTCAGGGGATGGAATCTAATCTGGTTTGCACAGCATCAACACCTACCAGGGGCTTCCTTTCCTCCTGATCTCTTCAAGGTCAAAAGCTCATTCCAGAAAGTCAGTCTCTCTCTCTCTCTCTCTCTCTCTCTCTCTCTCTCTCTCTCTCTCTCTCTCTCTCTCTCTCTCTCTCTCTCTCTCTCTCTCTCTCTCTCTCTCTCTCCTAATCACGGTTCCATGACAGAGGGGATCATGAATTCCACTTTCTCCCATTGCAGTCAGGAAACATTGTCCGCAGCAAGCATGCTGACAGGCGCAGTTGGTCCTCACAGGCATTTTTGTCACCTCCTGATGTGGCAGGAATTTAGTGCAGGATGTGGCCAGGAAGAGCTTCCTCCCACTGGGGGGTGGGGGGGAGGGGGGGGAGGGGTTAAGGCTATGGCTGCTGCCTCCAAAGTGACAGTGGTCCAGAGTCTCTTTTGATTTCATTTTGGCATTTTCTTTCTTTCTCAACTTTTGAATGACCTTTTGCTTTCATTGTGTGTCTTTGATATCATTCCACATCTTGGCTGGTCTTTAGTCGTCATTGTTGGATGTATCAAATCAATTTTCAAGACAGTTTCTGAATTAAGGTGAGATGTATTCAAGGGTGTACTTTGACACTGGAAGGTTTATATTTATTGTTCTTCAGCTTTAATTTGAAGTTGAATGTAAGCAATTTCAGAGAGCAATGATCTTGTTCTGACTGATGCTATTGAGTTTCTCCATCATATCTTTAAACAGATGTAACAAAATTGATTTTTGTGCATTTCTATTTTATGGGATACACATGTATAAATGCCATTTGTGTTATTGAAAAAAAGCATCTCCAATAATATTGCAAATTATTTTTTCAACAATTTTATTGGCACATAATTTACATATCCTAAAATTGAATAATCCAATCTTTCAAACATATCAAGGGGGGAGTGTACAATCACCACCACATCCATCCTAGAGTATTCCTGCCCCCATGGTTTATTTTCTCCCCCAATCCTGATCATGATCAACAATCACATCAGCTCTAGTGCTCCCTCTCACCTCCCACTTTCATTATTTACTCCCAAACTCCCTTTCCCCTCCTATTGCCCATCCCTCTCCCTTACATTCTCTGTAATACCTTGTATCGGTTATCATTTGGCTTCTATGTCTGTAACATGTCTTTTGATCTCTTGACTGCTGTGTCCATGAGCATTGATTGTGGATCCAAGTAAGATAAATATCCTTGATAATACGAGCATTCTCTCCATGTATCATGATATTACCTTGTGTGGATTTTGGTCTTATTCACCTTGAGTAGTAAGTCATACTGAAGTCTATAACCCCTGACCCTCATCAGCAAGTTCCTCAAGTCTTCCTCACTTTCAGTAAGCAAGATTATGTCATCTGCATACCACAGGTCATTTTCAAGCCTTCCTTGAATCCTGATGCCGCACACTTCTTCATATAAGCCAACTCCTCTGATGAATTGTCTACATGTAGACTGATCAAGTATGGTGAGAGCATGTAACCCTGACACACCTTTCCTGATTTTAACACATATCGCATTCATGTGTTTTCTTAGCACAATTGCCTCTTGAAGCATGTAAACATTTTGAATGAGCACAATGATTTGTTCTGGAATTCTCATTCTTGTCAATGTTTTCCACAGTTCACTGTAGTGGGCTTAGTCGAATGCCTTGGCATAGTCAATGAAACGCAAGGAAGTGCCTTTCTGGTATTCTCTGCTCTGAACCAAGATCCATCTGAAATCAGCAAGGATATCCCTTGTTCCATGTCCTCTTCTGAATCCTGAATGTTGGACTTCTGACAGTGCCCTATGCCACTGCAACAGTTGTTGGTTGATCTTAAGCAGATATTACCTTTGTGCAAGATCAGTGATAACATTCTACAGCTTGAGCCTTCTTATGGGTCACCTTTCTTTGGATTTCTTCCAGTTGTTGGTCAAGTAGCTGCTTCCAAATTTTCCGGCAAAACGGAGTGAGTGCCTCCAGTGCTTTTCGGCTTTCTGAAGCATCTCAGTGGGGTTTCTCTCATGTCCTGGAGCCTTGTTTTTGCCTTATATTCCAGTGTATGCTGACCTTCTTCCTCTGCTTCATTGGTTCTTTCTCACATGCTACCCCCTGGAATGTGGGACTGGCAGATAGCTCCTTTTGGTACAGTGTATTCTTTCCATCTTTCTTTGATGTTTCCTGAATCATTCAATAGCTTGCTTATAGAATATTTTTAAATTGCTATTCAAGGCTTAAATATTTTCTTGAGTTCTTTCCGTTTCAGATATGCTGTGTGTGTTCTTCCCTTCTTGGTTTTCTAATTCTAGATCTTTGTACATTTCATTATAATACATGGCTTTGTTTTCTTGAGCTACCTTTGAAATCTGCTATTCAGCTCCTTGATTTCATCCTTTCTTCCATTTGCTTTAGCTACTCTATGATTGAGGGCAGATTTCACAGTCTCTTCGGATGTCTTTCTATCTTTACTGTCTTTTTAATGATCTTCTACTTTCTCATGGATGATGGTCTTGATGGCCTCCCACAGCTCATCAGGTCTGTTGTTATTAAACAAAACAACAACAACAAAATAAAAGCCTATAAATAGTTCCTTTAAGAGTGTTCCAGTTGAGTTAGGTGGGTGCCATGCCCTGGCCCCATCCTTTAAGAGTGTTCCGGTTGTTATCCTTTTAAGAGTGTTCCGGTTGAGTCAGATGGGTGCCATGCCCTGGCCCCAAAGTCCATTTTTGGTATTCCTCAGTCTTCATTGCTTTGTTCACCTTGCTGCTCTGTTGCTTGCCCTTAGTGTTTTGCCCTGGTGTGGTGGGGTCAGATTTGGCACAATTCCCTCACTGTATCTCCAGTGTTGTTCCTCATAGTGTTATGGGTCAGTGAGGGACACTGTGTCTCACGGTGGGGCTGGCCCTATTGTACTCTCTGTGCATTGACTGCTCTGAGCTGGAATATCATCCTCAGGATTTGGGGGACCAGGATGTGATCCACTCTTTCCTTCCCTCTTCATTTGCTTCTGTGTGCTCTGTGACCCACCACTCTTAAATGCTCATCTTCCCTGACATGGTCACTGAAGACAAACTGGATGCATAAGCAAATGTGGTAAAGAAACTGATGGTACCTGGCTATCAAAAGATATAGCATCTAGGGTCTTAAAAGCTTGAAGATAAACAAGTGGCCATGTAGTTGAGAAGCAACAAAGGCCACATGGAAGAATCATATCTGCCTGTGTGATCACAGGGAGTCATGGGATCAGGTATTAGGCATCAGAGTTCCAGAAGAAAAGATCATATCAATGTGAATGAGAGGAGTATTTAGTGGAGATCCAAAACCCATTGTAGACAATCTGACATCCCCTAACAGAAAGGTCACAAGGAAGAGATGAGCTAGTCAGGGTTCAGTATAGCACCAATGAAACATACAACTTTCCTCTAGTTCTTTAATGCTCCCCCACACACACAACCCACCATCACTATCATGACTCCAATTCTACCTTACAAATCCAGCTAGACCACAGCATGCACACTGGAACAGATAAGAGCTTACAACACAGGGAATCCAGAACAGATAAACCTCTCAGGACCAATAATGAGAGTAGTGATACCAGGAGGGGAAACTGAGGTCAGGAAACCAATCACAATGATGGACATGTAACCCCTTTTGGGGGGATGGAAAACAGAAAATCAGGTGAAGGGAGACAGAGGTCAGTGTAAGACATGAAAACAATAATAATTTATAAATTATCAAGGGCTCATGAGGGAAGGGGTGGGGGAAATTAGCTGATAACAAGGGCTGAAGTAGAAAGAAAATGCTTTCAAAATGATTATGGCAAAATATGTACAAAGGTGTTGACACACTATATGTATGTATGGATTGTAATAAGAAATGTAAGAGCCCAATAAATGATTTTAATAAAGGAAAAGAAATGCTTTTAATGTATTGTCATTGAAATTTTTAATTGTTTCTGCATATGTGTTTGTTATAAAAAGTAATTATGTAACCTAAATATATAAAAATCTCAAATCAAGTTTGTTGCCCATATGTGGATTCTGACTCCAAACAACCTTACAGAATAGAGCAGAGCCATTCCATAGGGCGTCAAGACTGCCACGTCTTTCTCCCATGGAGTGGTTGGTGGGTTTGACCCGCTGGCCTTCTGGTTAGTAAACAAGCATGTAACCACTGTGTCACCAAGATTCCCTACTACACATAAAACATTCTTTTCTTAAAATGTCTTTTTTACTGTTCTCACTTTTTCTAGTGAATTTTTTTATTGCCTTCTATGAATAACTACAATTTATACAGGGACCATGATGTAAATTACTTAGTAGGAGTATGCATGTCTTTAATATCACAAAACTACTTAAAGGCACAAGAAATGGTTGGAAATACATGTAAAGTGTTTTTCCCTTCATTACTTCAAACCTTCATACTAAAACTATCCTTGCTAATGGTTTGAAATGTCTTGCCATTTCTGAAGATTATACTTATGCAATATATAATGCGAGTGTGTCATGTTTTATATCTGCTTCACATATTAAATTAAAATTTATATTTTCATGAATATCATAACCAACATTATACTTCCTATTTAAATATTTCTATGACCCTAGGAATACATTCACATATAATTACATTGTAAAACCATCTCAGTTTCAATGTGCACTTTCAAAGAAGATATCCAAGTAAATATTCCTGAATTATATTTCTAATTAATTCTAAAAGTAGGTCTGATCTGGTGTTTTCTTAAATTTATTTACATTAGTTCCAATTATCTTCGATAATTTCATTATGGATAAAGTTCAAGTGACTTATCTTCAGTATGAAATACTTCCGAGCTTAGCCCACTCTTAATCTCTTAGACGTGGTTCTTTTCACTAAACCTCCTTGTTTCAGAGTCTAGTTTTAATAACATGATTGGGTCTGTTAGACATACCAGAAAGGACTGAAAGGCATCATAGATCTCTGAGTTACTGCCTAAAGAATAAATGCAGATGTCCACAAATCCATGGTGGCATAATGGGATGTGCAAGGTTAGCAATTTGAAAGCAACAACTGTTCACTGGAAAGATCAGGCTTTCTCCTCCCATCTGTTATTTACAGTCCCACCACACCCACAGTGGCAGTTCTGTTCTATCCTATAGCGGCCACGAGGAGTCAGATTCGACACAGTGGCAAAGACTCTGTGGAGTTTGGGTCCATATATCTGTGAGCATCCTTCGACAACGGATGAGAGGAGGATTATCAAGATGAGCTTCCTGAGAGCCTTTCCTTTCCAGCTAAGAACATGCAGTGGGCAGCAGAGAAACAAAGTTTAAAAGTTTCAGAGAAATCTATCCATCAGTTACATAGGGTGTAAAGGAAGGACAGAAAGCACACTACAGTATTATAGTATTATATTCTACTCTATCGTTAACTTTTAAATGAACTTTAAATTTTTCTATGACTTGAGATGTATGGAATATGCTCTTAAGAGTAAAATTATTGACTTTATAAAATTAAATATAAGTTCTCATTAAATTTATGTTTCAAATAAGGTATATAGAAACACTTCAAGGAGTGTGTTCCATAAAGCAATTGTTTTACATAAATCCCAAATGTGTTTAATATTATTTCCCTCTTGCTTGTGCTAAATTTAGATTGTCTTTATATAAGCCAATTTTTTCTCATACTATAACTAACATCAGCCTTGGTAAAATTAATAAAATTGATTAACTTGTGTAATATCAAATCCTTCCACTTTCATGAGATTTATCTGAGCTAGCGCTAGAATAAATGTCTAGACATGACTTCTGAATTCCCACTTTACAAAAATGCCTGCCTCACAACGCTTATCAAGCACAAACAGGATTCCACTTAAATTTAATTGCTTAGTTATGTTCTTTAGTAGTTTCATAAAGATTGAGTAGTGACCACACTGCATTGACAAGCAAAAATGTTTATAAGCATCAAATCAATATATGGTTTAGAACAAGCCAGTTTCACAATTTCATCTCTAAATTATTCTCAAAGGATTTTATTTATTCTTTTATGAAAACACTTTTACTTTAGGAAAGAAAATCAATGTTTAGTCATCTATGTGCCTATCTTATAGTTCCCAATGATCCAAATTTATTTCTGAGTGTTCCTATTAATCCTAATGTTGAGAAACAGACACCAAGAATTGAAATTCTTTCTGTGAGAGAAAAGTATAGCCCCTTGGTTTGGAAAGGACCGAGAGGATCAGCTTCTCCCAAGTACTCCAGAACCTGCTTGGCACCATGCCTGGCATTCCATCTTTGCCGGCAGTGATATATTTCTCCTAGAAACTTTGCAAAGTTCTTTACACTGTTGAGCAGATACAAATATTTAATATCTTTAGATCTTCTATAAATTCTATTTTTTCTGACACAGAAATTAACATTTTTTTTCTTTTATTGGGAATTGGGTAAAAGTTGACAAAGCAGATCATCAATTTTATATCCAACAATTCCTACAAATTTGTTTCACTCAATCTATTGTGATTCCTTCCGTGCACCATCCTGATCCCATTTCCTCCCTGTTTCTCTTTTCTATTTCTTCTTTCTTTCTCCCCCTCTGAATTTTGTCCTTGCTTAAATGCTTCCCTTTTGACCGTAAGTGGTTGATTATATAACATGGGGTCAATTTCTTTCCAGACCTGAAGGGTGGGTAAGGTCCGAATAGTCTTGGCATTTCCAGGAGTCTCTATCAATAAGTGAAATCAAACAAAATGTTTTATATGCCAGGAGCTATTCCTGGCGATGCGGATTGAAGAGTGAGAAAAGCAGGTGACTGACAGTTCCTCTAGAGCAAGTGTGGATAAACTTTTGAGACAAAAGAGCCAACCCAGTCCTTCACAGCAATTTAAAAATTATTCCAAAGCAAAAATATATCTATTTACAAACAAATGAAATCACCACTACCTGAATAATAGCCTTTAAATTGTTTTTTCAATTTTACTTTTTTCAATTTTACTTTAGAGCCATATGTATGTACTGACAGAGCCACATATGACTCTTGAGTTTGCTGGCCTGTTCTAGTGGAAGGTTAAGAAAAATGGAAGATACGCAGATTTGTACTGTGGGCTTTGTTGTTTGTTGTTGTTGTGAGGTTTCATAGCGTAGGCTCTGAGTACTAAGGACCCAATGTACAACCGAAAGAAACACTGCCCTCCCTGTCGTTGTCATCTTCATCAGTGCTAGGCTTGGGCCTACTGTTGTGAACACTTTGTTGATCCATCCTGTCTGGGGTCTTCCGATTTCACTGACTCTTTACTAAGTTGGTAACCTATCCGAAGCACAGGTGACAACGTCTTGGCGAGCTCACGTCTAAAGAGCATTCTGGCTGTCCAAGATGTACCCGTTTGTTTCTCTTCACCAACCCTCAAATACGTTAATGCTTTATTACACATGGTCTTTATTACACATGGTCCAATTTTCACATGCAGATGAGGCAATTGAAAAAATATGGCTTGGGTTCAGACTTGCCTTAATCCTTACAGTGACCTCCATGCTCTTCAACACTGTAAAGAGGATGCGTGCTGCAAATTTGCTTCTCTCCTCTCACAACGATGTGTTCTACTGGCCCAGTTTTGAGAGTCTGGGTTTTCTTCATGTTGAATTGTGTTCTACACTGAAAGCTGTAAGCCTCAGAAAGAGCTTCAAGTACTGATCACTTTCAGAAAGCAAGGTTACATTATCTCCTATCACAGGTTGTTAATGATCTTCCTACAATTCAGCTGCTGTGTTCCTCTTCATATTGTGCAGCTTCTTGAGTAATTTTTTCAGCATACAGTATAAATAAGTATGGTGAAGAGATAGAACCTTGACATACATTTTCCTAATTTTAAATCAGTTAGTATCTGTGTTAAGTCAGGGTAGGCTACAGAAAAAAATTCATAGACACTCGTGTATATAAGAAAGAGGTTTATATACAAGAGCAATTGAATATTGAGAAAAAAATCCCAGCACAGTCCAGATCAAGTCCATATGTCTGATATTAGCCCACATATAAACTATAAAGTGCAAACTATAAAGTCCTCTTCAGACTCAGGAAAAACACGATGGAAGATCACAGGCCAGTGGGTGAGAAGTCTTTTGGATCCAGTGGCATCGTAAGCATCTCAGCAGTGGCAGGGTCTCCTCATTGCTTCTCCAGCTCAGGCACTAGCATAGTTTCATGTATCTTCTCAGCTGCAATGTCTCCCAGGGAGTGAGCAGAGAGAGAGTCTCCCATCTCCAGGGCATGGACTTATTGTGGAACAGACCACCAATTGCTCATATGTAAATTCAGGTTAAAGCTGAAGCAAATAAAAAACAAACCCACAAGACCCAAATTATGACCTTGACTCTATCCCACCTGAATTTTGAGAATATCTCAAGAACAGATTTGATGCACATCAATGATACAAGACCTGATGAGCTATGTGAGGACATTAAAATCATCATTCATGAAGGTCATTTAAGAGTCAGGAAAGAAAGAAAGGAATAAAGTGCATGTTAGAAGAGACTCTGAAACTTGCGATTAATCATAGAGGTGCTAAGACACAAGGGGGGGGGATGAGATCAAAGAGCTGAATGGAAAATTTCCAAATACATCTCAAGAAGACAGTCAAATATTATAATGAAATGTAAAAAGTTCAAGAGTTAGATCAAGGGAAGAACATGCTGAAACTGAAAACAAAAGAAAAACTTTATGCCTAGAATTGCTATCTTAAATGAATCCCTCGGTAAACAAATTGAGTGATGCAGGAATCATCAAGGGAACACAGAAGGGATACACAGAACGAGTTGCCATTTCACCACGTCAGGTGGCAGCAAATGCACAATAAACAATGCCACTCCAGGAAGAAATTCATGCTGCACTGGAAGCAATTGCCAAAGACAAAGCTCCAAGAGTTGATGGAGTATCGAATGATATATTTCAACAAGCTGATGAAGCACTGGAAGCACTTAGTCATCCATGTCAAGAAATTTGGAAGACAACTACTTGGCCAACTGACAAGAAGAGATCCACAGTTGTGCCCATCCCAAAGAATGCTCAAATTATAGAACAATATTGCAGATACCACACGCAATCAAAATGTTGTGGAAAAATCATCCAACAATATTTGCAGCAGTATATTGACAGGGAGCTGCCAGAGCTTCAGGATTGATTTAAAAGAGTACATGGAATAAGCGATATTATTGCTGATGTTACATGGATCTTGGTTCAAGACATAGAATACCAGAAAGAAGTTTACTTGTATTTTATTGACTATGCCAAGGCATTCGACTGTGTGGATCATAACAAGCCTTGAGAAGACTTGACATTCCAGAACACTTGACTGTGCTTGTGAGGAACTTGTAAATGGATCAAGAAGCTGTTGTGCTAACAGAACAAGAGAACATTGAACAGTTTAATATCAGGAAATGTGTGAATAAGAGTTGTAGCCTCTCACCATATTTGCTCAATCTGTTTGCTGAGCAAACAAGAAGCGAAAATGGCTATGAAAAAGAGTGTGAAATCCAAATTGGGAAAAGGCTTATTAACAGCATGCAATATGAAGATGACACAAATTTGCTTGCTGAAAGTGAGGGGCTCTTTAGGGCCTTGCTGATGAAGATCAAGGATTGCAGCCTTCAGTATGGATTGTAATTCAATGTAAAGATTAAAATCTTCACAACTGAAATCATGGGAAGCATTCTGATAAATGGAGAAAAGGTTGAAGTTGTCAACAATTTCATCTCTCTTAAGTCCACAGTCAATGCTCATGGAAACAGCAGTCAAGAAATCAAAAGAAACGTTGCATTAGGTAAACCAACTCCACAAGACCTCTTTTGATTATTCAAAGACAAGAATTTTATTTTAAGGAGCAATATGTGCCTGACTCAACTCATGGTATTTCCCATCACCTCATAGACTTGTGGAAAGTTGGACGTTGAATAAAGAAAACCAAAGAAGAATTTACACATGTGAATTGGGGTACTGGTGAAGAATATTGAAAGTTTTCCGGACCCCTAAAAGGACAACCACATCTGTATTGAAAGAAGTAAGTCCATTGTGCTCTTGAGAGGCAAGGATGGTAAAAGCTTGTCTCATATACTTTGGAAATACCGTCAGGAGAGACAAGTTCCTGGAGAAGGATGTCATGCTTGGTAAAACAGAGGGGCAGAAAAGAGGAAAGCCCCAAGGAGATGGATTGCCATGGTGACTACAATGAGGGGGGCTTGGGAATGATCGTGAGGATGGTGCAGGGCCGTAAGGTGTTTTGTTCTGTTGTGCTTAGGGTCGCTTTGTGCAGGAACTGACTATGTGGCGCGTAACAGCAACCACAAACTACTTTTGAATTGTTTTCAACAAAATTTTATTTTACTGTGATATTAATGATGTTATCTGATCATTTCTGCATTCTGTTAGGTCAACTTTCTCTGAAATGGGCAAAATGATGTATCCCTTCTAACTGATTGGCCAGGTATCTGCCTCCCAAATTTATGTCGTAGACTAAAGAGTATTTCCATTGCTGCAAAGTTCATGAAATGTTTCCATTTGTCAATTGCTGGGGTCCTATTTTATCACTAATACCTTCTATGAAGCTTGGAATTCTTATGTCATTACCATTGGTTCTTGATCATATTCTACCTATTGAAATAGTTAAATATTACCTTTTTAATATTTGTATAATTCCTTTGTACTAAGGGTGACTTTGTTAGTATCTGAAATTTCAGTTGCATATCTCCCAACATCAGAGCATCATGCAAGAAAGCTCAGTACAATAAACTGAGAAATGAGTGGTGGGTTTGCTATGTGGATGTGATGTGTGCTATGGTAAAAATTCAACAATGTAAGCAGGAAAAGAAGTATGAGAGGCTGGTATGACAGATACCATTTAGAATAATTTGCTAAATAACATCCTTAGATAAAGTAACTTGGTAGGAGTGAAATTTCTTACTATGTTTCTTCTACCCAACTTCGTAACTGCCACTGAGTGATCGAGTGAGACTCTGAAAGCAGGGTGTGTGTAACACTAATAATAAAGGGGATGAGTCAGTTTTCATTTCATTGCCAACCCCTGGGTATGAGGATGAGCCAACTTTGAAGCAGCAGTAGAAAGCAACACCCTGCTGGAGAGCACACACATCTCCATCTGAATGGTGGAGGGCTCAGACCAGATATATCAGAGAGTGTGGCACAGAGACTCAGGGGAGCATTTCTGAGGCTATGGGGCACCTTCTCCTCATCTGGCCTGAGACAATGAGGCTGTGGGTCAGAGAGACAGGTGTGCTGCCTTCCTGGTCCATGGAGGCCAAAGTCAAGGGACCATGTCACTGAGAGACTAAGAGCATAGAAAGACATGAATACTACAAGACTGAGGGGCTGAGAATTAGAGTGTACAAGTTGGCTGCTGGCTGAGGAGATCAATGACTCTTTCCTTACTATTTGCTAATCCTGACTTGTGGTAACCTATTGACATCCTTAATAAACCCTCTGAATTGTGAGCATTGTCTATGAGTTCAGTGTGGCCATTGCAGTGAATTCTGGAACTCAGAATAGAGCTTGAGTTACATGAGAGGAGTGGTTGGTGTCAGCACAGGTAAAGAAGGATGGCATGTGAAGGTCTGTGACCCCCGCCTAGTGTCAATAAGGAAGCCAAAGAAGGTCAGATATGGCCCATCATTGCCCTTTGTTGCCAGGATATATCACATAAAGACTTTGAGTTTGTTGTGAACTTTGTGGACATCTTGTGGGAAAGTATTCCAGAAACTGGATAAATAAAAAATGTTAGACTATGCTTGGCTTTTGTTAGCTTTTCAAGAATAGGGAAAACATTCAAGAGAACTAGAGCAGAGGGAGGAAGAGTAATTAGATATTAGGTGAAAAAAGTAAAGGGTGGCAGCAAACCCAAGGCCTTGTGAACTCATGTAAATGTACTGGGGAAATATCTGGAGAGGTGTCAGTCAGACAGGATCCCTGAAGGAGGTCAGCATACTGACATAGTTGGATGCATCTTAAGAGGAGTTCTCTGACTACAGTATTGAGATCTGACTGAAGCAGGGAAAAGGTAGGTGTGGGAAGGGTAGACAGTGACCTACAGCAAGATCCAGAAGAAAGATACTGATGATCTGGGACAGGGATGTCAGGTCCAGGGTGGTGTGCAGTCAATGTCTGAATATCTTTGGTGTTAGAGCAAACAGAATTGCAGGCAAACTGGACATGGGATTGAAAGGATTATACAGAAAATTTTAATGTCAGGCACTAGGGGGGCACATGTGTGATAACATAGATGTGTAAAAATAAACTGAAGTCAGTTTGCAAGGAAAATTTAAAGTTCATTTTGGACAGTCTTAGTTATAATGTATATGAGACACCACTGACTACTGGACATAACTTTGCAATTTAGGAGGAAATGTTTGACTGGTAGTATAAATGTGGGAGAACAGTCAGTAGCTGGTGGATGTGAACAGAAGAGCTCTCCAAAGAAAGTTGTAATACATTAAAAAAGGGAAAGAACACAGACAAAGAAGCGAACGAACCAGAGTACTCACATGATTTATGTACTGTTATTTATATTTAAAGAGTCAAATAGACCTGGCTTCAAATATTGACTCAGTCATTTATTATAAATGTGACACTGATAAATATTTTTCAAGGTTTATAAGCTTGTTTCATTTTCTATAAGAAACCAGAGCTGACATCTCCTAGAGTACATGAATGAAACAAACTGAACTGATGGAGGCGATACAAAACCAGGTACACAGAGCCCCTAACCTCATACAGCTCACACTTAAATGAAGAAAGGAAAATTTAAATACGACATAAAATACTTAGATAATGATCCATGATCTTAAAGGAACAGTCTTATTTATAGAGACTGAAGGGATAGGATGGTGTGAAGATAGAGAAGCTTATATCCGACATCTAGAGGAGGCTTCTCTAGAGATGAAAGCTTTTGTGTGTAGGAGGTTTCTTTCTTACGAGTTGGATGAGTTCCATTTCAGATGACCAGCTCCGCATGCCACAGTTCAAGCCACTGCCTCCCTCCCCAGAATCTACTTCTCTCTCTCCCCTGATTGCGCTGCTCCCACTTATGAACCTTCAGGCTCCCTTTCACCCACATGAGCACCTGTCACCTCTTGAGTCCATCGCTTTAATTTCTTCCCTAACATATAAGCTTACTGTGGTGTAGTGATTATGAGTCTGGCTGCTAACTGCAAGCTTAGCAGTTCAAAACCACCAGTGGCTCCACGTGAGAAAGATGAGGCTTTCTACTTGGGTAGAGTTCCAGTCTCAGAGACTCCCAGGGCCAGTTCTGCCCTGTCCTATACGGCTGCTATGAGTTGCTGTCATTCAATGGCAATAAGTTTGGTGGGGGTTTGGTTTGTTTTGGTTTTTGGTACAGTCCATGGAGCGAATATTGTTCATGATGCCACTAGCGTGTGCCAAGGGTCTAAACTGGAAGGGAACTTGAAGTGCTTTCAGAATGAATGAAGTGAGAAGTTCCCGGAGTGTGTGAGTAAGGGAGAGGAAGGTAGATTTACAAAAGTAGAAAGCAACTTTCATAGGACCCAGTAGAATTGGATAAGGTGTATTCATTTCGTATTGTAATAAGTCAACATAAATTAGTGGCTTCAGACCTATTTATTATCTCACCGTTCTGAAAGTCTGATGTTCAAACATGCATGGTAAAAGGCTTAAGAGTTGAAGGCAGGGGTGAATTCTTTCTAGAAGTCTTAGGGAGGGATCCACCCCTATCTCCTCCTATCTCTAGGGGTTGCTATTGTTTCTTGGCTCCTGACTGCATCACTCAACCTGCAGCTTTGCCATCTCTTCTGAGTCTGACTGTGTTGCCTCCCTTGTATACAAACCATGGTGGTCACACTGACATCACCCTACCCTAATGATTTTCCTCTCAAAGTCCTTAATTCACTCTTTTCCTCTAAAAATCTTTAATTTACTCACATTTATAAATTAATTTTATTTCCATGCAGGTGGTAACTAACATATTTACAAGTTCTTGAGACTAGGATGTGGGTATCTTTGGGGGTCCCTAGTGATTCTACAACAAAAGAGAGTAATGAGATGATGCACTATAGTGTAAGAGGAGACTTCAAAACGTTCTTCTAAAAAATCCATTTCCTATTATTTCCATTTTTTCATGAACTTTTGAAGCACCCGGGTATGTAAAGTTTATAGCATTTCTATACGTAGTGTGAGCTTACTAATAATGGGGTATCTACATGTGTGCATATACATACATACATAAAGTGTAAGTATACACACTGTTGCATATAATTTCTTATTTGTGATAGTACCTAAGAGAAAAACAGAACAAAACATCTCTTCATGTCTTTCTTAAGACAAACTTCCTGGTACTTGTCCATACTTCAAATCATCAAGTATTACAAAGTAATTATTTGAAATTAAAGGAATTGCTTTGATTTATATAATTAACTTTAGAATCTTATAACTCACCATCATGGTAGGATTCAGTATGATAAACATCATAATTTTTCAATAAAAAGTATATTTCTAATTAAAATGAACTTAAATTACTTGTCAAACTGTCTTGTGAAAGATCGGTCTGAATTCCATCTATGGGGAATTATATCTCAGAGGAAATGCTCCTCTGTATTTGGTAAGGCTAGCTTAAAATGTTGCTCTTTTCTCTTATGTTATGGAATATGTTAACCTATCTTAAAACTGAAGATTCCTATTCTTAAATATATTATTTATGAAATATTATAAAATGTAAGGGTCCCTGATCTCACTGTCAGACAAGCATCGGATGGCTAACTGCAATGTCAGCGGTTCAAACTCACCAGTCTATCCTTCGGAGGAAGTTGAGGCTATGTGCTCCTGTAAAAATTTACAGTCCCAGAAATTTCTAAGAGTTAGAATCTACTCATAATGGCATTCATTTGGTTTGGTGAGGTTATGAAATATAAATAAGATGAATAGTAATAAAGATGATTGATAGCAATTTCTGTTATTTGTGAAATGGGAATAATAAATTCTTTTAGCAGTGTTTTGGAAATTTGGGTATTCCCAATTTGTCTAAAGGAAATTTTTTATATAAAAATTAACTACTACAAAAATGAAAGGATGGGTAACTACTTGTTTTAATTAGGTAACTATGTGAATGAGAATTACAGAAAATTTTGATGGCTAAGCTGTGGAAATGAAAAACTTTCTGAGTTCTTTCCTTCAGTTTTGGCTACATTTCTTTTTCCATTTCTGTTGTTTCAATGTATGTGTTCTGTACTTTCTTTAAACCATAAGTTGTCAAAGTATTTCCTGTGATGGAGTAGAAAATAAATTATTTCAGGCTTATCTGGGTTTCTGTGTCAACAATTAAACTCATTTTGTAGAAGGAAACATTCATAGACTGTATGCAAACAAATGGATGTGTCTATGTTCTATTAAAATATTTTTTTACAAAATGGGGAAGAAAGTTTGAATTTGGTCAATGAGCCATACGTTGCTGGCGTCTTATAGATGACCATTCCTGATTTCAATACTGTCCCTTTTTAAAGGGGCAATTCGTAATCATTGACTTCAAGTTTATTCTGACTCACAGTGAGCCTATGTGTGATGTCCAAGGCAGAAACAGGAACAGATGGCCTCACCTTCCTCCGAAGGAGTGTCTGGTGGAATCGAACTTCTGATTCTGTGGTTAGCATAGAAATTCTGGGTTACACATAAAAATTTTTGTCTAAAGCAAAACTTGCCAGAATACTTAATGAGCTTATGAATACACTATGCATTTCTAAAAGAGGATGTAGTATGGAGACAGCCCAAATTTATTTGGATAAAAAATCTTTTGTTAAGAGCATCTGCGGACATTATTATACTACAGAATACATGTCATTTTTATACATATCAAGGAAAGTTTCATTTGATATTATTTCTATAAAAAAACTCTCAGGTATAGGCCATAAAATGGCTAAGGTAATAGTAGGCATTGTTTGAGAAGAGTGTTTCTGGGTGATATTCTTACTTAGGAAGACTGACAAACATAATAACAAATAATTTAAACTATAAGAAAGTTAAACTAAATGGGAAAATATTAGGTAAGTGTAAATGTAGACTGAGACATTATGAATCCCTACACATGGAGAAATAAATGTTTAGACACATTAAGAATCCAGTTGGGATAGAATGTACTTTTGTGGAATAGAGTAGTAGGACATGGGAAATATAGACTAAGACAGGTTGCAAGAAGATGAATGCACTACTTGGATGATTGTGCGTTACTTTGAATGAAAATAAAAACTAGCAAAATGTTTTTCAACAAGCATCTTCAGTCCTTTGTTCTTAAAAAATGTATTGGGTATCAATTTAGAAAATGTGCTAGAATGTGTCAAGAAGGGAGATCTAGAGCCCAGTTAAAAGAGGCTTTTAATAATCTATCTAAGGGCATTGAGGGATTCAATTGCCAAGGCAGAAATAGTTCAGTTAAAAGGAAGAGTTAGATTTAAATGGTATGAAATATATGGAATTTGCTGGATTTGACAAGACGAGTCAATTTCATTGCATGGGCCATTGAATGATCAAGACGTCATTGGCTAAAATTTGTAAAACAAGTAACACAAACAATATAGAATGTATAAGCTTTGAAGGTAACACATTACAAATCCTAGAAAACTTGGAATGTATTTGAAATGAAAATATTAGTTATTTTCCCTTTTTTCTTTACTAAGTTTATGAAAAATGTCTACTGATTTTCTATGCATACTGATTCATGGCCTCAGCTGGGTATTCTAAAGTGTTAATGAGACAAATGGACAAAATAAACAAATAGCAAAACCTTTGTACATTTCATTACTGATACTTTGATGATTTATCATGAGCAATTATTATTATTAAACCTAAGAATTTCAGTTCAAAAGAAGGTCCAGTGGTCTTTCATTGAGTTCTCATCCATCTCCAAGCCCTGTCCAAGGTGTTAGATGCACCTAGTATTTATCATGTTAGGACCAATACTGAATATCCTTTATTAGTTGTCAAGTTCTCATGCTTGAAAGAGATTTCAGAAATTGTAAATGAGTTATGAATATTATTTTTTGAAAATAGATTATTCTTTTAATAGTATGTGTGTAGTTGTAGCTACTTTATATCAGTAATTCATAACATAATATAATAAGAATAATCATAGATGTATATTATAATACATGCACTCTCTGTATTCCACATCTCAGAGTATGATTTTCAGTCTCTCACAGATCCAATATGTATTTTAATAAGTGGCATGAAGATTTATGTTGTACAGGTACACTTTCCCAGTATGACACTAAGAATAGCAGCCTTAAGGAAAAAAGACCATGTGAGAGTACTTTGAACGATTTCTGTTATAGTGTTTGTTTTTTACATTTTCAATTTTAAAATACTTCCATTAACTATTGCTATGTTTTCAACCTTGAAACTTTTTTCATTTTCTATGATATGTTTTCTATGTCCTTGACTGGGACCTTCATGTCCATCCTGAGGGGGGATAGCTGGGGCCTAACACCGATTAGTGAAACACTGCATTGTTACTGGACATATTTTCAAGGTAGCAAACATTTTCAAAGGGTCAGTTCTTATAAGAATATTTGGAGGTTGTGTAAAATTTTTCCTGAAGAACTGGAATAACCTCAACCCTTATTTTACTTTGATTACTCAAAATTCATGACGTCAATTCCCACTCAGTGACACTCCAGGAGAGACTCTAACTGCTCCAGAGGGCTGTGATATTGCAAATATTACTGGACGCAGACAAATTCCTCTTCTTTGCACACAGCATGATGGCGGCTCTGAACCATGGACCTTGTGAGCAGTTCAATCTTAAGTTTTGGGGGAAGAATTTGTTGAGATTTTGTTTACTTATTTATTGCCTGATACATATAGTTAAGAAAAAATAAAGGCACTCATCTCAATTCTATCACAGATGCATTTAGGAGGTAAACAATAGGAATGTTTACACACTGATAATCTTCCAAATGAGTAGAGCTCTATTATGAAAGGAGAAATTTGCATAATCATTGATATTAAATCTCCTTAACTCTTTAATTGGTTCTCTTCAAAAGCTTTCTCTGTAGTTTCATCACCTTTCCCAGTATATATCTCTCTTAAGAAATGTATGTTACTAGACTGTAAATAAAAGACATAATTGTTTAAGACCTCATACTCAAGCCATCCCTTGCTACATCACTTTCAGCACACTCCGATCAGGTGCTGGTTGATTTTGACTCATCAGACCAAACAGTTACAAAGACACAGCTGATTACTAGCACCTACCTCTGTCATTAGCAACAATGGCTGGAATAATGAAATATCTGGCCTATCCCTTTACTGATTAAACAGGTCATCAATGTGGGGTTTTTTTAATTATTAAAAGTTCATTTCCATGGGGACTCTTGCAAATCTTATATCAATCCATACATCAATTGTATCTAGCATATTTGTACATATGTTGGCATCGCTTTTTTCTAGACTTTTACTTTCTCTTGAGCCCTTGATATCAGCTCCTCTAAGTTCCCTCCCTCCCCCTTTACCCTCATGATCCCTTGATAAATTATAAATTATTATTATTTTCATATCTTACACCAACAGCTGTCTCCATTCCCCCATAGTTTCAGTTGTTCATCCACCTGGAAGGGTGTGTGTGTGTGTGTGTGTGTGTGTGTGTGTGTGTGTGTGTGGTTATGTGTCAATCATTGCAATCGGTTCCCCTTTCCTCCCTCGTCTCCGACTCCCCACATTCCCCCTCATTCTGGAATTGGTATCCCTATTCCTGTTCCTGGATTCTGTGTGTCATGACCTCTTATTTGTTATCTGTACCTGTGTACATGCTCTGGTCTTGTGCGAAGTGAGAGGCAGCACTGGGGTCATGATAGCTGGTGTGTGTGTGTGTGTGTGTGTGTGTGTGTGTGTGTGTGTGGAAGCCTCAAGTAATCAGAGGAATGTTATGTGTTTCATTGGTGCTTTACTGCGCCCTGGTTGACTCATCCCTTCCCTGTGACCCCTATGTAGGGGGAATGTCCCATTGTCTACATATGGGCTTTGGGTTTCTGCTCTGACACTGCTCATTCTCAACAATATGTTTTTTGTTTGTTATGGGTCTTCTGATGCCTGTTACCTGGTCCTGACAACACCTTATGATTGCAGAGGTTGGTGTGTTTCTTCCATGTGGGCTTGTTGCTTCTCTGCTAGATGGCTATTTGTTTAACTTAAACTTGCAGCTGTTTTCAACCTGTGGGTCATTTCCCCCTTTGGGAGTTGAACCACCCTTGCACAGGGGTCACCCAATTCATAACAGTAGCAAAGTTACAGTGATGAAGTAGCAATGTAAATAATTTTATGCTGGGGAGTCACCACAATATGAGGAACTGTATTAAAGGGTCGGGTCATTAGGAAGGTTAAGAACCGCTGACTTTAAGCCTCTAAGACCCAACATGATATATCTTTTAATAGCTGGACACCATCTGCTTTCTTCACTACATTTGCTTATGTACCCATTGTGTCATCAGCAATTGTGCCCAGAGGGTGAGCATCACAGAATGCCAGTTTGTTAGAACAAAGTATTCTTGCATTGAGGGAGATTATGAGCAGAGGCCCCAAATCCATCTACTACCTCTGTGTATTACCATATAAATATACGTACATAGACTAATATCTCTATTTTTATGAATTAACGTATTTACATGTGTACACACCTATGCTTGTACCTCTATTCATATCTTTGCTTCCTAGATTGTTCCTCTGTCTCCTTTTACCTTCCTCCTGCCCCAACATCACGCTCTCCCTACTTCTACCTCTTAGTCATTCCTTTCAGCTAGATTGCTATTGCTAGAATACCCCCAGGATCTCTATGTCCTCCTTGTTGCTGACTTTAATTCCCTAGTTGTTCCCCTGTCTATGGAATTGTCTGCTCACTAATCCCTTCCCCTGCCTCCTTCTCCCATCAAGTCCCTCGGGGACATTGGTCTGTTGCTTTCTCCTCGAGCTTGCTTCCCATGCCTATCTCATATAAGTAGGCAAACCAACAGTAATATAGAACAAACTAAAAGAAAACAAATGATTGAGAAAAGAGAAAAAATAGAAAGAGAGAGAGAGAACATAACCAATTCCAGGTCTGTCTGCTGACCTTTATGACTATCTCCCCACTGGTCCTGGGGGATTATGGGAGCTGCCCCTCCTAGCCTGCAGTCTATTTGTAGGACTCTTTAGGGGCTTTGTGACTTTGTTTTACTCCACTTGCTGACCTGTTATGTTCCCTGCTTGGTTCACCCAGCTATGGGGGGTGAGGGTTTAGACTGTACTAACTCCCTGCTGTGTATCCCCAATATTTTCTTCTGTTGTTTGCTTCCAGAAATTCCCTCGCTAATTTAGCTGTTAGTTTCTTCATTGCAACTTGTTCTGGTAGACCAATTTTTGGAATATTATTCCTTTTCATAGCATCTGTCATTAATCTCTGGTTTTCTTCTGTCTCTTTGATTATCTTGTTTTACTCTCTTTCCCATTTGTAGTCTGCCCGACTGTCCTTGATATCGCTAGTATGACTTTCTGCCTCCACTAGTGTGTTCATGAGATCCATTATCTTGTGTTTAGCATCTGTTACCTCATCCATTAGCTCCTGTATTTTCCTTCAGTGCGTGGACTTCATCCCCTCTATCATGGGCTTCATTTCCTCTATCATTATGTCCTTATTCTGTTTTGCTTCCCTCATCTCCTGTATTACTACAAGCAGCCTTCTGAAGATTTCTTTTTGTGGTAGATCCATGTCTGACTTTTTTCACGAATGTCATTAGCTCCACTGTTGTGTTTTATCATTCTTGTTTTTAGTTGAGGGTGTTTTGGTATGTTGCTGTTTAAGTGTCATTTTGGAAGAACTGGGCGCCATATTTCTGAGAGACCAAGGGGTCCTGCGCTCTTCCTCTTTGTGACTGGATAGAGTGTTTTCGAGGGCTGTCTCTGGCCTACTATGGTGGTGGGGTGTCGGTCTGCTATGTTAGTAGGGTGCCATAGTGACTCAATGGCTGAGAGTATTGGTGTCCTCAGAGATTGGGTTGGGGCTGATGCCTGTTTGTATTTCCCTGGGCAGAGTTGGGATCAGCCAGCAGCTTGGCCACAGGTCTGGTCTGGGCTGTCAGGCCAGGATTTGCAGCTTTTTATAGAAAAAGGGGGCACCAAACAGAAGACAATGGTGGGAGAGGCCTCGCTCCCACAGAAGGAGTTGCCAAGTGAAGGTGGGGACAGCCCCACTGCCGCTGGTGCAAGTGATCAGGGAAAGCCTCCACTGGGCACTGGTGATGGCAGCTGCTGTTGCTGCAGCCGGGACACCCCACCCCCTCGCAGGTGTGGGACAGGCCACTATTGCTGCAGGTGGTGGGAGGAGAGGAGCTTCCACTCCTCAGGAGTCGGGGTGTGGTGTCAGGCCATGGTGGGGAGAGTTGCCACAGCTGAAAATGGTTAAACTTAGTGTAGGCTGCCTGCAGACAGGGTTTACCCAGTTTCTGGGGCCACAAGTGGGTGTTGGGAGGGACCTGAGCTTGGTGGATAATTTACATGACAAGTAAAATGAAAACATTAACATGGGTGCACAAGTTTCTAGTTTATAAGAATCTAAGAGTAATAAGTTGAAGGTAAAAAAATCTTAGGGTTTATGATGTTAATTACGAAATAACTAATTACTGATAAATATTTTTCTGAAATGAATTAAGGGATTTCTGGAACCTTATAAAAGCTCATGTAGATTTTTAATATAATATTGAAAGCAGTTTTTAATCACAATCTTTTAATTTCTTTTACTTGTACATTGGATTTTCTAGTGGATTCAACAAAGAGATTGTAAATGTGATGAAATTCAGTAAGTAATAGCATATGATTCATCCAGGAAATAAATAATACATAGGTATCCAAAGTTTACTTCCAATGTGATGGAATCTGACCTTTCTACTACCAGTTCAGGGGATGAGCCAGAGAGCCTGGTTGAGAATATTATGTTACGATATCAATATTCATCACAATTGGGAAATAATTGGCCCTTGGAAAAGAGAAACTATTTTGTCACCACTCTATAAACATATGTTTCTGAACCTGAAACCTGCAGGCAGCTCTGGCCATCCTGTCTACCAGATGATTAAATGAAATTGGTAGAGTAGCAGATATAAAGGATGAGGAATATAAAAGGTAAACAGAAGAACATAGTTGAATGAATAGATTGAAAAGATGCAAAATTTCTGACATGCAGAAACACCGACAGGGAGGGAAAACAATTTAGAAAACAGTCATGAAAGAAATGCCCAATGAATGTTTTCTTCTTATTCTAAAATTGGGGGAAAGATACAATTCCACACTTATAGTTACAAGATGTATATATTATGGATAAATGAAAAATCACAGGTAAATTATCCATTCCAGGGCATTAAAGTGCATTAAAAGTGTTTTGAGATATATTCCAAACTTCTCAATAACTCTTCTGGGATTTCTGACAAGAGAGGATATTGAATTAGAACTATGAATCATTATGTCCCAAATATCTCCCTAATATAAGTACCTAAATAAATCGTGTCTTCCATAATGAGATTCCAAAGAAGAGTGCTAAAGTCAGCGTCCATTTCATTGTGGGTTAATATCTACACCGGAGCATACAAGGACTCAGTGACCCAGTAAATTTGAGAAGTTCTAATAGAAACTAGTTGTTGTCTTGAATGCTTTACAGCACTCTTAGTATGCAAAAATGTATTTTAAATTTTGTGGGAGTTATCTTGTGCAAATATTCCTTTTCATACTTACTTGATCACAAAAAGTTTCTTTTCTCAGATGTCCATCAGTATTTTTCCCTTTGGATCAGAATACGTCTACAGAATCTATCATCAACATGTTCAGTTATGGTAGCCAGGAAACACCCAGCTCTTCTGGCTTCGTGGCAAAGGATAAAAGTATTCATGTTGGAAATTAAGCCACACATTGCATATCTCCCACTTCTCCTGCCACTGCTTCCTAAAACTCGATGAAAACTTACTTTAAAGAGAAGAAGAATTCCACGGCTTTTGTTATAGGAACATTATTATAATGGACAACTCCCAAAGATTTAAGTAGATTTCCATGAAGTATGTTGTTGTTAGGGGCTGTCCAGTAAGGTCTGACTCAAGGCAACTCTGTACAACAGAATGAAACACTACGCCGTCCTGTGCCATCTTCCCCGTCCTTCTGTTTGGGCTCATACATGCAGCCAGTGTCCATCTATCTTGCCAAAGGTAATTCCTTTTGTTGTTGTCCCACTAGTCTACCAAGAAAGGTTTTAAAGCATGCAATATGCCTGCATTGTTGCCATGTAAGTGCCTGTGATCCATTACAGGTCCAACATGAGCGCCATGACGTGATCTGGCATCCCCACTCTTCTCAAGGCTATTCACGATTTGCTTTGGTTCACACAGTCTCATTCCTTAGCAGAGTGACTAAAACACAAGTAGACCGAATTCTGGTATTCTCTGATTTAGTTAAGATCCATGGGACATCAACAATGATATACCTTATTCCACGTCCTCTTCTGGACCTTCCCTGAACTTCTGGCAGCTCCTCTCAATGTAGTGCTGCAACAATTGTTGGATAAGATTCAGCTAAAGTGTATCACACTTTAATGGATATTTCTTACTTGATAAAATTCCATGTGTTCATGAATTTCTCGTGTAGTTCACAATATTTTGTAATTCTTATTAGTAGTACCACTTAATGGAAATTAAAAACATTTGAAAAAAGTACTTGCAAACTTCTTGGAAACTCTAGTAATTGCACATTTATATAATCACATGCTGACATGCTAAGATTTTACTGACAAACAATGTTTAACAGAATATCAAAACCACTGCCATCAAGTCTAGTCAAAGTTGTAGCAATCTTATAGGTCACAGTGTGACTGCCCCATTATTTTTCCAAGGCTGTAGTCTTTTGGGGAGTAGGATGGGGAGAAACTATAGGGTCACATCTCCAAACTTTTGATTTGCAGCCAAGTGCTTAACCACTGCCTGCAGGGATCCTTGTTTATCAGAGTACAACACCTTAAACATTTTAAATTTATAATGGTTTGCTGCTTTTCCCAACATAATGAAGTATAACTTCTACTCTTGTGGTAATAGAGAAATCAATTACTTTATATCATTCTTCCATTCCCTGGTTGAAAAGTAGGAGCAGAGTGTGCAATAAAGCTTTCTTTCTTTGGAAAAACATTTCATAAAAATGGTTTCATAGATAGGTGTACCATACATACTGTATGTCAATCTATGGAATTAATTATATTAATTTTTAAATAGATCTGAAGATCCTTATTTTACCATGAAAAAACTATCTTTCAAAAAAAAGACTATCTTTAACCTTTTAAATTACAACCAATCTTTAAGCTGACAAAATATTTTTGAAATACATCCTTACAATGTATTTGGGACAATCATGATGATAAATGACATCCAAACACCTTGTTCCTACACTATAGACTCTATCTAAGCATTTCAATTAGTATTATTCATTACCCTGCAAAAATTTATTCCAATGCTAATCAAGACAACCAACTCTCCTTGACTAAAGACATATGCTACTATATTATTGTTTCAGAAAGAAGGATTTTATAGCATTAATTTTCCAAAGTTTATTTCAATAAAATCTGATTTAGGAATAGTCTGCATGATGCTCAATTAAAGATAACTTATCCTTATTTTTGTTCATATATTTTAGCACATATTATGTAAAATAATAGTATTCAACTAGAAGGCTTAGTGGGTGGTAGCTGGATGGCACAATTGTTTAAGTGCTCACGTTCCCCAGAGTTTCCCTGACAAATGCTGGGTGATTTGCCTCTAAGAGGTTATAGCCTTAAGAATCCTATGAAGCAGTTTTGCTTTGAACTTGCAAGGTTCCCATGAATCAAAAACAGCCCACTGACAATTAATAACAGATATAGAAGTATCTGTTTTAAGTACATCCAAAAAATGCTGGAAACAAGTGACTAAATAATAATTTAGGAATATAAAATTAATCTTGATTTTAAAATATTAGCTCATATTTCAGGTAGACTTTATCAAGAGTCTCCTCTTTTATCCAGGACATTCAAATATTAAGTGATTTGAATAACATCACAGATAAGAAACAAGCTGAAAATTATACTTAGGCTACCTGATTTTAAAATTCAGGCCTTTAACAATTCTTTAAACTCTCCACTGTGATAATGCTTGGTGGATTGCTGAGACTATGCTCAGACCTCCCCTTACCATCATCAGAGTTTATTTTGCACTCAAATGACTGGTACAAGAGAAAACTCTGCTCCATGAAGCAATTCGGGAAGCCAGGATCCCTGGATATTATGTCTCCATTGGATTCAAAACTGTATCATGGAAGTAAGACAATTGAGAAGCTCTAGGGGAGATTTTTATTGTGAGGCCCAGAAATTGCATAAGTAATTTTCTGATCACTTGTCGTTTTATAGAGCATTACTGTGGCGAGGTGCCATTGAGCAGGCTCCTCCTTGTAGCAATCTCCTGGTGAACAGAATGAAGCACTGCCGGGTCCTGGGCCATCCCCATGCAACCACTATGTCAATCCATCTCCGTGAAAGTCTTCCGCTTTTTACTGACCCTCTTCTTTACTGAGCATAATAATGTCCTTTGTCAGGTAAGGATTGCTTCTGAGACCATGTCCACAGTCTTGTAAATGGAGTCTCACCACCTTCGCTGCCCAGTAGAATTCGGATTGCACCTCTTCCAAGACAGATCTATCTGTGCTTCTGACAGCCTATGACACTTTCAACATTATTTACCCAAACCGCAAGTCAAATGCATCCATTTTGTAGTCTTCCTTATTAATTGGCTGTCTTTCACGTGCACATGAGGTAAGTGCAAACACCATGACATATTTGTTCCTCACAAGTTAAAGGTGACTTGTACATCAAATTTGCTCCATACAATTCACAATACATTAATTTCTTGACTGCTGGTTTTATAAGGGTCATCTCAAATTATGTTAACTCTATTTTATTATTTTTAATAATTTTAAATTTTTTTCAATAATGTAAAATTGGATGTTTTTGTCTGAATATAAAGGTTAAGCATTGAAAAATGTGATAATTTCATCAAGAATTTCCACCTCCATGAAGAACTTTTTAAAAGAGAGGAAATATTGCACTATTAGAAGCTGACATCGAATGTATATCCAAAACAAATAACTAATAATTTAACAAAAAGTAAATTATTCATGTTGTCATTATTATTTGTTCTTGAGTCTATTCTAACACATAGCGAGCCTATAAATAGATTAGGATGGTCCCTGAGGACTTTGAAGCCTGGACACCTTTGCAAGAACAAGGCCAGTGTTATTGTTAGGGTTGTTCAGTCAAGGGACAAAACTTACAGTTGCTGAGTTTATGCTGATTCATGGCAATTTTATATAAGGTGTTCTGGGCTGTACATTTTTATGGGAGCAAATAAGTTCATCTTTCTTCAGTGGATTGACTATAATTTTTGAATAGCTGACTTTGAGGATCACAGTCCAATGGTATTCAACAGTGCTACCAAAACTCCTTGTTAGATAGAATAAACCAGTCAGTTAATATTCCAGTGTCAAATGATCATTCCCCCATTGAAAGACTAGTTGCTCCAATCTGCAGTAGTTTGACCATGTGGAGACTGCTTAATTCTAAATGTATTATATAGAGTTTACTTGGCTTCTTTAAACTCAATGTGAAAAAAATTGCCTAATCACAAAAATGCTGGGCTTTCCTTTGTTGTTGTTTTTCATTATCATCAAGTTGATTCTGACATTGTTTTTTGTTTATTGGATTTATGATGTTCATTTTCAATCGGATTCTTTTAATATGCTTACTTTTTAAACTCTAGTGCAAATATTTAATCCTAACAAGGAATAAGCTGTCCACTTCAGAGGATATGACAAGTGGAAACCTTACTGATGGCCTCAAAACAATGTCAGATAAAGAAGACCTAATAATAAAACAGAACATTGTTCACGGCCACACCAGATGATGAACCCTTCAAGCCAGAAGGCACTCACAATAAGCCTGGGGAAGAGCTGTCATCTCAGACAGCGTCCACAGTCATGTGTCTTGAATGGAAAGAAGCCTGCTACAGTAAAGCCTTTGGGACCTTCATTTGCTGATGGGGCTCAGCTCACGTGAGAAGAAACAAATGCAAAGATCTATTCATAATTGGAACTTGGAATGTACGAAGTATGAATCCTGGAAAATTGGAAGTCACCAAAAATGAAATGGAACACATAAAGATCAATACCCTAGGCATTAGTGAGCTGCAATGGAATGGAATTTGTTACTTCCAATCAGAAAAATCTGTGGTGGGAATAACAGACTAAAAAGAAATGGCTTTGCATTCAGCATCACAAAGGGCATTTCAAGATATATGTTGTAGTACAATTCTGTCTGTGACGGGATTATATTACCCTTATTCAAGGAAATTCAACCAATACAACTATTATTCAAATTTATGCATGAAAGTACTAAAGCTAATGATGATAAAATTGAAAAAGTCCACCGATGTCTTTAAACTGATGAATCAAACATGAAATCAAGATGCAATAATAATTATTAGAAATGTCAATGCAAAATCTGAAACAAAAGGTGAAGAATCATTGGAAATATGGACTTAGTGATAGAAAGGAAGTCGGAGAGAACATGATAGAATTTTGCATGACCAGCATATAGTTCATAGCAAATACCTCTTTTCAACAACACAAAAGGTTTATACACATAGACTTTTCTAGAATGAATATGTAGACATCAACTTGACTACATCTCTGGGAAAATAGAGAAGCTCAATTAATCAGTTAAAACCAGGCCTAGATCTGACTGTGGAACAGATCATCAATTGCTCCGATGTAAGCTTAGGGTAAAGCTGAAAATGTTTACAATAAGTCCACCGGAAGCAAATACAACCTTCAGTCTTTCCCAACTGAATTTCAAGAACATTTCAAGAAAAGATTTGCTCCACTGAAGACTAATGGCAGACCTGATAAACTGTGAGAGGAGACATCAAGAATAACATTCAGGATGAACGCAAATGGTCATTGAAAAGACACGATCAAAGTGGATGTCAAAAGCATCTGAAACTTGCTATTAATAGTAGAGTAGCTAAAGAAAATGGAAGAGAGGATGACATCAAGGAGCAGAATAGAAAACTTCAAAGGGCAGCTTCCGAAGACAAAGCCAAATTTTATAACAAAATGAGCAAGGACATGGAGTTAGAAAACCAAGAGGAAGATCATGCTCATACTATCTTAAATTGAAAGATATGAAGGAAAAAAAACCCTTGAGTTGTAATATTGAACAATTCTATGGGCAAAATATTGAGCGTTGCAGGAAGCATTCAAAGAAGATGGAAAGAATACATAAAATTACTGCACAAAAATGAGCTAGTGAACATTTCACCATTTCAGGAGGCAGACTATGAGCAAGGACCAATAGTACTGAAGGAATACACTCAAGCTGCACTAAAAACATTATCCAAATCAAGGCTCCAGGAAGTGATGGAATAAACATTGAAATGTTTCCACAAGCTGATGAAGCACCGAGAGCACTCCTTGTATTTGCAAGAACTTTGGAAGACAACTATTTGACAAACAAAATTCACAATTCCATTCATTCCAAACAAAGGTGACCCAACTGAGTGCTCAAATAGTAGAACAACCTTGATATCACATTCAAGTAAATTTTTGTTGAATATGATTCAACAACAGTTGCAGCATGCATTAACTGAAGGACACCAGAGGTTCAGGCTGGATGCAGAAGAGAACATAGAACTTTGTGATACCATTACTGAACACAGCTGGATCTTGGCTCAAAAGAGACTGTCAGAAAGATGTTTACTTGTGTTTTAATAACTATGCCAAGGCATTTGACTGTGTGGATCTTAACCAACTATGATAGACTTGAGAAGAATGGGAATTCCAGAACACTTCGTAGTGCTCATGTGGAAATTGTACATGAATCAAGAGGCAGTTGCATGAACAGAACAAGGAAATACTTCACAGTTTAAAACAAGGGAAAGTGTTCATCATGGTAGTATCCTGTCACCACACTTAGTCAATATGTATGCTGAGCAAATCACCCGCAAAACTGGATTATATGAAGAAAACCACATCAGGATTGGGAGAAAGATTATTAAGAATTTGTGATAGGCAGATGACAAGACCTTGCTTGCTGAAAGTGAGGAGGACTTGAAGCACTTGTGGAGGAAGATCAAGGAATGGAGCTGTCAGTATGGATTACACCTCAATATAAAGAAGATCCAAATCCTGAACAGGTTGCCACTAGGTAATATCAGGATAAACGGAGAAAAAAGTGACATTGTCAAGTTTTTCATCTAGCAGGGATCCACAATTAATGTTCTTGGAAGCAGAACTCAAGCGTTCAAGCGCTACCTTCCTTTGAACAAATGATGCTACACAAGACGTCTTTAAAGTGTTGAAAAGCAAGGAGGGTACTTTGAAGACTGAGGTACTCATGATGGAAGCATGGTATTTTCCGTGGCCTCCCATGCATGTGAAAGTTGGACATTGAATAAGGAAGACCAAAGAACAATAGATGCATTTGAATCGTGGTGCTAGCAAAGAATGTTGAAAGTACCATGGACCGCCAAAAAAAAAAACAAAACTGTGCTGTAAGAAGTACAGCCCAATTCTCCTCAGAAGCAAGGATGGCAACATTTTGTCTTAGCTACTTTGGACATGCTATCAGGTACATCAGACCCTGAAAATGACGTCATGCTTGCTACAATAGAGGGGCAGCAAAAGCCTTGACAAGATGGATTGACGCAGTAGCTACAGCCAGAAACTCCAATGTAAAAACAATTGTGAAGATGTCACAGGACCGTGCACTGCTCGACTCAGTTGTGCATACGGTCACTGTGAGTCAGAGCCAACTGGATGGGGTCCAATAACAGCAGCAACGACTACATTTGGGGCTGTTTTCCTAGACATTTTCTTATAGAGAAGGAAGTATTGAGAAGTAGGAAAGCAGAAAAGTATTATTCTCCAGTTATTTTATTTCAGCTTCCTTATCTACAAATATGGAAAACTTTGGTAAATAATCTTAAAACCTTATTTATATCAACCTAGACTTGGAATTATATGAATTAGTTAGTTTATTGTGCCAACCTGGCTGATAAACACAGGTGGGGTTCATTGAAAGATTGACGGATAAATGGCTCCGTGAGCCTCACCTTTCTAGTTCTCTTGCTTTGTGATGGTTGCACTGGGGTGCAGCTGCCTTAGCAGTTTCCTGCTTCAGCTTTCAAGGCTGACTTCCTGCAAGACATCCCCAAGGAGAAGCCACATGGACCTACCCCAATGCAGCCCTGGGTGCTGGAGCAGCCTGTGGAGACCCCTTCCAATGCTGAGATGCTTACACATTCACTGACTCAGCTTTCCTCCTGCAGTCAGCATCACTGTGTCTGTTTTGTGAGATGGAGGAGGACTTTGTGGATTGGTGTTGAACAAATGGGTTAATGGGTTAATGTTGGACTTGGGCAGCATTGGGCTTGGGCAGCACTGGGTTGGGATGTTTTCTTGGTGCACACTTAACCTTTATATAAAACTTTCTCCTATGCATGAGTTTCTGTGGATTTATTTCTCTAAAGTACCCAGATTAAAATACTATACTAATTTCAGTTAAAAAGAAAATCTAACTTTTAGTTAATGTAGTTCTTAAAATATCCTAAAATTTCATCTTAAATTGACTTTTAGATATTTGACATACACATATGTGATTTTATGTATTTTATTTTCATGAAGATTTTAATTTTTTAGGCAACTAATTGATGAACACGAACATTAGTTGGAAAATAGCAGGACACTACACAGCGCTAGCTGTCATCTAGATCCAGCAATCATGACAATATATGCTTTAAAAATAATACAGTTGGTGCCTCCATTGGGAAAAAAAAGCATACTTTAAAAAAAAAAAACTTTAGCCTCTTTCTCCTACAAAAAAACAAAACAAAACCCGAATGTTACGTATGTATTTGAAAGTTGAGAAAATACATTGATTAATAGGTCTGAGGTTAATAGCATGGGACATACTTGAATTAAAAAAAACATTGAATGTTGGTGCTGTTTTTTGATATTCAAATTCAGAAGTGAAGTATATCTACAGGGTTAAGGAAATCCTATGTTATGTTATTATATTTATGACAGAGTCTTGTTTCTAGAAAATTAGTTTTCTGGCAAACTATTAACTTACCTGAACTTGTTTAAGAAACAGAAGAAACATTAAAACAAAGCAAAAAGCCTCCTGTTTTAACAGGACAGAATTGTTAGGTTTTACTAAAGCTTTTTCATTTACGTTCTTTGCTTGGCCAAATAAAATTAATTTACTGGCATAAATAAAAATGGAACAGAAAAGGACTATAAAACAGCAAAACACTGAAGAGAACCTAACTTATGTAATTATAATACATCTATGTTGAATTATCTCTTATCAGGATGATAGCTGAACTTTACTGCTAAGGACATGATATATATTATGTCATCTAATTTTGACATGCATATAAAATAGATAATATAGTTATTACCATCCTTACTAAACAGGAAGACTGAGAGTCAGAAAGTTTAACTCAAGTGAAGTAACTGCTGGCAGGGAGCATTTGGAAATCAGGTGCTACTAACCGAGAATCCTCCCTTGACCACCACAACATCTTGAGATACATCTAATACATATTTTGCTAAGTAAAAAAACAAAAATACTGACATCCATGTTCAGCCATGGAGCTCTATGAGTAATAGCCTTTGAAACATCTGTGTTCTAAATACATCTATCAATTCTACTATCACTAGTCCAAAACTGAACATATTACCCAAAACAATTGTTTATGTGAAAATCATGTTATGTTCAGTGAAAGATGCCACATGATCTTCTGCTTTCATAGATAAGAGTTAATATTTCAACTAAATGTCCTAAGTTCATGAAAAATATGTTTTTTTTAAGAACTTCTTTTGAAACAAATGTGTGAAAGAGGCTTTCTGCTCCCTGAAAGATTCACTGCCTCAGAAACCCTGCGTACAGATTTGCTGGGTTCTGGAATCCACCCACAGCTGTGAGTTCTTTTAAAATAAAGACTAAAGTTGTTTCCTCATTAAAATACAGTATGAGTATAGAGATTCAACTAATTTTTTGAAAAATTACTGTCTGTGAATTAATACTGAGTATGATGCCTTGAGCTGACATCAACATAAAGAATGAGTGATGAGAACATCTGATCATTTAGCAGCACTTAATGAAACAGATGCCAAACTCATCTACAAGGGAGTTCCTCAGGTTGGCAATGGATTCAAGGAACTTAACTCTCCCTGCTTCTCCTTAAGAAACCTACGTTTCAATATATAAACTCCGTGGAGATAGCACTTCCAAATCGTCTAGTTCAGTTCGGAAATGCTGCATAAGGTGCTTGCCCATTGAGCACCCAAATTGTAATTGGATAGATTTAATCAAGCTCGGTTACTTTAAAGTTAACAATTCCTAATGAGATGTTTTATAAAGGGGAGTAATTAATTTAATGATAATGATTGAAAACATCATCTGAATTTAAGATTATCTATATTTACTATATAAATAAATTATGAAGTGTAATCGTACTTCAAGATACCAAACCAAATGTACTGCCAACAAGTCAATTTTGACTTGAGGTGGCCGTATACGACAGGGGAGAACTGTCCCTGTGGATTTCCGAGACTGCAATTCTTCTTTATGGATCGTGGATCAACTAGTGATTTCAAACCTCGAGGATTGCAGCCTAACACATAACTATGGCCACAGGACTCACTATAAACTGAAGTATATGATTATTTGCTCTATTTGCCCCAAAGTTGAATAAAGACCTCATTAGATTTTGTTTTACAGAAGAAAAACCAATGAGTTCATTGAAAAAATTCATATATACAGAAAATAATACCCACTCCTAATATTATGATTATCAAACACTTTGTGTAAGCATATGTATATTTACATATGCGTACATACATATGTAAACATATATACACACAAGCAATTTTATATAAATGGGAGCATTAATTTTGTTCCCATTTATTCATAGCAGCTCTTCAGGACAGGATAGAACTGGGTTCTCAGGTTTGTAAATCCTGATGGGACCAGAAGACTTTATCTTTTTCTCACGTAATGGCTGCTGAGTTCAAACTGCTGACCTGTGGTTAGCAGCCCATTGTTTAACCTACTACATCACCAGGACTCTATCCTTATGCTTTATTTTGGGGTTTCGTTTTTAGGAGTATGTATAAATTTATCATTGAGAGTTACGTTGGATTCTGTTCTTAAAAGTCAATAACAATTTACCTCTTCATGCACACTATTTTCATAGTATATTTCTCCTTCCATTCCTGACATTCTTTGATAACTTACTTGTGTATGTGTTTTGTTTTGTTTTCCAATTTGCATTTATTTAAATATGAGTAAGGTGGTCATGCTTACTGGTCATTTGGTTTTGCTTTCCTTTAAATTGCCTGTTCATATCTTTAGGAAGCCCTGGTAACTTAGAGGATGACAAGCCAGGTGGCTAACCACAAGATCAGCACTTTGAACCCACCCGCTGCTCTGTGAGGGAAGATAGGGCTTCCTTCCCCCTATGAAGATTTACAGTCTCAGAAATCCACAGCGTCAGTTCTACTCTGTCTTATAGGGTTGATGAGTCTGAATCAACTTGATGAAAGTGAGATGCATAACTTCGGTATTTTATAGTGTCGTCAGGTTTGCTTATTTTATCAATTTGTAAACATTTGTACATGTTATAGTCATGAGTCCTCTATGAAATATGTAGATTAAAAGAATTCTCAGATCTATTCTTTATACATTTAACCTTATTTATAATATCTTTGGCAATTCAAATATTTTTCATTTGTGAGCAGTTGTATAAAGGCTGATTTTTAAATGTATAAATTAATTTTTTATTCTTTAATAATTCCTGGAATGCCAAGCAGAGTACCTAAAATATAAGAGACATATAATAATTATTTTTTAATTAATGGGGGCATGAAGAGCTTTATGTACCTTATTTTATGACCACAGGGAAATGGTTCCCAGGACAGCTGTTCTGCACAGCAATAAAGTCTTTGATAAAGGACATTTTTCGCTGAACAACCACTGCCGATATGGATGCTTTAGTGCGTCCCTGGCTAAGGACGATGTCCCTCAAATTAACTATGAAGTTCTATTTGATTAAACATTATATTCCACTCATCTTTAATAACTCTCAAATCTAACAGTTTTCCTGTCAATTAGATTCATAAAAAATGTTTTAAGTAAATGTAATTATATAACTCTTATATAGCTTAGATAATTCTTAATAGCACTACCAGAGAAAAAGATTTTTAATTAGCATATACCTAAAAAAATTAAGACAATGCTCCAAATAGCTAATGTTTTGAATATCCATAATCCAGGTAACTTCCGCTTAATTAAAAAGGGTGGGCTTCCTTTTGAATCACCCCAAATAATTTGGCAAAAGTTGGAAAGGTGTTATAACTATTAAACATTCAAAAAAAGAACCTTTGTTTGACGAGGAGTCTTGCTAGGCAAAGGCTAAAACTGAGTCGTATGTTCTCCAAGGAGTTGTCAAGCAGATTAAAACACACACACACACACACACACAAATTAAATTTTAACTCACAGTGACCCTATAAGACAGAATAGAATCGCCCCTATGGGTTTCCAAAGCTGTGATCCTTATGGGAGCAGAAAGTTTCATCTTTCTTTGATGGAGCTGGTTGGTGGATTCGAACTGTCAGCGTTATGGTTAGTAGTCCTACTCTTAACGCAATATGCTACCAGGGGTCCTTAAATAGATACTTAAGAGGTAGGTAAATAAGTAGCACTGCATTTGCTTTTTCTCATTTAATTATGGACACACATTCTGACAGGGACAGTATTATGCCCAGTATAAAAACAACAACATAAAACCCCCAAACTATCCACCATTGATTTGATTCGGACACATGGGTTGTTGTCGCTAAGCGCCAACAAGCCAGTCCCCGCCCATAGTAACCCTCCGCACTACAAACTAATACACTGCTAGGGCCTGTGCCATCTCACAATTGTTCCTGTGCTTGAGCCCATTGTTTGCAGCCACGTGTCCATCCATCTCATTGAGGGCCTTTCTCCTTTTCACTGCCCCTCCACTTTACCAAACATGATGTCCTTCTCCAGGGACTGGTCTCTCCTGACAACCTTACATTCAATTGACAGACAAGTGGTTGTAGAGGATTTCAGGACTGTCAATCAATACAGAACCTGATAGCCTCGTCTTTCGAGTAACTGACAGCTTTGAACCACCAACCCCACGCTTATCTGCCTGCACCGCCTGGAATCCACTGCCACTAGGGTTCCACTGAAACAGAAAGCAATCCGCAGGTGGACTTTTTCACACTTCGCATTTTTATTTTAATTACTTGTCCACAGTTAAAGAAACAAACCACTATATAAGCTCATAGTTCTCACAGGGATGTATCTTAATAAACAACAACAACAAACCCAAAACACTAACTCACGGCCAACAGAGTCCTTTCTGACTCCCAGCGAGCTCCCTAATGGTGACATCGTGAGTGGTCATCAAGTTGCTTACAAGTCACAGAGGCTCCAAGGAGCTGAGGAGAACTGCTCCCGAACGTTTCAGGACTCAGCTATTTTGGAAGCAGATAACAAATCCTGTCTTCCCAGGTGCCCAGTGTGAGTTCAAATCACCAGACATTCAGCTGGTCGTAAGTACTTAACCCGTCTCTGCCTTTGTACTGGAACATGTTTTCCATAGCATTGCCCTCAACCCTCCATGCATTCGCATGCAATTAAATACAAATAACTAAAGTTTTTCTAATTGATCTAATTTCCAAATGCAAAACAAACCCACTGTCCCTTGGGTTTCCAATGTTGCCAATCTTGAAAAAAGCACTTTGCTACAACTTTCCCCCACAAACCAACAACTTTTTGTATAGCATTCAAATACTTTGATCATAGATTTCTTGTTATGTCCATATGATTACCTTATCTAATAACCCACACAGTAAAATACAAAGGTATTATTTTTCAAATGGTTTAGAACCTATTTTTGGACCGCAGAAATAAAAAGAAAGCATGCCCTTACAATCAGTTTGCATATATGATCTGGAATTTTACTAAATAAATATTTTCCCAATAATTATATACAGTTAAATGTCCATAAAACCCAGGAAAGAAAATCACAAAACGGTTATCTAGAAAGAAAATTAACACATTTAAGTATAGTTTATTTTTATTTACTAAAAGAGAATTACACATAAAACTCTTTTCTTAATTCTTTATTATTTTCAAGGTAATTGTCTATTACTTTATATAATTCTTTCAATCAACCCATAGCTCAGAGATCAGGAAAATAATTTTCTGAGAAATCCTATAATCTATTTCAAAGATCAAACAGTAGTAAAAATCAAACCAGAAGAATTACTTGTTTTCCCCCTGCTTCCCCCTTATCTATTGCTGCTGGGAATGCAACATTTTCCAGTCCTTGTGAGAAACAGTATGGCACTTTCTCAAAAAATTAAAAATAGGACAACTATGTGACCCAGATACACCATTCCAGAGTATATATCCAGAATACTTCAATGCAAAGATGTAAAAAGAGCCTTATCCATCAATGTTTCTTGCCATACTATTCATAATACCCATAAGGTACAGTATCCATCAACAGATGAAGAGAGAAGCAAAATGCAGAACATCTATACAAGGGGATACTACTAGTCAGCCAGTAAGAGAAATGAAGCCACGTTACGACACATGCTAAGATATAGATTGAGCTTGAAGATATTATGCTTGGCTAAATAAAACCAATCATAAAAATACAAATATAGAGTGATTTTACTTATATAAAAGAACAATAAAAGGCAAATGTATAGAGACCAAGGTTTTTCTAATGGTTACCAGAAGTGCAAGGGATGGGATAGAGTGGGATTAAAAGTGATGGATAAAAATCACATTGATTAATGGTAAGGTTTCACTGCCAATTACTGTAATTCATATTAATAAGTCATACACCTGTAAAGGTTGAATTAGCAAGAGTTGTGTGATATAGCACTGTTGTTGTTTTGCATATGTGGACTCATTTCTGAGTTGTAATAACCCTATGCATAATGGAGCCAAACATTGTCCAGACCGTCACTAAGCTCACACTGTAACATTGGAGCCAATAGCTGCACCAGCCACTGTGCCAATCCATCTCCTGGGGGTCTTCTTTTTCACTACTGACCTTCCACTGTATCCAGCATAATGTTCTTTTCCAGGGACTGGTCTCTCCTCATAACACATCCAAAGTTCATATGGTGAAGTCTAACCACCATTCCTTCTAAGCAGCATTTTGGTTCTACTTCCTGTAAGATAGATTTTTTTTTAATCTTCTGGCAGTCCATATTCTTCACTAACACCCAAATTCAAATGCATTTATTTTTCTTTGATCTTCTTTAGCCATTATCCTAGTTTCATACATATGTGAGGCCGTTGAAATTACTATGGCTTGGGTTAGGCAAATCTTAGACCTTACATAACATCCTTGCTCTTCAACCCTTGAAAGAATGCTTATGCCACAGATTTGCCCATCAAAAGAAATCCCTTTGTTTCTTCTTAATAGCTGCTTCCATGAACATGGACTGTGGATCCAAGCAAGATGAAATCCTTGACAACTTCAAACTTCTCCATTTTGTTTTCTATTGGTCAAACTGTGAGGATTTTGATCTTCTTTACAGTGAGTTGTGATTCCTACTGAAGGATGAAGTTCATTGGTAAGTGTTTTAAATTCTCTTGGATTACAGTGAGTAAGGTTGTTTCATCTGCATATCAAAGGTTGTTGATAAGCCTTCCTCCAATCTTGATGTCACACTTTTCTTTATATGGTCCAGCTTCTCAGATTATTTGCTCAGAATACAGATGGCATAAATATAGAGAAAGAATACAACCATGATGCATACCTTTCCTGATTTTTAAACCATAAGCATTCCCTTTGTTTCAAACAACTGCCTCAGAATCCATGTATAGGTTTCATATGTGTACATCTAAGTGGTTTGGAATTCCCATTCTTGTCAATGCTGTTGATCATTGCTTATGATCCACACAGCCAGTTTGATTATAACCTGATTGGTATTTATTGAACACTACTTCTGTTAATATTAATCACCAAATCATTTTTATACACATTGCCATAAAAGTGCTCACTAACTTTCGATAAATCTACCCCCACACTAGAGGAGTTCTGGTTGTGTGACAGGAAAGTCGTCAGCTGCTAACCAAAAGGTTACCAGTTGGAATTCCCCTAACTGCTCCTCCAGAGAAAGGCCTAGTGATCATCTCTCATAAAGATTAACACCCAGCACTAAACTCCCTGCTGTCCCGTCAAGTCTGACTCATAGGATGCAGCAGCAGGACAGGGAACTAGACCACATGTTTCCCAGGCTGGGAGGCGTTCAGAAGCAGACTGCTCCATTCTTCTCCTGCAGAGTAGATGGTGGTTTCCAACACTGAACCATGGCGCCAGCAGGCTCCTTCCCCTGACGACTGCAGGTGGAAAAGTCTGTGGAGCAGTTCTGCTCTCTCATGGAGGGATCCTCAGAGTAGAAATGGGCTCTCATCATAAACATAACACACACATACAATCTAAAGTCGTTTTACATGAAACCAGAGTGAGATTCACATTTTGGAGCTCTTGGGAAAAGCAAGACATTAATTATTGCATGGAACTGTTAAGTCCAGTCATTACTCCCAGACAAATCACTGCCACAGCAGGAGTAAGATGCTGAGAGAGTTGTTGTTATGTTTAGTGTTTCAATATTTAGTACCGGTATTTAATAATGAAAACAAGATAGATGATTCCTTATTACAGGTGACAGGCATGATGAAATAAGAATTATCAGAGCTATTTACAAGTTTTAAAGAAAGAAATGTGATAGGAAATGAAACTCTTCAATGTGAAACTTTAAAATCTTTGATCAACAGCACCTCATAAATGTGTCCATTGGAAATGCCTGAAATAATTCTTCCTAAATGCATTTACTTTAATTTTTCTTGTGGGTTATAAAACTTTTACTCTTGTACTGTGTCCAAATTTTCAAGATATTTTATTGAAAGTGATCACATGATCTATTGGGCTTTGGCATGGAGACCATTCTAACTCCTGTGTGTCTGAAACTGGCTCCTGTTTTCAGTATGTGTTGAAGGAAATACTAGTCAATGACCTGCTTTGTGACATCTTGTTACATATGAAGCAAGTAAGATAGACTTATTGATAATGTGACTAAGAAAAAGTAACATCTATCTAATTTATTTATTTGAAGAAGAAAGTCAAAATTAACTGAACAGATTAGAAATTTCTAAAAGAAAGTATCTTGTGAAAACTTTCCCTAACATTAATAAGTATAGTTTTTGTTTGTTTGTTTTTAGGGCATTAAAATCTTCATTTTTACTCATTAGCAAATCCTAATTGAACATCTGCCATGCATTTGTCAATGTTATAAATTCTGGAGGTAGAGCAGTGGACAAGAAATCAGAAGAAAAAGAGGTGTTACTCTAAGAATTACATTCTGAATGTATGAACACATGCAGTAAGGTGAATAACTACCCATTTATACTCGTGTAAAATGTGCTGAAAAACTGGGGTTCGGCTTATACACAGGTCAGTGGCATGAATGGATGTCATCTGGTGAAGCCTGACTAACAAGAGGAGGAAATCTCATGGAGCCTGACATAGAGTTAATAGCAATGTGGGTTCGAGATGCATGGGAAGACATTCCAGAAGACATGGTGCGACGTGCCTTCCAGAAATGTAGTATTAGTAATGCTATGGATGGCAGTGAAGACTGCGCTGTGTATGAAAATGACAGCAGTGATGGTGATGACGGTGAGCTCAGTGAGGACAGCGTCTATGATGACCTCACACCAGCTGAAGCTCTGCATTGGGATACGGATGATGAGGAGGAATCCAGTTTTGAAGGATTTCAACTCTTTACATTTTAGTTTGGTTGCTGATTGAGCTCAGGGAATAGTACTCTTGAGGTATTGCTTTTGTTGAACCTATTTTCCACTTACTGTGCTGGTTTACTAATGTTAAATGACTTGTCCTTTTATTTATGTTCTTTATTTAAAATAAATATTTAAATGCATTATCCCACTGATGTCTCAATTTTTAGTAATTTTATTTTCATTAGTTTTGATTATTGAAACTCACCAATAGCTTCTGCATTTCCCACCCTAGGCTTATACTCAAGTCAATCAGTTTTTCTTGTTTCCCAGGTAATAATTAGGTACCTCAGCTTATACTAGGGTTGGCTTATATTCGAGTATATATGGTACATATAAATAAAGCAGGAATGGAGGTACGGTGTTCAGAGATGAGATGCATTTTACACAAGCATGGTCAGGTAAAACCTTCCTAAGAATGCTAGGTTGCACACCCATTCCAAGGAAAGTCAGAAGAAGTAGTATGACTGAAAGTGATAAGAATGTATGTATATTTCCTGAAGGAGGACTATGTATGCATATTTGAAGGTCATAAATGATTTCAGAATAACTAGAGTAAAATGATCATGAGGAAAGAAATGGAAGATGAATTCAGAACACTAAGGGGGAAAATTATGCCTTGCAAAATTTCATAAGAATTTGCTTTTATTTCAAATGAGATGAGAAATCCATGAAAAACTTATCAGAAGGTAGCAGTCATCTGGCCACTATTTTATCAATATCATTCTAACTGCTGAGAAAGAACATTGGATAAGGGGGGGACGCAGAATGGCCTGGGTCGAAAGTGAGTTCAGGTATCTAAATGGAAAGATTTTTTGAATTGGTTCAAAAGGGTAGTATGAAAGTGTTCAGAAATGATCAGACTGTAAATAGATGTTCAAGATAAAACCAAGAGGACTTGCTACCTCATTAAACATGAGATAGAAGGGTCAAAAAATAAGAAGAAAGGTTAGTCATGACTCTAAGATTTTAGGCATAAGATAACTGGAAATCAAATTAAGGGGTTATTAGGAAAGAAAGTGGGAAAGTGTGCAGAAAGGACCTCTAAAGAGCAATGGGGATGCCAAAAGTTGCTCCGAGGAGCTGCGGTATGAGAGGTGGCGGACAGCGTAAGTACCAAGGCCTTTAAACAGAAAAGAACCATTTAAGTCCTAGATACTGTTAGATGCCACTGCTTTGGTTCTGACTTATAACAACGCTGTCTGGTCCTGAACTTTCCTCACAACAGTTGCATGGTTGAGCCATTTTTTGTAGCTATTGTTCGTATCCAACTTGTGGAAGGTCTAGTCTCTCTCCTAACCTTCTATTTTACCAAGCATTTTTCCAGGGACTGGTCTCTCCTGATAACATACTCAAACGATGTGAGGAATCTGGCCATCCTTGCTCCTAAGGAGCTTAAAGAGTGTCCTTCTAAGGCAGATTTACTCATTCTGCCATACGATGCTACATTCAAAATTCTTCACCAACACCATAATTCAAATGCATCCATTCTTCTTTGATTTTTCTTATGTGTTTATCTAACTTTCACATGCACATGGGGCCTGTATTAGTCTGGGTACATTAGAGAAACAAATCCACAGAAACCCATGTATAAGAGAGCGTTTTATATAAAGGGTAAGTACACATCAAGAAAACATCCCAACCCAGTGCTGTCCAAGCCCACAAGTCCAACATTAATCCATTAAACGATATGTCCAACACCAAGTCACAAAGTCCTCCTCCTTCTCACAAAACAGACACAATGATGCCGACTGCAGAAGGAAAGCTGAGTCAGTGAATGTGTAAGTATATCAGCACTGGCAGGGGTCTCCACACGGCTGCTCCAGCACCCAGGGCTACATCAGTGTAGATCCATGTGGCTTCTCCTCAGGGATATCTTGCAGGAAGTAAGCCTTGCCAGCAAAAGCAGGGAACTGGCTTAAGCAGCTGCACTCTGGTCCAACCATCAAAAAGCAAGAGACCAGAGAACAAAGGCGAGGCTCCCTCAGCCATTTATCCCTCCACCCTTCAATTAACCCCACGTGTGTTTATAGGCCAGGATGGCACAATAAACTAACTCAGGGCCATTGAAAATACTGTTTGGGTCAGGCTCACCTTAGTTATCAGTGAAATCCTTGCTCTTCAACATCCTAAAAAGGTCTTGCGCAGCAGATGAGTCCAATACATTATTTGATTTCTTGACTGTTGCTTCCATGTGCATTGATTGTAGATCCAAGCAAAGTGAAATTATTGAGAACTTCAATCTTTGCGTATCATGAGGCATCTGAAGAAGACAAAAAAAAGGGCAACGTTTCAGGACCAGAAGCTGAAACAAAGATGCAGAGTTTACACTAGAAACACTAGGAGTCTGTAGGTTGATAGAAAAGCTCCACTGACAGAGCTGAAGCCTAAGGACAAAGGGTACCAGAAGCAAGCGTTTGCAAGGGTAGCCACGCTTAAGATTTAGTGGAAGTTTGGAAAGAATGAATTTAAATCTCCTTTTCCCAATATGGGTTATTTTTTCTTTCTTCCTTATTAGTTTTTCTGAGATTTTAGAAGAGATTTACAAAGAAAGGTTAAAAATCCTTGAATTTATAGTGTAATAATAAGAGCCAACTATTTGATTATGGAGTAAAAAGCTCATGTATCCTAGAAATAATTCAAGGTGTCAGTGAACAGCTTGCCGATAGGTGAAACTATCTCTTTTTGTTGAAATGTTTTATGTGATTAAGTAGAATATGTGCTATCCATTTCCACTAAGATCTACCGTTTGCCAAATGGGAAAGCACTTAGAACAAATGATGAACAGTTGGGAGGGTGGAGGGCAAGAGAGGACTCCCCTAGCCATTATCAGCGTGATGAATGCTTAATGTAAATTAAACTGTTAAAGGCTTGACCTCTTCATACTCATGTATCTTACTCTGGCTTTTCAAACAAAAGTACGTTCCCAAACCAGAATTTTATTTCCTCAAATGGCTGAAATTAAATGTTAACATTCACTTGGTCAGTCACTCAACATATGCATTCATTTACGATTATTTGAATTAACAGAATTTTAAAATGACATCAAGATAATACTGCACAGTCATGGTAGACTTAAATGATGGGATAATTTTCTTTTGTGGAATGCATTGAACTGTTGTATAAAAAAGAGTGGTAAGAGTCTTGGGAGGCTAAGAAGGATGATTTTTGTCAGAAAGAGCCTGTTTTTTTTTTTATTCAGAAAATGCCAGAGCGAGTTTCTAAGAATACTGACTCTCTAAGCTAAAGACTCTTAAAGCTAAGAATCTCACAAAAACAAAAAGTTTAGATGATGATGTCAGCGTGCACACATGCTGACAATGTGTGGTCTCTAGGTAATTTAATAAAGATGTGCTGGTTTTTGATCCCATTTGTTCTGAGGTTCCCTGAGTACAATGCTTGGGACACTTTTTTGTGTGTTTGCTAGCTTTGCTTTCACAGACTAGCCTGTGGCTTTCTTCATGAGTGTTTATTTGATATTCTTGAAAATTCGTTTCTCAGCAGTATTTCCGTTCCACTTTCAGCAAAGGATTTTTGTGTGCAGGAAACTCTTTTAGCACAGATTTATAGTATCAGTAACTTCACAACTGTCCACGCAGGAGGCAGGTGCAGGAAGAAAGCCAGCTGAGGAACCACCCTCTCTGTGTCTTGAAGTCTGTAGTACATGATGTGTGGCCTGGTGCTACAGTGGGTAACGCATTGGGCTCCTAACCACCAGGGTAGCAGTTCCCTGCCAGAGTTACACTGCTGGAAACTCGCCTTTTGTGCTGCTCTGACTTGGAAGTGACTCAACGGAAATTAGTTTGAATCTTTTGAGTACCTGATGTTGCTTATTTCTGGAAATTTTACAAATAAATTCATCAACTATTGTTTCTCCTAGCTTACTTTTACATTTACTGCTACTTTCTGAAATCTTACTGATTGTTTGGGTCATTTCTCAATGTTTATATCAAAAGGTGATATTGCTTCTCCATCTGTATACTTCCTATAGAATGAGAAAACCCCAAGGAGACATGTCAATTATAAATCCAACAAGGGGATGCAGGACAATGCCTATTATTCTACATACGGCATTTTATTTAAAATTTTCCAATTTGCTTGACCTACATGTAGTTCTACTTTCTAACATAGCTTCATTTTTTCCCACTTTTCATATGAGATTAATTTCGTAATATTTCTCGATCATATAAATCAATGATTTCATTTTTAAATATGAAAGCCTTGACACGTTTTCAATATTATATTAAATGGATTACTCATCTGGATATTATAATTGCAATCCTAATTTTTAAGGATTTATTAACTTGGGGTACAATTTATCATTTTTTTCTTAGTCAGATATTTAGACAGCTTAAAACATTTGTCATTAAAATTATTGTTAAAATTAGCATCTCTATGCACAAAGCTGTATTCTTTTAAAAATATTATTAATTGGAACTGATACATGTATAATTCCATAGCTCAATTTAAAAAATAGGAAGTCCCAACTATTTCATTTAATTGTAGGTGCAAAAGTGCTCAAGATTTTCTGATGACATTTAGAATGGTGTCTGTTTTTAAATTGTGAACATTTTTTTTCTAAAATAAATGGATGCTTTTACAGAACGGTTGTGCTCTCCAACATGCCTGCCGTCGCTTACCCTGACTCTCCCTGGGACTGCTCTGTCTGAAACTCAGCGAGCTCTGCTTCACTCAGATCCAGTGTGCAAAGTAAATTAAAAATTTTCATTGTACCAGGCAGGAATTTTGCCATCAATCATCTTTTTGTATTAATTGGATTTGTGGAATGAATTTCCTGCGAAGTCTAATGAAAGTAAGATGCCAAAAACTTCATTGAACTCCTTCTCAGGCAGGCGAGCTTCACCAGACAAAGAAAGCTAAAGCAACTGCCACTTCTGCGCACTCGGCCTTTCTGGTCCGGGCTGGGCGCGGTGGCCGGCACCAGGCGTGCCTCTTCGTTCTACTCTGAGTTACGTGGAAATTCCTCAAGACAGGGACCACAGTGTCTGTATTTTAGCAATTAAATTGACATTGCCATAACTTTCCCAGTGCATAAAACTGCATAGTTGACATAATTCATAAGCATTTTCCATTTTTCATAGTACGATGAATGATTTTATGTGGATGACAAACATATAATGTCAGTAAATGCATTTTAAATCATGAGATGTATTGTTTCTAGGATATCAGGACACAATGTTTTAAAGGCCTATCTCTGACAGTAGTCATCTCAAAAATATTTACCTGCAAAACTACACATATTGTATATCTAGTACAGTGTGTTTTATGATAAATATAGAGCAAATAATTTTGGATGTGTGGCATTTTCCTGTTTGAAGATTTTAGGAATAAATCAGCCAACTTTAAAGCATCTACAATGTTAATTAAAATGAGGCATAAATGAGTTCATGCCTCTGAAGTGTTTAGAGAAATCATCCGGTAATGACTCCTGAAGCAATCTTCCAAAAACAGTTAGTTTGCCTTTCCAGTGTTTAACGTGGATGTGCAAATATGAACAATGTGAAGCGGCTACCCTAAGAAGATGGCAAGATAAATGTATCACAAATTTCACAATACATGACAGCTCAGTAGAAATCTGGTTTCTAGAACATTAAAGACAGGAGATTAAAAACTGAAATTTGAAGATCACAATATAAGAATGATGAAATTTACTTGGTAAATAGTGACAAACACTACGGCAATGAAGCTATTGACGAAATGAACATATTTTTACCTGTATTTTCACAGAAAATTGAACTTTTTCTATTCACAGCCAGCCTACAAAATGGGCGAAGCAAGAATTATCATCGCTTCCTTTAGGTAAGGAAACTGAAGCTAAAAGGCTGTACAAGACTTGGTGTCGCCCAGGTAGTAAGTAGCTGAGTAAAGACTCAAAATGTGTCTTGGATTTTAAAAAGAGTCCCTTTCTCCCACAGCATACTCACTCTACCACACCACTCTAATACATTCACATTTCAAGACATCGGCAGAGGAAGAACTTGCGTTTAAGAGAAAGATAACAGAACTGGAAACCCTACTGAACATTGAAATGCATAGCAAAATCCCCCATTGAAACCAGGGCTGACTCTGTGCATAGATAGTGTGCCACGCTACATGTAATGTGATTAAAGGTCAAAGTGAGTCTTTAATATTTGGCAACGATACAATCTATTACCCCCTCCTAAGCTGAGAAATACTGAGGTGACAAACATTGGTTGTTAACATTGAAGAAGTATAACCTTGAATATTTTTCTTTTCAAATGTATTTGTCTGAGTAACTGTTCATATTCCATTGAGAGGGTCAGGGAGTCTGGCAGGGGGGATTCTGATTCATATTGTGTGCAGTATAATTACGGTCTTAGTGGTGATGCCAGAGGAGTTTTGAAAGAGTCACATGGGGCCAAGATCAGAAGAGGGCAATCTAGTAAGAGAGGCCCGTGTGTGACTCGACATTTTTCATCAGTAACAAGCCCAGATGATAAGCAGGTTGAAGGTATGCGTTTTGTTGAAAAGAAACAATACTGGAGAGACATTGGCAGTCTCAGTATTCTATTTACGCCTCAGTCACTGCGGTAGGGTCCATGCTGACTTACAAGGATCCCTGTGGGTTTCTGAGGCTGTAACAGTTTACGGGAGTAGGAAGCCTGGAACGTCTCCCTTTTAGAGCAGCTGATGATTTTGAACTGCTGACCAGGTGTATTGCAGCCCAACGTGTCGCCACTACACCGCCAATGCTCCTTACCATGGGCTTAGCCATACTATAATAAATCTGTCCTTGAAAAGGTATGGCTGGGTATTCTGTAGAAGAGAGAACACTGAGTCTCCATCTCAAATACTCCGGACATGTTATTCAATAGGATCCATTCATGGAAAAGGACATTATGCGTGGTAAAGTCCAGGGTTAACCCAAAGAACACCCTCAATGAGGTGAAGCCACACAGTGGCTCCAGCGGAGTAAAGGCAGTGAAGATGGCGCTCGACAGGCAATGTTTACCGGCTGTTCATGGGTTCACTGTGCGCAGGAACCATCTCGAGGGCACTGACGACAATATTTAAAAGAAGGAGAACATTCAGGCCGTCGGCTATCACATGTCATCATCCTGTCCTCAGGTGGCCAAGAAGGTGCTCTCTTCTGCCGATAGGGTGACACGAGGTGGAGAAGGTCGCTCACCGTAAAGTCTCTCCAGGCCAGTTCCTCAAATCAGACCAGAACCAAATTAAAGCAAACCACTTCAGAGTTGATTCGATTCAGCAACGGAACTGCTATAAATCTTTACAGAACTAGACGGCCGTGTTTATCTCCTCAGAACAGCTGATGTGTACTGCTGATGCAAACTCAAACTGCATGTTCTTCAGGAGCAACCTACAGCACAGCCACGGCTCCGGGTTTGTAACGGTCCATCAGCACAGTTCCTTGTTCTCAAGGTTCTTCATAATATACATAAGCTAATACATATATGTGTGTGTTTATATTATATACATATATTAGCATATGTGTGACATATAATGAGGTAGATGCATTATATATATATTACTTAACCAAATAAGGAATCATCAATTGCTGAAAGGGAACCAGGAAGGGGCTCTAATCAGAAGCCTCCGTACACAAGGACTGCTTCCAGAACTGCCAAGTTTCAGGAAGTCCCAACTGTTGTGATGCAGCTGGAACTACCATTGAGAGAGATCGCAGTGCCAGTTGCCTTACTGAAATTCCAGGCTGCACTGGAGCTGTTTTAGGCCTGTGAATTATTATGGGGGGGAAAAGTGGCATTCATTCACTCACTCCTTCATGTAATGTTTATCAATTACTTACTATGTACCCAATATCATTAAAAACACACACATTAATTTCAAAGATGGAGCCTCCGTTAGTCCTTTACTGTACAGGATATTAAAGAGTATAAACAGGGCAACCTAGCCCTGCCTAAGTGATCACGATGCATTGCATGGATGCCAGTCGACTGAACCTGAGCCTCATCCAAGGAATCCCAAACCAAAGGCACTGCCAGGGAGTCCATGCCGACAGAGCCTGGCAGCAGCCAGAATTCAATCTGTTATCATCTCATTCTTTTCCCTTACCAACAGTCCTTCTATAATTCCAACTCAGATTTTATAACCTTATGTAATTTAACGATGAGGACACCAAGGTTCAGGGGGGTCATGTATTTTCCATTGCCCTGTAGGGCAGGGTAGACCTGCCCCCTGGAGTTTCCAAGGTGGTAACTCTTTTCCTGAGTAGAAAGACCAGTTTCTCTCCCACAGCGCAGCCAGTGTTCTGAACAACTCACCTTGCAGTTAGCAGTCCAATACACCGCCAGCGGTCCCATACAAAAAACAGGCATGTACAAATCTCTACAAACCTTCAATAATTGTTTGGATGATTTTAAGTTTTCTTAGAGTAGACTTGTATAAAAGACGCTGAAGTTGTATCTGGTTTTCTTAAGTGTAATACATCTAAAAAACTCATTCCTCAAATACATTTAACCTTCCAAAACTGTTTGCCATTAAAATAATAAAAGATTACTTTCTTGTCAGATTAATTCATTCCATGGTATTTTTTGAGAGGATGTATTTTAGCTTCCTTGCTAGAGTCTAGCCCTATGATATAAATGAATGTAGGTGGTCAAATGCCAGAGACAGAAGCTAACAGATGCTTGAAAAATAGTGCAATATTACTTACCACTTTGCCTCTGGACATGATGCTATACATGTGATACTAGAACCTAGGTATATTGTTAATCACAGTCTACACAGGATATCATGCAGTTCTTCACGTGTGCACTTACATAAAAGCTCAATGGAGTAGATTTACTTCCTCGCCTCTTGGGTGATCAAAGTTGGTTGTAGTGAATATTAAATTTCTGTAGTTATATAGTATAGCAGTGTTTCTCCCCATATCTCAGTTTACATGTTGAAGTTGTATTTGTTACTTCTTATAGAGTTGAAATTCCAACCATGTGCAACATATGCAAGGAACTTTGTTCGCCTTTATGAAAAGAATTTTGCAATCTTAATGTATTTTTTAAAAAAACTTAACATCTATCAGAAATCACAGTATAGTCAGTTTCTCCTTGGGATTAATAAATTTGTATAGAGATGGAGTCCTACTAAGAAGATATCTGTGCCATGGAAAATAGTCTTGTGATTCCTCAAAAAACAAAGCATAAAATTACCATATGACTCATTCCCTCCACTCCTAGGCATATAAACCCACGACTTGAGAACACGACGCCCATGTGCACAGATTTGTGTACATCAGTGTCCACGACAGCTGAATGAGAAAAATCTGTATCCATCAACAGAGTAACCTGAAGTGAGTGAGCTGTTGACCAGTTTGTTTCTGAAATATTGTCTTCCTGAATTGTCATTTTCCTTTTTAAATGAGAGTGAAAGGCATTAGAGATGTAAATTAGTACTTACTATAGACATAACTAAATGTATGAAGGATATCTTTTAAAACAATTTAAATGTCAAAAAAATTTAAGACAAGATATATATTAAGAAACACATGAAAATGTATTTGTTTTTCTGCTCATTGGCCAGTAGAATTTTGCTTTCATAGAATTTAACGCCCCTGCATTAACTCTCTACTTAATTCTACCACATATTTTTAGCAGGAGAACCTAAATTGCCCTTCATTAATTTCATACCTCGTTAGAAGCGAAATGCTGTCGTTTCTTTCATTCTTCCAACCTTTCACTTTTTTTCATCCTTTTTATTCCGTTTATTTGAAAATGGAAGGGTTCATGAAAGGATTATTACTTTTTAATGCACTAAAATATTGTGTGGGAGAAAGTTGGGCTTTCTACTCCCATAAACAGTCTCAGGAACCCACAAACACTTTCACCCTGTCATTTATGATCATGAGGCCACTATGAGTCAGAATAGACTCAATGACCCCTAATAATTATGAGGAATACCTTGGTTGTTACACACGTATTAGAAAAAGGAAAATGTCAAAAGATCTGTCTTAAAGTGCCATTGATAAACTGTTCCAGCCAGCAAACTTTTAAAATGAAGCTAAAATTTTTCTTTCTCCTCTTATTCTGCATAATTCTACCTTAAATATTTAATGACAGCCTCATACTTGCAACTCTGTGGACTGAAATGGTGTTTTAATATTTCAGTAGAATATATAAAAGCACTTATAGAAATGCTAGTCTAAAAGGATATTATTCTGTAGGAGTTTATAAATTTGATTAAATGGCATCTTGTTCTTTAATATTACACTAGTCTTGCTTCTTAGAAAGAATGTATAGTATTTTGCTTGATATGTGACTAAAATAATTATGAGGGAAATATTAAAAAAATAACTGCTTTATGCAAATTACATTTGAATGTGTATGGCATTTGACAATAACTCAAACATTCATTTTGATGCAAAATTTTGCCAACAGTGCTAAGTGCAACAAGCAACACATAAAAATGGTACTTTTCATAGATAACCACCGTCTGTATTTCTTTAATTCATATTTATGATCAAATCATTGTGCAGGGTTCCAGATAATGCATATTGATGAGATAGATGTTACACAGTAAATCCCTATATGATTTTTTAAAGTACCATATAATCCAATGGATTTGCAATGTATAGCTGCTTCCTGGTTTTACAAATCCTTGCAAATTTTGAAAGAGAAAAAAATTAATAAAATGTAACTGCAGGTGATATAAATACCTAGATATCCCTTTTTGAGCATTAATAATTTATAAAATTCACTAAAGAAAAATCAACATTAAAGTTATTTCCATTTTGAGGCATAGTAGAGTGTAACCAAGAGTAATGTAACTGAGAGGAATTACTGAAACCCAAATGAAGGCTGAACATGACAGTGGGACAAGAGGAAAGTAAAAGGAGATAGAGGAAGGAGCTAGGAGGTAAAGGGCATTTATAGAGGTCTAAATACAGGCATGTACATGTGTAAATATATTTATATGTGAGGATGAGGAAATAGATTTATATATTTATAGGTTTAGTATTAAGGTAGCAGATGAACATTGGGACTCCACTCAAGCACTCCCTCAATGCAAGAATACTTTGTTCTATTAAACTGGCATTCCATGATGCTCACCTACCTGATACAATCGCTGAAGACAATGCAGGTGCATAAGCAAATGTGGTGAAGAAAACTCATAGTGCCTGGCTATCAAAAGATATAGCATCTGGGGTCTTAAAGGCTTGAAAGTAAACAAGCGGCCATCTAGCTGAGAAGCAAAAAAGCCCACATGGAAGAAGCGCACCAGCCTCTGTGACCACGAGATGTCCATAGGATCAGGTATCAGGCTTCAAAGAACAAAAAGTCATATCATTGTGAATGAGGGGGAGTACAGAATAGAGACCCAAAGCCCATCTGTAGCAACTGGAAATCCCCTTACAGAAGGTTCGCGGGGAGGAGACAAGCCCGTCAGGGTGCAGGGTAGTAACGGTGAAACATACAACTTTTCTCTAGTTCTCTAATGCGTCCTATCCTGCCCCTCCCCCACTATCATGATCCCAATTCTACCTTACAAATCTGGCTAGACCAGAGCATGTTCACTGGTACAGATAGGAACTGGAAACATAGGGAATCCAAGACAGATAAACCCCTCAGAACCAATAATGAGAGTAGCGAGACCAGGAGGGTAAGGGGAACATGGGGGGAAATAAGGGGTACCAATCACAATGATCTACATATAACCTGCTCCCTAGGAGATGGACAACAGAAAAATGGGTGAAAGGAGACGTTATACAGTGTAATACATGGAAAAATAATAACAATTTATAAATTATAATGGGTTTGTGAGGGAGGGTGGGTGGGCAAAAATGAGGAGCTGATACCAAGGGCTCAAGTAGAAAGAAAATGTTTTGAGAATGATGATGGCAACAAATGTACAAATGTGCTTGACACAATAGATGGATGTACGGATTGTGATAAGAGTTGTATGAACCCCCAGTAAAATGATTTTTAAAAAGAAGAAAGAAAAAAGAAATATAGTCTAAAAATCTGACCTATACAGGTATACTTTCTTCTTTTCAACAGTGTTTTAAATTCTTTACTATTGGCTAAATTAATAATAATTTCAATAGAACTGTCACATTCCCCTGGAGATAATCTATAATGTATTTCAACAAAATACCAATGATGACTTTAAAGTGAACTAGGGACATAGGATATGTGAGTGGATTTTGAGTTTGCACTTAATTGTAGCCTAATAAGAAGAGTTTGTTCTTACGGCATAGCGCTGCTCAGTCCCTGCCCCCATGAAGTGGTCCCAGAAGATACAGGAAGTACAACAAAGTGGGCTGAAGAAAGCAGATGGTGCCCAGATATCACAAAGAATAGCATCTGGGATTGTAAAGGCTTGTGTTAAAAGAAGCAGTCATCCAAGTCAGGTGGCAGCTAAGTCCTCACAGAAGAAGCACACTAGACCATGTGATCCAAGACTCACAGAAATAATAAAAATCAAATCTGGAGGAGGGAACAGTAGTAGAGCTTAAAGTCTGAGCACTTGCTTTGTGGGGTCCCAGATGTGGATTCAGGCCTCTGGGGAATCCCGTCTGACTATGGACCAGAGATGGGAATGGCCTCGATATCAGACAGTCCATTGCCATTGTAGTTCAGTCCCAATGTGACACCTTGTCCTTTGATCTCCCTCGTGAAACTATGTATACTTGTTACAGTTTTTATATTTTCTGATTTGTTTTAGATTGACGTTTTCTGTCATTGCTGTGGGCCATTTCCATTGGTTTTCTTTGATTTTTACACTGTTTTTCTGTATATGAAACCCAGGATAGGTAAACGTATAGAGTCAACATCTGGATTAATAGATTTGAAAGGACATGGCAGGGGAAGTTAATGAAAAATGGAAAGCTAACAACCTACCACGAGTACAAGAAAGAAGAAAGAGCCTAAAATTGATAGTGATGATATTTACGTAACTCTTATGAATGTGATTGACTATTAAAATGTCAGATATGTAAATTGCATATCAGTGGAACTGTTAAAAATAAATCATCTAGTAAATTTCTTAAAAAGATCATTTTAGTCGCTGTACTGTCATTGTGGGGGGAAAGATAAGGCTTTCTGCTCCTATAAATGTTCATAGCCTCAGAAACCTTGACAGTCAGTTCTACTTTGTGCTATAGACTTGCTAGGGCTGAGAAATGATTCACTGACAAGTTTGGTTGATTTGTAATCATACTGTTGCTATGTTATCTTTCTGGGAGTGTCAAGTACCTCATTTATATAAAGGTATTGTCTAAGCTGTATTTTCAGTTAAATTATTCATTACAGTGCTCTATTGACTTAAATTTAAAATATGTATACCCTTTCAATATGAATTGAAGATTGATTGACAGAGTGTCTGCAGCGATGAGCTCAAACAGAAGAACAAGGTGAGGATGGCACAGGACCGGGAACTGTCCCAGTCTGTAGTACACAGGTTTACTGTGAGCCAGAACCGACTGGACAGCACCTAAGGACAATACAAAACCCTTTGATCATCTCCAATCTGAGAATTTAGCCAATGGGGAAGGGAGAGAGAGAGAGAGAGAAAGGGAAGGAAGGAACTTATTAAGGAGCCTGAATATAAGTAGAGAGTATTCATTTCCAAAATATTTATAATGAATAAAACATTGAAAGTTGGTTGAGAGTCCACCAATAGAGTAATTTTTCTAAGTTAGGGAATAGGCATGATATCAGACTGGTTAATCTGAGATACCAGTGTCAAGAAAAAATTAAATATGCAAGAATTTAATTATAGAAAATATATGTGAGTGGAAATGGGGACGGCCCTCCTATCACGGGGAGTGAAATGAGAGAGAAAAGCAGCCTAAGTCCATTGAAAGAGGCTCCAGACCGAAAGCTCTGGGGCGGGAGCAGCATGCAATCTGAAGAAATTTCAGGGCCATCATCTGGAAGGCCACTACCAGCTAGAGCAGACCTGTGTCAGCCAGCAATAGACCTGCGTTATAGAGTAGCCCTGCCATGCTTGGTCACTGCCTGGGACCACTTTGTGGGAGATGTGGATGCTGCGAGGGTGGCGATGGAGTTAGAGCAGAGCCCCGAAGCCCTGGGCTGCAGTGCACTCTTGGTAGTTGGGAGGGACTGGAGTCATAGTCACGCTCTGAACCTTTTAAAAATACACAAAAATCAAAATGAATAAGGTCATGGCTTAGAGTATGAAAAACTAACCCTGCTGTCATCGAGTGGATTGCAATGCCTAGGGACTCTACAGGACAGAGTAGAACTGATCCTTAGGATTTCCAAGATTGTAATTCTTTCTTTCTTTATCAACAGATTTGTTGGCATTTTCACATATCATTCCCATCAAGAAGGGTTCTAGATCATCACAACAGTTCTAGAACATTTTCTTCAAACATGACAATTCTTGAAGATAGTAGGCAACCTCAGATATTTGTCCTGGGGTATGAAGCCTTGACCTCACAGCCCACATTCCAAAGCTAACTCCTCACTGCAACTAGAGCTCTTGTGGCATAGAATATGTATGGTATTAAAACAAAAATAATATTAAACCAATAATACTCATGAAAGTTGAATGAAGCTTATGTGATATGTCATATGCAACTGGGGCAAAAATTCTGACTACCAGGTCAAAAATGGTTCAAAGAAGAAACATCTCACACGGATTATTTTATCCTACCTTATATATAACATAAAAAGTATAGAAATGAGCCAGAAGAGTGTGCACATAACAACTTGTGGGCAACATTTTACTGGAGCAATTCAGATAATTGCTGATTTACTTTCTTTTGTTAAAACTTATTGCACAGAGATAGTTCCTTAGAAGAAGACAGTGCTCGAGGCAAACCCTCTTCACTAATTAAACTACTATTTTACTTGAAGATGACTTTCAGGAAATCAATTTTCTGAATACTTAAGATTCAAAGATAAGCTCAATGCAATAGTTGTAGAAGGTATTTTTATACAGTCTTGGCTCCAGAAATCTAACATATTATTAATTGAAAATATGTGTAATTATAGAAAATATACAAAATGTAATGCCATATTATGTATTTATAAATAAATATAGATTCATGCCCTCATATGTACATGTGTAGATATAGATATAAGGGATTAATTAAGTAAATAAATGCCTATAGATATGTGTGTCTGTACACAAACATGGAATTAGATCCAAAGAACTCTGTGGAAAAGTGGTTAGTGCTCCGCTGCTAAAGGAGCTAACCAAGATATCAGAAGTTTGAGTTTATCAACCACTCCATGAAGAAAGATGTGGCGGTCTCCTGTAATGACTGGCAGTCTTAGAAACCCTGGAAGGACAGTTCTACCCCGTCTTATAGGACCACTCTGAGACAGCGTCAACTCCACATCAGTGTGTCTTGTTTTATAGATAAAGATACAAAAGGAGAATTAAGCCAAAATAGATGTATGATTTTTTCCCAGCCATTAATCAAGAGATGCTTAAGTAAATGAAAGAGGAAAATACTGTTTTTATTATATATTTCTTATATCCCTGCCTATTTCCTTGAGCATGTGTTGTCTCAAAAGCCAGGAACAAAATTATATTAATAAGTAAACGGAAATATTCTTCTTTCAACTGTCTATTATGATTTGGGTGTAAGTTTGTAGATGAGCTGGTTTCCACTCGACATTCATACACATGCTGTTTTGCGACTTTGACTTCCATCCTCATTGGAACAACACCTTCCCCACTTCTCTGTGTTTTCTGTTTCTATTTCGACTTCATTCCCTTCCTGCCTTTAGAGATATATGTTGGGCGAATGCTACTTTTTTATCTTAAATGGTTGGCTGTTCTGAGTAGTCTACACCATCTGGTGTAATTGATCATTCATAGGCCTGTCCAGTTTGGGCTGGAAGATGAGCTGAAGGAGCGGGTTAAGCTCCAGACCAAAAGCATGTCTAAGGCCATGGTCTTGATGGTCTGTCAATCTCTTCTCAGACTGGACAGTCTGGTAGTTTAGGGGTTTTTTTTGTTTTTGTTTTTTAAATTCCCACAATTTACTCTCTCTAGGACCTTCTGATATGATCCCTTTCAGAGTACTATGTAATAGTAGGCAGGCACCATTTCATACTTCAAGTCTAAAAGTTGTGTAGGCTGGGATTCATGTGGCATCTTAGGCTTTTGGATAAATTCTTTCCTAATCTCTTTTATTTTCTTTACCCTTCTTTGCTCCAGATGGAAAGAAACTCAAAATCGTACCATTAATGGCTCCGCACAGTGATTGACACAGTGGCTACAACAATGGCGTCAAAATGAAGAATAGTGGTGAGGTCAGTAGTCTGAACAGTGTTTCATTCTGCTGTACATAGGGTCACCATGGGTCAGAACCAACTTGCTAGCACCTAAAAACAACAGTCATTGTTCACCAAAATAAGGTCCAGAACACTGTCGCTGTGGACTGTGCCATGCCAGTTGGCCATGGCAACCACAAAACTGTTTTCTTTACCCTTCAGGTGCAGAGACATATCTCCTTAAGGAATTTGATTATGGCTAAGCTGTTTCATAACTCTGACGCTTGTAGGCATTATTGCAGTCATGAGTGTATTAGCCCTCTATATGAATATGCATGTAGAAATATCCTCTGTCAAACTTATATGTACCTGCCCCGGTCAAGCCTGGTCTATGATCACTGATCATGCAGAACACCTAGGTCAGTGTTGGTCCCCTCTGTCATTGATCAAGTGGCAATCAATCAGTGGCAGCACTCACCTGATGGATGGGGCACTATGTTTTGGGGGTATGACTAGATAGAATCTCTGGCTCCCAACTGCTGGATAAAAATAAAGAGGGAAAAACAGGAAGAGGGAATACCACAGAGGAAGGGAAAGAAAAGAACAATAAGGCTAAAAGTAGCATGGTGGTGGCACAAATGTTAGCTTCCACACACAGCTGCAGTGGAAACAGAGCACGCCCACCGCTGTCCAGGTAAAGATGGGGAGGGTGTGAGAACCACGGAAACTGGGGCGAGGAGAATGGGGAGAAGAAGGCTCTTACTTTGCTGGACAAAATGAGAAATAAGAAAGTGGGGGAAGGTGAGATTCAGTAAAAAGAAAAAAAATTATTTCAGGAACAAAAAATAAATACAAAGAAGGAATAGAGTGGGGGAGGGATAAAAAGCAGTCAAGTCCTTCCAAAGTGCTAATCACGCAACACAGAAGCAAGAGACACACGGTCCTTGCTCCAGTGGACTGGGGAGCAGTGTAGTAAGCACTGCAAATCAAGGAAGCAGCAGGATATAGGACATCCACTTTCCTGGATCCAAAATAAAGTTTTAATTGTTTTGATTTAAGATGAAGGAAGAGAAAGTAAAAAAGAGAAACAGTAAAATAAGTGGGAGGGACGGAGAATAACTAAGAAGAAATATAAAGACAGGAAACAACAACAATACCATAGCACTGGCTCTTGGGAGAGGTGCGGGGAGATTGTGTGACCAAGGGGCTTGGGACGTTGCGCAAGAGCACATACTTCTTAATCACTCATCATTAATATGTGTGCTGGCACGGTACTGGGCAGGCTTTAATTGAAACATTGCTTGCAGTCATTCAAAATGATCATACTTCCTTGTTGGTAGTTTACTGCTCTTTATGCGTCCTTGTTCACTGTCATTGGTCAGTCTCTTCCTGTCACTGGTATTAGATCTAATTCTTTATTCTCTCCTTTGGAGCTTAGAATTCCAGGAGTATCAGTCATATCCATTTCACTTGGTTTCTGGATTCTTTGCTATAGTGGATCTGGATTCACTCTGTTACAGAGATGTATTGTTTTGTTGCTTTTTTTAAATAGGGATTCTTACAACTTGTCACAATCCATACATCGCTTGCATCAGAAAAATTTGTATATATGTTGCCTTCATTCTTTTCCAGACATTTGCTTCCTATTGAGCCCTTGGTATCAGCTCCTCTTCCCGCCCCCGGCTCCTCCTACCCTCATAACCCGTTGATAGATTGTACATAGTTATTATTTTCATATCTCAGACCGACAGCTGTCTCTCTTCCCCCATGTTTTCTGCTGTTCTTCCCCCTGGAGAGGGGTGTTTGTTTATGTGTCGATCATTGTGATCAGTTCCCTCTTTCTCCCCTCCTCTCCCCTTTTTCCCCCTACCCTTCTGGTATCAGTATTCCCACTCCTGTTCCTGGGATCTATGTGTCATGAGCACCCATCTCACACCTATACCTCTGTACATGTTATGGTATAGTCTGAATTGAGAAGCAGCACTGGGGTCATGGTAGTGGGAAGCCTCAAAGAACCAGAGAAATATAGTTTGTTTCATTGATGCTTTATTGCACCTGGGTTGACTCATCTCTTCCCCATGGCCTCTTTGTGGGGAGATTGCTCATTGTCTACAAATGGGCTTTGGATCTCTGTTGCACCTGCCAAAATTCTCAAAAATATGTTTTTGTTTGTTTGTCATGTGTCTCCTGGTGCCTATTATCCAGTTCCTGTGACTCCTCACTATCGCGCCGGTGGTGTGCTTCTTCCATGTGGACTTTTGCTTCTCTGCTGAATGGCAGCTTGTGTAACTTCAAGCCTTTAAGACCCTAGACACTATATATTTTAATAGTCAGGCACCATCACCTTCTTTGCTTATGCACCCATTTTGTCTTCAGCAAAGTGATTGTGTTGGGAGGGTGAACATCTCAAATACCAATTTGTTAGAGCAAAGTTTTCTTGTATTGAAGGAGGGTATGAGCAGAGGCCCAAAGTCCATTTCCTGTCTCAGTGTATTGCCATATAAATATTTTTACAGAGATATATTCTTTATCCACTAATCAGTTGTCCCTAATTTCACAATAATACTGTTATAGCACCTTTATCTGATTAGAAGACATTACTATACTTCTACTGTAAATCAGACATTGTGCTAATTACTTTAGGAGTATTAACACACTGAATTTCATAATTCTCTAGCAAGATAACATAAGAGCACTCCATTTTACTTGTGAGGAAACTGAGACACTAAGTAGATAAGCTGTTACTACTGAAAATATACAACTAATGTTTAAATGATCAAAACTCAGCAAAAGGTGAACATTAGGTTCATTCTGTGCAGTTATTAGGTTATGAGACATGCATACAGGGAGACTATTTTGATTCCATGAAAAATAAACAGTTTAAAGAAGCTCCTTACAAAGAGGCTCATTGCAACAATACATGATGTATTACAGCTGCTCGATAGTGTTTCCGATGCAGTAAATCTTTCACTGGTGTGTTGACTTCTGACTGTGGACCTTTCAGTTTGCAGTTGAGTACTTAAAATTGTACTACCAGGTTTTCTTTTTTTTATTTTCTTTTTCATTTTTTTGAGAGAGTCTCAACATATGCCAGGAATTTAGAAGATAGCTTACATGACCAAATGACTGGAAGAGATCCATATTTTACCCTTTCTGAGAAAAAAGAATATTCAAAGTATAGAACACTATCACAGATATCACATGTGAGTCAAAATGTTGCTGAGTATCATCCAGCAAGTATTGTAGCAGTACCTGGACAGGGAGATGCCAGAGGTTCAGGTCAGTTTCAGAAGAAGATAGATGGGGAACAAGGGATGTCACTGCTGTCAGATGGATCCGAGCTCAAAGCAGAGAATACCAGAAACATGTTTACTTGAGTTTAGTGACAATGCCAATGTATCCTACAATGTGGATCGTAACAAACTGTGGAAATCCTTGAGAAGAATGGGAATTCCGGACACTTCACTGTGCTCATGCAAAATGTGGGAATACTGCATGGTTTAAATCTGGAAAGGTGAGTGTCACAGCTGGATCCTCTCACCACACTCGTTCATTGTGTACGCTGAGAAAATAAGCAAAGAAACTGGGTTATATTAAGAAAAACATGACATCAAGATTGGAGAAGGCTTATTAACAAACTGCAATATGCAGATAAACCAATCTCGCTTGCTAAATGTGAGGAGAATGTGAAGCACTCGCTGATTAAGATCAATGATTGGAGCCTTCAGCATGAGTTACAACTCTATGTAAGGAAGACCAAGATCATCACAACTGGGCCAAGAGGCAGGATCATGTTGAGTAGAGAAAAGATTGACATTGTCAAGGCTTGTGTCTTACTTGAATGCACAATCAAGGCTCATGAAAGAAGCAATCAAAAGAGGAGCTGTCTTGTGTAAATCTGCTGCGCAGGACCTCCTTAGAGCGTCAAGAAGCCATTAGGTTACTTCAAGGACTCAGGCGCACCTGACCCAGGCCATGGTATTTTCAGTTGTCTCATTAGCATGTGCAAGTTGGACACGGAAGAAGGTAGACCGAAGAAGAATAGATGCATCTGAATTGTGATGATGAAGAAAAATATTGAAAATATTATGGACTGCTAATTAGACAAACAAATCTGTCATGGCAATAGTAAGGCCAGGGTGCTCCTCAGAGGCAAGGTTGAAAAGACTTCGCCAAACTTATTTTTCACATCCTGCCAGGAGAACTAGTCCTCGAGAACACATCCTGCTTGGTAAAACAGAGAGGCAGTGAACAAAGAAGGCCCTTATGGAGCTCCCTGGGCACAGTGGCTGCAACAATGGGCTCAAGCATCAAAGCCCTTAGGGGGATGGCATGGAACTGGGCCCTGCTTCCTTCTGTGTGTGTCATGCTGCTCAGAGTCAAAGTGACTCCGTGGCTCTTTACAACAGCTGTCCTCATATGCCGGGATGTTAGCTGACACGATGATTCTGCCTCTCGATCCAGTTGTAACTTCTGAAATTTCAATGAAGTAAACCTGGTTTAGAACTCAGAAAAGGGATTTTGTAATTTGGGATGAAAGTAAAAGCCAATGACAAGTTAATTTGGCTCAGGGATTTCTAAAAAAGGATGTTTTCTTTCATAGATAAGAAGCCTCTTTTTGACACTAGCGTGTGACTGATGGAAGAATGGCTGTCACCTTCAACTCACATACTTCCCGCCCATTCATTCCATCCCATTTGCTGCCTGATTTGGCATTTGACACAAGATTTGTCGAAGTGTCACCAAAATGAATAAACAGAGTACAAAATACTTGATTGATTCAGATACCCACTAGGATTCAACTAGAGCCCTTGGTTTTCTCTTCAGTAAGTCCCTAACAAACTTGTTGATCTTGGGAAGGCTTTTCAAATTGGAGGACCAATTTCTCCTGGGAAAACTAATCCCAGATTTGCTCATAGTGTAGTTATGAGAACAATCTCAGATGATGCTTATAAGTCTCTGGGGACTTACTATATTGTTTGATGAGATACTTCTTCATGCACAGATATTTTATTGGGGCTTGATATAGTATTACTAAACTGACTTTGAAAATAAAATAAACAAAACAAAATAAAATAAACAAAAACAAGACTGAGGTTCAAATCCCAAATGTGTCCTCATGAATGACAAAGAACTCAGTTATATCTTTTTTCGCTTCAGTTTTCTGGCAAATAACCCTTGAATTTCTCTGGAAATTAAGGTATCTTCGTTTTTATAGAACAGCTAGCCCATACCTACACTTGTGTAAGTGTCATTGAAACTCAAATAACTTCATGGGAGAATGTCACAACTCAATCAAGCATTCATATCCATTGATTGTAATACTTGTACATGTGAATCGAGGACCCAAAGACTATGAGAAAGCAGCTTGGCCCTTAGAGCTTCCTGCTGGCATTCTGAGGGCTCCTGGGTTGACAAGAACACCTATGCAAATACCAGGGTGCCACATTCCTGAAGATGGCAAAAGCCATAGACTGGAAACTCTCATTTCCTGATGCATCTCTTCCTCTGTATCCCTATTGGCTGAAGTAAAGGGGTAGCTCTCAAAAAATGTAGTCTCTAAACTTTTCGGGCAGATTTGTGAGAACAAATGAACTCAAAAAGGGCAATTAGATTCCGACTTAGTTTGGGGGTGGTTAGGTTAGAGAAAGGCTACTGTTGTTTTAACTTGTAATCTAGCATAGAGCAAGGTGGAAAGTTAGAGCAGGGGGATTTGTAGAGAATATGGGATGGAGGAGTCAATAGAGAGGGACGCCACAGCTAATTTAATGTGTAACAAGTTGTATCTACTGGATCTAGGTTGGTACCCAATGACCTGGCCTTTGGGGAACAGGGATGATTTGAATTACCTAAGGTTGGCTGGGGAAATGGAGGGACAATGACATAGAGGTGGATTGCGAGATGGATTGGCACCATGACTGCAGTCATGGGCTCAGTCACCAGAACACTTGTGAGGACGGCGCAGGATGCTCAGGTCTGCCGCACACAGGGTCTCCATGAGTGCGGACTGGCTGCAGAGCCTCAAACAGCAGCAACGCGCATGGCTGGGCAGGAAATCTGAGCTAACTCTGAGTAGGCGGGAGTGTGAATGATCCTGCATCCCTTTCCGAGTAGGAAGTGGGTTTACGCTGATTCATGCCATGCCATAAGTTAGACACGTGTGGCTTCCCCACTTGCCCTCCGTAGTTGCCACCATCACTCTATCTATGCCTGTAGGTCGATTATTTAAATCCAGAAGTCTTGGTTTCCTCCTCTGAGCTGCCATCTTCATCAAACTTGCTTCACAAGGTATGAGCGAGAGGCAGGAACATCTATCTCTAAGCAGCTCTCTGCCTGGTCCTGGCAGCAGCTGGAATTCAATCTGGAAGCATCCTGTTTTTCCTACCAACAGTCCTTCTAGAATCCCAGCTAAAATCACTACCTTATGGAATTTGAAGATGAGGACACCAAGGTTCACAGGGGTCTATGGACTGACTCTCCACTGCCCCGTATCAAGTAAGTGGAATCCGAGCTGCCTCTAAGTCTGATCGTCCATTTCCACAAGTGATAGCGTTTCCTCCTAAATACGTGCAAAATACATCTCTCCATTAATAGAGATTAAAAGGTGAAATCCAGAAGTACAGGTTTTAGACCTACATCCATTTTTAGACTATGCTTTAGATATAATAATCTGAAAAGTAAACCTAAGAAAGAATCATACTGATCTTTTGAAAAAAAATCTTTGAACACAACAATAACATTTTTGTCACCAAAAATATACTTTAAGTCTATTTCTCAGATAAAAGCCCTGTCACCAAGAATTACCAATATGTTAAAAAAAAAAGTGGTGTAGGATTAGGCAGTGTTTTGTTCAGTTGTGCAAAGATCACTGTGAGTCAGAGTGAATTTGATGGCACCTAACAGTAATATCATATCAAAATGTACTATTCAATTTCTGTAAAATTGTGATTGAGCATTACTCAATTTCAGACACTGTGATACATGGGGAATTGAGGCAGGTAGACCTCAATACAGTGAATTACAGCATAAACAAACATTATTTCTCTCTTATTTAAATGTAAAATTAGTGGGTTTAGGAGTCTCAGGTCCATTTGAACTTTCTTTACAAATAGTAGGAAAGAAGAGGGCTTCAACTTCCATCAAGAGTCTTGAACACTCACAGGAGCAGTTCAGCCCTGATGCAGATGGACACTGCAAGCGGGTTCGGATTGGGTTTCACACATAAGCCTCTTCTCTTCATCCCCACACTCACTGCCTTTAAGAGGACTTGAATCCATGGCAGGCCCAGAGCAGCATTTGGCTCCAGAGGGTTGTCAGGGACTGTGTTTTATGTGTTGTTTACCCAAAAGTGGACCACCAGGCCTTTATTCTGAGACTCCTCTGTAAGGGACTGCAACACCCGGCCTTTCCGTTCGCAGCCCAGCACATTCACTGCTTTGCTCAACTACATAGTGGATTTCTTGGGCTGCATTTTTTACAGAAAGGACCCTGGGCACCTAGTGGTGATGCATGGGGCTGTTAGCCTCAAGGCCAGCAGGATGAAAACACCCGAGTTTCTAATTCTTGGGGAGAAAGACCGGGTTTTCCAAAGAGTTACCCTCTCAGAAACTCATAATGGCAGTTATGCCCTGTCCTATGGGGTCTCTGTGAGTTGGCACCGACTCCATGGCACTGAGTTTTGTTCTGGTCTTTTAAAACATTTTTACATGGGCATGTAAATATTTTCTCATAGTATGGCTAGTGATTTTAACTGCCAACTTCTGAGTTAGTAGCTGAGTCCTTGAACCATCCTGCCAATACTCAAACCAACAAAACCAACTAAAAGTCACTACCCTCCAGTCCTTGTAACTCCTGTCCATTTACAATGACTTCTGACTAAATAACAAGCGTATTAAAATAAGCATGCTTTATTTAGCCTTAGCTAAATAAATGCTGTTGTCTGACCTTCCCTGTAACTACTTTATATTAGATTCTAATGTATAAGTTCCCCAAAGTATGCTATTTTTGGATTTACCTTGCCAGGATAATTTCCTATTCTGAATTCCATAAATGAATAGCTTGATTTTGGTATTATATCATTATACTTCTCTTTTTATATTGTTATATGGATATTATGTTCATAGTTCCAAATCCATCAACTACTTCCACTGGTCCTAAATCAACTGTAGAAAATAAAATTTCTTCCATTTGTGGGCTTGCAACTATAAAATTTCTACAGTCTTTTTAAGAGTAGAGTCATATAATCACTCAGATCAATGAGTAAAGAGCCATTTGAACTAAGATGTGAGATGTAATTATGCCAAATATAAAGATAAAATATGACCCACAAACCGACAAATTAATGTAGGTTCATCAACAGTTGCTTTTCCAGGGAGTATGTTAGCAAAATTGAATCTCAATCATAATCCCAAGTTTTAGTCTCCTGGATCTATATCTTCACACTAACTAGATCCCAGGTTATTTGTAAGTGCATTCAAGTTTAAGAATCACAGTCTCACCCTATAAAAGATTATTATATTTCTTTAGCCTTCTTTGTTTATTTATTTTTTAGTATTTTCTTTATTTTTAAAATTTTATTGAATTGGAGTTAATAAAGGTATCATGTCAATCCATAGTCCAATCACATCAAGCAGTACAGTTGCGACCACAATCAGTTTCCTAACACTCTTTTCCTTCCTGGACTCCGTGATACTTGCTCCCTTTTCCAACCCCGCCCACTGCCACCACCACCACTGTTCCACTGCCCACAAGAAACCCTCATTCGACTTGCTGTCCCTATAGGTTCATCAATTCTAGGTTTCCTAGGTTTCAGAAAAACATATTACACACATTCAAGAGGGTGACCTCCAATGACATATAACACATCTGAGATAAACCCCAATATGAACTAGGCCACCGGTGATCTCCTTCAATCTCTCACAGATGGAAGGCAAGACGGTGGCTCCTGAACAGTGCGCATTGGAGAAAGGCCTAGAAGATCAAAGGGTTAAACCTACCTTGGAAGGGTTAAAAACAGGTCAGTTGATCCCCTCTCTGATGTACGCTAGTCCTGTTCTGGTTTTCAACACTTTCTATATTTGAGTCTGGAATGCTGAAGATATTTATTTTCCTTTCGATGCTGGAGCATTCATGCTCTACTCCATAATGCTCCTGCTTGCGATCTGCAGGAACCCTGCATGGGCTGCTCATGTCAAGGACAGCAGTCTGAAACCATCAACTGCTCTGGGGAAGAGAGTCAGGGAGTTTCACTCCTCTAACGAGTTACCGTCTCAGAAACTCACAGGGGCAGTTCTACCCTGTCCCAGAGGGTTGCTATGAGTTGGCGTTGATTGGATGGCAGTGAGCTTGATGTGACTTGGAAGACCAAACTCAATCCTCAGACTTTTGGTGAGTTAGACTCACTATCTTTCAAACATTGGAATCAATGTACACCAGGAAAGTTCAGTTTAAAAAGCAACTTGTACTTTAGATTTTCTAGAAAATTCACCATGTCCCCAAATATGGACAGCATCTTTGCCAGGGTTTTCTTTCAGCCAGACCTGTGTTTTCTACTGTGCGCAGTCCCCACCACTCCTGCATATCCTTCACTTCCCTAGCAGTTTCAGTCAGTTACATTGCCTGTTGATTTTGCAATTGCTGAATTAAAATAGATTTGGAGTCCATGGACTTAGCAGACTACTCAGTACTTTTGTTTTTTAGCATTTATTCCAGAGAAATTAAAAATTATTTTCACAGGAAACCTGTACAGGGATCTCCATAGCAGCTTTATTTGAGAGAACTCAAATCTGGAAATAACCCAAATGTCCTTATAGAGGTTAATGGATTAACAATTATGATATGCACAAACCACAACATACATTAAAGCTGTGCTTCTCAACCTATGGGTAGTGACCCCTTTGGGGGTTGAATGACCCACTCACAGGGGTTGCCCAATTCATAACAGTAGCAAGATTACAGTTATAAAAAATTACAGTTACAAAAATAATTTTATTGTTGGGGTTCACCACCACAGGAGGAACTGTGTGAATGGGGCGCGGCATTAGGAAGGTTGAGAACCACTGGTCTAAAGCAGTAACAGGAACAGGTAGCTTTGAAACAAGCACCAGTTTGTGCAGATCCAGGGGAATGATCCTACACAAGGCCAGTAGCAAAAGGTTACATGCTGTAGGATTCCATTTATCTGACACCCTTAAAATAACAATGTGATTGAAATACTGAATTGATCAATGAATGCCAAGGGTTAGGAATGGGGCAGGAGGTAGAGTGGAAACTATCAAGGGCTAGTGCAGAGGAGACTGAGAAGACAAAAGAATTCAGTGTCTTGAGTGTAGTGATAGTGACACAAATTCACTTGTGACAAACCTTTCAATGGTTGGCATTGAAATAAGCTTGTCCTGATGAGATCTGCATACACAGCAATTTCAAGTTCCTGGTTTTCCTTGTGCACAGTGTGCAAGACATCCCTATTGCAGAAAATTTGATATTGGGAATCACAGACCACTATGTACAGTTTTGTGCAAGTATTTGTGATTCTAAAATCATTTTAGTATAAAATGTTTAGAAATGCTATTTAAAAAAAACCCTACATGAAAAAATATAGAGATCAAAGTCAGACTTTTTTTTTAATCCTCGGAGTCTGTCCTAATTAGGAATAAGGTGTGCTGACAAAGCAAAGGGCTGTTTGCTTTCTGTTAGTGGCATGCAAACCCAGAGAAGCTTAGAACAGAGACGTGCTAGTGTAGTTGTAGATTTAATCTACAGCTTTTACATGACCAGTTACAAAACTGTCCTATATCAGGCTTTGATAAATCGCCTTCAATGTGACAATTTTTTCTGGGAAGCCCCGAATGGGTAAAATACATTTGCGATGGTTTACTAGGCATATTAGCATTACATGTATTCCATTTAACTTAAGAAATGCTGAGGCCTGAAAGCTTTTTCAGTAGAGGCAAGACAGTGGACTTTAAATATTTACTATATAATAGGGTGATAAAATACATATTAGGTAGGAATAGTTTATTTTGTTACTCTTCTCTCAGGCAATGCAGTGTGATTAGCTTATTATTATTGTATGCTTAGCCAGACATTTTATAGCTATAATATCGCACAGATTTATAGCATATAAAGGAGTGTACTAAAGATCTTTATGACTGTATTTTTTGGATATATATACAAAATCTCAAGAGCCTTGCCTCTGATTCTGAAACAGGAAGGTGATTTTCATATAGAATAAATAGTAAAGCAAGGCCATCCAATGTATTTAGAGCCTGAATATTTTACTGGCATAATATCGTGTTTACCATAATTATTTCTTAGTCATTGAAACTCATAAGTAAACCTTTTATTGCCCTTAAACCCATCAGTTGGGAATCCTGACATATGGATTTTCATAGCGAGGTTTACAACCTTCTTTATGCTGTTTTCCAAGTCTCTCCACTTTAGAAGCCTTATTTTTTTTTTCCTAAGAGAAATAACAATGCAATTTCTAGAGATGTTTTTTGTTCACTAGAGGTGAGCATAACATGGTAGATGTAGTGGTGTGTTTGCTACAGACTGCATTGGTTGCATGCCTGAAATAGTCCAGCCAGCATGATGGAGCGCTATTGGCTGAGTGAGAGTGTACTTGGTAGTTTGCTCTTTGGTTGACTGAGGAAACAAGCAGTTGAGATCTGGTTAGTGGTTCCATGAATATCCCTGTGGAGTCTGATTTGAGAAGCTCTGCCAATGGGCCATCTCTGAACAGTTTATTCATGAATAACTTTTGATGCTGTTTGAGTAACTGATCAAATTTTATAATAAATTTATATGTTACCTCTTGCTGTTGTTGTCAGGCATCATTGAGTCTATTTCTCCTCATAGTGAGCCCGTGCACATCTAAATGAAACCCTGCCTGACCCTGTCCCGCAATTGCTCTTCAGTTTGAGGCCACTGTGGGACCCGCCAGTCAGTCAGCCTGGCTAGGGGCCGTCCTCCTTTCTACTGAGGATGCCTCTGCAGCCATGATGTGCTTTTCCAGGGACTCGTCTCCACTGATAGCAGGAACTAAGTCTGCGAGGCAAGATCTTTCCATCCTCACGTCACAGAAGCATCATGGCGGCACTTTATTCAGGACAAACTTTTTAAAATTGTTTTATTAGGGGTTCATACAACTCTTATCACAATTCATACATACATCAATTGTGTAAAACACACCTGTACATTAATTGCCCTCATCATTCGCAAAACATTTGCTCTCAACTTAAGCCCCTGGCATCAGCTCCTCATTTTTCCCCTCCCTCCCCATGCCCCACCCTCATCAACCCTTGATAATTTATAAATTATTATTTTGTCATATCTTTCCCTGTATGACGTCTCCTTTCACCCTCTGTTCTGTAGTCCATTGCCCAGGGAGGAGGTCATATGTAGATCCTTGTAATCAGTTCCCCCTTTCCAACCCACCCTCCCTCTACATTCCCAGTATTGCCACTCACACCACTGGTCCTGCAGAGATCATCCGCCCTGGATTCCCTGTGTTTCTGGTTCCTATCTGCACCAGTGTACATCCTCTGGTCTAGCCAGATTCGCAAAGTAGAATTGGGATCATGATAGCGCGGAGGGAGAAAGCATTTAGGAAGTAGAGGAAAGTTGTATTTTTCATCGTTGCTACATCGCACCCTGTCTGGCTCATCTCTTCCCCGAGACCCCTCTGCAAGGGGATCTCCAGTGGCCTACAAATGGGCTTTGGGTCTCCACTCTGCACCACACCTTCATTCACTATGGTAAGATTGTTTTGTTCTGATGATGCCTGATACCTGATCCCTTCAACACCTCATGATCACACAGGCTGGTGTGCTTCTTCCATGACCATGTGGGATTTGTTGCTTCTGAGCTAGATGGCTGCTTGTTTACCTTCAAGCCTTTAAGACCCCAGATGCTATATCTGTTGATAGCCGACACCATTTGCTTTCTTTGCCACATTTGCTTATTCACCCATTTGTCTTCAGAGATCATATCATGGAGGTTAGCACACAATGTTATGATTTTTGTTCTTTGGTGCCTAATAACTGATCCCTTCGCCACCCCCCTCATTAACACAGGCTGATGTGCTTCTTTCATGTGGGCTTTGTTGCTTCTGAGTAGATGGCCGCTTGTTTACCTTCAAGCTTTTAAGACCCCAGATGCTATATCTTTTGGTAGCCGGGCACCATCAGTTTTCTTAACCACATTTACTTATTCACCCGCTTTGTCTTCAGCAGTCGTGTCAGGAAGGTCAGCATAATATAATGCCAATTTAATAGAAGAAAGTATTCTTGCATTGAGGAAGTGTTTAAGTAGAGGCCCAATATCCTTCTGCTACCTTAATACTAAAGCTATAAATATATGCACATATATCTATTTCCCCATCCTCATATATAAATATATTTGAATATATACGTTTCTTTATATAGACCTCTATAAATCCCCTTTGCCTCCAAGCTCTTTCAGGACAAACTTTTTTATTCTTCTGGTAATCCATGGTACTGTCACCATTCTTTATGAAACCCGTCATTTAAACGCATCTGTTTTCCTCGTGCCTTCTGTATACATTGCCCAACTTGCAGATGTACATAAGCAATCATATCTGAATGTAATAATATGAATCACTACTTTTGAGTAGGTGAGGAAACTAAGAAAGCAGTGTTGGCAGTACCATCATTGTACTCTTGTCGGCTCACCCAATATCAGAGGTTCTAGACTTGCAGTGGCTCTGCAGGAGAAAGAGGTGACCATCTTTCCCTACAAGGAAGTGCTACTTTGTTATAAGGGTCACTGTAAGTCAGAAACAATTACATGGCAACAGCATTATGTATGTCTGCATGTATTTAAGGAAACTAAGAGATGCCTTGCTGAAAGTGAGCAGCACCTGCAGAGTTTGTCGATGAAGATCAAGGATTACAGCCTTCAGTGTGGATCATAATTCCATGTAAAGAAAATAAAAATCCTCAAAACTGGACCCATTGGTAAGATTGAAGCTGTCAAGGATTTTCATCTTGCTTCACAAGCAGCAGTCAAGAAGTCAAAACACACATCTGCCACAAAAGGTAAATCTGCCTCACAAGTCCTTTGTAAAGTATTGCAAAACAAAGATGTTGCTTTGTGGATTATGGTGCACTTGACCCAAACCATGGTATTTTCCATGCCCCATATGCACGTGACACTGAATAAGAAAGACTGAAGAAGAATCTGTGCATTAAATTATGGTGGCGTAGAAGGATACTGAAGGCACTGTGAACTGCCAAAAGGCAAACAAGTCTGTCTTGGAAGAAATACAACCAGAATGCTCCTTAGAGGCAAGGATGGCGAAACTGTGTCACATGTAGACATGTTACTAGGAGAGACCAGACCCTGGAGAGATCTGTCTCCTGTACTGGACATGGCAGTGTCTCCTTCTGCCTTATAAGTCAGAACTAACTTAGTGGCACCTAGCAGCAATGACAAGAGTAAGACATGCATTAATTGTATGATTTAATCAGTTACTCAAATTATCTGGACAGAACTGATAAGTAGTTGGAATTGGAGAGAAAGAAATTAAGAAGAGTCTATAGAAGTCTTTTCTTTCATATATATAATTTATTTATTTACATTATATATTTCATATATATATATTAGTTATATTAAACTTCATATTACTAGGTCTCCAAAAGATCACTTTGAGGATTGGATGGGTATTTACCCAACATGACTCACATCATGTGGCTATCAAAAAAACTGTAATACACCTTGTATTGTATGGAAATCACACTGTCCACTGTTTGGACCATATTTAGAGGGTTAACATTAATCCTTAGCCCTAGATAGAAACTCTGATAAAGTGTAGCATATCAAACTATTGAATATGAAAAGGGTACTGAGACCACGCAATTGAAGTGCTTGAGGAAGTCCCAGAAGAATGTATACAAGCTATGGTGATACTTTCAAAGGTCTGAATGTGAGGACCAGAATTTCAGTCTGCCAAAGCCCCCAATATCAAATAAAAAAGGACAAACTTGTAGGTGGTGTTTTGGAATGAATTATGCTCACTCCAAATCCACTGGGTGGCCATGAGTCAAAATCAAATCCTAACCTCTATGCCCTGTGGGTATAATTCCATTTGGGAATGTCCTGTGGGCGTTAAGGGAATGAGTAAGGGCTAGGGGAAGATGTATTTTGACTGGATCTTTTTTGAGATGTAAAGAGATTAAATAAGCAGCTAGAAGCAGAGATGGGGAAAGAGAGATGCCATGCAAAACCCACCCAAGAATAGAAACTCAGAAAAGGATCTTCCTATAGAGCTGACAGAGAAAACCGCCCCCTGTAGCCAACTGGGCACGAGAAGGGTCAAGGGGAGGAGATGAGTCAGTCAGGGTGCAATGATGAGCCATACAATTTTCCTCTAGTTCTTTAATGCTTCCTCCCTCCTATGGTCATGATCCCAGTTCTGCCTTACAAAGACGGCTAGATCAGAGCATGTTCACTGGTACAGATCAGGGCTCTAAATACAGAGAATCCAAGATAGATTAAACCCCTCAGCACCAATAATGAGGGGAAGGGGCAGGTGGGAGAGAAAGGGGGAACTGATCACAATGACCTACACATAATCCCCTCCCAGGAGGATAGACAACAGAAAAGTGGGTGAAGGCAGACATCAAACAATGTAAGACATGGAAAAATAATAATAATTTATAAATTGTCATGGGTTCATGAGGGTAGGAGGGGGGAAATGAGTAGCTGATACCAAGGGTTTAAGTAGAAAGAAAATGTTTTGAGAATGATGATGGCAACAAATGTACAAATGTGTTTGACACATTGGATGGATGTATGGCTTGTGATAAGAGTTGCACGATTCCCCAATAAAATTATGTATTTAAAAAAAAAAACCCTACCCCTAGCACCAGCAAAATGAAGTCAGACTTTTTGCCTCCTAAACTATGGAAAAACAAAAGTCTGTTTGTAAAAGCCTCCTACTTGTGTTGTTATGTTATAGCAATACAGGTGGATAAAAATTCAAATGTGTTACATGTTAGGGGTATCAAGGCATTAAAGGTTACACATCCATAAGGTAAAAGACTGTTTCACTGGATTCTGTTTCAGTTAAATTAGTGTGGATCCTGAGCAAAGAATTTACTAACCAATTCACACACAATTTAAAAAGTGAAAATAAATGCCTTCTAATTTTTTAATCAACTCAATTAAATCTGAGTCTATACATCTATGTTTCCTCTCATTATAGGTCAATTTTAGTTTAACAAAGAATGATTGCTATATGATTGAATAAATGAGTATTTCCATGTTTTGAAATTCTGTTTCATGATCTCTCTCCAGAAATAAATAAAACAATTAAAATATTTTGACATTGTTGCTCTTCTAACTGAAAGTCAGCAGTTTTGAAATCACCAGCCACTTTGGTGGGGAAAAGTAGAAGCAGATAGTAGAATTAGGCACCTCCCAGATATGATCGTTGAAAACAAATGGGTGCATAATCAAATGTGATGAAGAAAGCTGATGGTGCCCAGCTATCAAAAGATATAGCGTCTGGGGTCTTAAAGGTAAACAAGCGGCCATCTAGCTCAGAAGCAACAAAACCCACATGAAAGAAGCACACCAGCCTGTGCAATCACGATGTGTCGAAGGGATCAGGTATCAGGCATCAAAGAACAAAAAAATCATATCATTGTGAATGAGAGGGAGTGCGGAGTGGGGACCCAAAACCCATCTGTAGGCAACTGGACATCCCCTTATGGAATGGTCGTCGGGGGAGACAAGAAAGTCAGGATGCAGTGTAGCAACAATGAGACATACAACTTTCCTCTAGTTCCTAAATGCTTCCTCCCACCAACTATCATGATCCCAATTCTACCTTACAAATCTGGCTAGAGCAGAGGATTTACACTGGTGCAGATAGGAACTGGAAACCCAGGGAATCCAGGACAGATGATCCCTTCAGAACCAGTGGTGAGAGTGGCAATATCAGGACGGTGGAGGGAGGGTTGGGTAGAAAGGGGAAACCGATTATAAGGATCTACATATAACCTCCTCCCTGGGGGATAGACAACAGAAAAATGGGTGAAGGGAAACATCAGACAGTGCAAGATATGACAAAATAATAATTTATAAATTATCAAGGGTTCATGAGCAAAGGAGAAGTGGGGAGGGAGGAAAATGAGGAGCTGATGCCAGGGGCGTCTGTGGAGAGCAAATGTTTTGAGAATAATGAGGGTAACGAATGTACAAATGTGCTTTATACAATTGATGTTTGTATGGATTGTGATAAGAGTTGCATGAGCTCCCTATAAAATGATTAAAAAAAGAATTAGAAAGATGGGGTTCACCAACATATTTTTGTTTGTTTGTTGTTTGTTGTGAAACTTCTGATGCTCATTGTCCTGTCCAGATGACACCTCATGATCACACCGGCTGGTGTGCTTCTTCCATGTGGACTTGTTGCTTCACTATTGGATGGCCACTTGTTTAACTTCAGGCCTTAAGATCCCAGACACTATATCTTTCAATAGCCAGCCACCATCCTCTGTCTGCACCACATCTGCTTATGCACCAATTTTCTCTTCAGTGATCGTGTGGTGGGGAGGTTGCAGCGGAGACCCAAGGCCATCTGTGGACAATGGAACATCCCCCCATAGAGGAGTCACAGGGAGGGGATGAGTCAATCAGGGTGCAGCAGAGCACTGATGGATCATGCAATATACCTCTGATCCCTTGAGGTCTCCTCACCCCCCACAATCATGACCCCAGTGCTGCTTCCCACTCTGGACTAGATGGGAGCATTTACATAGGTATAGGCAAGAGATAAAACTCATAACACATGGAACCCAGGAACAGGACTGGGAATATCGACACCAAAAGGGTAGGGGGAATGTGGGGAGAGGTGGGGGTGGGGGGTATCGATCGCAATGAATAGCATATAACCACACACATCATCCAGGGGGAAGAACAACAGAAACCAGGGGGGAAGGGAGACTGCAGTGGGTGTGATATTTGAAAATAATAACAATCTATAATCTATCAAGGGGCCCCGAGGGTGGGGAGGGGGAGGAGGGGAAAAAAGGACCTGATCCCAAGGGCTCAATGGAAAGTAAATGTCTAGAAAAGAATGATGGCAATATGTGTGCCAATATGTTGGATACAATTGATGTATGAAGTTTAACAAGAGTTGTAAGAGTCCCCAATAAAATGATCTAAATTAAAAAAATTAGAAAGACAGATGGGTCTTTCTACTTTTATGAGGAGCTGTCGTCTCTGAAACCCACAAGGGCAATTCTTTGCTGTGTAGCGTTGCTATAGGTCAGAACTGACTCAGTGGAAGAGAGCGTTGTTTGTTTCTCATTGTAAAGTAATCAGTCAACTAGGAAAAGTGTCAGCATGTTTCTTTCATTTTCGAAATGTTGGTTGGGTCCTAGTTGTACTATTTATTATCATTAATATAACTATTATTTAAAATCTCCACTAGCATCAGTAGAAATATGACAAGTAGTATTCTGAATTTGAAAGGATCTCTCATTACATAAGTTATTTCAGTCATCTGGATTGCTAAACAGTAAATTACCATTTTTCAATAAGAGAAAGCATAAATAAGATACCAGGAACGTGAGCATCCACGTGTCTTGTCTGCATATCACCATAATTTGTGTTTAATATTATTGATTTTATGAGCCTACTGGTTTTCATTCCCTTATTTTCTAGAACACCGCACACTTCTAGATTATGCTCAGTAAGCTCTGAGAACTTCTCTTCTGCAGAGACTTTAAATGGTTGATTATATCAGAACTTGATCCGATGCATACACATTCACATTCTGCATGGTCTACAAAGAGTATGCTGACTATATCCAGTCTTCCAGTGGTATCTACATGTGCACAGTCTCTGAATTTATCACATGGACTATGATCTTCATTCTGGCTCTCAAACTACTGGATGCAACTTTCCATTGGACAAGTCCCGGAAGAGGAATTCCCAAACCAACACAGACTTCGATAGCAAAACATACTCAAATTGTATCTCAGTGTTTCTTCGCCACCTAATACCATCTACCACCACTCACCTGTCTGAAATTGACCAACAAACCATAACAATGCATTTGTATTTACTGGTACTCAGAAGGCTAATGTTAGAAACAGAGAGGAGGGGTCGATAGTTGGAAAATATGACTTTGGGATAGAAGCAAAGCTAGAGATAGCATGATATAATTGTGCTACACCAACTGCTTCTTAATTATGAATGCCTTTTTGGCAGCAAAATAAATGGTGATTATAGACGGGGACCTCACTAAGTAGAATTCACAGGAATAAGTTTGACTCCATCTGTAACAAGAGATAATGGAGAAACTCGATATCATCAGTCAAAGGACGACCAACTGTGGAAGAGATCACGAATTACACACAAGCTCTGAGCGTCATACTTGTGTTTATTTCAATGCAGCTCTGATAGGTTTTGTAGTCTGCTGATTGACCTCGGATTTTTGGATTTGAATCTACAGCCTGCCTACCCTAGGAGAGACATTAGAGCCTGCATCTAATGAACCACGCTAGGAAATACCCATTCCTGCATCCATCAGCCATGATCTTCCCAGTTTGTCTTCCTGCTTCCTGGTTGGTCAGTCCTGGCAGCTACATGAGTCAGGAAAAGCCTCCAGCTTAACATCTGGCCCACACACTTGAACTGGACTAAGCGGACATGCTTCTACAACCATGTGAGTTTCTCTTTTGATAAAAATGTATATAAATAGATATATGTCACTGTGGTTATGCTTTGGGCTACTAACCAGAGGTCAGCAGTTCTAAATCACCAGCTACTCCTCAGAGAAAGATGTGGCTTTCTACTCGCACAAAGAATTAGCCTTGAAAACCTGCAAGGCATTTACACACTGTAAGCTTACTTAGACTCAATAGCTAGGAGTTGTTGATGCTATTGTTTGGGGGGGAGAGTGGTTATGTTGTCTCTCTAAATTCATAAACCAAATTCATAAACTCCCCAACCCAAGAGCACTGCCATTGAGTTGATAGCAACGATGACAACCACATAGGCTGAGCAGAGCCGCCCTGTGAGTTTCCAAAGCTGTAACTCTTTAGAGATGTATGACGCCCCATCGCTTTCCAAAGGAGCAGCTGGCAATTTCAAACTTCTGATCTTCCAGCTTTTAGCCTAGGACCAGTAGGGCGTGAGAGGACATCATACAAGGTACATTGTTGTTGACATCAGTTGAATCTTAGGTAAAAGCAGAGAATACCAGAAAGATATTTACTTGCATTTTATGCTTTGCAAATGCACTCCACTCTATGGATCATAATAAACTATCCATAACCTTGAGAAGAAGGAGTGTTCCAAAAGACTTCACTCTGTCGATCCTGTACCAAGACCACGAGGAAGTCATTCCAGACAGAGCAAAGAAATACCGAGTGGTTTAAAACCAAGAAGGGTGTGTAGTAGGGTTGTGTCGTTTCCCCATGCTTATTCAGTCTGCATACTTAGCAAATCATCAGAAAAGCTGGACGAGATGAAGAATTGGAGGAAGGCTGATTAACAGCCAGCAATATACACTTGCGACAACCCGACGTGCTGAAAGCCAAGAGGACTGGAAGCACTTGCTAATGAAATCAGACTACAGCCTTCTGTCTGGATTGTAATTTACTGTTAAGAAAACCAACATCCTCATAATTGAACCCAAAGACACCATTATAAATGGAGAAAAGACTGACATTTTAAAGGATTTCATCTTGTTTGAATCTACAGTCAATACTCTTGGAAGCAGCAGCAGGCAATAAATTTCTGGCAATCTGTGTTGCAAGACCTATTTTTAAGGATGAAAACAAAAGATGTCACGTTGAGCACTAAAGTGTGCTCGGCACCGTAGTGTCATGTTATTGTCAATTGCCTCACATACAAGTGAAAGCTAGACAGTGACTGCAAAGGGAGAAGAAGAATTAGTACATATGGATTAGGTGTTGGCAAAGAATGTTTAAAGTACCATAACCATCCAATCTGCAATGCTCCTTAGAATCCAGAGTGGGGAGACTTCTTCTCAAGGACTTTGGACATGTTGTCAGGAGAAATCAGTCCCTGATGAAGGACATCATGCTTGGTAAAGTCGGTGGTTGCCTGATAGGAGGAGGTCACTTGGCAAGATGTACTGATGTGGTCACTTCTAAAATGGACAGGAATAAGAGGAGGACACCTGATTAGGCTCCGACTGTCGCAGGGGCCCCAGCAATGGGCTCCAGCCTAAAAACCATTGTGAGGATGGTACAGGAATGGGCAGTGGTTCGTTCTGTTGTACTGGGGGGCGGGGGGAGTCTGGGAGTAGAGGCCTGCACATCGACACTTAACAACAACAGCAACATCCTTTCTTCCGTTAGTTTCTCCATCACAACAAACGGTGCCACCATCCACCCAGGTGTTCTTGCCAGACACTTCCTGTCCTTGTTGCCCTCTTATTCCCCTTTACTTCCTACATTCAATGGATCAAAAATATCATTAATCTATTTCCAAAGAATACCCACACACCCGTATACAAATTTCTCTGAATTTCCATTGCACTGTCTTTTCTGAGACCTTGGTATCTTTTAACCTGGTGGGTTTCTTACCACCATAACGTTCTTATCACAGATTCTCTCCTACTTAAGTCATCACGCAGCAATATGAAGGAGCTGTAAAAAATGTATATATCAAGTAGCTCTTAAGTCGTATTCCTTTTACTCTCAAGACGTTTCATTCTAAAAATGACAACATGCCTTACAAAGTCAGCGGTGAGACTGTGTTTCCTTACCTTTCTGGCTGCATCTCCACATCACCACCACACATGTGGACCTAATTTCCCCACTACTCAACTATTTCCCCACTACTCCACTGGTAACATTTACTTGTTTCAGAATTTACCTAAACAGTTCTTTGCTCAGAAAAACTTTCTTAAGTTAAGCTTCCTTATTTCTTCCTTCAAGAGTACATAATTATTAGTCCATGGCCTACCTCTGCAAGTTTTCTTGGGGTCAATGGGTCATGTATTTTTGTTTCGATATCTTTTCTAGTGTAGATAGCAGTTGTATTTCTGGCGTAAATCTCTTATTAAATAAAATTTTACTTTCTGCCATTTGGACGTAATGAATTTGGTGAGATACTCCCTAGTTTTAAGTTTGAATATCAAGGGCACCTTACAGGAAAATATACACTGCCATTGGTAAAGAAGACCATCTTATAAGTATAGTTTGGGGATTGCTTATTTGCTTAATGAAGTGAGGAATAGCTGTGACTTTGTTGTTCAATATGTGCTCCCTAACTCAGCAGCATCGGCATTACGAGAGAGCCAGTTAGAAACATAGACCCTGGAGCCCTGGAGCTGAATTGTGTCTACATTTTAACAAGATCTCAGGTGAGTCAAAAGCACATTAAAAATGGAGAGGAATTGTCTCACAGTATCTTCGTACTTATTCTGTTCACTATTTAAAATTAGTTTATATTTCAGTACATAAACACAGCAGAGCACACCGTTGGAGATCTCCTTCATAAGAAATGGAGAGGCCTTGGCTGGCTAACATTATGATCAGGGCAAGTCGCCTTGATCAAAAAAACAAACAAACAAGCCCCCTCATAAGCAAGCCAATACAGAAAGCAGATGGCAAATGGCCTCCCAGATTAAAATTCAGTCAGAAAACCCATTTCGCATGATGATACAAAATAGTGTAGTCTGTCAATTGGCATATACCTGCAAGACAGGCAGTTTGAAAACGGTTTCATTTCAGTGACTGATTTTCTGTGTGCAATTGCAGTTATTGAGAGTGATTTCTAATTATTTTGGCTTCCTTCCGGTAAATTACCAGAGAGAAGTCTAATTCACCATATGGTTTGCTGATACGCTAATATTCACAAGCCATCTTTCCATGCAGTCAGGTGCTCTGTTTGTTCAGGCATATTGGAACAACCACTGATTAATATCATTGAAGAGAGTGGTTAATTTTATGAGCCACTAAGAATTCTACTGTGAATAATCTTATGTGCTCCACGTGAACATTTATCCCAGAAAGTATGCCACCAAGGATAAATTTTGAATGCAGGCTTCCCTTGAAGCACACACCAAGACTGGTCATGGAATTCCCTAAGAGTCACCCGGATTTTGTTCAGAGTTTGTGTCTATTGCCCCCTTCTTAAAGGTCTCAGAATGCTCTGTCAGACTTACCTGGGAAGACAGCAATCTGCCCCTATCGGGCTTAGAAGCTCAGGCAGTCTGACAATACAACTCAGACATGGTTCTAATAATCGTTTAGAAGCTTTGTGACACAATTCTCTTTCCATTTGTCAAGAATGATACAGAAGCATTTTGATCACAATTTGGAGCACACGTAACCGTGGATGTACTGAGAATATCCTTCCTAGATTCTCAAAAGGGTAATGAAACCAAGCGAAGTGGAATGAAGACAGGATTTCTCTACCCATCCCTCCCTCCTCATGAGCTCCAGCCACCTATTGCTTTCTCTTCCTGACGTTCTCTTTGCCATCTCTCGTTACTACCACCGCCCCCAAGGGGGTTAATATAGATTAGATAAATCAGAAATAAGAAGCATGTTAAATATATTCTTTAAAAATTCCTTGCTTAAAATATTGCAAGATTTTTAATCATTACATTAGAAGTCTCTTATTTAAGAGACGCTTTTGCATAATGTTAAGATACTTGAGCTATTTCCTACTGCTCAGGTGTCTATATTTTTGTCTCACTAATATATGGTATCACTATAGAATGCTTTCTACACTTATGAAATAATCCTTGTGTTTCTTTTTTTTCAGCCTGTATACAGCAAGTTTAATACCTCTGCTGTACATAGAATTAAAACCCACCCCACCCCTAATCTTTGTGGTTCAATCTATGCTCCCTCTACTTATGCGTAGACATTGCATTGTCATCAGCTGCATTTGAAGCAGATGTACAATAAGACGAAGCCCGGTCTAAAGCATGTGCTTTGAAGTTACAAAGACATGAGAGTGAATCTCCCATCTCACCACTATCAACTTGAGCAGATTGTTTAATCACTAGGTACCTTATTCTTCCACCAAATAGTGGGGATAAGATATTCCAATTAAAAACAAAGGAAAATGTTTATTATGACTAAATGAGAAACCATCTAAAAAACTTCATGAAGTGCTTAGCATAATAAAAATGTTGAAAATAATTGCATCTTTTGCAGAAATATATTTTGCTTTCTATACTCTTACTCAAAAGAGCTCAGCATAATGCTATGGGTGCTTGCTGAGAAATTAGATTCACACAATAGCTCAAGGCAAAAAAAAGGAAAAAAATCAATAAAAAACTTACTAATATAATATTAAGGCTCAGTGTTCCATACAGTACTGCTAATTTGTCAATTGAATGATACAGTAGGAGATATAAAAGCAGTTAATAGTAAGCTTTACTATGCTTTTGTGTGTACAAACTTTTGTTCTGATAATAAAAAGACACTAAGCACTTTGTTTTACAGGTATGTTTTTGAAAAATATTTATTCTATAAAAATGAGAAATAGATTTTGTATATGTGTTTTTTAAATCAGAATATGTAGCAATTGGGATAAAAAGCGGTAACTTTATCATTGCTTCCCAGAGGTTTGCTCCCATTACTACAAATGCATGATGGTAAATCAACAGGCATTGCTACAAAATCATAGATTCATTAAACAAAAATATCAAAAATGTGAAACTATCGTCTCTCAAAATTTTCTCCATTTAAGTCAGTATATTTCCTTGAGCGGTGATCCATGCCTCTAATGCTTCTGTAAGATGTCTGCACTCTGGAAGTCGCACCACGGCAAAAGGGTCATTTGATATTCTCAGGGGACTCAAACCATGTTCCTCTGACATGTCCTTTGGGTCTGGGAAGCAGAATAAAGTCTGCAGAAGAGGACCAGGACTCTGAGGTGATTGGGAATAATGTTTCCCAAGAGAATTATCATAAGACAGATCTTGGAATCCTCAAAGAATGAGCGCACACATTGTCGAGATGGAAATAAATATTTCTGATGAAAATGAAAAAGTCAAGATAAAACAGTGGTACAGAATGCAGTTTGTGTTCATTTTCAAATCCTCAGCACATTTTTTGACCAATAAAGTATTTAAGTTTAAAAAATTTTTTTTCATAATAAGCCCCTGTGATTATCCTGTGTCCTCCAAGAGCATGTATCTGCCCCAAAATAGTCACCAGAAACTTCTAACCTGAAGTCTCTCCCTTGAATTTAACTGGGCTAGCAGATCTCTTCAGAAGATACTGTTTTGAATCTTTTTTGAAGACTCTGTAAGGAGATTTAGACAAATGTATTCCTGAATGAACTTGTCAGCAGCCATCCACTGGTGGTCAAGAAATATTTAAATGTGTTTTGCTATTAAACCGTTTTGAAAGGAAACCAGCCTCCAACAACCAAAGAGCCAGTACATGTACTTGTATGGCAATAATGTATAGAGATTATAGTAAAGTCATAGAGGATAGGAAAGAGAATACAATAAAGGAGTCAGACACATTTATGGTGGCATGCTCACCTCAGCTCCACTTGATGGTTCACTTGGAACTGGGAGAAGAGAGCAAATCTTTACTATTTGGGACATATATAGGTAGTCATAAGTTATGCATATTTAGTAGTTACATGCATCACAAGGTGGACGGCATCTACATGAAGGTCCCTGAGCTCATGGGTGAGGAACCCGCATACCTGCATTGGGGGAAGGTATGAGGGGGGTTGGGTGACACAGCGGTAAGAGAGAGAAGGATGTCTGCTTCCACAGGGAGATAGAATCAACCTTGTGCTCACACTAAGGCAGCATGATTATTAGGGAGGGAATATGTGGGGACATTTAAAGCAGATAATGTACTTGAATTTTACCTCTAACTTACCAAAGTGGAGGTTTTCCTACCATGGAATACCAGCTTTCCAGGTTCCCTCTGTTTTAAGTTAGGGAATAAAGTCCTCATCATATTTCCCAGTGTTACTATCCCACAAAACCTGTACATCTATGAACTGGAATCCCAACAGAAACACTGTTTTTATTCATCCTCCTCTATAGACCTCTAAGTCTGCTTTCTAGAAAATAAAATATTGCCAAACTTGGACAGTAGACACATTTCCACTTTTAGTAACTAACCATTTTTTAGAGATAAGTAGTTATAGTTTATATTTTTAGAAATAAGTAGTTATAGTTTATAATATTTTGCATCCATTTTTCAAATGTATATCCACTTTTTTGGCTTCAGGACTTGGATGCAAATATTCTCTAACAATATGTAAATGGTAGCAAAGATAATGTTTTAAAAATATACACTATATTTGTGTTTTTGGATTCTCTAGAAAAGTAAACCAATGACACTTATATAGGTATTTAAAGAGAGACGTGTAAATCAAGAAAAGGAGCTAAGGCATTTAAAGAAGCAGGTAAGCCAGGACAGGTATGTGGAGCAAATAGGATGCTGGGGATTCTTCCTGAATTGTGCAGTTTTTGTGGTTGATGAACGAGGAAGCAGGGAAACCATAGATGTTGACAGATTGGGCCTGTGACTGGCAGAATCAAACAAATCCAAGGTCATTTGGCTCTGATGCCTCCTAGTGTTGGCAGGTGAAAGAACTCAGGGTCTAAAGGCAATGTGGTGGACCATTAGCTCAAAAAACAAAGATCAATGTGACAGATGCAGGATCTGGGTCAGTCAGAAGATAGAAGCTCTCCACAGTCCTCTATTTAAATATCGAGTAGGCCACACTCTCATGGAGATGTCCTCAGGACTTATGATTTAAGTAAGAGCTTGGCTCACAGCAGATTCCATCATGGTGCTGATTGGATTATCTTAGGTCACTGTGGAGGTGACATAATCTCATGTGGATTGAATAAATAGGGTGTAAGGGTGGCGTCTAGCCTGTCAATCATGTCACAGCCGGATGATGCCTCCTTATGAGCATGACCTTCCCATGAGGATTCTGGGAACTTCCTCTCCTCCTCCCTGGAAGCAGGCCACACACCCTCTCTGCTTCCCCTTCCAGTTGACAAGACATATAGACCCATGCTGAGGCCTTCAGAGCGAGCCGTGCAGAGGCAACCCACGCCAGCCTTGTAGAGCTTCCACCCACTTTGGATCCACAAGACTTTTCACCCACCAACCTCAGATCTTCTTGCATTCTGCCTCATTGATGTGGTTTCTCTAGTCAATGTGGACTAACAGTCACATCATAGGGGTTATTTCGACTGCCAAGACACTGAGAATCCTGGCTCAGCCAAATGGACACAAAATCAGAGTTGGGGTAGGAGAACTGTGGTAATTTTTATACCTTGATGTAACACAACACTGTTCCTTCTAATTTTAAAATAAAAAGAGATATTACAAATATGGTAATTCTAATAATGATATTCAAATCTCGAATTCCTATGTGGATATATCTACAGTCATTTGAAAATATTATAAACATTAAGCATTAATATCCACAACCTGCAATATATCCCATAAAGCTGTTGTTTTTCTACTCTGGTTATTAATAAAGCAATAAATTAAAAATATGATTGTGCATACGTGTGAGAATGTTTCAGTGCTGTTTTCCACATAAAATCAACTCAAGTAGAAGTGAAAAGAGATATAAATAACTCTCCTAAAAATAGTAGTTAGGGACTAAATAATAATCCAGACCATAATGCTTGTTTTTCCATTTTACTCAGTAAGAATAATTAATTTTATTCTTACATAAAATCCATATACTTAAAGTAATTTATTTTAATGATATATAATAGATGTATATTGCCAATATGTGAAATGATTACTGCTGATCAAAATAGTTCTGTAAAATACTCTGACATCATTAGTATCGTTTTTCTATAGGTGATAGAGTGGACAATTGGATGAGACAAGTGAAAGTGTATCTAGGGATTATCACTCTTGTAAAAATAAACTTTAGATGCTATAATATAAATTAGACCTCAATGTGACTGAGATAGTATTCAATATATTTGGAGAGTTTATATTTGGTGGATGCAACAAAGTACTGGGAAATGGCTGACTGAAAACAATAGGAATTGGTTGCCTCATAGTTCTGTAGGCGAGAGTCTAAATCAGTGCATGGGCCTTGCCAAATTCTTCCTAATCTTTACAGGAAGGTTCTTGCTGATCTCTCCCAGCTACTGGCAGCCCCGAAACTTCTTATAGATGCTACCTTACAGATTATCATTCTGCCTGCCTACTTCTCTTTCTCTTCCATAAGGACTTGGATTAGATCAAAGCCCACCGTACACCAGCATGACCTCACAGTAATTTAACTAATAACAGTACACTGTTTTCAAACAAGGTCACATGCACAGCAATATATCTCTGGAGGGGGGCATAGTTTAATCCATGACATTGAATATTGTGTTTTATTTTAGTTTTGATCCAAAGTTATATAAACATCCAGAGAAAGAGATCTATTCACAGCGGAAAGTGAAAGTGGAGATGAGAGAAGATTGAGGATTGGTCATGGTGTTCTGGCTGGGATTGTGATAGATAACTGTTCTTTTAAAATTGCTCAGGTCCATAAAACCTACAACTTCTATTTGTTGGTTAAGCTGAGCAATTTAGTTTTGCTCTTGCTCCATAAGAGAGAGCTATTGTTTTTGCTTAGCCTCCAATAAGAGATAGGTATTGTAATGCTGAAATGAAAACAATGCCTGTAAATTATATAAACATCCCTGTGCTAAAGTCATTCTATCTGTAAGCCACGATACATAAATTATACTTGTTGCAAGGGTGTATAAGGGGAATATTTATTTGTGGTTTCTTTTCCCTAGAGAGCTCGGGGATTCTTTGATCTTTGGTTCGGTCCTCCATACACTCTCCAGATGTTTCATTTTTGTCCTCACAGAACAAGAGTTTCACATTGTTAGACCTGGTTGACTAAAGAAACAAATCCAGGGGCACTTCTATGTGCAAGGAGGAGCTTATATCAAACAGTAATTGTATATCTAGGAACCAGCCCAGCTCAGTCCAGATCAAGCCCATAAATCTGATATTAGCCCATAAGTCTGATACTAGTCCATAAATCTCTCTTCAGACTCACAGAGCCACATGCAAAGATGCAGAATGGAGGGAGATCGCAGATTGGTGAGTGAAAGTCTTGTGGATCCAGTGGGGGTGGAAGAAGCACAGGACTGGAGCTGGTCTCCTCTGCATGGTTAGCTCAGGCCTCAGCATGGCTCCACGTGGCTTGTCACCAGGAAGTTGAATCAGAGAGAAAGTTCCCAGCATCCTCAATAGAAGACCACTACCACATGGAGGCATCATCAGACTGTGACCTGGTTGACAGGCTAGATTCCAACTCTACACTCACTTAGCAAGTATACGTGATCTCATGTAACTTCCGCACACAGAGCTATCTTTATCAAAATCATGGAGAAATGCAACTGCTAAAGGATAGAAGATAAGCTTCCTCTGCCCAGGACATTCCCTCTCTGTAAGGAAAGCCATGGGACATTTATTATTAGCAAAAGGTGATGTGAAAATTATGTAATTAGATAAGGAAAACATTTTTATGATTTGCACGTTAAATGACATCAAACTTTAATCTACATTAGCACTATTCACAATTTGCATAATATGTGTCACTGAGGAAGGTTCCATCTTTGTGAGGGATTCAGATTCAGGCCCCGTGAGCGATCATGATTACTTGACCAGCAATCTTCCCACTACCTTCTCTTGATGGATCTAGTCCTTTGGCTTGAGTGGTGTGTTGCTGTGATGAGATGTTCAATGTGTGGTTCTGAGTTATTTTCATGAGATTTTATGCCTCAGATATTTCTCTTTACCTAATTTTAGAGTGAAGGGACTCTAGCTTCCTCTGTTTTCAATTTCCCTGGGGTGCGGGGCGGGAGGGCAACATCCTCTGGTAGGACCTCACCAGTCACATTGCTGGGAGTCTTTCCCAGCAAAGGCTTACCAAATTCAGTTGAAAATTCATCGTCCATTTTAAAATTATACCATCTGCAAAGCAATAAAAATAATAACTGAAACTTTGAATGACACTTTAAATTTGTTCTTTTTGTATGATAAAGAGCATTTCCTTTTCATAATAAAATAACTCCTTTTTCTTTGTTAGCTGAAGAAAATGGCATGAGCAGTGTGATTTTCGTCACAGAATTCACAGAAGACGGTAAAGCTGCCCTGTGCCGTTTCTGTGCCATTTCTGCATGGAGGGCCAACCGGGATTACCTGTAAAGCAGTCTCGCTCAAAATTAACATGACAGCATTTTAGACTTAATGTTCTATCATAAAAACATATTGATGAATTTGCCTTAGATTCTTGGTTTTGATTTTAATTTAATTTTTACTGCTTTTGTTTAAATATGGAAACCATAGACAAAGCAATCACTTAAAAATTATCATTTGAATTCTCTGAAAGGTAATTATAATCCCACACATTAGATACAATGGTAAGAAGATGACTTGTATGGAACTTTCAATCAGAGCGAGGGGCAGTTTTCTTTAGGCTGAGGGCAATCATAGTACTGCAACTACATAGTGTGTATGAAGAATTGTTGCTTGTTGAATGGAATACAGGTACTAGAAGCAGAAAGAGGTGAGAAAAGAAGTCAGTATCTTTGCACATGACCGTGATTGCCAGTTTTCTTATCAGTCACACGACAGTTACAGCTGTAATTTATTACATTTTTACTATTTTCCAGACTCTGATACCAGGAAAATATAATTTAATGTGTTTTAAATGCATTATGCAATTGATGGAATCCTCATAATAACACAAAGAGAAAGATAACATTATTTCTAACAGCGAATGTCCCATTTTTCACAGAGCTATGAGATCCAGGATATATAGTATTGTGATTTCCTTCTAAGACATTTTGTGGGTGGTGTTTTTTTCTGGTCTAGGGTTTGTGCAGTCCTTTCTCTCCTGGCATGCTCTTGATTTTAGTTAACAGTATTATCAGCAGTACAATCTCCCAATAAAAAGTAGTTAGATATAATGTCAAATAGCCACTCCTGGCTAGGGGCAGAGTTCAGACTGTCAATCAGTCGCAGCCTAGGGATGCCTCCTTGGGGGTTTGGTCTTTTCCTAAGGAAGAAGGTGGGAGCTTTCCTCTCCTTCTGCTACCTCACTGTCCTCCTTGCTGAGACTTCAGGGGGATTCTGGCTTTGCCTCCAGGGAGGGCCCACAGTTGACTGCCTGGCCCTCAAAGCTGTGGGGACTTTCCCACCAACTTTGACTCCCTAGGATTCACCCTTTTGTGACCCCTGCTGGTCAGTGTTGGCCTACAGCTATCTAAATCCATAAGGGACCCTCTCTAGCACTGGAGCTATGGACTTGAGTTGGACGGTGTTGGGTTGGTTGCCTTCTTCATGTAAAATTTCTTCTTGATATACATTTATTTTTTACACATAGATGAGTATTACTGGTTTATTCCTCTAGACAACCCACATGAACACATGAATGGTTATCTAATTTTACCTGTACCTCATTCTAGTATCCAATAATGCATTGAATCCAGCTGATTCTATCTCAGAAATGTTATATTTTATAACTTACCTCTATTCCATTATAATTTTGTTAATGATATTGTGTAAACCCCAATGACCTAGTTTACCCTGATCAGTCTTAGCTGACTCTATTATGCATGTTAGATATTTCTTAAATGAACTTCATAAGAAGCAAATCTGATGGTAAGAGTTTGCAGCATAGGACAATCATTTGTCTCTACTAGGTTAATATATGAGACCTATAGCAAGCCGACCTGCTCTTCTGCATTTGCCCCCATCTGTAGGCAGGTGGACATATTTCCAAGTCTCCCTTGCAATTAGACAAAGCCAAGAAATTGACTTCTGGATGATAAAATATGGACATGTGTAACGTGCATCATTTTTTTTTTAGTTCAGTCATTAAATTCTCTCTTGCAATGCTCCACTTCACCCTACTTGCCAACTCCATGTGGAGACCAGGGGCCGCCGTCCAGTGTTAGATGTGAGAAAACTCCGTCCACTAGGACCTCACAGCATCGCGTCTCTCAGAGCCCACACCATGTCCATGGACAGTCAATGGACTCTGGACTTCGAAGGAATGGAAAGGAGAGCTAGCGGCGCTGTGGGTAAAGAAGCTCGGTTGCCAACTGAAATCTTGACGATTTGAACTCATCAGTCCTTTTGCAGGCAGAAGCTAGGGCAGTCTCTAGGGTGTTCTACTCTGTACAACAAGCCACGCTGGGTCAGAATCCACTTGGCAATGGTTATAGGCTAGTGGATGAGAATTCTGTTATTTAACCAAGATTTTAAAGTGTATCTATTGTAGCAACTATTGCTGTTTTAAGTAATTCTAAACTCAATAATCTTTCCTACCGCTACCTGGAGGCACTAATAAGTTGGAATGGCCAATATGTCCAGTTTGAATCAATGAATCATTTAGTTTACTATGCCAGGAATGGCAAATTCAAGTGGAATCCTATGAATTGATCATTAACGAGAACAATTAATATTTGTCTTGAAATACAGTGCTGTCTATAACAGGATATCTATATGACTACCCAGAAAACCTATTAATACAAATATTATCCAAAATGCTACATGCCAATTACTAAAGTCAATAATGAAGAAATTTAATAATTTTATCAACTTCATAAGTTTGAAATTGATCAAACATGCAATCAAGTTGCTTTCATAATTACTGATTATTAAAGTGGGAAAGTTAGAAACAAAGAAGAAGGAACCATAGTTGGAAAATACTACATTGGTGATAGAAATGAAGCTTGAGATTATATGATGGAATTTTTCAAAACCAATGACCTAGTCATTGAAAATAACCAATTTCCAACAACTTAAAAGTGACTACACATGGGTGTTATCAAATCAAGTACAGAGGAATGAAATTTACTACCTCTGTGGGAAAAAATAAATGGAGAAATTTAATAGTTATTGCAAAAACTAGGCCAGGGGCCAACTGTGAGACAGACCATCAATTATTCCTGTGTAAGTTCAGTTTCAAATTTAAGAAAATTAAAGCAAATCCCTGAGAGCCAAAATTCGACATTGAGTCTATCCCACTTGACTTTCAAGAACATCTCAAGAAATGATTTGACCCACTGAACACTAATGTCAGGAGATATGATGAGCTGTAGGATGACTTCAAGAATATCAAACACCAAGAAAGAAAAGCATATTAGGAAGACAAGAAGGCATAAACACTAGTGGGTGTCAGAAGAGACTTTGAAACTCATTCTTAAAAGCAAAGTAGCTAACGCAAATAGCAGAAATGATGGAATAAAAGAGTTAAACAAAATATTTCTTAGGGCAGTTCTAGATGGCCAAGTTAAGTATCATAATGAAATGTGCAAAGACCTGGAGTTAGGAAACCAAGAAACAAGGACATGCTCAATCTAGCTCAAGCTGAAAGAACTGAATATAAAATTCAAGCCTCAAGTTGTAATATTGAAGGAGCCTATGGGAAAATATGAAGGATATAGGTAGGACCAAAAGACAATAGGAAGAATAGAGTCACTGTACCCAGAAGTACTGGCAGACATCCAACTATCTCAAGAAGTAGCAAATGATTGAGAAGTAATGGTATTGAAGGTGGATGTCCAAGTCAGACTGAAATCATTGCCTAAAAATAGGTCTGCAGGAATTGACAGAAAAACAACTGAAACATGTCAACAAGCTGAAGAAGCACTGGAAGCACTCTCATTTATGCCAAGAAATCTGGAAGGCTTTGACCTAGCAAAATAATTAGAAGAAATTCAAATTGGCAACCATTCCAAAAGAAGACAATCCAATAAGATGTGGGAATATCAAATAATATCAGTAGATTACATGCAAGTAACATTTTCCTGAAGCTAATTCAACGATGGTTGCCTCGGTAAATTGACAGAGAGATGCCAGCAATTCAAGCTGGATTCAGAAGAGGCTGTGACTCCACAGATATTGTTGCTCACATCAAATGAATTTTAACAGGAAACAGAGAATACCAGAGAGATGTTAACTTGTGTCTTATTGTCGATGGAATGTGTGGTAGTTATATAATTGTTTGTCGGTTTGAGAGGATTGTGAGTGAAGGGGTGGAGTCTAGCCTGTCAATCAGGTGATAGCCAATGAGGCTTCTGTGTGGGCACAGACTTCTCCTGAGAGTACTGGTAACTCAGGTATTCTTCCTTGGAGGTAGAAAGCTAACTCTCTCTCTCTCTCTCTCTCTCTCTCTCTCTCTCTCTCTCTCTCTCTCTCTCTCTCTCTCTCTCTCTCCTCACTCCCTTCAAGACATTTCGGAGGAGAAGCCACATGAAGCTACCTTGAGGCATTCAGAGTTTTGGAGATGGTAGAACCACATGGAGACCTCTGCCAGCACTGAGATGCTTACAATGCAACTGGATCCACAAGACCTCCAACCCACTGGCCAATAATCCTCCTGCATTCAGCATCATTGCATGTGTTTCGTGAATCTGAAGAGAACTCTCTAGATGGTATCAGATATATGGGCTAATATCAGATGTATGAACTTGATCTGGACTGGGCTCTTGTATATAAAGCTCTTTCTTATACAATATGCGTGTTTATGAATTTGTTTACCTGACCTAACACAGAAAGCATTCAACTCTGTGGATTATAACAATTGAAGGCAACATGGAGAAGCATGAGCATGTACTCCTGATGAATCTGAACATTCAAATAGAACCAGGAAGTACTGAGAGGTTTAAAACAGGAAAATTGTACCTCAAAGTTTTATCCTTTTATCAAATATATTAAATCTATATGATAAGCAAATAACCCTAGAAACTGAGATATATGGGGGAAATGTGACATCAGGTTTAGAGGAAAGCTAATTATGTAAACGGGATATCTAGATGACACAACCTTGTTTGCTGAATGTGCAGAGAACTTCAAACACTTGCTGATGTAAATCAAGGATTACAGCCTTCAGTATGAATTATAATTCAATGTAAAGAAAACCAAAAACCTACCAACTAGACCAATAGATACCATCATGATGAACTGAGGAAACATTAAAGTGGTGAAGGATTTCATTTTGTTTGAATGAAGACTCAATCCTCATGAAAGTAGCAATCAAGAAATCAAACAGCACTCTGGTGAAATCTGCTGCGTACGTTCTTGAGCCCACTGAAGAACATATCATTCTGAAGACTAAAGTAATCCTGTCCAAGTCCTACTATGTTCAAGTCCCTCATATGCATGTGAAGGTAGAACAAGGAATATGGAAGACTGCAGAAGAATTGATTCATTGAATGATGGTGTTTGTGAAAAATATTGAAAGTACCTCGGAGTACCAGAAGAACCAACAAATCATTCTTGGGACAAGAATTTTCGACGTGTAGTCAGGAGACACCTGTCCCTGGAAACAGACATTCCGCTTGATCAGATAGAAAGTCATCTGGAAGCCAGAAGACCCTCCATGAGATTTATTCATACATCATCTGCAACAGTGGGCTCAGAACATGCCACATGAGTAGGTCCTGTTGTCCCCTGGCTGAATGTTTGGTCCTCCTACCTTAACATGAAAAATTACAAGTCATTCAACTGAATTTCAAATATTTCATTTTATGGATTCCTCATTTTTCACAGGACTCAGTTAATACATGTAATTCAGTATTTATCATGTAGATCATAACTATATGTGTGGAAGCTATACAGAAAATTTCATGAAGAAAAATACTATGTAATGGATTAATATATAGCCAGTGTCCTGCAGCTTTCTGCCAATAAATTATCTTAAATGAATGAATAAATTAGATTAAATATACTGGAAATTTCTAACTAAAAATCAATAGTTATGGTTTCTCTGAAAATAGCATCCACCGGAACAGACTTAATTGAATAAATTATTTCCGGAGTGAGTTGTTCTAGATTTTCCCTTGTGTCCTATGTAAATAATCGTCTTTCATATGTGTTTGTTTTCTAGGGATCACTGGGGCTCATGTACACCTGTCATGCTTGTTTATACAATTTAAAGTTTTTAAACCACTGGGATTTACTTTGTTTAAGCTTCACCGTACACTGTTAAGCAGAAAGATGAAGAAAGTAGGTCAGATTTCTAACCTGGTTGCTTGCTTAGTTGTATTCTTACACATAAGCACTGACAGGCATTTAAATTGCAGATATATGAACCGGAATCAAGATTCCAATGGCAAAATTTCTCTCTCTCCATTTGAATCTTCTCACGGTTCTCATAGCGGGGTGAGTGTGACAATGCGTTGTCTGCAGTGGGAAACGGAATAGTTCAAGTTGCTGCTCCTGCCTAGAGCTGGATAGAAAAGGGAATTGTGGCTCCTGGTTTCCTTTCCCCATCTGTTCCAACTGAATAATCACATGCAGTCCACCTCCTATTCGGAAACCAGGGTCCATCTAGTCAAAGGAAGAGGAGATATGTAGGAAATAGAGTAGGAGCAACCTTTACCAGTCTCCGTAGGTACTAGTCATGGAACTAAACCATTAAATCTTAAAGTGCTGACTCTTTCAGTTTGGAATGAGTTTATAATCGTTGTATGTACAGTGCTCATTATATATAATGTTCAATAGGCATATAAAATTTATATGTATATGAACTTTGTATGCATATTACATTAGAACTTAAATTATCAGCACATAGTTTGCAGAATGCTATAGGTAGCAAAGAGAGCCCCGAACACACTTGGATTAAGCCTCTATTGAATTCTTTCTGACAGTTAACTAGGAATGTGAAAAGACTTGTGGTCAGGAAGCATGTACTAGAAAATTGTCACTTCCACGCCCCTAACCTGCAAGGAGCGTCTCCACAGGACGTTTCTGGGTCTGTCCTTGATGGAGAGCACCATCCTGGGGTAAAAGAGTCATCAGTCAAGTCCTGGCTGCCTTAGTCTGAAAACCTGGGATCCATCTTATAAGCCCTTCCATATAATATAATTTACATGTGTCATTCATGTTCCCCTTCCTGCTTCTGTGGTCCCACCTGTAACATTGATGCACTGATATTCTGCCACCATGCTTTGGCAACCACTTCCTTTGACCGCCAGTATCTTCTTCATGGCTCTGAAGCTCTTTGAGCCCCATTACGACCTCATGATACAGCTCTCCTTCATCCAAAGGATGTCTCTTTATCTTACACTTATCTTTTTCCTGTTTAAGACTTGCTAAATACCCTCCTTAAACTATATTTGAGATTTTCTTGTCTCTTTTCTGCCCTAAAATAATGTACAAGCTTTATATATGTATGAAACATACACCCTTAAACAAACTGCAGGGGTCCACGTGGATACTTTTTTCAATCCTGTGTCGTGCTAATCATCTCCACGTAAGCAGTCATCTCTCCAGTAAGCTGCATATCCCAATAAAAAGTTATCCCTGATAGTTCTTATAGGTTTTCATCATGTATACTGCAATGCCATAAACTCAAATAACCCACGGGACTCATCTGAAATATCACTAGTGATGTTGACAGTGCTCCAATAAGCAAAGTCATGCAATTAAAAGAAAAATTAAATTGCTTGATAATATGTACAGTAGGTTGAGCTCTGCAGCTACAGTTGCCTGTCATTTTAAGATAAATGAATCCTGTTTAAGAATCATTATCCAAAAGAAAAGGAATTCATGGAGTTATCAATGTTGCTTAGCCAGTATGGGTGAAAACCATGTAATTTCTGTGAAATGCGGTTCTTTAATCTCACATTAAAAAATAAAGTTTTATGTGGGTGCATGATCTGATACTCAAAATTATTGATATGTTCAAACTGCCAATCTTGCAGTTAGCAGCCAAGTACTGCAATAACTGCACCGCTGGGCACCACTGACACTAAACGAGTAAGCCCCACCACAGCATGGAGTCTTTGCCAGCAGCTATGGTTGCTGTCTGGGTGCCGCCATGGAAGCGGTTCCGACTCACAATGACCTTATCTACAACTGAAGGAAACTGCCTGGGCCGGTTCCATCCTCTTCCACAATTGCTCCTGTGTTGGAACCCCGTGCTGAGCCACTGTGTCGATCCATTTCTCTGCCCTTCCACTTTACCAAGCACGATGTCCTTCTTCAGTGACTGGTCTTTCCTGATAACACACCTCAAGCACATGCGACACTGTCTGAAGATCTTGCCTCTAAGGAACACTCTGGTCATACTTCTCTCAAGACAGCTTTGTTTGCTCTTTCGGCAGTCCACAGGAGCCCCGGTTTCACAGTGGTTACGGGTCGGACTGTGATCTGCAAATCTGAAGTTCCACGCCACTAGTCATGCCTCTGGAGAAGGATGGGGCTTCCTACTCCCGTAAACAGTAAACAACAGTTATTCTTGGAAACTCAATGAGGCGGATCTACCTTGGGTCACTATGAGTCAGGATTGATCAGATGACAGTGAATGTGGTTTGGTTGTTGTGTTAGTCTGGGTTGACTAGACACTCATACGTGTATAAGAAAGAACTTTATAGCAAAGAGAAATTGTATATTAAGAAAACATCCCAGCCCCAGTACAGGTTAAGTCTATAAATCTGTCATTAGCTCATATGTCCATTGCCAGTCTATAATATTCTACTTCAGACTCATGCAGACATGCAATGACATCAAACGCAGGAAGAAAGATCACAGGCCAGTAGGTGGAAAGTCCTGTGGATCCACTGGCAGTGGAAGCATCTCAGCGCTGGCATGGATTTCCACATGGCTCCTCCAGCTCCAGGGCTCTGGCTCCATCAGCACAGCACATCTGGCTTGTCAGCAGGAAGATGCAGCAGAGAGAGCCAAAGCAGAGAGAGTCTTTGCCTCGAGGGAGGAATACCAGAGTTCCAAGAATCCTCAGGAGAAATCCATGCCCACATAGAGGCCTCACTGCCTATAGCCTATTTGACAGGCTAGACTCCACCTCTTCACAAGTTGACGGGAGATTATGTAACTGCCACCATTGTGTGTGTCCGTATGCTTCAGTAGTCTATAATACTTTAAATATTTTCACTGTCACCATAATCCAAATGAATAGACTCTTCTTCGATCTTTATTAAATCAATGACCAACTTTCACATGTATATGAGGTGATTGAAAACACCATGGCTTGGATCAGGCACACCTTAGTCCTCAAAGTGCTATTCTTGCTGATCAAAAGTTTAAAGAGATCATGTGCTGAACATTTATAGAATGTAATGTATAATTTGCAGTCTTCATGTTGCTTCCATGAGCAATTAAAGTGTGTGTGTAAACGCTATTAATAATAATGCCTGTCTCAGATTTTCTAATGCAATACAAACTTGATTCAAAAATAAGGGAAAGAATGTAAAATTGCATAGCTTTTTTTAACATGAGTTACTCTGTACTCAAACATAGATCTTATGCTTTAAAATACAGAGCAATATTTATTGTGTAAATAGAAAAGTTTCCAACTGGAAACATTTGTCAGATTTAAGAATGATGAGACCAACATATTTTCCCACAAAACAAAACGATTGGATGCAAACCATTTAGGAAGACTATGTCAAGATGTTAGCAATTTATTCCTGAGGGAGGAAGAGTGCTTGTGTATTCATGTCCAACCAAGTATACTCATGTCCAACGAACCAGTTAGCAGCGTTCACCAAAGGGATAACTCACTTCTTCTGAGCCAGTGACTTACTTTTACATTCCAAAAGATTTTTGGAAAAAGCTGATCTCACCTATACAAACTGATGAATTTATGAGGGTTTTCTCTGCCTCGTTTTGTGTCTGAGTTTCTGTCTTGTTTCAGGAAGAGCTGTGAATAATAGCTGTCACCTTTTTCTATTTCTCCTTGTGAGGCAATCTTACAGACTTGGTTTCATGTTATTTTCACTGTTGTTCTTTCTCTTGTAGGAAAACTGCTTCCTGCACCTGTAATGTGTGTTAGGTTTTCACTGACATCACTCAGAATGTTCAATATAAATTTGTCTATTTGGAAGATGCATATTTATTTTGACTGGTATAGCAAGACCATGAAAATGACAAATTATTCTAAATTATTTATGTGAAGGAACTTATAAAGAATGCAAAGAACAGTGTTATGATGAGATAATAGTGTTCTATCTTTGGATAGTAATTTTTAATTAGATTATATCATTTCTTATTCAATGGCTTAATGATAAATAATTGCTCATACAAATTGAATAGACAGAATGTTTTAGGGATTAATAAAACTAAATGTATTCTGACAAATTTTTTATGTGTATATCTACCTTGAAATGAAATCTTAAAGGCAAAACATTTCTAAATAACTTATGCTAGACATTATATGATATGTGCAATATTTAGAGAAAGTGTATAATTTTTCCTATTTACAGGAAGATAAGTAAGATGCTTGAACTACTTACCAAAAGAATATTAAAAATAAGAAGGAAAATAATCTCTTTGTCTCTTGTCTTTTAAAATCTGCTAGTAAATTTCCGTATAAGTAAATGAACTGGGATGAATAGCATGATTTCTTTCATGATAAGGCACCTCTGAGACCACACTGTCTCAAAGAAAGTTTTGAAAAGAAACTCTCCACGAGGTTAAAGCCTTTAGCAAAAGAACCTAAAAACTCATAGCTCTGCTGCAGGACAGAGGAAAACTGCCCCTGTGGGCTTCTAAAGCTGAACTCTTTTCAGGAATAGAAAGCATTATCTATACTGTGACAGTTAAGGAATTCTAAAATAAGAAAAATGCTGTCTTATGACAGTTACTAAATTGAATGGATGTCCAACATTAAATATATACACACACATACAAGTAGCCGAATTTAAACTTAGATTTAGAAAATGTAAAAATTGATGAAGATTTTAATATAAATATGTACTTTTGAGACAAGCTTATTTCATAGTAGTTGTATTCTGTGATATATTGCAAATTAACTTCCAATATTTCTAAGCACCTTTCTAGTATTGCATTGAGCTACTGTATATTCATTCTAATTAAATTGTACGGTGTCTTATGTTTTGTGCCACAGAAAAAGGAAATATATGTGCATGTATTTGAATCGAGTAATAAGCGTGTTGTTTTTGTCATCACTTAATTAGAGCGCTGTGCTATAAGAGATGAACACACACCTATGTCAGTTTGTCCCACTGTGTTGGTTTAAATGTTTCTATGATACTGGAAGCTATGGCATGCATAGTTCACGTACTAGCAGAGGTACCCATGATGCACAGGTTTTAGTGACCCTTCCAGACCAAGATAGGAAGAAGGAAGATGTGATCAACTTCTGAAATATTAGTCACTGAAATGTTGAATATCAGTGGAGAATTGGGTGATACCGTGCCAAATGAGGACCTGCTAAGTTTGTAATCTATCAAAATAATCATGGTTGGAGGTAGATTAATGTATAACAATTTCAGGCTGGACATTATTCTAGAGAGAAAAACTGATAATTGGGTTAGGGTCCTCTGAATAAACCAGCCCGGATATGACTTGGGCCTTCCACAGAGCACAACCACACACGTCCTTAAGGATTAGGGGAGTGGCAGCAATCCACTTTCTAAAACACTTCGCTTGAGAAAGCTAACGGTGAAAGCATACAATGGAGGCTATTTTAGACAGGGTTCTCTAGAGAAATGAGACCAGGACACTTAGGATCTTATAGATGATACATGGATAGAGAGAGAGACAGATAGATAGAACATAAGAAATAAACAGCTCATTGTGGTAGTCCCTAGAGCAGTACAAGTGCAATTCACTTCTGTGAGACAGCTAATACACTGGCAGTCCTTCAAGTCATGAAGATCACCAGGTGCAAGTCCAGGAAGCAGACAGCTGAGTCTTTTGCAGAGCAATTCAGGCAAACCGGCCACGGGCAGTAAACAGCAAGGCAGGTCACCAAGTCAGCCAGGTGACAGGGTTCAACAGTCCCCAGCTCAAGCGATATATACACCTGTAGTACAGCAAAGCAGGTCTTGAAGGAACCTCAAACTATAGTGACATACGTAGTTCATGGGTTGGGTGTCCCACAGGTAGTTTAGTTTGCAAGTTGAGGCAGAGAACCAACTAAGGCAGACTCTGATCATTGAAGAGCAAGATATAAGAAAGGCAAGGCTCACTGAGCCATTTATCTCTCTGCTCTTCTATTAAACTGCCCTTCAATTAATCCTACAGGTGCTCATTGGCCAGGTTGGCAAAATAAACCTGCCTATCACAGAGGCTAAATCTATGTGGACACTAAAAAAATGGAGTTAGGGATTTCACTGTAAACCATAGTCTTCTGAAACCTAATGCTCAGCATTTCAGCTCTAATACAGATTTACGGTGTTGGTGAAGAACACTGAATAAACCATGGACTGCCAGATGAACAGCTGCTTCAGTCTCGGAAGAAGTACAGGTACAGAGCTCTTTAGAGTGGAGGGTGGGAAGACTTTGGCTAACAAACTGTGGTCATGTCATCAGGAGAGATCAGTCCTAGTGAAGGCCATCATGCTTGGTAAAGGAATAGAGATCAGTGAAAAATAGGAGTCCCCTCAACAAGATGAATTGAAAGAATGGCTGCCCCAAGGGGCTTAAACACATGAACAGTTGGGAGGATGGTGCAGGGGCAAGCCGTGGTTTGTTCTGGTTTACAAAATGTCATAACCAACTAGATAGCACCTACCAACAATTATGAGAGAAATGCAACAAGAACAGGAAATTTTAAAGGTTTATTAAACTGGAATTTATTTCACAAGGTCAAATTTTCTATGTACCACAGCTAAAACTGTAAAGGATGATTTTATGTGAATCTTTAAAAGCCATAATGTCAAATAGCATATGGAACAAAGAATTGAGATTAGATACCAAAATTTTCTTTATTAGGTTGAAGACTTAATTTTTTTTTCACTTGTGCAATCTGCCTCAGAGGCAAAGATGTGAAAGAATAAAATTCTGAGTTAAAAAGCAAGCTGCATAGCTTTGGGGAAAAAAAGATTTCACTGTTAAGATCTTTGTAGAAAAAATTCAAGTATTGTTTCTCATTGACACGATAACCTCCTTACAATGTTGAAATTTTGCGCAAAGCAAAAAAACTGTTTCTTTTATTAAAAATATCAAGAAGTTTAATTACTCTGTTAGGAGTTACAAGAAACGTATTGTTAAATGAGAAGTACCAATTTTTGAGTTAAAATGAATCAGCAGTGTTATCCTGATATTAAAGAAGATGTAATGTTATGTCATAATTTTGTTTTTTCAATTGCTACGTGGTACATCATTTTATTTCCTTTGAAACTATAATTATCAAAGCCAATGGCATTCATAAGGAAATTTACATTGCTTATTCATGAAGTTTTTACTACCTTTTAGGTGTTTAGATACTTGATAATTTTTATCCAGCCTTGGTAGAAATTGGATATTGTGTCTCAAGATTACTAGGTGTTTTACCTGAAATTTTTTGAAAATAAGATCAATCATTGTGTTTAGGGATTATTTTCATTTACATGTTTAAAGTTGACTTTATTTAGCTTTCTATTACTTTTGTTATTGCCCTCAGGTCTTTCTTTTTAAAGAACTTTTATTTTAAGTTGACTATAGCAAATTTTAGGTTGTCGTTTGGAGATAATTTTTAATTTTCTGGTTCATTGAAAACTTGACCAAAATATTTCAACAATGAGTTATACTCAACTAATATGGGCCTTCTAATTGTGATTCCTTATATGACATATTGGGGTCACGGACTTTATCTGCCTCTGGCTATGGTCCATTTTGCAGAACATTCTCTACTATGCTGATAGACAGGAGTTGGGTGGGATTGAGATTTTACCTTGATGGAGGGTGTGGGCTGAGCCATCCCCTTTGTATCTTTGAGAGAATCTTTAAGACTCCACTTTTGTAGAGAGCCACACCCTTTATTTCCTTGGGGCATCTTGGACTTTATTTTGGTAAAGGGTGTGACCTAACAGACACCATCTTTGGTGGGAAATAAAACGCTGCTTTCCTACACACAACCCTTCCTGGGAAGCCAGTTCTCTATTTCTAGGCTGAGCCTTAGTAGAAGCAAGAGGACCTGCTTTGAAAACTGGCTTCTGGCTTTGGACCCTGCATTTGGCTCACCCTTGCTCTGCCTTTGAATTTTTGACAAAAGAGAACCATTTTTCAAAGTTTGCGAGTTTCTGTGAGACAGCAAAGTGCTGCAAAGAACCCAGGAATGTGAAGCGTTATAAGTCCAGGGAGGCATGGGGTGGGGAATGGGGCAGATATCATTTTAGAAGAGTTGCACATTTAGGACACCTTTGATCTACAACTCCTTGGGACTGGCCTGGTATTAATTCTTCTAAAAGAAATTGTTCCTTAAAGATGGATGATTTCAGACTTATGAACTGAATATGTATTTCAAATGTGAATAATATTGCATGGAATCAGGATTTCTAAAACTCTTACTTAAAAACGAACAAAGCCTTCAGACACCTGCTAATCTAGACTTTCATGGAAGCAAATTACATAACAATGAGAAAACTAAAAAGTAAACGCTAAACTTTGTATGAGGATCTCGATGATGTGCAGTGTTCTGTTTTGTAGATGTTATTGTCCTAAATGCCATCGAGTTGGCTTCAACCCATAGCAATACTGTGAGTCAAAGGAAATACTGTTCAGTTGCCTGGCATCCTCACAACTGTTTGGGCGCACTGTGCTGTTCCATATCACTGAGGGAGGATCTTTTTCACTGACCACCTCCACCACCTGGCATGTTGGCCTTTTCCCAAGACTGGTCTCTTCTGCTAGTAGATCCAAAGTCCAGCAAGACACCTTGATTATAGAACAGCTCCAAGCTTGAACTTTCTACTCATTGAAGAGCAAAATTCAAAAAACTCTGGTCAGTGTTCATAACTTTCCTCCATCGTTGAACTGAAAATGTAATTTTAGAAAACTTGTACAGGCTGAGAGTAAGTCAAGTACACAAAGGTGTGAAGCTTCAGTCTAAGCGTGCATCTCGCTCAGAAAACATACACTGCTTCTATTAGTGCATTAACATATGCATCATTTTGCTTCTTTTTTTGCTCTTATATGCATAAAATATTGTAACCATACCTGCAAAGGAAGTTAGTGACACCAGTGGTAAAGTTAAGAGGAAAACTGTGAGAACCACAAGAGAGCTAAAGAAATAAATCATTGCAAAATTTTGAATCATGTCACCATTTGTCTGAATTGGCAGCTGAATATTACGTGGTTATGTCAACATTTTTGAAGAACAAATGTGATTAAAGCATCTAATGTGGCAAAAGGTGTGAAACCATTAATCGTAAAACAAGCCAGATGATCAAAGAAGTTGAAAAGTTGCAGCTTCTCTGGATATACCAGGAACAACTCCATGGTGACAGCATATTCAAGAGAAGACTGAACGCCACCATAATTATTCAAAGTCCTGGAAAAACTAATGATAGATATAAATTTGGGGCCTTGGAACCTATTAAGTTTTCCACTATTTCTTTTATTATTATTATCATTACTGTTTTTAATCATTTTATTAGGGAATCATGCAACTCTTATCACAATCCACACATACATCAGTTGTGGAAAGCACACTTGTATATTCATTGCCCTCATCATTCTCAAAACATTTGCTTTTCGCTTAAGCCTCTAGCATCAGCTCCTCATTTTCCCCTCCCTCCCTGCTCCCCTCTCCTTCATGAACCCTTGGTAATTTATAAATTATTATTTTGTCATATCTTGCCTTGTCCGACATCTCTCTTCACCCACTTTTCTGTTGTCTGTTCCCCAGGGAAGAGGTCACATGCAGATCCTTGTAATTGGTTCTCCCTTTCCAACCCACTCTCCCTCTATCCTCCCAGTATCGCCACTCACACAACTGGCCCTGAAGGGATCATCCGCCCGGAATTCCCTGTTTCCAGTTCCTATATGTATCAGCGTACATCCTCTGATCTAACCAGTCTTGCAAGGGAGAATTCAGATCATGATAGTGGGGGAGGAAGAAGCATTTAGGAACTAGAGGAAAGTTTTATGTTTGATCATTGCTACCTTGCATCCTGACTGTATCATCTCCTCCCAGAAATCCTTCTGCAAGGGGGTGTCCTGTGGCCTACAAATGGGCTTTGGGTCTCCACTCTGCACTCCCCCACTCATTCACTATGGTAAGAATTTTTTGTTCTGATGATGTCTGTTACCTGATACCTTCAACACATCGTGATCACACAGGTTGGTGTGCTTCTCCCATGTGGACTTCTGAGCTAGATGGCCACTTGTATACCTTAAAGGCTTTAAGACCCAGATGCTATATCTTTTGATATCCGGGCACCATCAGCTTTATTTGCCACATTTGCTTATGCACCCATTTGTCTTCTGCGATCATATCATGGAAGTAAGCACACAATGATATGATTTTTTGTTTTTTGATGACTGATAACTGATCCCTTCGGCACATCGTTATCACATAGGCTGGAGTACTTCTTCCATGTGGGCCTTGTTGCTTCTGAGCTAGATGGCCGCTTGTTTACCTTCAAGACTTTAAGACCCCAGATGCTATATCTTTTGATAGCTGGGCACCATCAGCTTTCTTCACCACATTTGATTATTCTCCCACTTTGTCTTCAGGGGTTGTGTTGGGAAGGCGAGCATCATAGAATGTCAATTTAATAGAAGAAAGTATTTTTGCATTGAGGGAGTACTTGAATGGAAGCCCAATGTCCTTTTGGTACCTTAATACTAAACCTATAAATATATGCGCGTAGATCTATTTCCCCAACCTCATATATAAATATATTTGCATATGTACATGTCTTTATCTAGACCTCTATAAATGCCCTTTGCCTCCCAGCTCTTTCCTCTATTTCCCTTGACTTTCCTCCTGACCCACTATCATGCTCAGTCCCCACCTAGGTTTCAGCAATTTCTCTTATTTACATTATCCTTGATCATGCCCTACCAGGCCTCCCATACCCTCCTCACCACTGATTTGGATCACTTGTTGTTCCACTGTCCCTGGGTTTGTTAACACCACTACCTTTCTGCCCACCTCCCCCTCTCCCATGTCCCCCCGGAACTGTTGACCCCTTTGTTTTCTCCTCCAGATTGTTCATTCAGCCTATCTTATTTAGACAGGCCTGCAGAGATAATAACATGCACAAAAACAAGACAGAGCAAAACCAAGCAACCGTATACAACAACAACAAACCAATGACAAAAACAAAACACAAGAAAGAAAAGCTTTTAGTTAGTTCAAGGACTGTTTGTTGGTCTTTAGGTGTGTTTTCTAGTACAGTCTGTTGGGGTACCACGCCCCAGCCCCAAAGGCCACCTTTGGCATTCCTGGGGACCTTGCCGCTCCATTCTCTTGCTGTTCTGTTGCACTCCCTTAGTGTTTTGCCTCAGTTGTGAGAAAAATGTTTAGTTCTCAAACTTTTTTTGTGTTCAAACATGAATTTGAAATGAATTGAGTTCTGCAAGATTTTTCTCTCTATTATATTCTTCTTATCTTAAGAGAATAAAATACACCAAAATGATACACTTATATTTATATTTACATTCTCATAAGTGTAGGATAGGAACCTGAAATGTATACTTTCCCTTCTATAAGAAACCCCGAGGATGCAAAAGTTAACCACTTGCTGTTTACCAAAAAGAGGCAGTTGGAACCAATTTAGTTGCTCAGCGGGAAAAAGACCTAGCGATCCCATAGTTCTCCTCTGCTGCATGGGATTGCTGTACAAGCCAAAAAGGCCAACTCAGCAGCCCCTAATGACAACAATGTTCTAAAGAAACCGTAGAAATGTCATATGGGCAGAATGGAAATTTAATGGAATAACAACAGTTGTTAACAGTAGTAACTAACAGTGCCAAAGGAATTTTTTAATTACAATAAAGCTAATTATTTTACTCTTATGTACATTTGATTGATTCAATTATCTGTAAGTGTTCTATATCATTCTTCTGTCTTATTTACATTTTCAAGTGTGAGATGTATTTGAAATTCAGTTCTTTCTAAAAGGTGTTCCACATGGCTCTGAATTAACCTGTAAATAGTTTTTGTATCATATTGCTTCATTTAATTGATATTTAAAGGACTAAATATTTGCATTTAGGTGACAATGTATATACCTTTCTATTTCACCACATGCCAGTGAACATGGATGTGATAGTTAAGGTTTATTGTGCCAGCCTGGCCGAGAAACACATGTGAAATTAATTGAAGGGCAGAGCAATAAATGGCTCAGCAAGCCTCGCCTGTCTTGTTATCTGGTCTCTCATTCTCTGATGGTCAGACCAGGGTGCAGCTGCCTTCACTAGTTCTCTGCCTCAGCTGGCAAGGCTCACTTCCTGCAAAAACATCCCTGAGGAGAAGCCACATGGACCTACCCTGATGCAGCCCTGGGTGCTGGAGCAGCCATGTGGAGACCCCTGCCAGCACTGAGATGCTTACACGTTCACTGATTTGGCGTTCCTCCTGCTGTCAGCATCATAGCTTGTGTTTTGTGAGATGCAGGAGGACTGCGTGGATTTGTGTCAGACATATGGGCTAATGTCAGATGTATGTGTTTGGGCAGCACTGGGTGGGATGCTTTCTTAAGGTACACTTACATACCCTTTATATAAATCTCTCTATTATAAAATACAAGTGTCATGAATTTCGTTTCTCTCGTCTACCCAGACTAACACAATGGACATGCTCCTGTAGAAGACATCTGAGAGTTGATTTTACAGTGACTTCTTAAAGTGTGCTTACCTCCCTACTGGGGGCTCCATAACAGAGGGTGAAGAAAGGTTGACTTAGATGGGACCCCATGGCAGGCCAATATCTTCTTATATTAGTCAGAGAAAGCCAATATTTATCTGTTTCATCTGCCTGTGATTTCTAAAGAACAGGCCTTGTTAAAAGAAAAATTTAAACACCCATTCATCTTTTATTATATTCTCTTATGGTGGAGAAACATGGAACTTTGTCATTGCTGCTAGATGCCATTGATATCGTCATGACGACTAGAACTGCTATGTGCAGCAGAACAAAACAATCTGAGCCTGGATTATCCCATCTCATTTCACTGTTGCTATGCCTGAGCTCAGTGTTACGGCCACCGTATCCATCCACCGTGTAAGGGATCTTCCTCATTTCCAATGACCTTGTGCTTTACCTGGTGTGGATTTATTGTCCAGAGTCTGTCCCTTCCTGATAATATGTGCGAGTGTACTGAAAATTTGAAACATTTAAACTTAGGGAGATGAAATAACTTCCCAAATTGACATATTTGCTTATGTCTAAATCAGTACTGGGATTCATATTTCCTATTGCCTACTTAATTTCTTCCATAGTGTTGTTTACTGTATAATTCATTTTCTAAGAAAGAATACACTGTTTAATCAAATTCAGTGCTCAGAAAAAAAATAGACAATGGTTTAATTATTTAGGTAGACACAATTGTGCTTCTGATAGGAGCCCAGTAGTTGCTGTTCTGTGTTATACACTTGTGATCATACTTTATGACAAAACATCTTGGCATGATGGATCCTAATAATACTTTAGGAAAGAGTGACTTAAACCAAAGCTCTCAGTAGGACTCAAGTCTTTATGAAGGTAAAGATTTATCAGGAAACACTCTAAAACCCCATATACATGGTGGAATACACCTCTGATGTATGTAAGTAGAACCAATTGGTACTTGACTCATTGGTGAGAAAGGTAGAAGAGGTGGTGTAATAGTGTATTGGGTTTCTACTGCAGTTTCAGAATAGCTACAGACTTAATGGCTTAAAACAAGAGAAATTTTTGTTTTTACAGGATTGTAGTTAAGAAAACTAGGATGAAGGTAAACAAGTGTCCATGTAGCTCAGAAGCACCAAAGCCCCCATGGAAGAAGCACATCAGCCCGTGGGACCACGAGGGGCCAAGGGATCAGTTATGAGGCATCAAAGAAAAAAAAATCATATCATTGTATGCTCACCTTCCCAGTATGATTGCTGAAGACAAATGGGTGCATAGCAAATGTGGTGAAGAAAGCTGATCGTGCCCAGCTATGAAAAGATATAGTGTCTGGGGTATTAACGGCTTGAAGGTAAAGAAGTGGCCATGTAGCTCAGAAGCAACAAAGCCCACACGAAAGAAACACACCAGCCTGTGTGTAAAAGAGATCAGGTATCAGGCATCATCAGAACAAAAAATCCTATCATTGTGAATGAGAGGGAGTGCGGAGTGGAGACCCAAAGGCCATCCTTAGGCAACTGGACATCCCCTTGCAGAAGGGTCATGGGGAGGAGACGAGCCAGTCAGGGTGCAGTGTAGCAACAATGAAACATACAACTTTCCTCTAGTTCTTAAATGCTTCTCCCCACCCCACTATAATGATCCCAATTCTACCTTACAAATCTGGCTAGACAGAGGATGTACACTGGTACAGATAGGAACTGAAAACACAGGGAATCCAGGGTGGATTATTGCTTCAGGACCAGTGGCATGAATGGCAATACTGGGGACATAGAGGGAGGATGGTTTAGAAAGGGGGACCCGATTACAAGGATCTACATGTGACCTCCTCCCTAGGGGAAGGACAACAGAAAAGTGGGTGAAGGGAGATGTCAGACAGGGAAAGATATGACAAAGTAATAATGTATAAATTATCAAGTGTTCATGATGGAGGGAGGGAGGGAAAAAATGAGGAGCTGATTCTAGGGGCTTAAGTGGAGAGCAAATGTTTTGAGAATAATGAGGGCAATGAATGTACAAGTGTGCTTTACACAATTGATGTATGTATGGATTGGTATAAGAGTTGTATGAGCCGCTAATAAAATTATTTTTAAAAAAAGGAGAAATAGATTTGATGGGTGTTATATCATGTTTATGATACCACTTTATAATAACAGCAGCCATACAAATATGCTTGATACAATTGATGTATGAAATGTTATAAGAGCTGCAAGAGTCCTCAATAAAATGATTAATAAATAAAACAACTGGGGAAAAAAAGAAATCTAGGATGGATACCATGGACTACAATCAAGTTATTGGCAAGACAATCTTCCTTCTGAAGGCTCTAGAGGAGAGTTTGTTTTTTGACTGTCAGCTTCTAGAAGCCACTATATTTCACGGCTGTGTTTCCTTCCTCTGTCTACATTGCCATCAACGGAAAGCCAAGTCCTTCTCATGTTCCATCACCCTGTTTCTCCTAAGCTTCAGTTTTTCCCTTGCAGGGACCTCTTTGATTACATTGGGCTCACCTGCATAACCTCATTGAAAGCACAGCTAATTAGCAACCCTAATTCTATCTACAACCTTAATTTGTCTTTGTCATGGTGGCATAATGGATCAGCCCTAGGCTGCTAACCCCAGGGTCAGCAGTTCTAGTTCACCAGCTGCTCCCGAGAGAAGGAGGTGACAGTGTGTGTCTGCAGAGAGTACAACTTTGGCAACACTGGGAGCAGGTGTACATTATCCTTCCGTGAAACAATCCGCACAGTACAACAGCAACACGCGGAACCAAACACTCTTTGGCTCCAGGATGAAACACTTTAGGGAGGTCATTTTTCTCCCTGCCACGCGGGGCAAGACTATGGACTGAGAACTTCAAATATCTGGATTACAACTCAGTAATAATTCACTCGCTTTTGACCTTAATACAACAAAGAATGAAAATAAAACAATTGTCGTTAAGTTGATTCTGACCTACAGCAACCCTATAGGACAGAGGATAACAACCCTATAAGGTGCTCAGGCTGTAATACTTAAGGGAGCAGACTGCCACGACTTTCTTTCCTGGAGTAGCTGGTGGGTTTGAACCACCAACCTTTCAGTCAGTGGAGGAGTGCTTCATCACTACCAGGTCTTCTGTTTCCCTTAGACAGGTTAGTAATATCTGCATTGTTAAATCATCTAAGAATTCTTTATTTTTTTAAGTGGATCTAAAACACTTTCTAGGACAGTTCCTGGTATATACTAAGCTTTAAACATGTTAGAAAATATGGCGATTTGGTAATCTCCTGACTGCAATTAAAATTTTGACAACAAGAGTTTTTTATGTGAAATATGATAAATGTGCTTAAAGCCATTAATTGTAGATCTTAAAAATTTTTGAAAAGGAAATACTCCTGCCATGTAACTCAGGAAATGAAGCTATTTTGAGACACAGTGAGGCTAGTGAAGAGTATGTCATAAACAACGTTCTTTGCTGATACTGTCCTTTCTGAGAAACGCCAGTTCTTTGTGCACTATCACTCACACAAGCCTAAACCACCACATGCCTTGCCCCGACACAGTCTCGCAGCTAAAAGATAAAGTTTCCACAGTAAACGCTGGATGTTTGCAACCATTTCACTTCATAAATACTTGCAGTAGCTTCCAAATGCTTTGAATACAGCCAGCGTCCCTCTAGCTCGGTACCCGAGACACGCTCTTCAAGATGTCTCAACAGAACAGTTCCTGGCAGCTTCCCTCTGTAAGTCGACACGCAGCCAGCTGTTCTTACTGCCGGGCTGGGTACCAACCAACACAGTTCCATAGCTCCTAATCCCATTAGTGCCCCACTTCTCATTTCTATTGCCCAACCCAGTTTTCTCTTGGGTTCTTAGGGAAAATCATTTATTCAGGCTGCTAATTGACCTGCTCATTTGCTAACCTACATCTCAGTCTTCCCTGTGCACCTATCTGTGTTTCTTTTCCTCCAACTGTCTCCCATCTAATTAAGTTCAAAAACTGGTCACTGCTCCTGTCACTCTACTCGCACCTTTTCATACTCTTCAACAATGCTATTCAGGCTTCTCATTTTCATTTCTTTTAACATTTCTATGGAATTTGGAGCGTTTCTACAATGAAATTTTAAAAATCATAGCCTCTATAATTATTTCTCTATAGGCATAAGCTAAAATTTTCCTGGCAACAAGCATACTCACAAATTTTTAAGACAAGCAGCATATTTTCGTCGACTTACTGTAGTGACAGGACTGAGACATTAGTGTATATTATTTAAGAAACACTCAGATTTTTGACATCTTTGTTGAGTAGCACATTAAGTAATAATTACAACCTGCTGGTTTTTAGTTAATGAATGAATAAGGTGGCTTGAGTGGAGTTATTATACAGCTAAAATTTACTTAGATTATTATTTACTTTTTGAATTTCAAATAGGATAATAATAAACCAAAGTGGAACTCAGAAATGCTTTGAACCATGACATTGACACTGTCCCTCAGAGTTCAACTTTTGGAGAAATTTTGTGATAGTTTTTGTCAAATGTAATTTTATAATTATGTAGGTGATAGTTCAAATTTAGAGTTTAAAGTCTTATACTGCTATCTAGTGGTCATATTGAGTAGTTTAAAAATATGAGCTATATAATCTGCCCAAATACTGTAGCATTGCCATTATACTTTTGAAAATCCCTAGAGTTGGCTTATTTACAATCCTCCAGGAATATCAATTTAAAATCTAGATTCTGCTTATTTACAGAGGACAATATGAAAGCTCCTTCACTTGGACTGCAATATGCTGCATTCATTAGCATGGATGGTTTTGATGATAAATTCCTGCTCAGAGCACCCAATGCACAAAGAGGACCATAGGGTTGACCTCACCACAAGACACAACGTTCCCTTACTGACCCACAGCACTATGGGGGGCAGCACCAGAGTCATAGTGCAGGAAATCGGGACCGATCACACACACACACACACACACACACACACACACACACACACGGACATAACATGAAGGGGGCACAACAGCAGCAAGGGGAGCAAAGCAATAAAGTCCTTGAGGAATTCTGAAAATAGCTTCCGACTCAGGGGGCATGGATTTTATTTTTTCTTTCTGTTTGTTTGGTTTTTTTTTTCCATGTTTCTCTGTATAAGATAGGCAGGAAAACAATCCCGAGGAGAAAACAAAAGGGCTGATGGTTATGGGGAGATAGAGGAAAGGAGGAGGTGGGAGAAAAGGAGGGGGTGGGCCACAGACCCAGGGACAAGGAAACAACAAGAGATCTAAAACTGAGAGCAAGGAGGGCATAGAGTGCCTGGTGGGGTTCGATCAAGTGCAATGTAGCCAAGAGGAAGTATATGGAGTTGAATGAAGGTCGAACATGATAGTGGCGCGGGGGAAGTAAGAAGAAATAGAGGAAAGAACTAGAAGGAAAAAGACATTGATAGAGGTATAAACACAGGCATATATATATGTTACTATATTAATATATAATGATAGGGATCTAGGTCTATGTACATGTACTTATAGGTTAATTATTAAGGTAACAGATGGACATTGGGACATTGGGCCTATACTCAAGTCTTCCCTCAATGCAAGAATGCTTTGTTCTAATAACCTGACATTCTATATTTCCAACATGATCACTGAAGCCAAAATGGGTGCATAAGCTAAGGTGGTAAAGAAAGCTGATGGTGCCCAAATATTACAAGCTATAGTGTCTGGGATCTTAAAGTTGAACAAGCAGCTATCTAGCAGGAAAGCAGCAAAGCCAACATGGAAGAAGCACACCAGCCCATGTGATTACAAGGTATTGATGGGATCAGGTATCAGGCATCAGAAGACCCAAAGCAAATAACCATTTTGATGTGAACAAGAGAGGTCAGAATGGAGACCAAAGCCCATCTGTAGACAATTGGACATCTCCTCACAGAAGAGTCACAAGGAAGGGACAAGACAGGCAGGGTGCTGTATAGCACTGACAAAACACACAACATTCCTCTAGTTCCTTAGTGTCCCCCCTCCCTTATCATGACCTCAATTCTACCTTACAAATCCAGCTTGACCAGAGCATGTACACTGGTACACACAGAGTACAAGACAGATAACCCTCAGGGCCAATAACGAGATTAGTGGTACCACAAGGGTAGGGGGAAGGTGGGGGGAGAAAGGGGGAACCAGAACCAATGCAATGATTGTTGCACACATATACACATTCCCCCGTAGGGGGATGAACAACAGAAACATGGGTGAAGGGAGACAGTAGAGAGTGCAAAATATGAAAATTAAAATAACTTGTAAATTGTCATGGATTCACAAAGGTGGAAGGGTGGTGGAGGGAGGGGGTAAAAAGAGGAGCTGATACCAAGGGCTCGAGTAGAAAGAAAATGTTTTGGAAATGTTGATGGCAACATATGTACAAATGTGCTTGATACAATTGATGTATGGATTGTTATGAGTGGTAAGAGCCCCCAATAAAGTGATTCATTAAAATTCAAATAAATAAGTAAATAAATGATAATACTTAAGAATGGGGACACTGAATAAAAGTTTTCTGATAAATACTAGAACACTATTCAAATGATGTTTTACCAGATATTATACTAAAATAAATGTGCCCTGGCAGCATCGTGTTATGTGTTGAGTTGCTAACCACAAGATCGGCAGTTCAAACTCACCAGTGAGTCGATGGTAGGAAGATACTACTATCTGCAGAAACCCCATCACACTGAGTCACTCTGAGTCAGAATAGACTCAATGACAGTGAAGACTAAAGAAACAGCAAAAAGACAACTTCTTCTTATTTGAATCCTGACACCTTTCACCCAAATATCTTCTCTGCTCATAGGAAAATATTGATCTCTCTATCTCTCATACCTCTATCACACACACAGACAGACAAACAGGAATACAAAGCATAAAAGTCAGATAGTTGCCGGGACTATAAGGTAAATAATTTCCCTTATAGAGTATTTAACCTTGATTATGTTGACAAATGAATCTCCACAAATTATCATTTTCTAAGATGTATTTAAACTTTAAAAATTATATATAATTTACATACTTATATGAATTATACATTAGAAATTCAGTGTGAGAGATGTTTAGTTCAAAAATTTATACCCAAAGTTGTCATACTTTTAGTTATTATTTTGGATGCCTCATGAATGTATAATCTGGAGGCTGTACTTCTATGCTTGCGAATCATTAAGGGAGCACTCTTCATTCTTTAATAATAAGTCAATTGCACATTACTATAAATAATTCTGTTCTAATTTTCATTAATATAGAATATAGGCCTGTGTGTCAAAGAACTTCATGGTGCCATTAATAATTGAATTGCTTTAAAGATCCTGGAATAGATTCCAAGACACACCCAACTGGAGTAAATAACTAACGGAAATTGTTTAGTCAAAATCTATGGAAAATATTTGTTGGATCACTAGGTACAAATTTTGACAAATTGCATTCTAACATAACATGCCAGCATCGATTTGCTTCAGCTAAAGAATCACTGACTCCGCCACACACGTGGTGAGCATCATGCATATATGGAGAGTTGTCATGAACAGCGGTGCACAAAATGAGCTCTGAGACAGGTTTCAAATGAGTTTTGTTACATGCTTAAAATGTTTACTGTCACATAAATTAATACTACTGGAAAATGTTGAATGTACATAAATATTAAATATATCACAGACTGAAGAAGAATGAACCAATTTGTCTTGGAAGCAGTTCCATTAGAAATGTCGGTAGAAGGGAGGATGATGAGAATTTGTCTCACTTACTTCGGATGTGTTATGAATTGGCACCAATCCCGAGAGAAGAGCACCATGCTTGGGAGAGGGCAAGTGAAAAAGAGAGAAACCCTCAAGACGCCAGATCCTGGCTGCAGGAAACTCAAGCACAGGTGACGAAGGAGGAAGACCTGGTAACAGTCTGTTCTGTCTCACATAAGGTCACCATGTGTCCGAACTGACTCAATGGCATCTAATGACAGCCACTAAAGTAAAACTAAAAATTAATATTTTAAACAATAAGTGCCACCCAACTAATCATCCTGTTATATTCTTTATATAAAAATTTCCAAAGTGTACAAATAAAAGTTTAGGATTAACACCTTCATTTGCCCATTTTTTGTTTTGTTTTGGTTTTCGCTTACCCATTTTTGTGATCTTTCATTTCAAATATATTTAAGTGACAAAACAAGAAAAAGAAATGAATAACCAAATTATGCTTGGGAAGATATTTGAATCATAATCCAAAGAACAAGATAATATATTATTTAATAAAATAATCACCATTATTTTAGCTTGATTGCGTTACAATGATCAAATGCCATCAGAGATCTTCTAATAAAATCTAAAGTGTTCATTCACATAAAATGTTCATTAGGGGTAAAATTCATTTCCGTCGTTATCTCCTATGTCCACTTTACCCCCGTTCCCAAGCATGAATGAATTAGAGGAAGATCGCCCAATTTTCCAATCTTAACGACTTGGGGACGAGAAGCTGGGCTTTGAAGGAAGGAGAGGAGAATGAATTCTAACTGCTTCTGTGAAAGAGGAGCAATTACATGTTGAGGTCTCTGATCAGATGTTTAAACAAAATAGTCACCATTGTGCTTTTACATTTACATTTTAAAAGTACATTGTACTTTTACATCTTAAATGTTTAGGTTCTAATGTGTACACTTTCATTCTTTTACTTAGACTTCTCCTAATGTGCACATTATAAAAATGTTTATCATCTGATTCTTATTATAAATTATATAAAACTCATAATAAGGTTTTAGTCTATGATCAGAAATTTTCAAGGGAAAAGAACAACAGTACATGGACTAGGTAGATAGTCACATGCTAATTTTACTTCTACTTACAAATGGTACTTGACAATGTTGGGGACAATGTTAAGTTACAAGTATTAAGATTTATAGCGAGCATATGATACAACAAACACTATAAATTTGTTTTTCTGTTATATGCCATTCTATTTTATCCATTATTATGTATATCAAAATATATCAATAACGTCACAATCATTGTTAATATTCTTTGGGTTTTTGTATATTTTTCTCTCACTACTGAAATATTACAAATAAATCCTAAAATTATTGTCATTAATATGTCAATAGTCTATATTCAAAGATGAAGATTTCATATAATAAAATGATGCCCTGTTTATGCAAATTTCAACAACTATTAAATGTAATGTACTTATTTATTAGAATTAATTGAAATATAGTTGAAAAATAATAAATATATTTATACTTAATATAAATATTAAACAAATTTCAACAAATATTAAAACAAAAGGTAAGCACTGGACTTGTATTACATATCTTTCACAAATGAGTAGAATGTTTCACTTAAATCCTGTTCTGAACTTTACATAATGCAAAACTTTGTGTGAAAAACTCACTGTCATGGTGTCAATGCTGACTGATCGCAACCCTAGTATAGCCGGGTTGTAGTGACCGACCGTATAGCGTAGGGTGAAACTGGTCCTGTGGGTTTCTGCGACTGTAACTCTATGGGAGTAGAAAGCCCCTTCTTTCTCATGTGGAGTGGCTGGTGCTGACCTAATAAATAATTCTTAAATTCAGAAAAATCTATAATTCCTAGTGCTTTCTCCTACTTGATACCACCTTTCGGGTTTTATCTCATCTTGTATGCTGTTCAACTAGGAGTACAAATTTCTTCGAAATCGTACTCTGTGCATTGGATTGACCAAAACCAAACCAAAGCAAACTCACTGCCATCGAGTCAATGACAACTCATAGTGTTCATGTAGGACAGGGCAGGGCTGCTCTTGTGGGTTTCTGAGACTGTAACCCTGTAGGGGAGTTGAAAGTCTATGCTGTCTCCAACAGCTGGTGGTTTTGAACTCCAGACCTTGAGGATAGCAGCCCAACACGTAACCAGTATGCCAGTAGGGCTTCTTATTGGATTGATAGGAATCTGATAGAATTAGGACACTGGCGTTAAATCTGTGTCCAATTCCGGAGAAATAAACACTTAACCCACCATTAAGTTCCCTTTCTTTCTTGGCTTCACCTTTCACCGGAGGAACCTCGGCGTCTCCAGGAAAAGAAGACAATGACAGAAGCTGAGGGGCAGATTCCAATTGTAAGTGACCCTTTTAGAAAGTGGTTGCTTGGATGGAAGAACACCCACCTGGGCTTAATATTGCCTCATGCTTTTTAAAAACACAGCTCAAGAAGAAAATTAAGTGAGCAAATGAGTTGAAAGTAAATATTTGAATACATCTTCCCTTTTTTGGTGTGTTAAAAAATTGATCTGCTAGTGTTTTCAAGATAATTGAATAGAACTTAAAAGATACAAATTCCAACCCACCTGTAATTTGTACTTAGGAAAATGTGTGCTAAATATGAAGGGCTTCAAAGATTTTACAGGAAAGGAAATGAAAACCATCATGGAATGTTTCCTCAAACTTTTTGAAGCCTTTGGTATATTCAAGATTTCATGATTGCTTGTCTTTAATGACTACTAAGTAATTTACAGTGTGCCCAGAGTTGTGCAATCACCAGTACAATTTTCTGTGTAATCGTTGCCCATAGAAGGAACCCCATGCAGTCCCCTTCCATTTCCTACACACACATACCCCTCACACACACACACACACACACACACATACTTTAACGCAATGCTTTACTGTCTTGTCCTCCACTTGTCTGTGGGTCTGTCCTACTGTGGTGGCTGGCTTTTTGCTACGACATCGAAGGCTATGTCATTGATATTTCAAACACCAGCAGGGTCACCCAAAGTGATCAAATTTCTTCAGAGCTTGTGTTAGTCCGAGTCGACACAAGAGCATCACGCCTACAGGGATAGCAATGTATTTTTTGTAACGGGGCCTGGGGATGGCAATAAGTGTTAGTGACAATATGGAGAAATTGAAACCAGGGTGCAATGCTAAGGAGGAGAGGAGCAGTATAAAATAGTGCTGCCACAGTGGAAAAATAGATGGGCATTTCCACTCTTAGGTATGTGGCCACCCAATTGAAAACAGCTGTTTAATCAAAATTGTTCTTAACATCTCTACCCCAATAATGAATAGAAAAAAATTATGCATCCACTAATGAAGAGAAAAAGAAAATGTACTATTTGCATACAATGGCGTAGTACGATATGGGTATCTCAAGACTCACTAATCTACTGGATGCCAAATTACAGTGACCGACCGTATAGGACATAGTCAAACTGCCCCTGTGAGTTTCCAAGACGGTAAATCTACGGGAGTAGAAGGCCTTGTTTGGAACTGGTGACTGTATGCTCAGCAATCCGGTTTGTAGCCACTACGCCACCAGTGCTATAAAAAAGAATGAACCAGTGATATATGCGACATTAAAACAGTTCAAAGGTAAAGTACGTCCATCCTAGAAAGCAACCTGGTGTATGAGTCCATACATATATAATAACAACCAGCATATGCAAATGTGCAGTGACAGCAGGCAGATTCGTGCTTGCGTAACCTGCCTGGGGCAGAGGAGGGATAGGGGATGATTCCGTATGGCCCAGGCTTTCTATCGGGAGTGATGAAGCAATTCTAGAAGTAGATATTGATTGTGGTTGTATAACATTGTGAACATGCATTTTTTATTGTGGAATATAACACTTAGGGGAAAGTATATGAAACACAGTGGTAGAGCTCAATGTATTTTTAGAAAGTCAACGCTCAGGGCGCCCCCACCTGGGTCAAGAAATGTCCCTGAAAGGGTTGCCCAGGGCCCCTGAAAGCCCCACATGTGTGTGATCCTTATGATTCTGTCTTTTTTTTCTTACCTTCCTATCCCTGGTCCTCTCCTCCTCTATCCCATCCCGACCTTCCTGTACCCTTCAAAGTCAGCTGCCTGTGGTGTGAAAGCCATTTTTCTTGGCTTTTTAATTTTATAATGGTCTCATACAGTATTTTTCTTCGAGATTTATTAACGTTGTTATGCACAAAGGCTTCCAAATCTGTCAGGTCATGTGGTATATTACAGTTTCATCATTGTTTTTTGAGAATGCAAAATATCCCGTTGTATGTGTGCAGCAGAGTACATTGATTTGTTTCTTCACAGATGGGCATTTTAGTGGCTTCCATTTATTTGCTATAATGCGGTTATAAACATGGATGTGCATACATCTGTTCATGTTTTGTTCTTTGTTTTTTGGGGTAGACACCAAGTAGCGTGATTATTGGATCATATTGTGTTTCTAGTTCCATTTGCTTAAGGAAGAGTCACGCTGTTTTCTCACCAGCATCGTAAGGTGGCTCCATTCTCTCCACAGCCTCTCGGGCATTTGGTTTCTGTTTGTTTTTTATTATTTTTTCTTTTATTAATTTTGATATCAGTTCCAGCGTGAGGTGTTTTCTCATCACTATTTCAATTTGCATTTATTTTATAGCTAATGAGCAAGAGAATTTTTTCCACAGCTATGACGTCTTTGAGGATTTGTCTCTTCGTATCTTCTGCCTATTTTTAATTAGAATATTTGTTTTTCTTATTGAGGTATTGAAGTTTTCTGTAGATTGTTGAGATTAGCCCTTTATATGATATGTCACTGTTAAAAAATGTGTCCCCCTCTATGGGTTCTCTTTCTGTTCTTTTGATGAGGTCTTTTGATGTACATGAATGTATTTTAAGGAGGTCTTAGCGCTGTATTTTGTCTTCAATAGTGTGGGTGTTTTTCATTATGTTTGCTAATGTTTTGTGCTTTGTCTTAGAGCCCTTAAATTTGTTCCTATTGCTTCATTGGTTATGTTTATATTTATAGGACTTACATCTAAGTCATTAATCCATCTTGAGTTTATTTTGCATCTAATGTAAATATTGGTCTTATTTCATTTTTTTTTTTTTGCAAATGGAGATCCAAATTTTCTAGCGTCCTTTGTTGAGAACAGTATCCTACCCCATTTAATGTGTTTTCGTCCTGTATCCAAAACACATTAGTGTGTGGTTGTAGTTCTCAGTTCTCCTTTCTGATCCGCTGGTCTTCATACATAGCATCGTTTTGATTTCTGTGGCTATGTAATAGGTTTTGAAATCAGAGAGTAAGGTACCTACTACTTTAGCAATGTTCTGCTTACGATGGGTTTTATTTCATTTCCACATAAAGTTGATCATTTTTCCATTTCCTTGAAGAATACTTCCAGGATTTGGATCAGAATTACATTATATTTATGAACTATTTAGGGTAACATTGACATTTTTTACTCTATTGTCTTCCTATGCATGAGTATGAACTTTTTTTCCATTTATGTCAGTGTGTTTTGGTTTCTTATAAAAGTGTCTTATAGTTTTCTTCATAGAAGTCTTTTGTTTATCTTGTTACATTAATTACTAAATATTTTATCACTTGAATGATTATTATACATGATATTTGGGGGGGTTTTCCTTTCTTTTTAACTTCCTTTTCAGAATTCTAGTGGTTCTTGGACTCTATCTGCATCTTTATCACCTAAGACTTGTTTGTGAAAACTCATCAAAATCTTCACTGCCATTGAGTCAATTCAGGGTCACAGCAACCTCATAAGCTGGAGTGGAACTGCCCGTGGGGTTTCCAAGACTATAAATAATGATGGGAGTAGAAAGCAACTGGTAGTTTTGAACTGTTGACCTCTTGGCTAGAGCCCAACCTATCACCAGGGCTACGAACCTGTTAGGTATGCAAATTCATAGGCATCACCTCTGACTTAATGAATAAGAAACTCTTGTGGTAAACGTCACAGTTTATGTTTTAATGAGTTTCCTTTACATTTCTGTTTCAATATGTGAGAATCACTGGTATCGGTTGGTGATTTAGTTTAAAGCACCCAGGAAGCTTAAGGGATTGTTGTCTCATAATGGTTATGCATTGGTCTGAGAGTCCAAGGTCAGCCATCCAAAACCACCAGCTGTTTGGGCCATCTAGTCCGGTGAAGAGTTAGTCTCAGAAACAGACAGTTCTACCCTGTGCTATGGGGGCACTATGTGTCGGCATTGACTCAATGGCGGGAAGGAGCTTAAATCAGAACCTTTTTTTTTTTTAGGGTGGGACTCAAAAAGTACTTTTAAAACTATTGAAAGTCATTTTAATATACACACAGAGATGAAGACTATTACCTCTAGAAAAGGTGTTCTAGCAAATCGATTCACAGCAGCTCTCTCCACAATAATGAATGATAATGGGAAAAAAAGAAACACCGAGCAATACAAAAGAAATAAAACGTGTTATTTCCAACATAGAAAAATTTACCACCAGGGTTACACTTTAGAATCACTTGCAGAGATTTTAACAAACACAGACACGTGAGGACAACACCCCAAAACCTCTAGAGATGGAATCTGGATGGGGTTGCCTTGAAAACACACTCCAAGTGGTTGTAATGTGAACCAGGGATAAGAATCACCACTCAAGTGTCCATTACGTAATTAGCTATGGGCTTTTAAGATTTCATTTCTTGTGTGCCCAAGGAAAGAGTGAAATAGAAAGTTGTAAACAAGAGATATGAATAGTTCAATACCTTAAGTAAATATATTATAAGTTGTCAGATATGACTTGATCTATTCAATATTCAATCCATAAAACTTCTGAAAGGACTCATCTTATTCCGGTTTGCTTGTGGCTAAAAAAAAATTACTTTAGTCACACTGTCTAACACAAATCAGGTCCTCTTTAAGAAAAGTACCATTTTAGATGAATAAATTAGCCTTAATAAATTAAGATTAATAAATTAACCTTTGGGTTATATGTATCTATCTCAAGAAATGAATTCTTATGAATCTGTCAGGGATGATGATGATGATCAAATCCTTATTCGTATATTGAAGAGTGATATCCACAGAAAACCTGAGTGTGTGTGTAAATATATATCTATTCCCCATACGACTAACACGTGGTCCTGGGTTGACTCTGATATGCGAAAGAAAGAAAACATTCCAGGGGACACATACGTCTGTCTTGTAGGCATTGTGTTAAGAAAGTCTTCAGGCTATAGATCCTATGCCTACCAGGCAATAGAAACAGAAACTTCATTACTAATTATGGTTTTAAAGGCCTATTATAAAACAATGCAATCAAGTACCATCTAATATATGAGTAATTCAGTAAAGTTGACAAATGCGTGCTGAAAAAATATGTTCTATAAAATTAGCCATGTTTACAGCTAGACTTCTGAACATCATCTGAGCTGATGTTATGGAAGCTCTCTTACAACTAGACAAATTGTAGATGACTGATACCAATGAAAATAATTTTGTCTGTAGACATGCAAATTCTATCTGCCTGGAGAAGTTTCTATTGATTTCTCTCCCTGACTGCAAAAGAAGCGGATTTTGCTTTCATTTGCACATTTATTTCAATATTTCTTAATTATCAAGTGTGTCATATTTTTGCTTCTTTCTAAAACTAGTTGTACTAGCTCCCTAGTTCCTCATTAATAGCAAAAATGAATTTAATACATGGGAAATTTTAAGCCCATAAGAAAAAGATTATATTAGCCTTTGCTAAAATGATTTCTTAAGTGATATTAAAATACCAAGAATTTTAATCCTAAAATTAATTATTAGTTTGCTAGAGGACTTTAGAAAAGGATCATTTGAACTAAGAGTTTAATTAAAGTGAAAAACAACCCATTGCATTATAGTCAATTCTGACTCATAATGATCCCATATGACAGAGTAGAACTGCACCCTAAGGTGCAGTAAATCTTTCTGATGCAGACTGCCATATCTTTCTCCCATTGAATGGTTGGTTAATGGGTTTACTTGTCAACATGTAGATTAGCTGTTGATATAGTGGGTTACTTATTGGGTTGCTAACCATAAGGTTAACAGTTCAAAACCATCAACAGCTTGGTGGGAGAAATATGAGGCTTACCACTGCCATGAAGATTTACAGTCTCTGGAACCTACAGGGGTCAATTCTACCTGTTTCTTAGAGTTACTAGGAGTTGGAATTGACTCAATGATAGTGATTGCCAACCACCACAAGGGCTCTGAAGAATCTAATAGTTAACTATTTTACAAATTATGTGGTTATCCAGATACAACATAAAATAAGAAATCAAATGGTTCCCAGGATCATATTTTATCTTAAATATTAACTTAGTAAATATAGTATGGTATCAAGAGTATATATTTTATGCAATATTTACCAGAACTATAATAGACCTTTCACTTTTTTCTAAATAAAATATTAGATGAACCACTAGGTGGCAAGCTAGCATCTGCAATAACAAAATTAAAAAAAATAACTAAAATCTTTAATTCGATAAGTAATTCTAATTGAAATAAAGACATTAGGTTCATTGGATTCTAATTCAAAAATAGTTTCTAAATCTGTTTTTCTTCCAAGGAAATTATCTGTAATTATCCTCAACTAAACCAATCTTCATAATAAACTATTTAAAAACAGTACCAAAAGTTAGAAACATTAGATTAAAACATCTATGTTTTCATTGCTACATGAATTTTTCCTTCAGTTTATTTAAAAATGTGTATTGTGAATTAAATGAAGGTTTACAGAGCAATTAGTTTATATTCAACAATTCATACACATATTGTTTCAACGCATGCTTTGTAATTCCCTCAGCATCCCACCATGTATATCCTTTCTGTGTTTACTGTTTCCAATCCTCTCCCCTTCTTAAACCTCTGAACTGTATGCTTGGGTAAATGGTGCCCTTTAGCCTTAAATGGTTGCTTATTCTAGCAGGGCATGGATTCAGTCCCAGACCTGAAGAATAGCCAAGGGCCATGATTTGGGAGGACCTTCCTGCTGCTAACCAGCCTGATCGCTTTTACGATTTTGAGTTTGTTCCACACTTTCTCCCACTCTAAGCAGAACTTCCAATTCTGACACTTTTCAGAGCAGTTGGTAGCAGTAGTCAGACACATATTAGTAAAACACATATTAGTAATCCGACTAATTTGAATTTTAAGATGACATTTTATACCTGATGTAATGCAGTCCTCAACATGAAAGGGACTCCAGACATCATGCAGGCTAAGTGTCTCTTTTATGCAGAAACTTATTTTAAAATATTGATTCCCACATGGAAGGAGCACACCAGCCTTTGTGATCAGGAGGTGTCAATGGGATCAGGTATCAGGCATCTAAAATCCAGAATGAAACCATATCCAAGGTGAATGGTAGGGAGGCATGGAGTGGAGACCCAGTGCCCATTTGTAGACAATTGGACATTCCCTCCCTGAGGGGTAATAGAAAAGAGATGAGCCAGTCAAGGTACAGTATAGCACCAATGAAACACAAAACTTTTCCCTAGCTCTTTGGTGCTTCCTTCACCCCACTATCATGACCTCAATTCTTATTTACAAATTGGAGTCAACCAGGACATGCATAGTGCTACAGATAGGAGTCCACAACACAGGAAATCCCTCAGGGCTAAGAAGGAGAGTAGAGATAGCAGGAGGATTAGGAGAGAGTGGGGGGGGGGGGGGGAATCCATCACAAGGATCAACTAGAACCCTCTCCCAGGGGAATAAATAACAGAAAGTGGGTGTGGGGTGATGGAGGATGATGTAAGAAATGGAAAAAAATAATCTATAACTTATCAAGGGTTCTTGAGAGTGGGCAGGCGGACTGGGGAGGGAGTAGGAAGAAATAGTGAGCTGATATCAGGGGCTCAAGAGCAAAGAGAATGCTTTGAAAACGACGATGGCGGCATATGTGCAAATGTGCTTGACACATTGGAGGAATGTATGGACTGTGATAAGATGTAAGAGCCCCTAATAAGTATTAAAATATATATATATAGATAGATGATTGTTACTTAAGCTATGTTAAACACTTAGTGAAAGAAAAAGCACTGCCGCACAAGGCAAACTACCAATACTCTTTTACTTACTGTTTTTAATAGAGAAGTTTTGTAAATCTAATAGAGAAAAATATAATGAACTTCAATTTGCATATTAAGAATTTTCATAATTAATTGTCAGCCAATTTTTAAGTAATCTACTTCTTTAAATGAAAAGGAAGTATCAAATGTTTGGGGGCAACACCAAACCATCTAACATACATGCAATTGGAACCCCAGAAAGAGAGGACAATTGAGGTGATGAAAATATCCTACATTTTTATTTTGCTGGTGATTACAAGGCAGTATCCACTCTCAAAATTTCAACAAAATATACAGTGAATTTTATTCTATATAAACTTTATGTCAAAATAATAAGTATGCTAAGAAAATTATACCAAATGATAACATATATGTTTAATACTGGAAATAAAATGGGAGCCATTGTGTGTGTTGCTAGTAGGATTCTAGCTCATAGATACCCAAGTTTATTGCAAAGAAACATATTCAAATCTATCTCTGCAAGCAGTGGATCACTATAGACATGTTTTCATTTAAATGTCTTCCAAAGAAAAGGGAAATACCCCATCAAAACAGAACGTCTGGGGGCGTCTGCTCGGCCAGTGAAGTCCAAGGCTCAGAAGACATGACAACTGGATTTGGGAATGCCAAAGAGGTCAGCTTTTTAGAAGGTCACTTGACAACCACAGGGGCTTAGTGGGAAGCATTTTTAAGGAAACTGATGATTGGTTTTCCTTCTCTAGAGAATTCAACCTAACACACAGGTCTTTCCCTTTTATGCTGAACCTCTGCTTTATGAAATATGACGTTTTTCTCCAAAGACTTGGCTTTCTTGATAACATGTCCCAAGTATGCAAAACAAAGTCTTACTGACCTTGCTCCTAAGGAGCATTCCTCCTGGATTTCTTCCAAGACAAATGTGTTGTTTCTTTTGGTAGTTTACGGTTCTTTCAATGTTCTTCCCTAACACCGTAATTCAAATGGATCAATTTTTCTTTGACCTTCCTTATACATTGTCCAGCTTTCACTTGCACATGAGTGATTTAAAATATCATGGCTTGGGTCAGGTGTACCTTAGACCTCACAGTGACAATTTTCCCTTTTAAATTTGTTCAGCATATACCTACAATGTAACGCCTCATTTGATTTTTGTTTGTTTGTTTGCAGCCTCTACAAGCTTTGATTATGTATCCAAGAAAAATAAAATCCTTGACAACTTTAATACTTTCTTCATGTATCATAATATTGTTTATTTGTCCAATTGTGAAGATTTTTGTTTTCTTGGTGCTGAGATTCAATCCATACTGCAGGTTCTGGTTTTCGCTGTTCTAAGTAATTGTTTCAAGTCTTCTTCACTTTCAGTAAGTAAGGTGATGTCATCTGAATATTATAGGCTGTTAATAAGCCTTTCTTTAATCATAATTTCTGTCTTCTTCATAGTCCATCTTCATGGATTATTCTCTCAGTACATACATGGAATAAGTGTGGTAAAAAGATATAACTCTGTACTGGCGGGGCGGGGCGGCGCGGGGCCTGGCCGGGGCGAGAGCGCCTGCGCACTGGCCGGCCTTTTCCCAGGTTCAAGTGCTTGCGAATCCGATTGCGGGTCTCTCCTTGCTGGGAGCGGCGCAGCGTGAGAGGAGGACTTGCAGTGGCCACCCCAGCGTCCTGGCAGGACAGGCATTTCGAAAGTTTCTTCCCCTCTTTGACCGAGTATTGGTGGAAAGGAGTACCGCTGAAACTGTAACCAAAGGAGGCATTATGCTTCCAGAAAAATCGCAAGGAAAAGTCCTGCAAGCAACAGTCGTAGCTGTTGGGTCCGGCTCGAAAGGAAAGAGTGGAGAGATTGAACCAGTGAGTGTGAAAGTTGGAGATAAAGTTCTTCTGCCTGAATATGGAGGCACCAAAGTAGTTCTAGATGATAAGGATTATTTCTTATTTCGAGATGGTGACATTCTTGGGAAGTATGTGGATTAGAGGAAGCCACTGTTGAAATGGCATCATGTGAAGCTGCCCATTCCACTCAAGTTCTGAAATCTGTCATCATGTAAATAATCTCCATGTCTCTCTTTTATAATAAACTCATGATATGCGGTGTCGCTAAAATTTTGTTTCTTTGTTTTAAAACATTTCCAAATAAAAATATGCAGACCAAAAAAAAAAAAAAAAGAAAGAAAGAAAGATATAACTCTGATGGACACCATTTGTAACTTTAAACCATGAAGTATCCCCTGGTTCTGTTCAAATGACTGTCTCTTAAGGTTTCTGAGGAGCTACACTACAATTTCCATACTGCTCAAAGTTATCTATAGATTATTATGATCCATACCATTGAATGTCTTTGTGTGGTCCTTAAAAGATAAGGAAATATCTTTCTGGTATTCGTTGCTGTCAGACACATGAAACCTAAACGCACAACCAGAGTGTTGCTTCTGTCTCCTTTATAGAATTTCTGAGATGGTAAATCTTCATGAAATCAGACGGCCTCATCTATTGTCTACTGAGTAACTCCTGGGTTTTCACTGCCAACCTTGCAGTTAGCAGTTCAATGCTTACCTGACAGCGCCACCAGAGTCCTTATACAGAGCACACATGAAGGGGGAGAAAAATTTTATGGGGAAAATTTTTTTAAATGTCATACTTCTATGAAGGTTTGAAGCCTTCTCGATTTTCACGACTTAAAAACTTCTTTGGTGCAGCTTTTCTGCTATTTTTCTTGCCCTACAGTTTCCGATTTCCCTAGATTTTCTTCATAAGCCCCTGTGATTGTCCTGGACTCTTCCAGGACATCAAAGTTATTTGGAACCTGAAAAACAGTCCCCATAACCCTGAAATGCTCTCACTGCCTTAAATTTAACTATTCCAGAAGATCCTTTCGTAAGGCACTATACTGATTGGGGCTTGTTTTTTTTTTTTAAGGCACTCAAATGAAATTTAGTGTGTGTGTTACTGAGCGTTGTCTGCAGTCATCAACTGATGGTAGGGAATAGGTGAAAATAGGTTTTGTGATGCATAAACCCATAAACATGTGAGCCAATTGTTTCATAGCAATATTTTCACACACACACACACACTACACAGAGCACTTAAATACAAGAACTTGAAAACAATAGACCAATGAAGCCAAAATAAGCAAGGATGCACAGAAGTTGATGGACCACAGCACCAGGAGTTAATCTGGGCTATGGCCCATATTTCTCCTTTGGGGGAGCACAGTCATATCCCTTTATGTAGGTAGTGCCTATTGTATGCACAACTCACCTGCTGGGTCTGTATCATAGCATCTCTTCTATTGTGCTCATGTCTTTACAATTGAGCTCAACGCAGATTTCTCATCCATGCTAGCTATGGCTGTGCTATTCAATACAGTTTAAAATGTCTCCACTACATTTACATGCACACACACACAAACTAGTTTCTTTTTGCATGTCCTTTATCATTGTATTATCAATAAATTTTTTTAGTATTTTATTTAGTATTTTCCTCTCTTGAAAAGTATCTTCCTATCAGCCTCATTTTGAAATAGATATTAGCTCTGATATATTAACATAATTCTATCATAAACAACATTAACTTTTTCAGTACCCATCTGTTGCTTTTTTTCTCATCTTGGTAGCATGAGGTTGGATAATGGATCTAGAGTTGTCGGAATACTATCAAAAATGATTTCTGGATTTTTGATTTTAGCAACTAATAAGGTAATTTTGATACCTGTTTTGAAGGAAATAAACACAACCAAAATCACCTCAGGCTACCAGGAGAAGACTGGAAAGGACCTAAATTCAGTTTCACGTTTAAGTATTTTTATTTGCCTATGGAATATCTTAGTGGTGGCATCTGGCAGTCAGAAAAGAAGTGTGATAGACCTAAAAATGGCCATTCATAGAATAAAGAATCTTCAGGGACTGGAGACTCAAAGGATTTAACAACAACAACAACAAAAAGCTTTCAAAAGTACTCAGTTTCTTTTGAGAAGTCATATAAAATAATAATATCCGCCTTAGAATGAACCATAAATCAGTCACCGGTGCCTGTAAAATGTCTTACTTCAGAGTCCTAAGGTGGCAGTCACCCCACGCCTGTGGCATTCCGTACTCATGTCACACCGAGCCTCACAGAGGATCAGCCTTCATTCAAGCACAGCCCAAGTCCTTCATCACCATGAGCCTTTCACTTTGTATTTTGATTCACAGCACCTATTTCTTTTCATGTGTATTAGGATCATTTTATGTATGACTGTCTCTTCCTACAAAAGCATCAGTTCTTTGTTGACAAGTAACATAGTTGTTCATATTAACTTCCGCAGTAATTTATACATGGGAAATAAACCTGTGTTTAGTTGTATTTTAAAGGTTTTCTATTACTCATGACTTTCTTCTCAAGGGATTTCTCATTATTCTGCTTCTCTTTCTTTTTAGGCACAAATCTGAAAGAGGCCGACAAGACGTTTCCAAGTGTGCTTTGCCAGGTGTCAGCACATTCGTGGAGTCACCATGGAGACAAGTTCTGCTACTCAACTTTGTGAGTCAAGAATCTTACTTTGGACAGTTAATCCAGGGATGGACAGGTTCTAGCATACTTATAACAAACATTAGTTAACCAAAATTATGTATAGTGTATATATAATGATATATGTGTATATCATTGGGCATACAGATATATAATTATAATTGAAATATGCATTGATATGTTAAATAATTCACATAAAATAATAATTTGGTTATTATAAAGTATTAATAAGCACATTAAAATATTCCCTTTTTTACATTATATACATATTTGATATTCATACAAAGGGAAAGCAGTGGTTGAGAAGATAGACTGTAGATGCAAAGAGGCTGCATAATGAAGTGGAAAGAGCATGCTGCTGTTACTGTTGGCTGCCCTGTGGTTGACACTGACTCATAACAACCCTTACGTACACTGGAATGAAACACAGTCATCGCTATGTTTCTTTCTGTTATGACCACTGTATCGATCCATCTCATTGGTGGGCTTCCTCTTTCTTTGCTCACCCTTCACTTTATCAGTCATGATGTTCTTCTCCAATGATTGGTTCCTCCTGATATCATACGATCAGGATATATGTGATAAAGTCGTACTGTCCTCACTTTGAAAGAGCATTCTAACTGTCATTCTGCTGAGAGAGATTTGTTTGTGTCTCTGGCAGCCCATGGTCTGGTCAATGTTTTCAATACCATAGTTCAAGTGCATCCATTTTTCGTTGGTCTTCATTGTCCAGGCTTCACATGATGTGAGATGATTAATGGCCTCAAGTCTTTAAAGTGACATCTTTGAAAATTGTGATTATGTTATAGCTCTTTTTAATATATTTAACCGAATGAATGATTTTGTATGTGAATTAGATGTAACTGAAATTGTTAAAACCAGGTGATGCATTTTCTTTTTAACAAGACGCTTGCAGCAGATATACTCAAATACTACACATCATTTGATTCCTTGATTGCTAGGTGCATTACTGTTTATTGGAATCCAAACAACCGCTACACTCTTTTCTCACTGTGTTGCTTATTGATCCAGTTGTGAAGAGTTGTTATTTCTTATGTTGAGGGGTAAGCCATACCAAAGATTGTAATCTTCAACCTTCATCATTAGGTCCTTCATGTCATCGTCACATTTAGCAAGCAAGTTGGGTCATCTTCTACATGCTGAGGGCTACTCATGAGTCTTCTCCAATCTTGATTCCAGTTTATCTTCATACAGTCCAGCTTACCAGACTATTTGCTAAGCATACAGAGTAAGTAAATATGGTTAAAGGATACAGCTCTGATGCCCATCTTTTCTGATTTTAAACCACATATGACCCTTTCCCTCTATTTGGAAATAAAAAAATTTTAATCTCTGCATAGGTTTCTCATGAGAACAATTAAGTGTTATGGAATACTCATTTTTGTCATGTTATCAATAATTTGTGATGATTCACAGAGTTGAATGCCTTTGCATAATCAACAAAACACAGTATTGTCTAGTATTGTCTACTGTCAGGCAAGCTTCTTCTGACATCAGCAATGATATTCTTCATTCCATGCCCTCTTCTGAATGTTGTTTGAATTTCTTGTAATTCCTTGTTGATATGGTGCTTCAAAAATTTAAAAATTATATATTTATTTGCCTATGGAATATCTTCGTGGTAGCATCTTGCAGTCAGAGAGAAGACATGTGATGGAAATAAAAAATTCAAAGCTATCTGTAGAATAAAGAATCACCAGGGACTGGAGAGTCCACAAAATACAGAATCTAAAGAAAGCAAAACATTTTGTGCATGATATTAATCATCCTATTTGATAACTTCTATATTCTGTTCTATTGCCTACCTTTGGAATGGGCATAAATCTGGATCTCTTCCAATCATGGACCCAGTAGCTGTCTTCCAAAAATCTTGGCACTGACAAGTGAGCACTTCCAGGATTGCATCAATTTGTTGGATAACATAATTTGTCTGAAATCAAGCTGATCAAACTACCAACTTGAGCTAAGCTCCTTGTAAGTTTATCTCTGAATGATAATTATGAATTCCAAACACTAGCAAATATCATCATCATTATTATTATAAGATTTTAATATGCCAATATATGAAAAATTCATACAAATAACTGTACTACATATCAAATGCTATATAAATATTTAACTTCAGTTTTTCATGTTTGTTTATTTCACATCAATTTAACATATTAAATGTCCATTTCTCCTAATACTCCATTTATTGTACACAACAAAATATGAATTGCATACTCTCTTCCCATTATTGATTTGCTGAAGTACTATTTTATTTATCATCATTTTCTAGTCTCATTGGAATAATAGATCCCCCAAATCTAAAGTAACAAAAAGTAAAACATTACTTCTTTCATTCAAAATTAAACAATATTGACTGTCCCTGGCTATGAACATCTGATTTATGGAAAACTCCTTGTCTTTTAATATTATATAAATTTGCCCTCACTTTGAAACAACTGAATTATTTTTTGAGAAGAACTTGTTTGTCACTAAACATCCAAGTCCATTTCAACTTTCTTCCACCTCCATTTTTAAGCCAGTCAAGCCACTATTCACGTATGCAGAATAAGAAATGTGGAGAAATTGTCTTCCAAAAATATTGGGTTTTTAAAGAAACATTAAATATGTGTGTGTGTAAAAATATATGTGTGTGTGTGTATTTATGTATATTACATAGCTCATCTCAAGACATGAAATAAACAGTATCCTGCTGAATCCCCCACCTTTTCCACCCCTGACCCCAGTCCTCCCTCCCGCTGGTCCCCCTACTGAACCACAAATTCTCCATCATAGGCCTGACTTCACCATTGGATGTATAGCTTTAGAGTCCTGGTAAAGCCTTCAAATAATTTTTGCCCTAAAATAAGGCGACATAAGAACCATATGCACTTTCCTACAAATTCTGATAAACACAGGAAAGAATCAAATGACTAGCTGACTTTAACTTGAATTCCAGGAAGGAGTAAGCCAAGCATATTAGAATCACTACAAGCTTATATTGGTTTGGAAAACTCTGCAGGGGTAAGTGAATACTCAAGACCTCTTCTTTTTGGAGAGGTTGAATCTGGAAATGCGTTGCTATAAAAAATAGTATAACATAAGTCCCTCTAGTTCTGAGTCGTGCTGACCTTCCTTGGAGGAGGGAAGAGCCTGGGGCTTATGTAGTGATTCATCTCAGTAAAGCGTATAGTCAACATTTGCTCTTTCAGTCCAAGCTCCTAAATGTCTTCACTGATACAGCATGCTAAAAGTATGCAATTTCTAGAAGTATTTACAAGTCTTGGTCTGTCTGTGTATATTTCCCAAGGTACCTGGGTAAACAAATTTCTGATTTATTTCTGCATCAACATGTATTACAAAATTATCCTCCCTGACATAGCCAGTATTAATTTATTTTTTATTTTGCATCACTACATTTGTAAGGTATTATTAATCCATCCTAAAAATGTTTAAAAAGACATTGTAAATATTAAACATGGCTTTTGAGATTTTGTCTCCCCGCTCTCTTTCTCTCTCTATGCATGGGCACAAACACACTTAGACTATCTCTAACTGCTTATAGTATAAAACATCCTTTTCATTTAAAACTAAAATATTCTAATTATTTTTAATGAAAGGGATTAGAATTTTAGGCATTTGCTGTCAAAATCCACATTACAGGTTTTCTATGTTTTCCATGGATTTTTTTTTAAGTATAGAAAGAAGTTAGACTGTTCATTGGGATGATCTTTAGAATTTAAGTGAATGGGTTTGAAGTACAGTTTTTACAGAAAGGAGGCTCTAAGTATAACACAGACTTTAAAACATCAGTGTCACTAGATCTCTGGATGGCATAAACAATGCACTTCACACCTACCTGAAAGGAAGCTGGTTCAAGTTCACCTGCACGGCCATGCAAGGAAGGCCTGACATCCCCCTCCATAAAATTACCGTGCAGATGAGCCCGTGGAGCTGTACCCCGGGAGGTCACCTGAACCAGAGTCGACCTGACAGCAATGACGGTGGAACAAATGTTACTAAAGGAAGTAGGAGACATTCCCTTTTAAAGACCCCCTTCCTCCTACTCAAGTAGCGCGCATGGTACACTGAGCTGCCTGTCACAATTGTAATGAGTCAGGCACACCAACTTTTGCACAGGAAAAAGGAGAAGTTGTCTGTCCCCGTAAATAACTTAGGGACTTGGAAACTAGATAGGGTCAATATTAGTTGGAATTGATTTTATAACAGTGTATTTAACTTCTTGGTATCCCCCTACTCATTCGTTTTAATTTATTTCCCTCATGTAACTCAGAACCAAAAAGTTGGATTATTCCCTTTTCCTCCAATGAACAATCACTTTGGTGAAAGGCTGCAGGTCCCTTTGGGGAAGTCCAGAAGAAAGAGTAACAGCAGAGACCTTTGGTGATGTAGCAGAGTCCTCCTTCAAAAGGACCTGGCCTTCCCCTCATTCAAGGGGTGTGGGTCTGTAAACTGGATCAAGTCTGGGAATTGATTGAGGGGTCATAACTCTCTATTCTGGTGATTTAGATTGAACTTCTGTTCACCTGATCTAGCATTCTTCTGCTTGTGTAAATCATGTAAACATTTAGTTGGTTTCCCATGTATTTTACACCTAGGGACACGTGGCTAAGTAGCCAATGCCATAAGTCCATAGGAGACAGCTTGCTTTGATTACTATGAAAACCGTGTTGTCCATTACAATAACCATGCCCACCCCTCTGCTGATTCAGTGCTGATACCTGACCTCAACCACCATGGGGCCCAATCAGCCCCATTGTAGGCAAATGTCTTAATTAAGTTAGGGCAGATCCTACTGTTTATCCCAGTGTACATAAATAGCAATCCCAGGAGTCTTCGGAGATGCTGTGGCTCCCTTCACAAACTTGTTGCTTATAGTTTGGGTGAAAGGTCTATCCGTGGGGCACTCCTTTTGCGGGTCTATAGGATTATTCTGACATCCAATGTCCCCAAGCTTTTGGATACCTTCTTCTATAGTGTACCAAGGTGGGTTAGCTACATCAAATTGATCTAACCTAGGCCATCTGGCCGCCCATGATTCAGTGAGCCAACCAAATAAACTATTAGATCCTCTCGTAACCTCTCTTGCTGAGACATTGAAAGAAGAATCTGCATTTAGGGAACCCATATCAAGAAACTCAGACTGGTCTAGTCTTACATTCCTCGAACCAGTGTCCTACACCCGCAGTATTCATTCCCATGCATATTCCCCAGGCTTCTGTTTGTGTATATCACAAACTCAAGCCAGTGTTCATGAATTCAGTGTACATTTTCCCGAGTCATCTGAACCTCACCTATAGGAACTTTCTGAGACTTAATTCTAGTTTCAGGTCTAGAGGAAATAATGAGTGTGTGGGGGGGGGGTAGTTCCTGGGGGCTCTCAACAATACTTTTTAAGGCATATCCCCCAGGCAATGTTCCAGATGCAGCCACATATGGCTTTTCAGCGTGCAGAGCTTGGTTAGTCTGCTCAAGTGTGAGTTGTTTTCTGATAGAATCCCCTTAGGTATGAAGGGTAGAGGTACGGACTGGGGAGGCTCAGTAGAATTTAGTGGTTCAATATCCCTTTCCTCCTTTGGATCATCTGCCCATATGATCCCATTCCATGTTTCAGGGTCATGGTTCTTTCTGATGAATGCCCTAACTTTAACATCTGCTCTAGACCGACAATTCAGCTGATGCTATAATTCAGCTACTCCTGTGATGTGACTCTGGCTTTGGTTTTTGGCAATATCAGCTCTACTACTAGAGGACAGAAGGTTCGCCTTTGTAGCACATGCAGAAGCTTTTAGGTCTTTTATTTGGCACTTGAGACAGCCTTCTGAGGTTCTGAGATCCTCCTTTTCCATGGTCACATTTTCTATTATAAGGAGGGCCAGCCAACCAACTTCCCTACATTTCTCATCTCAACAAAACTTCTGGAAAATATCAAATACACAATAACCCATAGCCTCTGCTTTTATCAGTACTGCAACCATCGGTGATGATATTGTGGATGTTAACTTTTTACCTTCACATCATGGGTAAACACCACCCTCTCTAATAGTAGTGGCAGATTTAGCCATGCTTTTAGGGGTAGAGTCAACATTCTCAGTACTGTCAGGCCTACTCAGGCTGGAGAGTTAATTCAGGAAACCTATATTTATGCTCTTGTTTCTCTAGAACTACTCCTGGTACCAATTGATCAATTGTGTTAGGCAGAGTTCTCTAGATAAACCAAACCAGAACACTTATGATTGTATATTTGTATTTGGTTTATATTTATATTACATCAAGGAATTTAACAGCTGATTAGTCCACACAGCAGTACAGAGAGCTCAGTTCAACTCACTTTAGTGGGTCAGTTAATATGCTGAAAGTCCTTCAGCTCACACAGGCTGCTTGTCCAGAGTCAAGGAGGCAGACAGCAGAATCTGTCTTAGAATTAGTGCTAGAGCATAGTGAAGCAGGCCCCCCTTTGGAACCTCAAGCTCTAGTGATACATGAAAATGTGACAAGATCCAGGGGTTGGCTCAACCCACAGGTAGTGCAGCACAGAGTTGAAGCAAAGGACTAGCTCAAGCAGCAGCACACTGGTCCTATCCCCAGGGAGAAAGAGAGAAGGAGGCTTGCCTCAGAAAACATTTATTTCATTCACCTTCCAAACAATCTGTGGCCTGATTCAACTCTGCTCACATTTTCCTATGGAAGCCTAGTTGGCACAAGTAACCTCAATAATTCAAATTTTATTAAAACCACTGCCATTGAGTCAATTCCAACTAATAGAAAACATTATAAAATCTACACAAACAGGAAAGAACTTGCCGCTTTATAAACAGAAATTATTTTGTGTGTTTATCTAAAATTTACAGAGTTGCAATAGAGCACCCATATAATCTGAAACAGATAACCCAAAAGTTATCCTGTATGGTCTAGATAATGGATAATTTTCCACTGAAGTACAAATTTCTATTGACCTCCTGAAATTTAAATACTAGCTATTGTGTAGTACATTATTTAATATGGCCCTTTACGTCATAGTTTCAGTAACTCCACCAAATGATCCTTTTTGGTGGGTTTGAGTAAGAGAAGGTAGAGGAAGACACTAGTAGGATTCCATTATGAGTGATTGTTAACAAGATAAATATGATTGCCATTCTACTTGGTATTAAAGGAGATCTTTCAGAAATAGGAAGCTGGGGAGGGGCGTAGGGGGAAGGACAGTTCAATGTCAATAAGCAAGAAGAGTCAGGTGCAGAATGCACCCTTTGGACCCTGAGATTCCTGTTTATTGAACCTCCTTCAGAGGACAGCTTTGACATCAGAGTGGAAGCAGCAGAAACAAAAACTAAGGCAGAAGGCAGAGCTGTGGATTTCCCAAACCTCCTAGCAAGCTGAGTGCGTTCATGCATGAGTGGGGTGCCCCCAAACAATTAATTAGGGGAGCTAGGTTTGCTGTTTCTAGAGATAGAGCTGAGAGCCTTTGGTCTGAGGCTTATGGTGGAGTGGTGTGCCCTTTAATAATTTATTGGAAGTCCTAAAAGAGCTTTGTGACATTGATTACACAAGCAGGACAACATGGCTGAGAGACCAAAGATCATGAAGGGACCTGCTGGCAGGCACTGCTGAGAAGGGGTTCTACTGTCTGAATAATTATATTTTGTGCATTTCTAGCCTGTTCATTTCTTCAATAACTCTATAATCATGAGTATTGTCTATGAGTTTTGTGTGCCACCACGAAGAAGTATAGGGCCTAGGTGAACACTAGAAAATGCTGTGGGAGGGGAAATTGGTGTCCGAATTGGTAAAAAGGTTGGAGGGTGGAGCATGCCTGACCTCGGCCTCATAGAAATCTGCCGTGACAATGCTGGTGTCAAGTTTGATTTTCCTTCCTCTTTGTGAAGTTAAGGGAGATCACGTGCCACCCCACATTGTTCTTATTATTACACTAGCTAAAGGCCTATCACTGTCTATGGACAAAGTATATGGAGGTTTCAAAAAATACATGGAAAACTTCTATTATTTTTTATTTCCATTTTTTTCAGGACCTTTCTGAAGCACCCTCATGTTGAAACTTATGTTGCTTTTCTACATGAAAAGCATATACTAACCAATTTCACCAGAGCTTCAAAATATCCTCCTTAGTCTGTTTTATGTCTTTATACCAGCCACAGACATACAGATCTTTAAGGACCCATACTGATTCTGAAATATGAAATTAAAAAAATATATAAATGCTCAACTACCTACATTTTGTGGTTTTAAAGCTGTGGGGAACTAGCTAGAGAAAGAGAAAAATATGTTGATCCTCTCCATGATTTCATTACCTCTCATAAAACCATTCTGTATTTTAAAAATAAAAATACATATGGACTTCATTATTTACCATGATTCTAGTTATCTGGATTCATTCATTATTTACTTTTTAATCCTAGACATTTCAAGAAAAGATTCCAAAGGAAGCTGAAATGAGGAAGGAAAACACAATATTCAAAACATAAATAAATCTTGTCAATATATTTTAAATCATTCATCTAGAACTAATATATTTTACCTGCAGAATGTTATATGTCCATTAAAAAAGACATGAAAAGTTAGTCTGAAATTTTTAGTAATGATATCACATATGGGGTTTGAGGTTTATGTGAAAGTGAAAAGATTTGCTTCCATAAGGCCATTTTAAAATGCCTCCCTGACTTGCCTTTTGCTTACTAATAAGAAAACTTGAGGACACATGGATAGATATCCTTTACCTTGCAATGTTTTCTGCTAACTTAAGTGGAATCGCTCTCAGATCTATCATTATATCTTAGGCGTTTTCTGCCATATGGTTTTTCCAAAATAATCAAATCTCTTTACTTAGAACTATGCCAGGTCTCGCTAGCATAATCCAGATTCATGACTAGAGCAAAATACTTAAGAATTTGCCTGTAGTCCCTTGAAAATAAATGGGAGTTGATTTGGAGTATGGCTACCTTGAGTAAGTAGACCTTGTCCTAAATATGGTGTTATTAAGATTTTAATAACCAGTTGTCGTGTGGGTCTTGATCATTCCTAAGGGCAAAAGCAAACTTCCTGGAAGGAAAAAGATCTAGTTACTCTCAGTGACTTCCGCTGACATTGCACTTTGTTTAGAAAATGTTTGCTCCAAAAGTCAGTTGGGCCTAAATTGTAAGGTACATATGTCCTCAGAGAGACTTTGGTGGAAGCTGATCACGGAAGCCTTCAGGAACAGGCATACACCCTTCACAGGTGTCATCCCATGGGCTCCAAGACTGACTAGTGTCACTTTCTGCAGGAAGCTACCTTTTCCATGTCGTATACTGAGGCTATCCCTGAACTGTCAGCAAATCTGGTTACATTTAAGAGCATAGTTTGCACTGTACTATGGGGAATAAGGAACATTGCTTATTCTTTTAGTTCAAATAAAAGCAATCAGTTCCCATGGAGTTGCTTCATACTCATAGCAACACCGTGTGTCAGCGTAGACACGCGTTTCATAGGCTTTCCACCGACTGACCTTTCAGAGGTAGACCCCCAGGTCTTTCTCCCAAGACATTTCAAGGTGGGCAGGGACCTTCACCCATTAAGTTAGCAGCTCAGTGTTCGCCATCATAATTACTCATTTAAAGTACTAATCTAGAATGATGTTTTTTGCTTTGTTTCACTTGATTTCTTTTAAAATATAACACCGAATATTTGCTTTATGTATTTAACTGTCAATGACTAAGAAGCAGTTGATAAAAATTTATGAAAAAGGGGGGTGGAGGAGAATAAAAAAAATTTATGAAAACATGAATCATATCCATCTAAGCTTCATGTGGGTTCACAGTAAATGAAAACTATAAGAGAATTAAAACAAAGGATATTTGTTTTCTATGCCTTTAACTCATCTTCATCGCGTTCAATACTGCCCGGTATATTAAACTGAACGTATATGTTCCGACTGCTTCAAATCTTGGCATGTCAGAACTTTTCCCCAAATAGCACCTCTACTCACTTCAGTTGTGCTGTTTTTGTTTTTCTTTATTTTTTCCTCCTTTTTGTCAAATCTATTTGTTTTCTCTCCAGTAATCTCTTGTGCCTTCCAATTCTATGAACTAAATCAAGAAGTATGATTTGGTAGAGTGCACAAATGGATGGTGCAGTATTGGAAGCAGAAATTTGCTCCCCTCTCTCCGCTTAATAAATTTTTCAGAGAATTCATCCCCAGAAAAGCATTTATTTTCTGTGGCTTAATCTTTTTAAGGGTACCCTCAGTATTCTCCATAATTACCATATTCCACTTCACTTGTGTGATTGCCTTTTGTGCTCTCATAGGAAGAACAATGCAGACTGTTTTCCCTTACTGTTTTCCTAGAGCAATTTTGTATCTTTGGATCAGGCTTCCAAATATCTTCTGGAACACAAAGGCCTCTATTCTTCTATTTGATGTGAAAGAATTGTACAAATAACCAACCATACAAAGCAGTGAATTGTGAAGAATAAATAGCACGCTTAAAATATCAAACACATCATTTAAAATTACTCACATCAATCATCTAAAATCCATTGTCACATTTAAAACACTTGAATTACAAAATTTAAACAGCAGCATTACAAAATGCTACTACATAAGATGAACTATTTCCTCCCTTTGAAGACCACAACTCTCAGAAAACTTTCTTTCTTGTCCTAAAAGATATAATTATGGGAGAAATTTGACAATGGAGGGACATTTTTAAAATTTAAAACTAAGGTGCTTGGCTTGACTAAGATTTCTGACAGAAAGGTAGGCGCAAGCCCGCTCAGAACGTTTGCTTACTAGGTCAACACTGCAATAATGATCCTTTATGTGTGTGCGCATTCCAGGAAGCACCTAACTGTGGAGTGATCGGCTCATTTTCAGAGATAACCTTATAGCTAAAATCAAACCAATAAGATTTACTAGGAAACACATATTACAAATGTCAACCAATCAAAAGCTTGCACAGATGTTGATTGACACTGTGTGCATGTTTAATCATTTTATTGGGAGCTCTTACAGTTCTATAACAACATCAATTGTATCAAGCACATTTGTATATATGCTGCCATCATTTTCTAAAGAGTTTCTTTCTGTTTGAACCCTTGGTATTAGCTCCTCTTTTTTCCCTCTTCCTCCCACCCTTGTAACCCTTCAGAAATTATAAATTATTATTATTTTCACCACTGCCTCCCTTCATCCACGTTTCTGTGTTTTTTCCCTTAGGGGATGGGGGTAATACATCAATCAATATAATTGGCTCCCCCCTCTTTTCCTCATTCTTCTCCCGCTTTCTCCCTACCGTCTCAGGTATTGCTACTCCCATTTCTGTTCCTGAAGGGTTTATCTGTCTTGGATTCCATGTGTCAAGAGCTCTTGTCTGTACTGGTATACACGATCTGGTCTATCTGGATTTGTAAGGTAGAGCTGGGGTCAAGATATTGGAGGTGATATGCCTCCAGGAATCAGAAGAATATTGTGTGTTTCATCAGTTCTACACTGCACCAAGGCTGACTTGTCCCTTCCCTGTGACCCTTCTATTACAGGATGTCCAATTGTCTTCAGAAAGGGTTTGGCTCTCTACTCTGATCTCCCTCAGTCTCAACAATGTGACTATTTGATTTGGGTCTTCAAATGCCTGTTACCTGATCCCATCAACATCTCAAGATCATCCATACTGGCATGCTTCTTCTACGTGGGTTTGTTTCTCTTACATCCTTGCATGGTCCCCTTTTTCAGTGGATTTATTTTCGTCTTTTCTCCATTGACTATAATGTTGGGTGGTGGCTTTTCATGAATAGCTTCTATGCACTTGAGGAAGTTTCCTTCCATTCCTATCCTCTTGAGTGCCCTAATTAGAAATGGGTGTTGGATGTTGTCTAATGGTTTTTCTGGGTCTATTGATATTATCATGTGATTTTTATCCATTTTCTTATCAATATGAAGAATAATGTTGATGGACTTTCAGATGTTGACCCATACGTGCATCCCTGGAATGAATCCCACTTAGTCATAATGGATGATATGTTTTATATAGTTTAGTATTCTATTGGACAATATTTGGTTAAGAATTTTGCATCTATATTCATTGGAGATATCATTCTGTAGTTCTCTATGAATGTAAGACCTTGGCCAATTTAGGAATCAATGTTATACTAGCTTCATAGAATGAGTTTGGGGGCTTGTCATCTTTTTCTATGCTCAGAGATAATTTGTGGAGGATTGATGGCAGCTCTTTCCTGAAGTCTTGGTAGAATTATTTTGTGAAGCTGCCTGGCCCAGGAACATTTTTTGTTGTCAGTTTCTTGGTAACCATATCTATTTATTCTTCTGCTATGGGTCTGTTGAGGTTCTTTACCTCTATCTGGGGTAATCCAGGGAGGGATTCTTGATCCAAGCATTTGTTCATGTCTTCCACATTGTTGAATTCATTAGAATATAGACCTTCATAGTTCTTCGTGATTACCCTTTAATCTTGTTGTGGCCTGTTGTGATTTTGTCTGTTCCATCCCTCATTCTGGTTATTGACATTTGCTCCTTCCTTGTCTTGGTTAGATTTTCCAGTATCTGTCACTTCTGTTGATACTTTTAAAGAACCAGCTGTTTGCTGCATTGATATTTTGCATTGTTCCCAGTTGTTTAACTCTGCTCTGATCTTATTATTTATTTATTTATTTATGGCTATTGGAGGGATTGTTCTGTTGACTCTGTTCTAGTGGGCAGAGGTTTTGTGATAGTGTGTGAATCATAAGGCTCTCTTCCTTTTCCATATGTGCAGTAATCGCTATTAGGCTCCCTCTGATAACTGCTTTTACTATATACCATAGGTCTGGGTACATCATATTCTCATTGTTTCTAGAAGCTTCCTAACGACCTCTCTATTCTAGGCCAGTACCCATTAATTTTGCAGTAGATTGTTATTCATCCTCCAATGTTTTCCCTTGTTTTATTTATCATCCTTTTGTTGTTTTCCAGTGTTGTCATCTGAGAGGGATTTCTGATTGACATATATATGTTTCAATATACTGAGGTGCAACTTGTGTCCAAGAATGTGCCCTATTTTTGAAAATGAGCCATGTTCACTTGAAAAGAATGAGAATTTATTTGTATTTGGATGTAGATCCCTAAAAATGTCTCTCTGGCTAGTCGCGTAATTACAGTGTGTAGTTCTGTAGCCCCCTACCTAAGGTTCTTTCTGGGTGATCTATCTTTCTCTGATAGTGGTGAATTAAAGTCAACTATTATGATTGTTGAGTCTGTAATTTCTTTTTTGATGTTTTGAATATTTTGACAAATGTCATGGGTCTCTTGATAGATGCACATATATTTATTACGCTCACTGGTTTCTTGGTTCTTCTGATTCATTGAGCATTATGTAGTGCTCATCCTTGTTCCTTGGTATGGTTTGCACCTTAAGGTGAATTTTGTCAGAGATTAGGATTGAAGTCACTGCTTTCTTTACTTTGTCATATGCTTGGTATATATTCCACTAGCCTTTTTTTCGTAGTCTATTTTTGTCTGTGAACTTAAGATGTGTCTCTTGTAGGCAAAAGATTGATGGTTTATGTTCTGAGTCAGTCTGCTATCCTTTGTCTATTAATGGGCAAATTTAGGTCATTGACATTCAGAGTTCTTACCACCATCTGTGGATTTATCACTGCCATCTCATACCTTCTGTGTTGGGCATTTTTCTATCACCCTTCATCACAGTGTACTGTGTATATAGGGGAGCTTCATTTTTGCCTTCTTTTTCCTCTTTGACAATGTTATCTTGCTAGCTGCTTTCAGCTCGTTGGCATCTGGGTGGAGTTGCGCTATATAGTGGTCTGCTTATGTTTTGTGGACATTGGTCATCTATCCACAGTGAGCTGGCAAGGATTTTATTTTCAGGGTTGGGTATCATATGAGTTTTTCCTAGTCCCTGAAGACTCTAACCTCACCGTCTATTAATTTAGTAGGATAGAGTTTTCCTGGTTTGAAATAGTTTTCTTTCAACTTTCAGAAGATGGTACTCCACTCTCTCTTCCTCTTTCTATCTGTTGAGGGATCTGAGCATATTCTTACCTGAGTACCATTATATGTGACTGTATTTTTTTCTCCTGCTACTCTTATAATTTTCTTTTTCCTCAAAGATGGATAATTTAACTATTATGTGCCTTGGTGAATTCTTCCCGGTGGTTAGTCTAATTGGTGTCCTCTCTGCTTCCTGTATGAATGCCTGCTTCTCATTCATAATCTTTTGTTCCAGGAATCCCCTAGCTACTTTAGCTGTCAACTTCATGGTGTCTCATTCTAGTATCCAAATTATTCGAATATTGTACCTCTTTGTAGCATCTATCATTGTTCTCTGGTTATCTTCCACCTCTTTGATTAGCTTGTTTGACTGACTTTCCTATTTGTTGAAATCTGCCTGGTTGTCCTTGAGACCGCTGGTTTGATTCTCTGTGTTTTGGTGAAGTCATTATCTTGGTTTTTTTTTTTCGTTTATGTTACCTCATCCCTCAATTCTTTTATTTCCCTTTGGTATGTGGACCGAATCTCCTCTATCGTGAACTTCATCTCCTCTATCATTATGTCCTCATTCTGAGTTGCCTCCCTCATATCCTCTATGACTCCCAGCAGCATTCTGAGTATTTCTCTATTTGGTGGCAGAATCAAGACTGCTTCCTCTATGAGCATAATTCAGTTCAGGACTTCCTCCATTATTGAATTTGTCTTTTGTGTTAAGAGTGTTGGGGAAGTTTGTTGTCTACGAGTTGTTTTAGAAGAACTTGGCACCATATTCCCAGGATACAGAGGGGCCCTGAGCTTTCTCTCTGTGAAAGTCTAAAAAGTGGCTTAGGAGACTGCCTGTGGCTTACTGCAGTCATGGGTTGGGCTACTGTGTAGGCAAAGTGCTGCAGTGGCTGATGGCAGCAGGGGACATCAGAGAGTGGACTGAGGCTGGCAATTGTAGGTAGTCCACTAGACCGGCTTGTGGTAGGCCAGCAGCATGGTCATAATACTGGTCTAGGCTGGCTGGCCAGCTGTTGGACTGTGTTACGCTACAGAGGACCTGCAGATCTAGTCTTTGGCAGGGAGAAGGCGGTGAGCATCTGCATTAAACTGTGAGGTTTGATCCTATAAAGCACTAGTTTATCTGCCTGCACATTGGAACACTTTTGAGCCTACATGTTTGTAGGCTCCTCAGTAATATTGGGCCTACATGTTTTTTGAGCCTACATGTTTGTAGGCTCCTTTTGAGCCTACATGTTTTGTAGGGTCATTTTGAGCCTACATGTTTATAGGCTCCTCAGTAAATCTCTATTCTTCTCTAACACTATCTTAGTTCAATTTACGGCTCCAACAATCTCTGGTGTCATGTTCTATTTGTTTCCTTTGTGTTGAAGATTTTCAAATTCTATTAGAGATCTGCTTTATTACTTTTACTTATCAGAAAGTTTGTAACACCTGCTGCTTTTAAAATTATTTGATCGCAAATGAGAAATCTCAGAGCCTTTTGAAGCAAATGTGTCAGCATTTTAAAATACAAAGCCCTTATTTCTGGATATCATAATGTCTCAGATTGCGAGTTACCATATTTAGACTTGGGAAATACCTTCTCCATGGGAAATTCTAAGGTTCCCTCAAGAACTCTTGCCCATCCCTGAGATATTCATGGAGATGGGGTCCAAATGGCCTGGTTAGTACAAGGAGGCCAAACCCGGAAGAAGTGATCACTGAAGGTGATACATCTTAGAATCCCCTTGTTCTGAAACCAAATGTGCCATAAACTGGCCAAAATTGTGTTAAAGATGCAAAGGGATTTACTGAGGGTATAGCATTTTAATGCAGAAAACAACAGACTAGAAGCTAAATATTCCAAAGTACATGAACAAATTATCTGATCCTAATATAAGGGGTTACTCCAAAAATCTGGGAAAAGGTCCAGTGGGTGGGGCTTTCATAGTGATTATTTACCCCTCTAGGTGAGTATAAAAAAACTTGTTCTGAGTTAGTACACCTAATAACATTAACTTGGAAGCTTCTCTCTGGTCACAGTGAATTTACTCATAAAATCAGTTTTGCGCGAACCTTCTGTTTTTGTGTTGGCCAATTTAAGAAACAGTATGCAGTTGTGAGATTTTGTTTCCTGTTTAGGAAAAATGCCACAGAAACTGTTGTGATGTTGAACACAGCTAACAAGGACAGTGCTATGGGAAAAATTCAAGTGTATGACTGTTTTTCTAATCTCAAAAATGGTGAAATGTTGACTGATGACAAACTTTATTCTGGACATCCATCAATTTCCTGACCAGGTGAAAATGTAAACTTGCAGTGCATTTGCAGTTCATTCCACCAGATCAGACTGTTAACCAAGCTTTCTATTTAGAGTTTCTGAAAAGATTGCATAACTTAGTTTAAAAGTTGTATGAACCCCCAATAAAATGATTTAAAAAAGAAAAGAAAGTGCAACAAAAAGGTCTAATTTGTGGCTTATGGGGGACACAACAATGCACCTGCTTATACAGCCATCTAAGGGAACCAGTGCTTGGAAAAAACAGCATGCCTCTCTTTTCCCACCTTATTCACCTGACCTTGCTCCAGGCAACTTTCTCTGAGAATTAAGAAGGACATGAAAGGACAGCAGTTTGATGACTTAGAAGAGGTGAAGATAAAAGATGGAAACGCTGTCAGCCATATAAACAGATGAGTTTGAAAAATGTTTCCAAGAGTGAAAGCGCAGATTTGACATATGTATTAAGTGTAATGAAGAGTACTTCGAAGGTGTTAAGGTTGTTTTGTAAAAAAAAAAAAAAATGTAGAAACATAGCTTTGGGAAAAATATCCATTTGGTACCCCTCATATATATTTGTCTGTTTGGCATGATTGAATGAAGGGCTGTGTGGAAAGCATGTAGCTCCTTTTGGATTTTATATTGAACTTTATTAAAAGTAAAATACTATAATTCATCTTGTAAAATTCTAGAGGTGGAAAACCAAAACACAAACATGCTCAGTATATGAAATTAAATAAATACTAGATATGAAAATAATAATAATTTATAATTAATTTTAGTCACAAGGATGGGTTGGAGGGAGGGAAAAAAGAGGATCTGATACTAAAAGCAGAAAAGAAAGTAAATGTCTAGAAAATGATGACAACATTTGTACAACTATGCTTGATGCAATTGATGTATGGATTGTTATAAGAGCTGTAAGAGCCACCAATAAAATGATCCTTTCATGACAATAATAATAATTGTAAAAAAGAGGGAAAAGAAAAATTGAAGCCTCAAGTAATAATATTGAAAATTCTATGGGCAAAATATTGAATAATGCAGGACACATTAAAAGAAGATGGAAATAATACACAGAGTGACTCTATCAACATGAACTAGTCAACATTAAGCCAATCAAAATTGTCCAATCAAATATTAAGCATATGATCAGCAACCAGTGGTACTGAAAGAAGAAGTCCAAGCTGCACTGAAGAAATCAGCCAATAACAAAGCTCCAGGAAATGATAGAATACCTGTTGAAATGTTTCAACAAGCTCTTGAAGCACTGTAAATACTCATTCTTCTATTCAAACATATTTGGAAGCCAACTACCAGGCCAACTGACTAGAAGAAGTTCACATTTTTACCCAACCCAAGGAAAGGTAACCAACAGAATGTGCCAATTATAGGACAATTCATTTATGTTACATGCAAGGAAACTATTGCTGAAGATCCTCCAAGAGTGGTTGTATCTCTATATGGATAGGGATCTTCCAGAAATGCAGAAGAGATTCAAAAGTGGATGTGAAGGAAACAATATCCTTGCTGATGTCAAATGGATCTTGGCTCAAGGCAGAACATAACAGAACAATGTTTGCAAGCAGCTTAAGGACTATGCAAAGGCCCTAAAGTGTGTGGATCATAATAGCCTATGAATCCCTTCAAGAATAAAGGGAATTCTAGAACACTTAACTATGCAAACAGGGAAACTATCCGTGGATTCAAGAGGCAGTTATGTGAACATGACAAGGGAATGCTCTAGGGTTTGAAATCAGGAAATATGTACTTGAAGGTTACATCCTCTCACCATGCTTATTCAATCTGTATGCTGACAAATCATCAGAGAAGCTGACTTATATGAAGTAAAATTCTATATGCAGATGACACAACCTTGCTTGATGAAAGTGAGGAGGAATTGAAGCAGCTGCTGATGAAGATCAAGGATTGAAGCCTTCAATATAGATTACAAATTAATGCAAAGGAAAAAAAAATCCTCACAGCTGAACCAATAGGTAACATCAATATAAATGGAGATAAGATAGAAATTCTCAAGTTTTTCATCTTTCCTGGACCCAAAATCAGTTCTCATGGAAGTGGCAGTCAAGAGGTGAAATGACATGTTCCATTGGGTAAATGTGTTACACAAGACCTCTTTAAAGTGTTGAAAAGCAAGGATGTTGCTTTCAGGACTAAGGTATACCTGACTTAAGCCTTTGGAATTTCAGTCACATCATATGTATGTTAAAGTTGGAATTTAATAAAGAAGATCAAAGAATAATTAATGCATTTGAGATATAGTGCTAGTTACAAATATTGAAAATACCATGGACTGTCAAAGAGCAAACAAATCTGTCTTGGAAGAAGTATAACCAGAATGCTTCTTATAAGCGAGGATGGTAAGACTTAATCTCATGCACTTTTGACTAGTTATCAGGAGGGACCAATCTCTGCAAAAGGACATCATCCTTGGTAAAGTAGACCAAAAACCCAAACAAAACTCATTGCCATTAAGTCTATGCTGAATCATAATATAAGATAGTTGTTTAATTCTCTTTAGTCCTAAACATTCAAACTCTCTGACTAAAATATATAATAAGAATAAAATATGGTGTCAGGTAGTTTCTAATTTGAAAATGATTATTTAGAGTATTATTCAGAAGCTTTGAGTTAAAAATATTTACAAAATGATGAGCTGTTGATCTAAAATGCCTGCATGTTTTTAGACTCCTTTACCATTTTAAGGTCCATATTAAGTTTGTCTTTATTTTTAAAATAAGTAAGAGTCAATATCCTATAAGACTTTTTTTCTTCTTCTAATTGAAAGAGTTACCTAAAATTACTGAAAACAGTAATGCATACATTGCAGTTTTGGGTGAAAGGGGATATAAACTGTGATAGTGTTTAGGAGACATTAACTATCAAATCCTGTGAAGAAATTTTATGGAAATGTATATAACACATTTCAGAAGTCTCAAAGATTTGACCTTGCATAACTTTTAGACTGGCTTGCTGGCTTTGCAACAGCCACTATAGGACAATGTAGACCTTCACTTTCCCAAAGCCTGCCATGCTCGGTGATAGTTTCTCACGAGGCAATCTTTGACCTATTATTGCCAGGAGATCAAGGAATATAACAGACACATGTGCTTACTATCCTTCCTTCTAGAAAACTGTTTGATTATTCTATGCACGGCTCCTCAGGGCTCATTATTAGTGCTGGCCGATATAAAAACACATCACTCTGCACTTCCTTTCTAGCTCTCCTGGTGTCACTTACCTTTTCTCTCAGTCTTGCTGCCCCAGGAATTCACTCTCCAATTATACTTTATTCTCTCAATGTCTCAGGCTCTTTTACCCCCTAACGAATGCAAACTAATGCAAGAGCACTTTGAGATTCAATTACATAAGGAAATTAATTACTTCTCATGTAATTAGAATCTCATAAAAATATAAAATTTTTAGTAGTGACTATAGAAAATCTCTTAAAATATAAAGATGTTAATAGTGCAATGGAGTTTAATGTTTATCTACATCTACATTGCACATGCTAGCTCCTTCATATATGCTTTTGGACTTCTGCCAATTTCTTGGTATTGTGAACTATTGGTGAACTTGTAAGTACATGCAACCACTATGAAAATGATATGGTGATACTTAAAGCAACTGGGAATTGAAATCCCATACGATCCAACAATAGCACTATTAGGCATATACCCCAAAGAAATAAGAGGCACAATATGAGTGGATGTATGCTCTTTCACGTATCTAGCAACACAATGCACAATAGCAAGAAATTGGAAGCAGCCCAAATGCCCAACAGTGGAAGAAGGAATAAAGAAACTAGGGTACGCACACATGATGTAATACTATGGATCTTTAAAAAATAATAAAAGCATGAAAAACCACATGACATGGAAGGACCATTATTCTGAGTGGTTAGTCTCAAAAGGACAAATATTGTTTAAGTCCAGTATTTTAAGGATAAAAAATTAAACACATCTTAGAGGTCAATTCCCAAAGGGGTAGAAAGTCTGCCTACCAGTCATGAACCATACATCACGCTCTTGATCTGCACTTCATAAGAGAGCCACCTAGAAAAGAAACGCCTCACTTCTGCACAGGTCACACCTTCAAGAAGGGGAAAGAGGAAAAGACCATCTACTTGATGCTATAAAACATTGAGACGAGGCTGCAACAAATCAACAAGTATTCCACAAGAATCAGAGAACCTTACTGGAAAATCACATTAAGTTCTGGGGAAGGGAACATTTCAGAGGAGGTACCTATGTGTTTGTTGGTGGATATTGTGGGTAAATGGAGGAGGAACAACCTCACATCTGGAAAGGATGCTAAACAGTTATTGTAGAGAAACTAAAGGCTGAATAACACAGTTCTATGTTCCTAGCTAGACACTTTTGAATAAGTTCTACCCTACCCATAGACTAAGCACTAGGATGACCTTAGACATGGGTACACAGGGAACATGGAATTCCCTAAGGGACACAGTAGACGGGCTCGATGTGGAAGGCTGATTGGATGACCTGGGCCTTACCTCACAACTGCTTGTTGTCCTTGGATGTAGGACTTAAATTCCTTAAGAGAGAAGAAGCAAATGGGACCATCCCAAGATTGTGGATACGGGAGTCACTGGACATTGGGTGGGACCCCTGGCTTAGTGGGCATCCAATGAAAGAGGACTCTGTGAAACACCATCTATTTACTATATCAATGCTTCCCTGGCATGAATACCATAGGCAAGGATCTTGCTTGTAAGCAATGTTATAAGAGCCCTATCACCAACCCCTATAATCAATGAAAACAAAACAAAATCATTTAAGAATTCAATCTGTACAAAACCATAACTCATGGGTTGCAGTTTGCTGCTGGACTATACTCGCCTAAATTCCTCTTCTTAACAGTACCTGAAATTCTATGCTATTGGATAAATTATTGATGTTGTCAATGCAATTGCCTTATACCCCAGGGGGATGATTGGCAATGTTTTTTATTTTTTGTTTGTTTTCTTGTTTTTATTTGTTTTGTCATAACATGGTAATATGCCTGCTAAAGTAAATCAGAATTTCTCATAACCTGTAGACAAGCAGATGGATTCAGTGCTTCCACTTAATTCTATCTCCAAGTCAAGAACAGTTAACTCTTATAACATGGCCTTGCTCTGTACTTGCTTTCATGCGGAAATCACTGAAGCTAAAGGTGCTACAGCAAAGTATGATGAAGAGAGAAGATGGTACCTGGCTATCCATTAGAATAGTGTCTGGGGTCTCAATGGCTTGTATTCAAACAAGCTGCCATCTAAGTGAAGTATTCACTAATTCCACATGGAAGAAGCACGCTAGACTTTGCGATCCAAAGATGGCAATAAAAAATTCCAAATATGGCAAAAAGGAAACATATCAGAGCTTAAGCGGTGAACACACGATTGATAGAAGGCTATGGAGGATCAGGGGAGTCCAAAATCCATATTCAGCCTATCTAGTCAGATTAAGCCTTTGGCAGATTTCCTGTGGACACAGGAAAGGGGACAAGCAACTTTGCTATCAGACAGAGGTGACTTCAAGCTTCATGATGGTGGACGGTACTATGTTGTCACATGAAACCCTGTCTGTTGCTCTCCTCATCGTTCCAAATGGAATCTCTTCTAGGTTTAAGTATTTCTTGCTTGTTCCACGACAGAAATTTCTTCTCTGGCTTTTAAAAATAATATTTCTGGTGGTCTTTTTCTATTTTACTATCTAATTTCATTTTAATCTTTATATTATTATTATTTTATTATTATTATTATTATATTCTTTCTGTTTTGTCCTGTCTTTGTTCTTCTGTTTCGGTTAGGTCCCAGTTCATGAAGCAGAGAAGGAATGGACACAGGGAGACAATAACTGACACAATGGCTTAATGGGGACTCAGGTGGGGAAAGGTGATGGGAATTGGGGAGTAAACAATGCATGTGGGAGGGGGAGGGAAGCACTAGAATTCATTGTGATGATGTATACATAACTCTTTTTTTAAACTTATAACTATGGAATTGTAGGATATGTGAATTTTATATCAATGAAACATTTTTTCCTAAAAGAATTCTTCACCTGTTTTAAACAGTAGACAGGAGGTACATAAAACAGAATGAAATATATATTTGCTATTTATATATTTAAAGAACATGTTTAAATGACTATTGCTTCTATGCTTATTTAAAGTCATGAGTATTTTAAATGGTGGTGGAGATAGAGGACAGGGAGAGGGAAACCTGAGTCTCATGTCCAGCATTTATGAGTGAAAAAAACATTCTCAAGTGCAAACTGAAACTGTAGTTAAAAGCAGGTTCACATTGTTTATATTGACTAAATATTACAGATCAATCTATGTAAAAGTATAGTAAGTAATTTTATTGGGGGGCTCTTACAGCCCTTATTACAATCTATACATCCACAGTATCAAGCACATTTGTACATATGTTGCCATCATCCTTTTCAAGACCTTTTCTTTCTACTTGAGCTCTCGGTTGATCCTACAGGGCATAATACAATTGTCCCTGTTAGTTTATGAGGCTGTAACATCTTTATGGGAACAGAAAGCCTCATTTTTTTCTTCAGATTAGCTAGTGGATTTGAACAGCTGACCAGGCAGTTGGCAGCCCAATATGTAACAAACCACATTGCCAAGCCTCCGCTTAAAAAAAAATCACTGAAGAAAACTTATATTCAAATATTACTATTTATTTTACACATAGTAATGTTTTGTTTACTTTTTTTAAAACTAAACTTGTCCACATCATAAATTGTCCAAATAATAAGTAAAAGATAATGCCACAATCTTTCTTCTTATGAGAAGTATGCAAGAAAATTCAAAATATGAATACATTTTGTTGTGTTCACGGTGAAATGTTATTAGGTAATAGGCTTGAAGAATATTATATGTTTCAAAAGTAATGCATCATTGTAGTAGCAGCAGTTCCTTAGCACTATCTACATACAATGATCTGCATTAGAGTGCTTTAAAATAGTAAGAAGAAATAGACTGTGGACATTGGGCTGACTGCACAACACCCAAGCAAAACTCTGACTTCAATAGTGTAATAATCTATAAAGCAGAAAATCTTAGTGAACCTGAATACTACCTGGAACCCTGAGTTTCAGAGGATAGAATAGAGAAGTGGACTGAACAGTGAATAAGAAAAGAAGCAGAATAAAAAGGGCAAGAGAGGAGATGGACCAAATGGGTGAATTATCTGCTGCTCTGATACAACATGGCCATCTTGAAATTTTGCAAGTAGCATTCCATTTGGACATTGGCATAACAGCACAATTGTCCACATCCTAGAAAGGCATGCCCTCCTCTTATTGCTCACACCCTCCTAGTAATCAGAAGACTGCCCAGCTCCTCCTCTCACTCACCCAGTCCCTGCTCTGCCTGAGGTAGGATCTGTGCCCTCATAGAATCTGCACCATATGCACAACCTCTACATCAGGAGACATGTGAACTTTGTCTCATCAGACCAACAGAACAGTCAATGTTGGAGGAGTGGCCTGTCAGAGTGGCCTGTCACTGTCCCCCTCCCCCACTCCCACTCCAAGGTGGGCAAAACACTTTCCATAATCCACAGCCATGCCTCTGGTTGACCTTAGATTGTCCATTTGGCTTCTTTTGTATGTACCATGTGTTAATTATTCCCAAAATTTCTGCCATACCCTTGTGAATACATGCACAAATTTCATTCTACTACCCACTCCCAGAATTCCTAGGTAAAGCTCTCCATACTCCTGACCCAGAGTTTATTGGTTGATCTCAGGCTAGCTGTGCAACCATTTCCCTTGACCGTGACCCTGGAAAATTCCTCTGCTATGGCTTTAAGTTTGATCCACTCTGTATTGATTAGTACAACTGTATCTCTTAAAATCGTTTCCCTACTTTTCTTAGGCTCATCCTCAGTAGTTTCCCATGAGTTAATGATTGGAAGGTAAATGTATTTATGAGTTCTTTAATTTCTAAAAATATCTTTAAGATTTCTTGTTCTTTATTGATAGTTTAGTTGAGTATAAAGTTGTTAGTCAAATATCTTTTTCACTAAGAATTTTGGAAGTATTGCTCCCTGGTCTTCGCCTATTCAGTATTGCATTCAATAAGTCAATTGCCTCCTTGTAGGTGAACTTTGCTATTTTATTGATTAATTTTAATCTTGATCATTTATACTTGTCATTTTGAAATTTCATATTTCATAGAGTTTTGGACTGCCTTCTTTTTCTTTTTAATGTTGGATTATTTGTGATGAATAATACATTCAATATGGAGTCCAGTGCACTTCAATTATTTAAAAAATGTGTTTCTCATCTTTTATGTGCTCTTTTTGTAAATTTTGTGAATTAGATGTCAAATATCGTGAATTTATCCACTACCTTTCTTTTCTGTATGATTATCTTTAATTCTTTTTACTTTGGTCTACTTTTATTATATAGCTTGATGCTCAGTCTTTGTATGTTGTTGTTGCTTTTCTGTGCTAATGAGTTGGTTTTTGACTCATAGCAACTCTGTGTCAAAGAAAAGTCCCAACCAGTTGGATTTTCTACTCTGTAATTTTTAACAGGAGCAGCTTGCCTGGTATTTTCTTCTAAGGAGCTCTGGTGAGTTCAAACCACCAGTCCTTCTGCCAGTAACCAAGTGATTAACTATCGCACCATTGAGGCTACTTAATCCTTTTGTAGTACTGTCTATTTGTGATATAATTTTGTTTTCATCTTTCAGAACTTTATATTCTTGTTAAATGTATTTGAGATTAAATCAGTTTGTATTACCTCTTTTTACAATGTATATATTTATGTCTTCTGCTTTTGTTTCTATTCATCACTTTTGATTTAAGGAGGCTTGAAAGGAACAAAATAAAATAAATGATAGGCTATGCTTTTTTTTAATAGAAATTCTCTCTCCCTTTTTTGTGTTCCTACACGTTCACTTAAGGTTTTCTCTTCTTCAGTAAGATGAGCATGGAATTGAGCAGAAACAGAAAGATTAACTTGCCTTTTTAAAAGTTGTCTCTGATTAGCGCCTTTTGTATAATCATATCATTTTGGAAGAAGGAAGTGCCTCTCTCTGCTCAGTGGGTTCTCCTGGCAAAGCCAGTTCAAGCAGGATGAACAATGTTTTTCACCCAATGATATGTGGGTAGAACTAAATATTTCTTTCTGTGAAGCCAAATAAAAGTAAAATTATTATTGTGTAGATTTAAATATTTGGAAGTATAAATAATGACTGATTTTCATATGCAATTTAAGGGCTTGGATAGTTTGATGTCTTTTTCTCTATAAACAGATTGACAGTTATTTTTACTTGCGCACTTGTTCAACTCCACACAAAAGCTTTCTTAAATCGTTCAAAGTAGACAGTGAGAGAAGAAAATGCTCAAAACCAAAACGGCGATCCAGGATCACAAAGAATTCCCAAAGAAGGGTCGCATCAACTTGACTCAAATGCCAGAGACACCAATGGCAACCCTACCTGGGATGGTTGTTCATGGAGGGAACGACGTGGTGTGTTTTTGGTGTGTGGAGGCGTTCTGTGAGTGGTGTCCAAAGAAGAGGCCCATTGATGGACTCCCCATGAGGAAATGCACAGTAAAGAGTGCTCTCCCCTTTGAGGAAGTCAGTCTTTGAAAGGAACTACAGAAAGGGGCAGTCCATTATTTTCAGAACAAAGAAGACTAGGAAAATTTCTACCAGAAAGTAGGAGTCTGGAACAAAGTGCCTGCATGGCTGAAGAAGTTGAACAAAACAGGAGATGGAGGTAAAGAAAGAAATGACAGATTGTAGGCATGGGGAAGATTATATATATATATATATGGCACAAAAAATAACCCGAGCATAAATATTCACATTATCTTAGAATACAAGTACAGCCCGGAGACTAGAAAGAAAAAAGGAACTGATGTGGCCGTAACTTTGTCCATGGAAAACTAATTAAGGATGGATAAGAAATTAAGAACTTGTGACTTTCTGGGGAATTAGAAAACAAAAATCATCCACAGAGGTTGTTTATAAGAAGAAACAATATTTATGAAGCTAATATTGTTTTTGTTTTGTTTCTACCTCAAAGTCAAAATACTGAATAAACTGACTGGATAAACAAGTCTTCTAAAAGCTCTCTTTAATAAAACAACACGGAGAGGGAAACCTGAGTAACATCAGGAGCCCTAAACACATGGCTTCTTAGTATACCATTAACAGAAATTAAGGATTTCACACAGCCCATCGATCTTCTATTTTTAGCTCATTTAGAAAACAGTAAATGACAAGTACAGACTGTGGTTTTAGATGCGCAGAGACTGGTCGGTTCTTCAATGTTATCTCTGAAGGTTCTAAGTATCCTGTTTCGATCAAAGAAAGAAGAGAGAAAAATAACTTCCTTTAAAAGACTTTCATTGAGGATGTGGCTATCTGAAGCCCTGTTTTATTTTATTTGCCTAAGTGCTTGTGCTCTTCAGGATGTAAGAGAAAACTGCATGGAAATTGTATTTGACTTTATTGGTCACGCTGTCTGGTCTCAGGGAAAATGGTGAACTAAGTAACTGTGCAGCTCCTGCGGATGGCTGGGTGTTCCTGACACAAATTTCAGTCAGAAAAATACAGGTAAGTGACACCCTCAATTATTTTATGCTAAACTGCTTACTTAAAAAAAGAAAGTACTCTGACCAGCTAAACATATAATTTATTCAATACCCTCAATTAAATGAACATATTCATAATTAAACATGGCACCAGTGTTTGCTTGACTGCCAAGAGTCATGCCGAATAGGACGGGCTCTTGCTGAACAACAACAACAATAACAACAACAACAACGTGGTATAGAGATATTTTTGAAGCTTACAAATTCAAGAAAGAATGTAATGGTATTTTTTCTGTAACTGCTAACATCTATGGTTTGTCTCTTGATTTGTATTATTCTGTGAGAGTCTTCTAGACAGAGTAGTAGTAGCAGCTGCCTGGGTGTCAATGCTGTATTCGGGTCAGGCCTATAGAGACTTGCAGCTGGTTCCACTTCCAAATGAAGGCAGGCTGTGTTTCGTGTGATGCACCCCCATCAGGATGCAACTGTGTCTGTGTGGAGGCACTAGGAATTGGTGTGCCGCTTTCAGATGCTCTGCTGCCTGCCCTGTGGGTTAATGCTGAAAGGGCAAGGCTGCACGAAATCAGGATCTGAGTCCTCGGCTTCCACTTTTTCCCACAAAAGATTTCATTTCTGAATGAATTTTAGTTTTGCAAATTATGCCAAAATGTCAAGTTGATGACTGCTAAAGAAAGGTTGAAAATATAAAATTATGGAAATGATCCCAGCTACACTTAAATGCGTTTATTGTATTCATGTAAATGAGACTGCTTTAACTAAAAAATCAGCAATAAATTAAGGGGTAGAAATAGAGGAACTGAATTGTTAAATGCCCTCTTTGTTACTATGTTGTTCTCAGGTGCCACCTAGTTGATTACACCCATACTGACTCTAGCTATGCTCAACAGAACACAGCACTGCGCAGCCCTCTGCCATCCGCTCAACTGGTCCTGAGTCCATTGATGCAGCCACAGTGTCCATCCACCTCGCTGAGGGCCTCCCTCTTTTACCAAACCCTCTACTTCACTGTGGCAGTTCCATAATCTCCTGAAAACTTGATGGTGCCTGGCCTGTCAATCAAGTCAGAGCCAATGAGGCCTCTATGTGGGCATGGCCCCCTCCTGAGGATTCTGGGAACTCCTGTCTTCCTCCCTGGAGGTGGGACACACACACACTCTGCTTCATCTTCCTGTTGACAAGCCACATAGAGCTATGCTGACGGAGCCAGAGCCCCGGAGCTGGAGAAGCCACATGGGGACCCACACCAGCACTGAGATGCTTCCACCACCACTGGATCCACAAGACTTTCCACCCACTGGCCTGTAATCTTCCTGCATTCAGCATCATTGCATGGGTTGCATGAGTCTGAAGAGGAATTTATAGACTGGTATCAGACCTATGGGCTAATGGGCTTATGGACTTTGTCTGGACTGGGATGGGATGTCTGAATGTTTAATATACAATTACTCTTTATATAAAGCTCTCTCTTATACACATATGAGTGTCTATGACTTTGTTTCTTTATTCAACCCAGACTCACACATTTACCAAACATGATGTCCTTTCTACGGACTGTCTCCCCGAAACATGCCCAAAGTATGTAAGACGCCTTGCTTCCCATGGCTCTAAGGACCACTCTGGAAGTATTTCTTCCAAGATAGACCAGCTTCTCCTTCCAGCAGTCCCTGGCATGGTCCATATTCTTCTTTAGTACTGCACTTTCTTAATACAGGAGGGCAAAGTCAGGCCATTATAATATATATTAAACCCACTACTCCCAAGTCAATTTTGATTCATAGTGACTATATGGGGCAGAGGGGTACTGCCCTTCATGTTTCTGAGACTGCAAATCTTTATGGTAGCACAAAGCCTCATCCTTCTTCCTCAGAGTACCTGATGGGTTTGAACTGCTAACCATAGAATAGGCAGCTCAATGTGTGATCCACTATACCACCAAGTCTCCTTATACTTCATATAACATATAATTAAGGAATAACAAAATATAACCTTCTTAGTATTTCATACCCTACGCTCACTCTTTACAGCAGCAGCATTCTTTTTCTAAAAAAAGATGGATTGCATTAAATATATATTTTTAAACATTTATGTTTCAAAAAGCTTAGATTTTTCCTTTACATAATGTTAGGCCATGAGGAAAATCACAAGTATTAACAATGTGTGGAGTCATTTGTAAGTGAACGAGAGTGCATGCACATCAAGATATTAATATTGCTATTGTTTGTAATTATTTTACTGTTTTTCAGCTTTTAAAAATGTCCAAATACACAGCATTCCAACTACGTTTTATATTTGCTGCTAAGATGAGTGATTACAGGCCTTGCTTCCTGGCATAAATTTACCACTTTTGCTGAATAGCAGAATTGCACACTTCTAAATGCCTGATAATGCACAGAATGGCTAACTTTCTTGCTTGTCATAAATGGAGTAAACACAATTTGAAGATGGAAAGTTCGCTGCTATGGTTCTATAGCCCTGGGCATTGTGGGCCTGCTGCTTTGCACCTGAGTCGCATCCATAGCCTCCTCGTGTACAGCAAGACCATGCACCATATCGCTCTGTCATCTTGCTTACCAGATTCTCTTCATAGAACATTCCAAGGTCATGGAATCACTAAGTGTGCACAATGGAAGGTTTGCTAAATGTATTTGCTGCATGGTACCCCCCCCTCCGTGTCTCCCCGCAATCTATCGAATCCTCTCTCAATATTTGCTGAATGAGTGGATTTGAAACAATCAGAGATTTCGTTATTTGGGCAATAACTAAAAGGAAGATCAATTCACAGAAATGTTTTTTTTTCTTTTGTTCTCTCTTCCATTGCTTATAAACCTAGGAACATGATTTATTGCTTTAAAATAAGAATGACAGTATCAAAAAGGCGATGCTTTCCCTGGTATAAGTAGGTGTGGGAAGCAATATTATAATAAGATGTTTACTAGGAGCCAAAGACACTAGATGAAGGCTTATAAGAGCTGGAGCCACCAAGTCAGAAAAACTGAAGCAGAGCTTTGACCACAAGAATATACTGAAACCACGGAATAGATATTTGATTTGTGGTTTTAGGTAAAATCAAGAGACATTTTGCCCTTCTGAATCTTCCTTTTATTTCGTCCTTATTTTTCTGTTTTGTCATTGTACGTTTGTGTGTGTGTGTTCTTTTTGGCAGTTCCTGTTATAATCACTTTATATTGATATGTACATTATATAAAATGTTCATATGTATATGTTAAGCGTACCATTTATCTATCTACATATGCACATATATTTATGCATCTATTAAATCATTAACTATGAACAGTGAAATTATTACTATCCCAAATTCTGCAGGTGAACAAATTGATACACAAAATTACATAACCACTCCAAGTTTACACATCTAGTGAGTGGCAGATTTAGTAATAAAACCTTTTCAATGTGATCTACATACCATCCAGTTTCTGCAGAAAGAGTAAGTACATGAATGTAAAGTGAACAGAAAGAGGCCCCTCACCCCGAAGGCACATGTTTGAGTGCAGAGAATGCGTTTTTTTTTTTTTGCACTCAGCACAGGTCATCACAGGTCATGTTAAACAGTGTCCCCACAGCAACGAGAATCTATTTCAGAGATGCCGGAGGCAATGCTATCAGATTTCCACCGTGGAAAGATCTTTGGGGCTGCAAAATGGACGAAAGGTTGAAACGGATGAAGGCTGCTGGCGAGAGGCCTCTACTAAGGAGCCTGTCCGCGTCGAGCTTGCTGCTCTTATGTGACCTGGAGCTCCCGCGCCTGGCCGAGAGAGCCTTGTTTCGACTCACTGCCCCTATGTCTCGTCTACTTCCACATGTGCAAAACTAGGATTTTAAAAAACCAAAGTGTTCATATTAATATTTGAATTAAAATAATCAGCACAGAATCTATTAGATCTACCCTTTGTATGAATGAATTTTGTTGTGGTCTGAAAACAACATCTGAAAAATAATCTCCAAAAAATCACAGCTTTTTCCAGATTCCCTGTAAATAATAGTTTCCAGTAAAAAATATATGTTCACTGTGACACAAGAGGCCAGAGACAGTTAACAGCATTTTCAGGTAAAGAAGGAGCTCCTGAGCGTTAGACCCTAGAAGACATTTCATAAACCAGCCAGCCGTGCTAAGGAGCATGTCACATCCTGGCAGAAGCATGCAGCAACCAGATAATGGTCAGCAGGTCAATGGGAAGAAAAAGATTTAGATAAGCAAGAAAATGTAAACAGACTAATCTAAAATCTCTTATTATAGTAGTTTTACCATTTTATGCATGTCGTACAACTATAAGTACTTATCCAGCGACTTGTGATTTGATAAAACTTTTCACTGTTTTATATCAAATTCATTTTGGCAGCAGTAATCTCAACAAATAAAAGCCATGCTTCCAGTGGAGAAATCTGTGGGGCCAGCCCCAATCCCAACTACTGCATGGACACCTACCCCTCCCACCCCGAAGAATTTATTTCAAAGGACAGCACTGAATCTGCAGCTCTGGGAGAGGGACATATCTGATTGGAGCACACGGGAGCAGATGAAGGGGGAGGAAGAGAGAGTGGGGCATATCCTGGCCCACCAGGCCGTGAGGACAATGTTCATGATTAGAGCAGCTAGTCCACAGAGAGGACCACATGACTGGCTCTACTATGAGATATGATGTCCCTCACTGACCCACAGCCCTACAGGGGACAACATCAGAGACACAGTGTGTGCGAATTGCACCCAACCTGATCCTGCCACACTGAGGCCGAACACTAAGGGGGTACAACAGAACAGCCAGGCACAGAGCGGCGAGGTCTCCAGGGAATTCAGAAGGTGGACATTGGGGCCAGAGCTTAGACTGGACTGGAAACACTCTGAAAGCCCAACAAACAGTCCTTGAACTAATGACAAACTTCTCTTTCTTGTTGTTGTTGCTTTTTTGTCTCTGGTTTGTTGTGGTTGTTTTGTTGTATATTGTTGCTTGGTTTTTCTCTGTCTTGTTTTTGTGCATGTTATTATCTCCGCAGGTCTGTCTAAATAAGATAGGCTGGATGAACAATCTGGAGGAGAAATCAATGGGACTGACAGTTCCAGGGGGACATGGGAGAGGGAGAGGTGGGGGGAAAGAGAGTGGTGTTAACAAACCCAGGGACAAGGGAACAAAAGTGATCCAAATTGGTGGAAAGGAGGGTGTAGGAGGCCGGGTGGGGCATGATCAAGGGTAATGTAACCAAGAGGAATTACTGAAACACAAATGAAGACAGCATGATAGCGGGACAAGAGCAAAGTAAAAGGAAATAGAATAAAGAGCTAGGATGCAAAGGGCATTTATAGAGGTCTAATTGAAGGCTTGTACATATGCAAATATACTTATATATGAGGATGGTGAAATAGATCTCTGTGCCTATATTTATAGGTTTAGTATGAAGGCAACAGAAGGACATTGGGTCTCCACTCAAGTACTCCCTCAATGCAAGAATACTTTCTTCTATTAAATTGGCATTCTATGATGCTCATCTTCCTGGCACAGTCGTTGAAGACAAAGTGGGTGAATAAGCAAATGTGGTGAAGAAAGATGATGGTGTCAGTCTATCAAAAGATATAGTGCCTGGGGCCTTAAAGGTTTGAAGGTAAACAAGTGGCCATCTAGCTCAGAAGCTAGAAAGCTCACATGGAAGGAGCATGCCACCTTTTGTGATCATGGGGTGCCGAAGGAATCAGTTATCAGGCATCAAAGAACAAAAAATAATATCATTGTGTGCTCACCTATATGATACACTCGCTGAAGACAAATGGGTGCATAAGCAAATGTGGCGAAGAAAGCTGATGGTGCCCAGATATCAAAAGATATAGTGCCTGGGGTCTTAAAAGCTTAAAGGTGAACAAGCGGCCATCTAACTCAAAAGCAACAAAGCCCACATGGAAGAAGCACACCAGCCTGTGTGATCCTGAGGTGTCGAGGGGATCAGGTATCTGGTATCATCAGAACATAAAATCATATCATTGTGGATGAGATGGGGAGTTTGGAGTGGAAACCCAAAGTCCATTTGTAGGCCACTGGACATCCCCTTACAGAAGAGTCGCTGGGAGGAGATGAGCCAGTCAGGGTGCAATGTAGCAACAATGAAACATACAACTTTCCTCTAGTTCCTAAATACTTCTTCCCCCCCCACTATCATGATCCCAATTCTAGACCTGAGGATGTACACTGGTACAGATAGGAACTGGAAACACAGGGAATCCAGGGCAGATGTTCCCTTCAGGATCAGTGGGGTGGGTGGCAATACTGGCAGGGTGTAGGGATGGTGGGGTGGAAAGGGGAAACTGATTACAAGGATCTACATATAACCTCCTCTTTGGGGGATGGACAACAGAAAAGTGGGTGAAGGGAGATGTCGGACAGGGCACGATATGACAAAATAATTTATAGATGATCAAGGTTTCATGAGGGAGGCGAGGAGGGAGCCAGGCGGAGAAAGGAGGAGCTGATGTCAGGGGCTTAGGTGGAGAGCAAATGTTTTGAGAATGATGAGGGCAAAGAATGTACAAATGTGTTTTACACAATTGATGTATGTATGGATTATGATAAGAATTATATGAGCCCCTAATAAAATGATTAAAATTAAATAAATAAAAGCCACACTTAATGAAAAGTGAAATTTTCAAACAAGTGGATAACATATGAAGTTACACACAACATTTATTATTTTTTATCATCCACAATCAAGGGCATAATAAAATTAATGGCCAATAGAAATTCACAAATCACAAAGCTCTGAGTAAATACCAACATCTACTTAAGAAATTAATAACTATTTTAAGAATATATTAAAGACAGAAAATACACTCCACTGCTGTATAACATTCTGAAATTTATGCTCCTTAAGTTTATTTTCAATTCCCAGTTTTCTTGGAAATGTATGAATAGAGAAACTTAAAAGAACCATTTTTACATGCATCAACGCATGTTTTGATAGAAATTGTATAAGTTATATCTAATAATGGTCCCATTTTTCCATAAAATTCATGGAATAGAAGTCAAAATCTCAGAGAAGGTGAAACCTCAGACACAATTTTAAATGTTCTAAGTCCAGTTACGAAGCTCACCACTTACGATACAGGTATTGAGTTATTTAATATTAACACAAAGGACAATCTGAATAAAAATTTGGTAGAGCAGCACTCTGGTGCAGAAAAATGTTCTGACTAATTTAATAAACCTATTGTATTCATTGGAACACCTGGTTCACGCAAATAGTTTATGATTACCAGCCAAATGGTTGAAAGTTCAGGTCAACCCAGAGGCTCTTTGAAAGGGAAGCCTATAGATTTCTTAAAAAAAACAAACAAAAGACATCCCTTGAAAAGCATACGGAGCATATGTTTACTCTGTCATGCATGAGGCTGGAATGGGTTGTCCATTGACTATGGACATAGAAATACTGTACCATATACTAACCAAAATTCAGAGATTTAAAACAATTTTTGTTTATTCTCATGGATATGTGTTTAGCTAGAAGCAGGAAGGCCACCTTAGACAAGAATGCAGTAATCAAGAGGGTCGGGAGGTGGCGGCTTGAAGCAGAGGAGTAGGATGATAATGGGAAGTGACTGGGGTAATGGAAGGTCAATCGACCAGACTTTGTTCAATAAGCACAGCTTCATGTGCCTCTCATTGTTGGCATCAGACCCAGCCTAGCCCAGGACAATGCTGTCATCACAGTGGCAAAGGCTTTTGAAGGCAAGCAGATACATTGAAGGTTTCTTCAGGTCTCATGGCAGTCTGGGTTGGATGGTGGCCTACTCACCATTAAATCAGTGATTCAATCCCCACAACTGTTCTCTGGGGGGAAGACGTGGTTACTGCACTCACAAAGACTTAGCCTCAGAAACCCAGTACAGGGCCACAGTGAGTCCAAATAGCGTCGATGTAAGTGGGTCTTGAGGTCTAGGTCGAGAGCGAGAACACTGTCCAATCGATTCACGTACATTCAGCCAGGATGAGAAGAGGTGGGACAATGAAAGATACAGAGACTTAGACCAACCGTTTAATCTACAAAGAGTCTGGGCAACAATGAGCTCAGAAACTGGGCTGTAGTGATACCTTGGTTCTCAGAGCTCCAAGTTCGACTTTCCACTACTCAAACAGCAAAGTTTGAAAATGATCTGCTTGCTGTTCATAACTTTGCTTGATAGTCAACCAAAAATGCAACCTGCAAACACCTGTACAGGCTGAGAATGAGTCCCTGTCCTGCCTAACTGTGCACAAGGGGGGATACACTTCAGTCTAAGCACCCCCAAATCACTCTCACTCAGACAGCAATATAGTGCTTGTGTTAGTGAAAGAAAACATTTATCAATGTGCATTTTGGTGCTTTTTATGCATAAAATATAACCCTGGCTCCAAAGAAAATTAGTGGTACCAGCAGTAAAGCTAAGAAGAAAACTGAGAGCCACGATAGCATTAAAGAAAGAAATCATTGTTAAATTTGAATCAGGTCAACGCTTGTCTGACTTGGTGGCTGACTACAACATGACTAAATCAACATCATCAATGTTTTTGAAGAAAAAAAATGTCATTAAAGCTGCTAATGTAGTGAAAAGTGTGAAATCATTAACCAAAAAACAAAGAACCCAGACCATCGAAGGGGTTGGAAAGTTATCGTTAATTTGGATAAATCAGAAACAACTAACAGCGACAGCACATTGGAGGCAGTGATATTTGAGAAGGCGAAAGCCTCACAGTGATTTAATGAAAAATGCTGAGGAAAAATGAGGAGCCGATATCTAAGGCTCAAGTAGAAAGTAAATGTTTTGAGAATGCTGAGGGCAAACAAATGGATAGATGTGCTTGACCCAATGGATGGATGTACGGATTGTGATGAGTTGTACGAACCCCCAATAAAATGATTTTTAAAAAATGTTGTGGGAGTGAGTACTGATCAGCCAGAAGTGCTGATCAAAGTCAGCCATGACTGGTTTGTAAGTTTCAAAAAGCAAGCAAGCATGCTCAGTGCAGAGAGGAATGGGGGCAGGGTGGGCAAGTGCAAATACAAAGGAAGCTGAGGAATTCTTGGCTGAATTGCCTGAGTACATGGGGACTGAGGCGTTCGCTCCTTATCAAGACTTTGTTGGGGAGAATGTCCACTAGGACGTTCATTACTAAAGAGGAAAAAGCAATGCCAGGCACAAGCCGATGGAAGATATACTCCCTCTATTGTGTGGGAACTGCTAGTGGGGATTTTCAAGTGAAACCAGTGCTAGTAGATCCTTCCAAACATCCAGAGGTTTTTAAACAGCAAAACACGATGAAAAATAACTTAATTTCATTTATTATAGTTTGTTTTGCTATTTAATTCTTTTATTTATTGTGCAAACAAGGAAAAATAAGTTATTATATTTCATGTATTATGTTTTGATATTTAATATCCTATATTTGTTGTATTTAGATGTTTTAGGGAGTATTTCCACAATCTATAGCTGTTAACTTTGTGTTAAAATCCTGAGAAAATGTAATTTTGGGGCCTCAGAATTGCTTTGTTTTCCATTATCTTTTATGGGAAATAGCCTGTATAGTTCTTGAATTTTTTCAGTGTTTGAATATGAATTTGGAACGAGTTGAGTTAGACAACTAAGGTATTAGGGTATTTGGAATCAGTTGTGATGCACACATAATGAATAATTATGATAAGAGATTCAATGTTCTATAATTATCTTTAGATAATTGTCAGCGTTTGCAAAGCTTTATGTATACGCAGAGTATATTGAGTATAAACATTTTTTACAAACTTATATTAATGTTTTATATTTAGAATTCTAAATAATTGTGGTAGGTATAAACATATTAAAAACAATTTATTTTTGTATCCTCTTGAATTCTCAAAAGTATCTCAGATTGAGATGAACATAAATGATGGTATTGCAGTCGTCTGGAAAGGACATGATAATAGCCTACACTAAGTAGGCAGTAACTGTCAGCGAGAAATGTAGACGGAGGTAACTTATATTCATGAAGTACAACCAGTAGCTGGTGGAGTAGATACCCTTGGTTTACTATTTGTTTGTGGAACTATTTGGCTAATGAGAAGTGTTGACCTTCATAGGATTCAAAAAGAGAAAGGCAAAAAGAGATAGCATTTGGTTAAACACTAGTTTAAAAGAGTGGACTTGAAAAAGACATTGATGCTCTGAAACGCAGAGAAGAGTCTTGATATAAATACTTTGAAAATAAAATAGGAGTTTGTACATGCATGGAAAACCCTTATGAAAAATCTGATGCACAATCCAGTAGTAAGACAAGGTCTGGATTTATGACAAGAATGTGATGTTTCTAAGATTTCTCATTAAATCTGAGGGGATCTGTTAGGAAGTGAAATTTCTTAGTATGGCTCTTCTCTCCAGGGCTCTATAGCCTCCACCAAATGATTGGTGAAATCATACAAATAGGATTGGTCAGCTTTGATTGCATTGCTCTGTATAAGAGAGCCATCTCTGAAGCAAGAACAGAGAGAATTCTTAGACCTTCAAGTAAGAAGCACCTGTGGAGCACATTTGCAATCTTGTCCAGAAGTAGCAGAGGTAGCGGAGGCCGTCCCACTGTGAGAGCAGAGGCTGAGGCAAGGAGTCCATGAGGCAGAGCAGAGAAGCAGCCACCGAACATCTGAAGATGTGGGGCAGACCACATGATGGAGGGTTGGAAACCAGGGAGGGAGGCTTGGTTGCAGGCTGAAGAAAGGTATTGCTTTGGACCATTGAGTCTATCCTTAATATTTTCTGATCCTGGCTTGTAGTAACCAGTCACTTTCCCTAAGAAACCTTCATAATGTTGAGTGTTGCCTGTGAGTGCTAAGTGGCCATTGAAGTGAATTATTGAACCCAGCAGAAAACAGAGTGCTGTGGGAGGGACAATTGGTGTCAGAAGAAGGCCAATAAAGATCGAGCGTGAAGCATGTCTGACCTCTACGTGGTGGCCGTAGGCTTTAAGCTGGGGTGGATTTGGATTCTCCTTCTCTCCTGGGGTCAGATGCCATCTTTGCAGGCTCTGTTTAGATATTATTCTTTATTAAAGGCATTTCTATATTCAGCTTTGGGTATCAGTGTAGTTTTTGTTGGGTGCCTTCAAGCTGAGTGCCAACTCTTATCCTATTATCACAGAAGGAAACATGGCCTGGTCCTTAGTCATGATAGCCATTGCTAAGGATGAATCAAGGGTGAGTGTAGCTGTGTTGATCAATTCCATTGAGGCTCTTCCTCTTTGTTGCTGACCCTCTATTTTACCAATGATGGCATTCTCCAGGGAGTAGTCCCTGAGATTAGATCAAAAGAACACAGCCTAAACAGGTTAGGTGGAGTCTACCTGTCAATCAAGTTGAAGCTTGATGACCTCATTTGGAGGCACTAGGAGATAAATAGCTCACTGGAGGGCATACCCAGTCCTCTCTATGCCTTCCCTTTCCTGCTGATGAGACACTCAGAGAGCTGGAGGAGACATGTGGCGACCTGTGCCAGCGCTGAGATGCCACTGTAGCCCTCTGCCCTGTGATCTTCCTGCACTTGGCATTATTCATGTATTGCATGAGTCTGAAGATGAATTTCAGAACTGGTATTGACATATGGGCTAATATTGGACTTATGGACTTGTTCTCGACTGGGTTGGGATGTTTTTTCAATATACAATTACTCTTTCTTATAAATATATGAGTGTCTATGAATTTGTTTCTCTAGTCTAGCCAGACGACCACAGATGTATTTGTTTTTCAATACTCTAAAGAGGACTTGTTTAGTAGATTTATCCAATTCCACTGGCCTTTTGATCACTTGATTGCTTCCATGGGCATTGACTGTAGATCCAAATCTTTGACAACTTTCACCCATTTATCCTGATGTGACCTAATGGTCTAGTGGCGAGGATTTTGGTCTTCACAACATATTGGCTACTCTAGCCCCACTTCCACTGACTAGTTTCTTCAAAGTGGCCACATATAATAGGAGTGACTATATGCTGAACTCACCTGGCCTTTCAAGATCCTTCAACAGGCTGACAATTCTGTTCCACTAGACACTTTCTCTTTGGATTCCTTAACCTCCTGATTTTTGGACAGTTCTTTGTATCTCTTTGCTTCCTCAAATTCAGTCTCTGAGATGGCTTCTCTGGCTTCCTATGACCAAAGATTTCCCTTTCTTCTAGCTATTTTTCTGTCTAGTTATCTCTTTCACATGACTTTAGATAGCATTCTATGCTGGCACATCTCAGCTTCATTTCTTTAGTTCAGATGGATCCTCTGAATTCTAGCTTTGTGGATGCAGTTGGCTTTATGACATCTTCGCTAACACGTTTCAAGTATTCAAATAGGAAATGGAGATTCTTCCTACAGATCTGTTCCTCTCTCTGAATTCCCATCTTAACAACAAAAGCCTTAACATCTACCCAAACAAACAAAAAATAGAACTAAATCTTAAAAAGTCATTCTGGATTTGCCCTGCTCCCACGCTCTCACACCAGTTCCATACCATAGTTTCTGACCTTGAATTGATCATCAAGCCTATAGGGTCTAACTCTAAACTATGTCTTGAATTGGAACCAAGGAATTGCCGTTAAGGTGATTCCAACCCCAGGTAAACCCATTTTATCAGAATAAAACTCTGCTCCATATGTTTTTCAGTGTTTGGTTTTTGTTTAAAAAACAAACTAGGCAGCCACACTTTCTCCCCAAATGAACTTGAACCTTTTACCTTTCAATTCGTGGCTGTGCACGCTAACTCTTTGCACCTCCAGAGACTTTATGTATTGCATTTATGTACTTCTAATTTCTCTCTCACAGCCTGTTCTAGATGTCCCTCTCATCACTGTCCAGAAGCCCTGTGGCTTAATGGGTTACATATTGAGCTGCTAGCTGCAAGTTCAAATCTATCAGCTGCTCTAGGGGAGAAAGATGAGTCTTTTTGCTCACATAAAGATTGATACCCCTATAACCCACAAGGGCAGTTTTACTATGCCCAGTAGGGTCACTGTGTGTCAGAATTGACTTGACAGACGGGAGTGATACTGCACTGTTCGTGAAGTATTAAATTACGAACCACAAGTTTGGGAATTCAAACGCAGAAGGTCTGTGTGCACCTGTACAGAGTTACAGCCTCAGAGACCCAGGACAGGATCACTAGGAGTGGGAATCAGTTTATGGCAGTGGGCAATTCCCGCCCGCCCCCAGCCTCTCGACAAGAAGAAAGTAGAAGTCAGCTGCTGTGCGGATGTACAGCCTTAGAAAACCCACGTGACAGTCCCACGCTCTCCCCCAGGGCTGCTCTGTGTCAGCGCCAATGAGACAGCAATGGGTCGCTTTGGGTCAATTGTTCCCTGTTGCATCTTATCATAATCATGGTTCTATTTACCTCTGCAAACACTGTCCTTAATATCTGATACTTACACTCCAGGCTTTTGCCACCTGCTCTCTTGTCTGTGCTTCCAGAATTCAAGCCTTTATCACCATGTTCTTCACCTCATTCACCCTTAAGCTAGCTCATCCCTCTGCTTCATATTTCAGACCACTTGTCTCCTTTTCAAGTCAGTCCCCCCACCCAGGCTATGTAAAATGGCCTCTGCCTATTTGTTATCTTGTCACCCAGTTCATTTTGTCTGCTCATGTACCACAACCTAAAAGCATCCCATTTTGTTTAAAACACACTGTCTATAACCTATTCAATTGAATGTCTACTCGGGTAAAAGCCACCGAAGTGGAAATTTGACTCTCTTATTCAGCCTGCATTTTCTAAGGCCAAGGGTGGTGCCTGACCTGAGTAGCACTTCAAATTGTTGGGGAAAACTGCATGAATAAATACACAGATTGTTTCCAAAACACATTTGGTATGCAAACATGGTCAAGGATTATAAAATTGGATCACATCCCAATCCAGATAATATATTTCCCTCACGTATCTTGAAAATTTGGAAAATATAAATATTCCTAGGAGCCATGAAATAGCGCAGTTGGAGAGAATAAACACTGCATACGGCACACCATTTGCCATTTCAACATTTGCCAGGTAGCTAGCAGAGGGATCGCCATTAATGTGGACTCTGTGCACCCATTAATAATGACACTGTTGTTAGGTGCTATTGAGTCTACTCCAGCCCATAGTGAGCCCACCGTGCTACAGGACACTGCCTGGTCCCAGGTCATCCTCATCGTTGCGGTCTCTGTATCGACTTATCTCTTTGAAGATCTTCTTCTTCTTTTTTTTTTCTGACCTTCTCCTTTACCTTAAAAGATGTCCTTGCCCCGAGATGGGGTTCATCTGGCCACCTGTCCCAAGAATGTGAGACCAAGTTTCACTAGCCTGGCTTCTAAGGATGCTCGGGTTATTCTCCTACAAGACATATTTATTCATACTTTGGGACGTCCAACAATGAATACCAAAGCTCAAGGGAAAATACATTTTTGTAGTCTTCCTTCTTCATTGTCCAGCTTTTATATGTATGAGGCAATTGAAAATATCATGGGTTGGGTCAGGTGCACCTTAGTCCTCAAAGTAAAATCTTTGCTCTTTAACACTTTAAAGAGGGTTGCTTGTTCCCAAATTATTTTCCCAATGCAATAAGTAATTTGATTTCCTGACAGCTGATTCCATGGGCACTGATTGTGAATTCAAGTAAAATGAAATCCTGGATGACTTCAACCTTCTATCTGTTTATTATATTGTTTTGGTACATTTGTGGCCACTAATATCTTTTGGTCTCTATCCATTTGCTTATTCTTAATCCATATAAATCCTCTCAGTGAGTGAACTATTTCACTGAGTATAAGATTGCCAAAGTTTATCAATATTTTAGTCTGTGCATTTCTCTTTATACTTGAGTAACACACCATTGTGCATTTGTGTCTTATTTTGTTGCATGTTTACCCACTGGTGGATACTTAGGTTGTTTCTATCTTTGGCTATTGTGAATATTACTGTAATCATTACTGGTACATGAGTATCTGTCTGAATTGTTGCTTTCAAATGTTGACTTGTTGGGTCATGATGGCTCAGTAGCTCAAGAGCAGCTACAATCTAAAGGTCGGGAATTTGAATTTACTAGTTTCACAGTGGGAGAAAGATGCAACAGTAAGTAACAGAAAGATGCAACAGTAAAGATTTACAGCTTGGAAGACTTATGGAACATTTCTACTATGTCCTTTTAGGATTTCTATGAGTCAGCATTGACGGGAATGCAGTGGATTGAATGCTGGCTTATGGTCCTTGTAAACAACCCTGTTGTGCAGTGGTCAGGAGCTTGGCTGATAACACAAAAGACTGGACTTTAGACTCATTAAATGCTCTGAGGGAGAAATGACTTGACAATTTGCTCCCGGAGAGATTACAACCTAGGAAACTCCGTGGCTCCATTTTACACTGTCCTAGAGGGTTGCTAGGTGTTAGAATCAGCTTACTGTCACACAACACAATTGCAACTCAGTGGTTCTTAGGATCACTGATAGCACAAAGGCTGTTCATCAAAATCCTGGTAGTGTGAACTCACTCAGCCACTCTGGGCAAGAAACACTAAGTGATCTGCTTCCTTTAAAATTAGAGCCTATTGAAGGTCCTCAAGGAGCCATCTAGCTCAGAAACAACAAAGCCCACATGGAAGAACACACCAGCCTATGTGACCACGAGGTGTCAAAGGGATCAGGGATCAGACATCAAAGAACAAAAAAATGGTATCATTGTGAATGAGGGGGTGTGCAGAGTGGGGACCCAAAGCCCATCTGTTGGCAACTGGACACACTCTTACAGAAAGGCCATGGGGAAGAGACAAGCCAGCCAGGGTACAGTATAGCAATGATGAAACACACAACTTTCCTCTAGTTCCTTAATGCTTCCTTTCCCCAACTATCATGATCCCAATTCTACCTTACAAATCCAGCTAGACCAGAGGATGTACACTGGTACAGATAACAACTGGAAACACAGGGAATCCAGGACAAATGATCCCTTCAGGACCAGTGGTCAGAGTGGCGATACCAGGAGGGTGGAGGGAAGATGAGATAGAAAGGGAGAACTGATTACAAGGATCTACATATAACCTCCTCTGTGGGGGATGAATAACAGAAAAGTGGGTAAAGGGATACATCAGACAATGTAAGTCATGGCAAAATAACGATAATTTATAAATTACCAAGGGTTCATGAAGGAGGGGGAGATGGGTGGGAAGGAAAAAACGAGGAGCTAAAATCAAGGGCTCAAGTAGAAAGCAAATATTTTGAGAATCATGAAGGCAACAAATGTACAAATGTGCTTGACATAATGGATGTATGTATGGATTGTGATAAGAGTTGTAAAAGCCTCCAATAAAATGATTTAAAAAATGAAAGAAGCAAAAAAAAATTAGAGCCTATGGGCCAAGTCTACCCTGTCACGTAGGTTCTCACGAGGTGAAACGAGAAGGCACCTAACCACAAAACATTATGTTTAACATTTTGAGGAACTGCCGAAAAACAGGTTATTTTTTATAAAGAAGAAAGAAGAATAGAAGAAACTCACTCCATTTCAGTGAGGTTGAGGAGGAACAGAAAGTCAAGAGTACCTGCGTTTCCAACGACAGTAGGGAGCACCAACAAACAGAAGCCAGGGGAGCTGGAACCAGCAGCATCAGAACCTTTCAAAGACACTCCTCTCAGTTGGATAGATGACCTCACCAGGTTCCTTGAGATATTATAAAACAATTACATTCCTAAGGTTAATACGTATAATCATTATGTTTAATGCACCTCTGTTTATTAAAACAGAAAATATATACTGTAGTTTACAAAGATTTCTATCAATAACAATTAAAATTTTAAAGTACCAAAAATGAGCTACTATTCCCTAAAAATATACTATATGAAGCTTCACCTTTCTAAGAATGTTTTTTTTATCATTTTAGATGAATGAAATGCTGCTATCTTTTAAAAACAGAATTTGTTAAAGTAACAATAAATACACAATTGCTAGTAATTATATAGAGATGTAATAGACTAATGCAATAAGAGACTTTCAATTCCAGTTTATTTCTGTCATTTTAATTTTAATTAATATGCTTTTTAAAACAAAGAATTTTAGGTTTACAGAAAAATTGGGCAGCAATACATAGAGCTCATTTCTACTGCATCCTACTCCACTGTTTCTCCTATTATTTTCCACTTGCATGAAAAGACAAACAGACTCCCTGCCATCAAGTCCATGCTGATGCGTCAAAATGTCAGAGGATACAGTAGAACTGCCCTCTAGGTTTCCAAGACTGGAACTCTTTGCAGGAGTACAAATCCTGGTTTTTCATCTGCAGAGCAGTGGGTGGTTTTGACCTGCTGACCATGCAGTCAGCAGCCCAGCACACAGCCACTGCATTGATGGATGAATATTGATGCATTTTTATCAACTAAAGCCCATAGTTAGGATTCACTCTTTGTGTTGTAGAGTTTTAGGGGTTTTGACAAAACCATGTATAATGCTGTACCCTCCAGGACAGTATTATGCAGAATAATTTCACTGCTAAAAATCTGTGCTCTCTTTATTCATCCCTTTCTCCCCACACTTCAACCTCCTGACAACCACCAATCTTGTTACTGTCTCTATTGCCTTCTCCAGGACGTCGTGTAGATGGAATCAAACTACGTGCAGCCTTGTCAGGTGGCCTTCATTTACTCAGAAAGAGGCAGGAAAACTCCCCATGTTGTTCATGTATTGTTAGCCTTTTTCAACCCGCATCCCTGCATAGTATTTTTGTCATTTTTTGCCAGTGTCTGCAAAATTTCCTTGAGTCCTGTCTCAGAAGAAAGAGAGTTTCTGTGGACAGGCACTCTGGACCAGGACCCTGCGAAACTCTTTGTCATCTCTAGACCTATGTCCACCATGTAGCCAAGTCCCAGGGCTGTGTGAAGAGCTAAGGGAAACCGTGGGCCTTTGTCCTCTGAGAGAGCCTGAAAGACGCATTCCAGGTGGTCAGAATATTTAACAAGGTGGTTTCCAGAGACTTCATAATATTCTCTACATTAGGGCTAGGAAACTGGGTAATTTCATTTTCATTTTCCAAGTCTTTTGAGAGCACCACAAGTTTTAATCAGCAGCTCTGGTGGTGTAGTGAGTAATGAGTTGGGCTGCTAAGCCCAAGGTCAGAGGTTTGAAACCAGCATTCACTCTGTAAGAAAAAGATGAGGCTTTCTACTTCCATAAAGATTTGCCATCCCACAAGCCCACAGGGGCAGTTCTACTCTGCCTTACAAGGTTACCAGGAGTCTCAATTGACTTGATGGCAGGGGCAGTGATATGGTTGAATATTTTATAATTGTATGAATTATTTGCAATTCTCCCAGATTACTTAGATTCCAAGACAGAAAAATATTTTAGTTTACTTTTGAGACAAATACAGGCATAAACGAAATGTTGAATGGTATTTTATAGAAATAAAATAAATATATTTAGTATTGATAGAAAAATGCATATTCTAAAATTTGGACTAGGTATAATATCCTGTAAACAAAGCTATGTACCTTTAATGGTTATATCAGTGCACTAAACCCTTTTTGATTTGCTGTTTCCTCAGAGTGTTCCCACCTCTATGCAACCGTGGAATTCGACTAGACTTTATCTAAAATGTGAGAAGGAGACTTTTTGGAGGACACTCTTCCTATCAATTACTTGAAGTTTCGTTAGGAGACTGCTCTCTGCCTCATCTCTGATGTCAAGGGCATCCCAGACCCCCTGGCCTCATTCCGGCTCTGCCAGTGACTGGCTACATCACCGAAGGTAAATCAATTCATATCTTCGGCATCCGTTTCCTCATTTATAACACAGGGACAATAAATCCCTTGTCGCTTATTCACAGGGATGTCAGGAATCAAATAAAGTGAAACATATAAATAATATTTAAAAGCAAAACATGGTATCATTCTTAGAATCTCAAAAACAATTTTGATTAATCATAGTAGGTCTTCACTTTATTAGCATGTTTCATAGTAGGAATCTTTTGGTTGCCTACGACTAGTTTGTGGGAGAAAAGAGGCCAAGAGGTAATAGTGTTGAAAGACTTTAAATCCATTCCCTGATATCTAAAATCATAAACTCTTCAAAAGGTCGACTACTTCTGGTTTTCCTAAAATGAAGCCTTCACTGCCTACAGATGCAGGGAGCATTCTCCAGATTCAGTCACCGACAGACTCGCTTTCCTTTCTAATTAAACATTCCATGGCTGGAGTGCAGTTGTGTAGGGGCTGTGCATGGAAACCACCAGAAATGGCTCTTTGGGAGAAAGACTGGCCTTTCTACTTCAGTACCCAGTGACAGTGTTGGAAACCCACAGGGTGTCACTGTGAATCAGCCTGACTCCGTGGCAGTGAGTTTCCCAGGGACTCGGCACATATTTGGATTAGGTGTCCAGTCCTGCTTCTGTCAACTGTGAAGGGAAATTAAGAAAAAAAAGGGGGAATACAGTGGCTGGTCAGGGAGTACTGCGATTCCCCACGAAACCAAACAGGAAGTAAAACATAGCATTCTTCAGATCTCCATGCTGTCTTTAGCTTTCTGAAACATTTTTTCATGTGTATGAAATGAAAAAACAATGATTTCAACAGGCAGCAAAAGAATTTCTCCAAATGATGAAAATGATTGTTGTCACGGGGGTAAGCCATTTGAAATAAAAGTGAGATAGATCTGAGGGCCTAGGTGCCAGCTGTGTCTGAAGAACGAAAGGGCACTCTGGGAGCTGTGCTTCAGCACATGGAGAAAATTGGACTTTGCTCCTGAGAGGACTGGCCTTACAAAGATAAGCGAGAACACTCCGGGAGACCAGGAGCCTAAGAGATGCTGCCAATGAACGCTGAGTGGAGGGAAAGATCTAGAAGAGCTATCCCTGATATACGAGTAGCTCCTCCAACATTTTTTCCAAAAGAGAAATAATGAATATATGATTTTTTTGCTAGTTGTGTGTCGTGCGGGTCATATGCTTTTTCTTTGGGTATTTTGTTAATGAAGCAAGGGTGCCTTAGTGTATGCACGCAGTGCAAACTTCTGGATGCATCAGCGTGGATGGAAGGAATGTGTGTGAAAGCAGAAGGCAGCAGCAAAATGCAACGCCCAGGGTCTCAAGGGCACAGAGGCAGCAGCTGACTGGGTTATAAATGTTTTATGTCCCCCGATCCACCCAGCAGCTTGTCAAGAAATTGAAGCAGATAGCACTACTGTTTGATGGATGAGGAAACTGAAGAAAAGGTGGTTAAATCATTTACCAAATGCTTTACAGCAAATTAGTCTCAGAGTAGAAACTGCCGTCTCTATATTTCCTTACTCAGGGGCTTGTGGTTTTTCAATTTTTTCCTATATTTCCTTTGAATATCCCAACAGGGAAAGCATTTTTCAGTGTCAAAAAACCAGAAGAGATTCCCCAAATTCATATCTTTAATGAAATCACTAATGATGACCTTTCATTCATTCACCCATTTAGAAAATATTCAAAAATATCTACTGTGTGACCAACACTTTGGTAGGTGATCATCTTTACTAATGATTAAAAACAATTTAAACCAATAATTTCTTTAAATTCTAGAAGGAAAACTACTGAACAGTAGTGGAAGACTACAATGTTTTCTTTCACTACAAGGATTTAAAAAAAATTGCGTCCTGGGAAACTGCATTATGAAGTCTGATCTGATCTTAGCAACAGAACTTTATAGTTAAGAACTCAAGAGTAAACACAGAAACCGCCATAAAATCGGGGGAGTATAAGAACACAGTAGCCGTGGAAGCATTTCTTCCGTAAGCTAAACCTACAAGAAATACGACTGGCAATTCCACTCCTGAAGATTTATGTCCACATAAAATCCTGTTCATGAATGTGAATAGCAGGGTGATTTGTAATGACCATAAAGTGAAACAAGAACAGTTGCAGCAATAACAAGAAAAACAGAAACAAATGCCCATTAACTGATACCAAGATCAACAAAATATTCAAAAAAGGAATTTTGTTTTCATGAAAGGGAATAAAGTACTAATATGTTACAACACAGATTAGTCTTAAAACGTGCTAACAGGAGTGGAGAATGTCCAATGTGCAGGCCATATATGGCCCATGAAATCATTAATACCTGCCAACATCACATGTCTCACCAAAGAGAAGCAGTTCAAGCCATCACATAGGAGTGAGTTAATTAAATGTTTGACCAGTATGGCTTGAGAATGATGTTATAAATATCCAACTGGCCCTTGAAACACATACACCACACCCTTGCAAAGGAAAGAAGCTAATCATAAAGTGTCACATGTTTTATGATTCCATTTAAATGAAATATTCAAATGAGGTAAATCCATGAAATGGTTGGCAGGGGCTGGGGCAGGGAGAGACAGAGTGGGAAGGCCCCGGGGTGCTGAGGGTTGAGCAAGGGGCTGGTAGCCACAGAAGAGGCAGTTCAAGAGCACCACCCGCTCCTCTGGAGGAAGAGGAGGTTGTCTGCTCCCACAACTTGACAACTGTGGGTTTGGGTTTGGGGTTTGCTACGCTTGCAGGGCTTCTTTGGGGGGTATAGATTTTGGAAATAGTGGTGACTTTGCACAACTTTGTGAGTACACTAAACGACACTGCTGAAAAATGGATCTTCACATGTCATGTATCAACAAGAGGGTAGCTGTGGGTTGGAACCAATTCGATGGCACCTAACAGCAGCACTAACTAACCAATAACTAAACCACATCACATTTCTCCCGTGTGCAAATACTAACCACAAAGCCAGGACCCAAGTACAAACCACACACCAGGCACAAACAGCTTTTGTTACAAGTTCCTTTTAATGGATTATCCAGAATGATCCAAAATGTCTTTTGGTCTTTGACCTCATATTACAAAGCAATCTTGACATCATATAGACGTGCAGGTGATGGCTGGGTTTACCTGACCTCTCTGAACGTCCTTGCTCTATTTTGAGATAGTTCTCGCTCTATTCTCAGAATCACCTTTGGTGTTGAAAAAGCAATTGTCAGCATCAGTCTCGTGTACATCAGCCGCTCATCTCTGCTTTAAATTTGGTGGAGGGCTTTACTAAGGTTTTGAGGTTACTCTCCAGGTCCAAGCAATGCTTTCTTGGAGAATAAGTTTAAAGAAATGATCTTATTTTGGAGTTGTGAAGAGTGCTGAGAAAAGGGACCAAGGCACTTTGTGAATCCAAACAGCATCCGCTCCGTAGACACATAGCTCCAGATAGCAAAGCGGAACTTTGATAAAAAGGATGATTTGAACGTGTGGTTGAAGCTTGAGAATTGAGCCTGTTTCCTAGTTAGTGCAAAATCCAGATGTGTGGGGCAACGCATCCCAGCTTTCTTGTGAAAGAGAGTATAGACCAATGGCCCTGAACTCATTTACTGCCCAGACGCCTGTGATTCTAAATGGCCCTGGGTGGGAGACCGCCCGTCCTTGGTGATGAGAAGCAGGGCCTACAAGGAGAGCATCGAATCTGGGTGTCTGCCTTTCAGAGGACGATGCAATGAACCCACCCGAGGTCTAGGCACTGGCCAACTTGGTTATTTCCCGAGTATGAGGGTAGGTTAAAAGTGAGCTAGACACACACAGGGGGCAGTGATGAGCCAGGCACAGGGAGATGTGACCAAAGGTTCTCTCCACGTACAGCTACATTTCACCTCAGTCCCTCTTTCCCAGACTCACATTACAACCTTCCGTATTTGCCTGACGGATGCTCCTTTTTATCTTCTGCCATGCTAGGTTTTAAGGAAAAATTGGTCCATTTCATCACTTAGCACCTCTCATCTGTTATTTCTCTCCATTCAGTGGCCCAGAACACTTACAGTGAGCTCATTTCTTAATAGTTTTAAAAAATAAAACATCGTGTCCCCCGTTGACTCTTATCCATAAAATGATTGCCTAATAAGTTGTTGATATTCAACCAAGGCTTGCTAAATTGATTACTATCCATACTGGAGATAATTTTATCAGTAACGATCATTAAGACCAAAAAACACCTCTCTGTTTCCGCCAGTGCCTTTGGCCTGGCTCCTGCTTTCAGCCCTCTATCCATCCTTCTGTTGAAGTTCCTGCTGAGCTGAACAAGGGACACACATGTCAGCGCTCCAGCTCCAGCCCAGGGCTAGTGAAAGGAAACCAGCGGAGCCAGCAGGAAACATCAACACAGGGGGAGGTGTGGATACAGCTATTTGTGAATCCTGTGGTGTGAGCGCACACACAGACTTGAATGAAGGCCGGTGGCTCCTCCCGGGAGGGGGCTCTTGAGGTTTCAAGCCAAAGGTTTGTCCAACATTGTCTCAATTCTTTATTACAGCCGCATTTTTTTAACACTGATGAAAATCAAACCAATTTGGAAAAATTAAGAAGTGTCTTCCTTTTCAGACTCATGCTTGAAAGCATAAAAATTCGAGACTGGGAATGACAGGAATTATAAAGAATACCCGAACACGTTTTTGTTGCTCATCAAGACACTGTTTCAGGAACCTGGGCATAAAATAAATGGCTTCCTTTGGGGATCCGGTCCAGACTCCTCATTTGGGCCCGTGAAAGCCCTGATTGTCCTCTCAAGCTCAATCTCGCTGTTCTCCCCTATGGCTCTCCCTCTTGGATCGGGCACAGCAGCAGGAGAAAGCTCCACAATGACGTGGAGGCCTGGTGAGCCAGGGGCTGGGATGTACACACCCGTGACCGCAAGTCTACTGCTGGCTTCCGTTTTGAGGAAGGAACTGGGGCTGAGCAATTCCTACTTACAATGCATCTAAGTTGCTTGTCTCATCTTAGCCTTCTCCTCTGCACCCATTTGGGGTTCTTTCTTAGGGCTTTCACAATAGAAACTTCTCTGACACTTTAGGAGGCTAGAAGTCTGAATTCAGAGTGCTGGCTCTAGGGGACGGCCTTCTGTCAGCGCTGGAGGAAAGTCCTTCTCTTTCTAAACCCCTGGGCCTAATGTTTATTGGAGATCTCCAGCCTTCTCCATCAATCTTTCCCTGGGCCTAGGAGGCTCTCAGTACAGCACCCTGGAACCCAAGGGCACACCCCAGTTCCAGCTCTTCTTCTGTCCGGGTACTTCCTTCTCTGCTACTTCTCTCTTTGTTATCCCGGGAAGGTACAAGGTGACTTAGACAATCCTCCAGGGGAACTCCCCATATATGCCATCAGGCCTGTGACCTGAATAAGGTATTTCATCTCGACGGCTGCCAGTCTGGTCTCCAATAAACAACAATCCTGAGCATGGCACAAGACCGGGCAGTGTTTCACTCTGTTGTGCACAAGGTCACTATCGGTTGAGCTGACTGACAGTATCTACCAACTGCAGCATCCCACCCTAATCCACTGAGAGCTAATGGGGTGGTTAGATCAGATGATAGCATTGGGAGAGTGGGGGTTGCCTACATTGTTACTTGGTTATAGAAGTGCCAAATTATATCATCGCATAACTGTCAAATTACTGAGAATCACAGCCCAGCCAAGTGGATACATAATTTGAGGGAACACAATTCAATCCAAGACAGGTTCCTTGGTTGGGTTTAAATTTAGTTAAACCTTAGGAATGTGGGATTGTATTTCTCTCTCCCAGGAATCCTCTTGCCCCAAATATGACTCCTTCGTTCTGCGTTCAGATGAAATGGTCGCCTCATCCGCCCCAGAACATTGGTTGGAAGTATCTGATTTTTCCCTCAGTCCTTACTTGCGACAATGCCTGCATAGCAGTATCTCTCAGATGTCCCTTAAAGGAGTGTAGTTGGCTGATCACCCCCAGCGGCACCAACTTTACACACTCACCCCTCTGGGTTCACCCTCATGCCTGAGGGCTGGCTGCACAGGCTTACCCCATGAATTAGCATGAGCTAGGCCATTTCGAAACAGCAAAAGGTATTTTCTAAAGAGCAGTATTTACTGAGAGCAGAGGCATACTTCAGCACCCCTGTGGGTTTCGTTGTAGATCAACACAGTGAAGCGAACCTAACCATAAAGTGAGCCACGTGGATTATTTTGGTTTCCCAATGCACATAAAATTTACATCGGCACGACACAGTGCTCTATGAAGTGTGCAATATTATTATGAAAATGTGGGAAATGTGAGAATTACCAAAAATGTGATACTGAGAAATAACATGAGCACATGCTGTTGGGAATCTACAGGTATAGACTTGATGTAGGGGGGACCATAACTCCTAAATATATATATATAATTTATATATGATGTATATATATTTTATATATTATGTATATATATATTTTAAAGCATTTTTTAAAGTGCCATGCAAAGGAGTCCTGGTGATATAGTGGTTACCCTTAAACTATGGTCCCCATGGAGGCAGTTTGAAACCACCAGCAGCTCCCCAGGAGAAAGACTGGGCTTTCTGCTCCTGTCAACAGTTAAGGTCTCGGAACCCCCCAGGGGTCACTATGAGTCAGCACCGACTCCATGGCGGAAGTTTGCTTTCTGGCGACCTGTATATAAAGTGACCTACAAGGGATCAGGTATGCCTGGCCAAGGGACAGCTCTTCATTAGTCGAACGATGGCTTTCTTTGCACCATTTGAGGCTTTTAGCCCCCCTTTTCCTTCTTCCCTGCTTTTCCTGCTCCCTAGTGCCAGACCTCCATCCCATGCCCCCACCCCCTCTACCTATTTCTGCCACCTTTCCCCTCCACCCCCACGGGCACTTTTCTCAGTAAATCTCTGGCATGTCTAATTCCATCTTGGCATCTGTTTCCTGGAAGATCTGAACTGAAACACGCTCTTTGGAAACTGTTCTACTTATTATCTTCATCACACGTACCCCTATTTTTAATTTAGCCTATGAAACTGATGCACTTACGTATGTATTTAACATCTCTCTCCTACTCTTGCTCCCCATCCACAACCTACTATCCTAAGCATCATTCACCAGCTTATTTCCTGGACGAAGACACAGGCCAGGATCAAGACAGGTCTTCAATTAATATTGTTGGATGATAAACAATGGCTTAGAAAGTCAGATTTTCCCCCCTCTAAATCCAGTTCTACATATTTATTTTCTGTAGGTATTTACTGTTCTAGGTATTGGAAATAAAATAGCAAAAGGAAGAGAGAGAGAGAATATCAGTTGTTCTGCTCTTTTGAATTTATACTCTAGTGAAGGAAGATAGGCAAAAAAAATAATCATAAAACATACATTATATGTTAGGATTTACAAAATGAATTGAAGAGAGAAGATAATGTTCTGAAATTGTTTCTTGTGATGATTAAACTATGGAACTGTTCAGTGTGAACTCTATGCCAATAAATCTGGTTTTATAAAAGAAAATGCAAAACATAAGATTTAGAAAGAAACTGTCATGTATCATCAGGAACGAAGATGGCAAATGAGTGCTTAGGGGCTATCTCTCTGATAAGGAAGCATGTGGACGGACATTTGTGGGAGGGAGGGTGTGAGCCAAGTAGCTGTCTGGGAGAAAGTGTTCCAGGTAGAAGAAGCGACACCTTTAAAGATACAACGGGAACCTGTGCACAGAGCATTCAAGTAAGAGTATGGAGGTCAGAGAGGCTGCACCTTTGAGAGCAAAACGGAAAATTTAGGAAATGATATTAGAAGTGGAGATGCTAAATAAGGGAGGTCTTTTTGAGATAAGATTGCTCTCTAAGTAAGATGGAAAGTGACAATGGCTGATTCATGTTCTAAAAGGATGACACTGGTTTCTTGATGGAAAATAGATGGTCGGAAATATGTGTAGAAGCTTTGGAACCAGATAGGAAGTTATGATAATGTACCACAGATAACTCTAACTAGGTTATATCAGTGGAACTGGTGCTTTTTGGCCAAATTCTAGATATGGTGAAGGCTGAGTTAACAGGATTTCCTGCAGATTAGAACATAAGGGCAGAAGAAAAGGGAGCAAACAAGAATGCCTCCACCTTTGGTGTGAATAACTGGATGGATGAAGTTGCAAACGATTGTAATATCCTCCAATACAGTTCAGCTCTGCAGGTGTGTGTACAGATAGGTAGAGAATTAGATTTAAACAGATTTGAAAATTTTTCTGGTGAATACAATGGTGGGGGTGTTTTGAGGAGGATAGCTATTTTGATGAAAGGTGATAACTAAGCTGGGGAAGGAGAAAAATTAGTTCATGATAGTGGCTGAAGGATATGCAAATATAGTCAGTGGATAGATGGTCTCTAGTCTTGCTTTTTTTTTTTTTTACATATCATATAGTTGGGGCTCTTAAAACTCTTATGACAATCTATGTATCAATTGTATCAAGTACATTTGTACATATGTTGCATCGTCATTTTCAAAACATTTTCTACTTGAGTGGTTAGTATTAGCTCTTTTTACCTTCACCCCAGCCTTGTGAACCCTTGATAAATTATAAATTATTATTGATTTCATATATTGCACTGTCTGCTGTCTCCCTTCACCCATGTTTCTGTTGTTTGTCCCCTGGGAGGGGTTATACATCGATCCTTGTGACTGGTTCCTCCTTTCTCCCCCTCCTCCCCTCAATTTCCCCCTACCCTCATGATATCACTATTCCTCTTACTATTCCTGGGGCGGGGGCTTGGCTTATCTCTCCTGGGTTCCCTGGGTTGAGAGCTCTTATCTGTACTACCAGTGTACGTGCTCCAGTCTAGCCAGGACTGTAAGGTAGAATTGGGGTCATGATAGTTGGGGGTTGAGGGGGAAGCACTAATGAACTAGAGGAATGTTGTGTGTTCTGTAGGTGCTATACTGCACTCTGGCCGACTAGTCACTTCCTTGTGACCCTTCTGTGAGGGGATGTCCCAATTGTCTACAGTGGGCTTTGGGTCTCCACTCTGACCCCACTCATAGGAAGAGTTGGAGGAAATTATGCTAAGTGATGTAAGGCATGCCCAAATTGACAAGTAGAGATGAGTCCACTTAGGCAATCTTTAAAAGCACAGGGGGACTAGGGTCTCTGTAGTCTTAAAGAAGTGGTGTTGATGAAGTGAGATGGGAAGAGTGGAGGTCAAAGTGTGGGACGGTCATACTTTTCCAATTGTTTCTTAACAATCTCCTTTACTCCCTTGCAAAATACTTGACAAGAGTCAGGGCTAAAATATAACTACAGCTAATCCCAAAAGAGTCTTTTCTGTCTACCATCCCATGTAGTTTTCACCCCCCACAAGTAAAACTGTTCATTACCCTCATTCAGCATTGGAATTCCCAGTGTTTCCTGGATTCTACATACTAACAGTTCCTTTCACAACAGTACATCAATGTGCTTTAGTGAATTTGCAAACAACCTCTTCCTGTTGACGTTGCAGACTAATGGAATTTGGAATTGTTAGGATCGTTTAGGTCATCTAAATCAAGGTTTACATTTTCATAGGCTGCGACATTGTTGTTTATAGAGATTTAAGGGACCTTAAGAGACAGGTATCAAGACAGAGCATAGACTTGCTCTAAAATCTCTTGATTGCCTGCTTAGAGCTTCTTCCATCCTATGTATATTGCTGGTGCTATTATTTCCATTTGTCTCTGCTGAGCTTTTGATGATGTATTAGAAGTTATTAATTATCCATTTTTCCTTCAATCTCTTCCTCCTCCACTTATGCATTTGTAATTCTCAATACCCCTTGGTTTCATCAGTATAAATATTCTGTTTACATTTTTATTTATATTCAGTAATTTCAAAATGTATCTTCTTTAGGAAAATCGAAAGTTAAAAATAAAAATATCTTATAAAAGTTTTCTCCAGCTGGAGCCAAAGTGGGTGAACAAGTAAATGTGGTGAAGAAAGCTGATGGTGCCCGGCTATCAAAAGAGATAGTGACTGGGGTCTTAAAGGCTTGAAGATAAACAAGCGGCCATCTAGCTCAGAAGCAACAAAGTCCACATGGAAGAACACACCAGCCTGTGTGATCGAATGGTCCCGAAGGGATCAGTTATCAGGCATCAAAGAACAAAAAAATCATAACATTGACTGCACACCTCCATGATAGGATCGCTGAAGACAAATGGGTGCATAAGCAAATGTGGTGAAGAAAGCTGATGGTGCCCGGCTAAAAGAGATAGTGTCTGGGGTCTTAAAGGCTTGAAGGTGAACAAGCAGCCATCTAGCTCAGAAGCAAAAAAGCCCACATGGAAGAAGCACACTGGCCAGTGCGATCACGAGGTGCCAAAGGAACCAGGTATAAGGCATCATGCAAAAAAAAAAAAGATATATGTGTGTATATATGTATATATATACCATACTGAATGAAGGGGGAAGTGCAGAGAGGAGACCCAAGGCTCAAGTGTTGGCCAATGGAGATCCAATCACAGAGGGGTTCAGGAGAGGAGATGGGTCAGTCAGGGTGTGAGGTAGTACCGATGAAGAACACAGCTTTCCCCCAGATCCTGGATGCTTCCTCCCCCCAGCTACCATGATCCAAATTCTACCTTGCAGGGCTGGATAGGGCAGAGGTTGTACACTGGTACACTGGTACATATGAGGGCTGGAGGCACAGGGAATCCAGGGTGGGTGATACCTTCAGGACCAAGGGTGTGAGGGGCGATGCTGGGAGAGTGGAGGGTGAGTGAGTTGGAAAGGGGGAACTGATTACAAGGATCCACATGTGACCTCCTCCCTGGGAGAGGGACGGCAGAGAAGTGGGGGAAGAGAGACTCCGGATAGGGCAAGATATGACAAAATAACAATGTATAAATTACCATGGGCACATGAGGGAGGGGGTAGTGGGGAGGGAGGGGAAAAAAAGAAGACCTGATGCAAAGGGCTTAGGTGGAGAGCAAATACTTTGAGAATGATTGGGGCAGGGAATGTATGGATGTGCTTTATACAATTGATGTATGTATATGTATGGATTGTCATAAGAGTTGTATGAGTCCCTAATAAAATGTAAAAAAAGAAAAGAGGAGAAAAAAAAAGAAAATGATTAGGGCAAAGAATGTACAGATGTGCTTTATACAATTGATGTATGTATATGTATGGACTGTGATAAGAGTTGTATGAGCCCCTAATAAATTGTTTTAAAAAAAGTTTTCTCCAAGTATTTCTATTAGTCTGAGCTGCTATATTCAAGGTTAGTGGTTCAAACCTATCAGCAGCTACTTGGGATAAAGTTGAGGCAGTTGTCTACTTCCATAAAGATGTAGTTTTGGGAAACCAAAAGGGGGACAGTTCTACTCTGTCCTATAGGATTGATATAGGTCCATGGAGAGTTTGATTTGGTTTGAGTCCTCCAAAGGGGAGGCCTATTCACACATGAATAAAAACAAGCTTGTTGTCTGAAGTCAAAGTCTAATGTCCCCCTTGTTTTATTTTACTTTCTATAACTATCAATTAAGCTACTTGTGGAGAGCTTATTGTCAACAGTGCAGTGGCCCTCAAGAGGATGTGTACATCACCACAGTGACCTCAGAGTCTCAGTGCTTGGGGGCCTGGATCGAGGCATGCTCCATGCTGAGATAGAGGCCTTCATGGCATATTGATTCCCATGCTGCCCCTGGAGCATAGGAAGAGTGCTGCTTGTCTCATATCTCTGTGTATGTGTGTGTGTGTGTGTGTGTGTGTGTACATAACCAAAACCAAACAATAAACAAACAAACACACTTCCATTCAGTCAATAGTCAATGCAGACTCATAGAGACTCTTAGGGACAGGGAAAAATTGCCATTGTGAGTTTCTGACACTGTAACTGTTGGTGGTTTTGAACTGATGACCTTGTCGATCATAGCTCAATGTGCTAACCACTACACAACTATGGACTGCTACATAAGTCGATATACACCTATATATGCCAACTAGTGCTAACTCTATTTTGTGTGATTCCAATTTATCCTTACAGTGATTCTATGACACAGCAAGTCAATGTATCTCAAATCAGTACTTTCTCCCCACTTCGGCTTCAGGTCATTAGCTGCTAGAATGCACGTGGAAAGTGGTGGAGGCCCAAATCTCAGTTCTGACACTATTTTCATTTGATTTTGAATTTCGTGGAATCTCAAGGTTATAAAGAATCTTAAAATCAATGTCATTAGCTCTAGGCTACCTAATAAGAACTTATGTACATTCTAGATTTATACATCTTAGTCAAAGAAATCACAAGTCTCTGAAGTTGTCTATTTCTTTCTCATTTATGTATAAGAAAGATCTTTATATCAAAGAATAATTGCATATCAAGAAAACAACCCATCCCAGTCCATATCAAGTCCGTAAGTCTGCTATTGGTCCATAAGGCCAATACTAGTCCATAAATCCTTCTTTAGACTCATGTAAGCACACGCAATGATGCAGAATGCAGGAAGATCACAGGCCAGTGGGTACAAAGTCTTGAGGATCCAGTGGCAGTGGGAGCATCACTGGGCTGGCACAGGTCTCTGCTGCATGGCTTGCTCAGATCTCAGTGTGGCTCCACATGGCTTGTAAACAGGAAGGTGAAGTAGAGATTGTGGCCAACCTCAGTGATAGAGAGAAACTTCCCAGAGTACTTATGAGAAGACCTCACCCACAAGGAGGCATCATTAGGCAGTGACATGATTGACATGCTAGACTCTACTCCTACACATATTTATCAATTTGACATGAAATAATATAACTACATTTGTTTATCAATTTGATATGAAATAATGTAACTATCACATATATGATGTGATCTTTTTCTCAATAAAGCTATTTTAAAAAGTGATGCTCATAATAGAAATCAGTACTAAAAGGGCTTTAGTCTGTACATTACAACTTCACTCTCTCTAAAAGAGATGCATTAACAATATGCATATGTATTCTCCCTTCTTAATGAGATTGTGCAATCATATTTTGTTACATAATAATTACGTAAATTCTTAGTTTAGTTATTCCCATTACCTCATATCTGGATTACTAACATGATCCACTGCTTGTAACCTGTTCGTATATACATGGTGGCAATAGATTCTTGTTTCAAACGCCCATTACCCACTCTCCTCATTAATCTGTCCGTTGGTAGGTCTGTGGGAACTTGCAGTGTTTCATGCTGTAGCCATGCTCCCAGTATTTCAAGTACACCAGGGTGAGCCATTGGACTCACAGACAAAGATAGATTAGGAAGAAGGATCTGGTCATTTTTTTCGTGCGTGTGTGTGTGTGTGTGTGTGTGCATGTGTCCAGTGAAAACCTGATGTCTAGAAGCAGGACATGGTCTGATAATAGTGTCGGAACACAAGGTCTTCAGGATAGAAAGTACTCAACATGCAACTGGGGAAGAACTATCTTCTCAAAATAGAGTCAATCTTATTCATAAGCATGAAGTAAAACTTTCAGGACCTTCTACTAATATAACATGACTAAATATAAGGAAAGAAAAAACCTTATAACATCCATTATTAATCTGAACCTGGTAGGTATAAATGTTAATTTAGGAAAATTGAAAGTTCTTTAAAAATGAAGCAAAATACTTGAATATTGACACTTAGGGATGGCGTAAATGAAGTTGACTTAAACAAGACAAGGTTATTATCTACTATCCCAGGAGAGACAAATTGAAGAAAAATGGATTAATATTCATTGTCAAGGACAATTCAACATCTATCCTGAAGGAGCTTCAAAAATTCATGGGAAAATAGAAAAGAATGGAAAATTGGATAATGAATAAGGAAAATCACAGAAGAATTAATACACTTGAATAGGGGTATTGGTGAAGAATATTGAAAGCACCATGAACTGCCAGAAGAATAAACATCTGTCTTCAAGAAGCAGAGCCAGAATGTTCCTTCAAAGCAAGGACTGCAAGACTTGGTCTCGCATGCTTTGGGAATGTTATTGGGAGAAGTGAGGTCCTGGAGAAAACATCAGGTTTGGTTGCTAAAGTGGAGGGTCAGTGAAGAAGAGGAAGACTGTTAAGGAGATGGACTGACAGTGGCTCCAACTATAACTTCAAGTTGAACAATTTTGAGGATGGAGCATGCCAAGTGATGTTTCCTTTTGTTGTTCATGGGGTCACTGTAAGTGACAACAGACTCACCTAAAACACCTGAACATGCAGTGGGAGTTACAAAGATAGTGCATAGAAGAAGAATATCATGTCATGTCACTTCAATGCAGTTTTCCTAAGGTCACTCTGCAGCTAATTACCCTACAGCTAATGTCACTCTACAACTAAGAGTCTTCTGCTCATTAGTGTTTAATCCATTAAGTCTATTCTTGCAGTCGCCTCGAAATTCAGATGCGGCATACTCAAGGTTGTACTTTGGCTTGCCTGAACGTGTTTTAACTTTTTTGAACTTCAACTTGCATATTAGTCATTAATGGTCTGTTCCAGTTGGTCTCGGATTCTGTTCTTACTCCTGATACGGAGCTGCTGCATCAGCTCTTTACACACATGTATGTGATTTGATTCTTAGGTATTCCATTCAGCACGTCAACACGTATACTTTTCCTTTATGCCAAGACAGTCAATGGTCTTGCAAAATTCCATCATGAGATCTCTTGCACCATTTCTATCATCAAGGCCACCTTTTCCAATTGCTCATCTTTTTACTTTGTTACATACTTAAAGATTCTAATCAGGAGTAGTCATCATTGGTATAAACCCAGTTATTAAGATATTTTATCCATTTCAGACTGAAGAAGTTGTAAACATATTCAATTTCTTCATCTTTGGCATCAGTGATTGCCAAAGGCTGCAACTTTGTATAATATTTATGTTACATGGCCTTCCTTGTAGACTTATGGATATTATTCTGTTGTTGATGATATTGTACTACAGGGTAGATATTGAAATGCTCTTTTTGACAATTAATGCTCTTCCTCTTTATCATTCCTGACATGGCAGACTATGCAGACCAAGCATTTGCCTGATTCCAGACAGCGTGTATGAGTCCGTATCTGTGCACTAAAGCCTAGGATATTTTTTTCTGAATTTATATTTATTTTTCCCCAGAGTATTATATCTATTAAGTAAGAAGCATAGATTTTATGATATAGACCATCATTAGAAACATAATAAATAGTGATGGCAGAAGTATAAAAGAAGGCATTCATGCTAAGTGATTTTTTCAAAGTATAATTTTATGTTTCCAACTACATGGGCAGAGAAAGTTGACAAAACCAATACACTTTCTACAGTTTTGCTCAATGACGTCAAAAGTTCCTACATTTCAGCTAGGACAACAACAGCACAAGCAATGGGACACAGTTGAGAAATGGGACTTCATAAAAATCAAGCAGATGAATGAAGTGGCCACCGACAGCCTGGGAGCACGTTCTTGGGCATCGTCACTCAAAAGGGTCTAATATTCAATATAAATTGCTTTCACTATTTGACATTGAAAAGATATATACAATCAAAACATTGGCAAAAGACTTGAACAGACATATCACTGAAGAGGATATTCCAGTGGTCAAGAAACACATAGAAAGATGTGCTGTCACCAGTCTGCGTGATCATGAGGTGCCAAAGGGATCAGTTATCAGGCATCAAAGAACAAAAAATCATATCATTGTGTGCTCACCTCCCTGATATGATTGCTGAAGATAAATAGGTACATAAGTAAATGTGCTGAAGAAAGCTGATGGTGCCCGGCTATCCAAAGATATAATGTCTGGGGTCTTAAAGGCTTGAAGGTAAACAAGTGGCCATCTAGCTCAGAAGCAACAAAGTCCACATGGAAGAAGCATACTAGCCTGTGTGATCACGAGGTGTTGAAGGGATCAGGAATCAGAATTAAAAAATCATATGATTGTGAATGAGGGGGAGTGCGGACTCAAAGCCCATTCCCTTATGGAAGGGTTGCAGGGAAGAAAGACTAGCCAGTTACAGTGCAATATAGCAATGATAAAACATACAACATTCCTCTAATTCCTAAATACTTCCTCTCCCCGCCCCCCGCCCTCCCCACTGTCATGATCCCAATTCTACCTTAAAAATCTAGATAGACGAGGATGTACACTAGTACAGATAGGAACTGGAAACACAGGGAATCCAGGGCGGATGATCCCTTCAGGACCAGTGGTGCAAGTGGTGATACCAGGAGGGTGGAGGGAGGGTGGGGTGGAAAGAGGGAACCGATTACAAGGATCTACATATAACCTCCTACCTGGGGGGTGGACAACAGAAAAGTGGGTGAAGGGAGATGTTGGACAATGCAAGATATGACAAAATAATAATTTATAAATTATCAAGGGTTCATGAGGGAAGGGGGAGCAGGGAGGGAGGGGAAAAATGAGGACTCAATGCCAGGTGCTTAAGTGGAGAGCAAATGTTTTGAGAAAGATGAGGGTGATGAATGTACAAATGTGTTTTTCACAATTGATGTATGTATGGCTTGTGATGAGTTGTATGAGCCCCTAATAAAATGATTTAAAAAAAGAAAAAAAGGAAAATGTGCTGCTCGTGGTTGTCCTAGCTGTTCGGTCGGCCCTGAAGCTTGAATCCATGTATCCAGAGTGAACTGCTTAACACAGTTTTCTGACTGTGACCCATTTAAAGCGGAGTGCCAGACTTGTTCTTTCTTTTCATTCTTTCTCTCTTTCTTCTTACCTTCTCTATTTCTTTTGTGGATAATTTTTATTGCATTTTATTTTTTCCTAAACTATTTTATTAGGATCTAATGAAGACATCATACCAGTCCATAGTTCAATCACACCAAGCAATAGAATGCAAGTGCTATCTCAATTCATGTGAAAACATTTTCTTCCTTTTTGAGATCAGCACCCCTTTAACACCACCCCCCCACCATTCCCCAGGACCCCTTGTTCTAATTGCCTTTTCTATAGGTCCATCAATCCTGGGTTTCATGTGCCAAAAAACAGAAAAATCACACAGCAACGATTCAAGAAGTCTACCCACAATGACAAAATACATAAGAAGAACCTCAACATGAAAAAAGAAAACAACCATTGAAAACCATATCATGCACAAAGTGTGTCAGAGGGGAGATCAAGTGACAAGCTGTTAACTGTCAGGTTTATCATTATAATCTGCTATCGTCCTCTCTCCAATACTCTTTGCTTGGTAACCAGTTTATTCCCGTCCCTCAATTATGGTTAGAGGGAAATCCATGGAGGCTTTTCACCCGTGTAGATCTCGCAAATGCACGTTGAGCTTCCTCTGTCACCCATTGCTTTCTGCAAACCAGAATCTTACAATTTAAGCTCTAATACTATTCCCTCCTTAAGTTTTGCGCTATGATCTACAATCCTTGGATTAAGGGTGTTGGTGTACTTCCTCCATGTGGACTTAGTTAACATCTCAAGCCTAGGATATCAATCTTTAAATTTTTCATTGTTAAGATTTCCAGTTTTCCTAAATTCGTACTTTGTGCACTTTATTTTCATATTCCCAAAGGATGTTTGCAGCTGTTTCTCTAATTTGTGATGCATTCCACACCAACACATGAAGGCCTTGGATGCTTTACTCCATCCGCATCAAGGCAGACTCGACTCCGAGGAGGTAGCTTTTCCTCAGTTTGATTTTGAGTGTCTTTCAACAGGAGATGTCACCACAGGAGAGCAAGCTGATAGAGTGTGGTGAACAAAGAGACAAGTGATTAAATAAGATTCAAAACTTGCTCCTCTCCTAAGGAAAGCTTATAGGAAACGTTGAAGAGGTCTGAAAACATCTCTTGACCTTATCGGGCTTGAATCTTAAAGAGAAAAGGAAATCATTTATCAAGTGGAGAGGAACTGGTCAACTCTAGTAGTGCACAGGTCTTGCCGAAGTGTACTATTCAAAAGCTATTTTGCCTGTATTATCTGCTCAATGTAAACAAACAGTACACTTTTAAGTTTTACAAATCATTGTCAGCGAGTAAGACTTCAGATGGATATCAATTCTGATTTTTTACTACATCAATACTTTTGTTTTCTTTTTTGCTATTAGCTGCATCAGTCAGTACTTCCTGTGGTGTATACTTTGGCAGTTGGGACCACCAAGGTGCCAACTAGAGGCAAGATGATGAATGTAGGCTCTTCCATTAGGTGTGAAATGCTATGGAAATGTCTTCCTTCCCCGGAGTTCATTTTGTCCACATCACCTTCAGATAGGGCCATCAAGTAAATCAACACCTTCTTATTTTGAGTGAGGGAGATAAGACCTAGTAAAAGGAATGCCACTGACCTCAGTATAGTAGCTATTGACATGGTCGTACACATCAGCTCAACATTTGACTCAGAACCTTAATGCTTGCTCCAGCAGTTCCTTAAGGTGTAGAGCAGATGCTCCTGTGGGTGTTTTATTGCTCTTTTCCCTGTGTTATACACTCTTTGATTCGTTGTCCTGCCTGCTCTCAGGCTATGGGAAAATCCTTCAGCAGGCTTTCTGCTGGTGAAAAGGGCACGTGGGAATGGGTGGAAGAAGAGAACAAGGGTACCAGGAAGTAAAACAGGGAAAGAAGAAAGTGATTGACCTTGGGCTTCCCAGTTCCTCTGACTGGACTCTATCCCTTCCCCATCTCCCTCTGTTTCCCAAAGCCCGAACGCCGCCCAGGGTAGTTCCACATTTTGAAAGGCCTTCCGTGGCTGTCTGAGCTGGGCATGCTCAAAGGCCCAGGGCTGGCTGGCTGCTTTTGGTTTCCAACTTGGGCACCTTGCCCACCGCTTCACCAAGGGGCAGGTCCGCGCAGATGCCTCCGTGTGAGTAGCCTGGAAGGAATTAGCGCCCGCCCGCTCGCCCGCCCGCGGAGCCCAGCGGATCCGGGTCCGCAGCCCCCAGGTGTGGCAGTGCCACCGTCGGAGAGCGCTTCCAGGGGCCGCTCGCTCCGGGGATCTGCGCGACGTCCGGCGCGCGGGGCGCTGTCCGGGGCACGTGCGCGGGAGCGCGCTGGGGCGTGGTCCCGGCCGGCGGGAGGGGCGGGGCCGCGGCGGCGGCGGCGCGCGGGCGCGGAGCTCAGCCGGGCTTCGTTCCGGAGGCTGCGGCGGGGCGGGCGGGCGCGCGGCAGCGGCTGCTTCGGGGGGCTCCTAAGCCCGGATTCGGGGCGCGCGGAGCTGCGCCTGGTTGAGGGCGAGCGACTCGGGACTCTGGGCTCCTTGGCACACGCCTTTCCCGTGGACTCGGGCACCAAGCGGGTGGAGGCGGGTGCTGTGGCCACGTCGGGAGACCTGGGATCGGCCGCCTCCGGGAAGAAGCCGTGTCCCTGCGCTGGGAGGCAGCGCCCCGGACGCGAGGGAGCGGCGGCCACCTCCGGCTCCTGGCACCATGGGCTGTACGCTGAGCGCCGAGGACAAGGCGGCGGTGGAGCGGAGTAAGATGATCGACCGCAATCTCCGCGAGGACGGCGAGAAGGCGGCGCGCGAGGTCAAGCTGCTGCTGCTGGGTAAGGGGGTCCGGGCTGGGCGCCGGGCGGTGGGGCAGCCCGCGGGGCGCGGGGCCCGGGTCTGGGCGCGGTGCGCCCAGGTGGCCGCTGCTGGGACCCGGGCGCCTTCGAACCCGAGGTTGAACCTGCTCCGGCGGCCTGGGCGCGTGTGGGCGCCGGACTGGGAGCCCAGGCGCCGGGCTCCTCCTGTCCCCCAGCGTGGCCGGAGGACCGTTTCGGAGGGGAAGCTCGCTTTGTGCGCGGGGCGCTGCCCAGCCGGTCCCCGAGTCCCCCGGTGTCGCAGGAGACTGGGTGGGAGGGAGCGCTTGCCTTCTCCGCAGTCGCGCGGCGCCCAGGCGGGTCCGCACGCCCCCCGCGCCCGGGCCGCCTCCCTCCGCAGCCCCGGGTGAGGCTTCGCCTCCCCGCGCTCGGAAATCTGCCTGAGGCTCCTGCCCGACAGCGAGCCGCGATTTGAAGGCAGCGGATCGCGCGGAAACCTTTTCTTGGAAGTTCGCTCAGCCTTGTCAAGACAAGAAGGAAATAGAGCCCCCCACCCGCACCCCCACCGTTCACCCTCGAGGTGGTGGTTCTCCTGTCCAGAGTCGCGCGTTGCCTGAAATCCGAAATCCGTACACCTTTTGTGCACCAGCCCCTGCGGATGAACCGGCTCTTTGGTGTCAGCCTCAGATGGCTATTCAGTGTGAAAGGACCACTGATTGTATTGATCTTCCCCATGGAAATCGGCTGAGCCCCGTGATTGATCTTTATTACCGTGGAGGCTTGGGATTCACGAAGTTGGGTTACGTGTGCTCCACTAGGAGACGGGCAAACTCAGTGGCGAAAATTCGAGTGAAAGGTGCCAGAGGGCTCACGTCAACCAATGATTCCCTCCGATGGATGAGGTCTTGCCAGGACCAACCAGCCCGGTTCTCACTGGGAAATGCTACCTGCAGGGCTTTTTTCCATTGTGGCAGGGAGAGAAAATAGAGTAAATCCGCATTTTGACTAGGGGCTCTCTTGAGAAAATATTCACAGCTTGAAGTGTTTCGTCCTGTGAGATAGGGTTTTCTTTTATTCCATTACACCCCCCCCCCGTTATTTAGCTATTTGGTTTAAATCTTCATTTGCACTTCCAATGTGTGTGCAAGGAATGCACTGTGGTTTTGTATATGATCACAAACCTTTCAGTAAGCTTCTGTGTCATTGGTTTAATGACTGCAGAGAAAAATGGTGGTTTTGCCCCCTTCGGTAGGAAGCTTAGAAGCAGCAAACTTGGAGTGGCTGAAAATAATAATGATCTGAGTCATTTTGAAAGTAAACTGTGAAATAACTGTGCATTTTAAAGACCTGGGTTGACTTCCCCTTTATTCTCCCCGCCCAATAAAACTTCCTCAGGTACCAGTGTTTACCTAAGGTTTCATATTAATAAAAATACTATATTTTTGACCAGGTTGATATATTTTTAATGCACTATACATCAAGATACAGCTTGGCAAAGAAAAAGATTGCTTCTTTTGTAAATTGCATGTGGGTAAGAGTAGGAATAAAACAGAATTTAAATGTTAATTTCTCTAGTTTAGCCCATATATGCTACATAATATTTGCATATATTTCAGTGTAACTTAGTTTGAGAGAGCCTGACATCATGCTTCTGACATTGCAAAAAGGTTCCTCTGGTGAAAGGGAAATGCTATAATGCTTTCTGAAATATATATATGAAGGGATAGATTAAGGTACATGTTTATTTTTACTTATATTCAGAACAGATTATGTGTCTCAGCCTTAGCACTATTGAAGCTTTGCATCAGATACAGCTGTGTTGTGGGGCTGTTCTCAGGTGTGTATCCTATTTAGTAGTATCATTGGTATCTACGAACCAATGTTGGGTAAGTGTTAGACTGCTAACTACAAGGTCACCTGTTCAAACCTACCAGCGGGAAAAGGACGAGTCTGTCTGCAACCTTGAAGATTTACAAAGCCACAAAACAAAATAAAATCCCCTGCCATGGAGTGGATTCGGCCTCACAGTGACTTAAAGGACAGAGTAGATCAGCCCCCTGGGTATCCAAAGTTGAACAATCTGTATAGGAGCAGAAAGGCTCATCTTTGTCCTACAGAGCAAGTTTATGATCTTGCCCTTAGGCCACCTCGTAATCCAGTACACCCCCTGAACTTGGAGTACAAAGCCTCTCAACCCATAGTTATGAGTCAGACTTGACTTGATGGTAATGGGGTTAGTTTTTGTTTAGCCTCCATCGCCAAGGCGGGACCCACCCAAACCGAACCCATTGCTGTGGCATCGCTTCTGGCCCAGAGTGACCCTCGATGAACAAAGCACTGCCTGGTGCGCTTGCCACAGCTGGACTCCTTGTGCCAAAGAAGACCGCCTGGTCTTTCTGCTGCAGAGCAGCTAGCAGATTGGACCACTGACCTATTTGGTTGGCAGCAAACTGCTTTCCCGCGGGCCACCCGGGCTCCTTCAAGTTGGAGGAATGACAGATGTCTCCAGACATTGCCACGTGTTTCCTGGGTGCAAAATCAGCCCTGCTGGAGAAGCGTTGGCCTCATTTAACAAAAAGTTGGGTGTATGATGTAGAACCAAGAGCTTCATCGCTAAAGCATTCTGTAGTGAGAATCATGAGAACGGTGTAGGAAAGCCATGTTTGCCAGGGGAAATTATTGAAATGTTTTCAGTTTTTTTAGACCAGTAACATTAAGAGAGGTTTCAAAATGGAAAAACAATACTTTAGGTAAATTAATTCCTTTATAGTTGTCTTTGCTAGCTCTTGTCTGTTTCTTTCTTTCTCCTCTGGACTTCACAGAATTCCTGCTACGTCTTTCTCTCGCTGAGCCCAGCACTCTTCTTCATCGCCCACCCTCTTCCTGCCTACTGCCAGAGCGCTCAGAGGACAGTGTGGGTTCACTGATTTCACAAATCTTAATTCTTGGAATGTTTGAAAACTTTTCTTTCCCAATCAGATTTTTAGCAGTAACATGTGACCATTTGATTCTGTTTTTGGATATTTAAAATCATATGTTCAGCCAGCTCAGTGAAATCATTCCATATACAGCATAGCAATGGAAGGAACTAGAAATGTGAAATGGTCTCTAGGTAGCCTGCCTAGCCAGTCGCACTTTCATTTACTACAATACTCCCTCCTCATTGTTTCACATCTCATCAGATTACATAATGTACACATATATAGATCAACATAGTACATCATTCATCATGTTTTATTTTTCTCTTAAGGGAAGTATGGCCACTTTGTCTTCTGGGCTGAAAAATTCAAGTATAAGCCATAACTATTTAAGAAAATGGTAAAAATATGTACCTAACATTTACTTTATTTAGTCAGTGATACATTTTACTATTCTTAATAGGAGCTGTGAATTAGCCGAGAAGGGAGAACGTAGTCTGATCATTGGCTAAAAGAAATTAGGTCAGGGTATAAATGACTAAAACTCTTCAGTATTCTAAGTGGGACCAGTTCCTGAAGATGGGCATCGTGGTTGGTGAGGTAAAGGACCAACAAAAAGGGGAGACTTTAAATGGGATGAAGTGATAGCAGGGCTGCAAGATGGTCTCAAACATAGTGACTGTGAGGGCAGGGCAGCCGTGGGCAGTGCTTCCTGGTGGTGTAGGAGGATGGGGCAGCCCTGGGCAGTGTTTTGTTTTGTTGTGCTTTAGGGTCTCTATGCGGCTAAACTGACTCAATGACCTGACACCTATCAACCTTCCTCAATGGAAGAAGAATGTATTTTAATAGTGAAAGTTGCCCCGCCTCTCCATGATGTCTGTCTGACAGGGGAAGACATCGTTTAGTGTTTCAGCGTTGGTGTGCTGTTATTTATCATCTTTTGAAAGGTAGAAGGATTAGGCCCACACTGCTTTGTTTTTGTTCTTTCGTAAGACCGTGGTGTACAAATGGCCCCTTTAAAAATGGTTTGTTGTAATTTTCTAAGACATGAAGGGTTAGATTATACAAAGTAAAATATCTTCAAATTGTTTGTTCAACTATCCTTTCATTCCAGAGCTCCGAGTGCTGTTCTCCTTCATTTTGCTTCATTTCCAGGTTTAAATAACATCCAAATTCCATAAGTATATCCTATCATTACTAAACTTAACAAGACTCTGCCTCTTTTGTATATTAAAAGAAGTCAGGATTGAAGCTTAGAATGTGATATCCACCTTTACCTCTGCCCTCAAAAAACTTTAAAGAATTGCACCTAAACCTTCTCTCTAACCTGTTATCCCACAAGCAAACGGATGCCCATGTGTAGGGTATGTGAAATGTGGTTGGGATTTGATCTTGTCTGCTTGGTGGCGATTTTTCCAGTTTTCCCAGCAAGCCCAGCTCTTTGGGGTGCTGCATCGTTAGTGGTAGTTGCTGCCTTTGAACGTGCCCTAATACTTGGAGGTGTCGTGGGTAGAAGCTGGGCAGCTGCTCTGCGGGAGAAAGATGGGGCTCTCTACTCCCATAAAGAATTATAATCTCAGAAACCCACAGCAGCAGTTCTACCCAACCCTGTGCCCTGTGACTGCCCTAGTTGGGACATTTCGGCATTACAAGACTTTTGTGTTTCTATTGCTTTAGTTTTTTCCCAGAATTGGCTCAGATCTGAGATGTCAGAAAGCCCATCTCCTGTAATAAATGTCCCTGGTATTTCGCATGGGTGCTGTGCTGCTTTCTCACTGGCCTGCCCACTACCGCTTACTTTTATAGAAGCCAGAGGCGGGAGAGAAGCATGTTTTGAAAGTGCTGAGTTTTCTGTATCTTCCATATTTCATTTTTATTTGCATAGTTCAAGCTCTCCTCTGCATTGGGTAGCTAATTCTAGGTTTTACTGCTTCTCATTTTTCCTGTTCCTGCCTTTTTTTTTGTACCATGCATATCTTTTCAAAACACGTGAATCTCTGCTCATAAGACTTTCTTGATTTCCCCATTGCCTGCAGAATACAAACTAACTCCCTTCCGTCTCTTCTCTAGAACACACACCTTCCTACACATGTTAAAGCATATTTGCATTCTGGTTTGTTGGGTCCTTTTTGCCCTTTCTCCTGCCGGATTCTCTGCTACGTTGTGAGCACTTTGGGGTAGAACCTTTGCAAGTATTGCTCATAAAGGACTTTCAAAGATGATCCCCAACAGCCCTCCTATTTTTCCATTTGCTCCCTGAGTTTTTAATTATATTAACATTTTATATAGGATTGTATACTTGTATACCATAAACCTTATACTTTGCCCTTTTCCTATATTAATAGACATAAAATCTACACAAAGTATAGGAAAAAAGAATAAAAATATGTGATGACCAAATGCTCTCTAAAAGCAACATAATTGGTTTAAGATTGTTTTCTTATTTATAATAACTTCTCACAGCCATTGTACTTATTTGATAAGTTAGATAACTGAGAAAACAGTGATGGATATTTGTTGAAGGAGGCCCTTCTATGTCATTACAGTTTAGGGCTAATTGTAAAACAGTTTGGGGTGAGAGAAGGGGTAAAGGGAAGTATCACATTCTAATCTTTAATTTCTTTTAACATACACAAAGAATAGTAGTCTTCTCAAGTTTATTGATAGGCTTTGTAGATGGAATTTAGTAGGTGTTATTTAAACCCTTCCTCTGATTCTATAGGCACACCTTTAACGTATGTATTTCTACCAGTGGTCTGTTCATGACAATTTGAGTATTTTCTAAGATGATATTTGTTTTCTCTTCCATGATCCTCAGGCCTTCTGAGCTTTAACTAGTAGAGATGTTAGCCTTTGTATTTTCTACTAATAGCCTCTCCAAGCATCCTAAGCTTTTTCGTATGTACCTTACAGTTCTTTCCATTTTTGCCCGTGCCCAGTTCAAAAGCCATTTCCACGTTTGGGGATGTTTGTCACAGAAGCACTCCACTTCCCGAAAGCTATTATTTTAGGAATATTTTGGTATCTTTGTATCACTTTATGCATAATGCACAATGCAATCATTATGCATACTGATTTTAGATTTGTGTTTTTCTGTACCTTGCAATTTATGTAATGATCAGGGTAACACTCATAAACATTGGCTTCTGTTTTTTCTGGGTGAAACCATGTCATTTTACCTAGGTCATTGCATGAAAGAGTTTCCTTATTTTTGCAACCTCTTTAGCAAAGTTTTTCGTGACCTTCTTCTACTCTTACTAGTATTTCTTCCTCTTCATTCTGCTATACCATGCGGAAATCATCTTCTCCGCTTGCTCTTTTACTGCCTGTTGCTTCTGTAAGGTCATCTCCATGAGGTCACAAATCCTGCCTGACATCATCGAATGCGGTCATACATGGTAGTTCTTTTTAAATGGTAGCTAAATGAATGAATGCATCAGTTAATTGAACATTCATTTTGCATCTGCCGTCTACGAACTAATAGTTTTAAAAAGAAAGCCTTTTGCCCTTTGTTGTTTAATTTTAGTTATTTTTACACAACGTATCCACCTTTAGGTTATTACCTGCACCTTGTAGCTTAGAGTAACACAAACTTAATACAGTTGCAAACAGTAGACTTCATTTTTTGGGGGGAGAAGTATTAAATTTGTTGATTCTCGATCAGAAAAATATTATGACCCTTGGTATTGATTAAGTCGTTCCTTGTAATATGATTTTTTCTGTTTGTTTTGACACTGTGGACATTGTTTTAACAAAAATTGCCTTGCTACTTCATATATTACACAGTTGCTTTGTTAAAACTGACAAAGCAATACAGTGAGGCAATTCAAATAGGAGGGGCCTTAGGAAAAGTGAGTGGGAAATCACCATTATCTTTAGGTTCCATTTTCCCACAGACATTTGAAAACCCCTCATGTTCTTCTGTGTCACCGAGGTGGATGCAAATGCGGGCAGGGCAGCTTTTCAGGACCCAGCTGTTTATACAGCTACTCAGCACCAGCCTCTCTGTTCGGCCCTGTCTGCCTCTGCGGGGAGAGTCGTCACTGGGCCATTTGTAAATGGTGCTCTCTTTGGTGTCCAGTCATGACTCAGGCTAACCCAGTCCTGCAGGGGTTTTAATGTACTTAGGGAAATGACATACGCACACACACATATTTATAGGTGTTTGTTTATATATCTATTTTATATCTATAGCTATCAATCTATAATTTCCTCACAATGACAGCCAGCCTGGGATAAATTAGAATAAATACAAGAAGTGAACTGTAACATGAGGGACTTTAATGTTTCTCATGGGGTGAGGCCATGGCTCGTTTCCAGAAATTGCTGTGATTATAAATCTGTCAACCTCCCTGATATATTTATAAGTTTACAGTTGATTCGGGTTGGCTGGAAGGTCGAAGCTGAAAGAAGCTCATTGCTGTCAAGTTTATTCCAACTCAGAGGGACTTTATAGGAGAGAGTACAACTTGCCCATAGCATTTCCAAGACTCAGTCTTTACAGAAGCAGAATGTCACTTCTTTCTCCCACAGAGTGGCTGGTGGGTTTGAACCACAAACCTTTCAATTAGCAGCCAAGGAATTAACCACTGCACTGCAGTGATCTGCGTTGTATAGAGACTTCTGATTTAAAAGACACTTTGCTGTTTATGAATTTCATGTTCCTTATATTCTTCATTTGCTTACATTTCTCCCTCTAAAATGTGTTTACCTCTATAGGCAAAACTTCATGGTATGGAAAGGTAGTTGGCCTAGAACTTTGGCATTAAAATGTCTCCGTTGAGACTTTATACAAACTGCCCAAGTTCCTTAACCTTGAGTTTTCATTAAATGCAGGATAATAAAGCATCTACCTCAGAGAGCTGTTGGGAGCAAAGTAAGCTAATTCATCTACGTCCTTAGTATCTATGTGCATCGTATAGATGTTCTTCGCGAATATAAGTTTTTATTTATGATCACCTTAGAGCAGCGGTTCTCAACCTGTGGGTTGCGATCTTTTGGGGGTTGAACGACCCTTTTTCACAGGGGTTGCCCAATTCCTAACAGTAGCAAAATTATAGTTATGTAGTAGCAAGGAAAATAATTTTATGGTTGAGGGTCACCACAACACAAGGAACTGTATGAAAGGGTCGCGGCATGAGGAAGGTTGAGACCCATACTGCCTTAGCAACTCACAGGATGTAGCTCTTCTCTGCTTCCTTACAAGCTGATCCATTTATAGTTATAGACAATAAGTACTTTTGTTAGCTCTTCTTAGCAAGCGTGTGTGTATATAGCAAAGGCTTTGATAAGTATAAGTTGATCTTAATTACTGGTTTCTGATGCAACCACAGCTTTCGTGTGGGATTTGGATTTCTGTTAACAGTCTCCTTGCTGGGCTGAAACCAGGTAAATATCTATGCTGCGTTAAGTATACCATAAAGAGTAAATTTTACGTAATTGGAAAACTTTTCAAATGATATAAAAGTAATTTCTCTCCATTTTATTGCCTATATTCAGAACAAATACAATAGCCTTGCAAACTTTTCTTTTATCTTTCCTGAAAATAAAATAAAGCTGTTACTATAAATTATGAAACATTATTTGAGTTGATTCAAATAAATATGCCACTTTCAGGGCAGTTTATGATTACTTCCCCCAAATTTTAAAATCTCTCTGAACCTCCCTCTACTGATGGCTCAGAACAAAGTCCTAATATAAGGACTAATTCAAGACTTAGCGTGCCTTTGCTACATTCAAAAACTCTCCCATAATCTTACCATTGTTTAAATATAAATAAAAATATTTCGATATGTTTAAAACAGTACCACATACAAAAAGCACTCATTGTGCCCTACATAATACATATGCACACATGTGTAAAATGTTTATAACTTATTGTTTATCATTACAAGGTCATATCTCTTTTTGCGTTAATATGAAGCCTTTTATTCAGGTGTTAAGAGAAATTTTATTTCTATTATCTTATACAGAAATATGCATAATAGTTTCTAGAGATTGATCAAAAGCTATAATTAGTGATATTGAATCTTCAGCGTATTTTACAAGAATTTTTACAAATGTCTTTCTTCTTGTGATGGTCAGGTGGAAGGTTCCACCCCTTACTATCTTTCTAGGACGATGTTCATCTGGTAATGGTTATGGGGGGAATTCCTTGATCCAAAATAAAGGATGGTTATAAATATTAAAGCCCATAGTCACTGGACTTAAAGTCATTGACCTTGATGTTTCTGTAGAGTGGCATTGTTCCTGTTCTGTACATGACAACAGAATGTCCTCTGCTTTTGAAAGAGAAATACTTTCATAGTTAGTTAAATGTGGGTTATGACATCTGGTTCGGATGAAACATGGATCTACATTTAAGAATCATACTTGCATAGAATTTCACTCCTACCCCTGTATTGTCTAGATATCTGGGAAAGGAACAATGTTGGGAGAAGCTGAAACTCATTAAAGTGGAACGGCAATGGCAAAAACACTTTCCTGAAGCACATTCATCACTAGATAAAAATCATGGCAATTTTGGCTTGCCTTGTTGTACATTTCAGTTAAAATACAAAACGAAAAAACGGCTTCTGAGTTTTTCCTCATCCCATTGTGTCAGTATACCTTTGTCGTAGATCATCTTGACTTTGTTTTGGATGGCTGCCTTTTATAGGTCAGGTTAAATTTTGTTGCCTTTTTCCAAAAGGGATCCCAAAACATTCAGGTCAAAGAATAAATAATGAGGTGTGGGATAGTTCACACTGCACACCTGGTGGTGCTTAATATTTTCAAAGGAGCTTTCAGAACGTTTCCAGCCAAGAAATGCATCCCACTGTAGCTCTGGCTGTCGCAACTGAAATTCCAGTAAACCTCAAATCGAAAAATCGCCAGCGTAAGAAGCATGGCTCTTAAAACTGTAGCACTCTTAAGAAACTCATAATAGTGGGTATCTTTGGAGACTGACTCAGCAGGATTTATTGTTTATAACTGTATATGTCTCTACATGTTCTAATTGTGTTTAGGGACTAGGTGGGATTTTTTTCCCGCCAACTTATTTGACAGGCCATTTGCATTAAGTATCACTTGTCATATATCTCCTACACGTAATCTGAGGAGAGACGGATTTTGAAGGATAATGGTATCATTCACATTTACCACATCTTCATCGTTTAGGCCACAATATTGAGGTTTCTAAAGCTTAATATGTGAGTGCCTTAAATCGAGACATTCAACCAAATCATTTCTGTTATTATAGTAAACCTCTGAGTGTACTGGAATCACTGCATAGTGGAAGCATTTAACATGCCGGGAGGCTTGCTGGGGAGATGGAGCGTTGTTATTCTACCCAGTCGCCCCTCGGAAGAAGTGCCTGGAGACACATGTACCACTGAAAAATAAGCCATGGAAAAGCTGACTCTGACAGAGTTGCAGTCGCTGTGAATTAACATGAACTGAAAGCCAACTGGTTGGTTGTTTATTTCTAAGCACCATTTTAATAATGATATGCTAAAGATCCATGATTGTTTCCTACTGTAAAGCGATATATTGCCACAACTTCAGGTTTGAAGATTTTTTAAAAAAGCATATTCTGCAACTTGTTAGTTATAACTATTTACCATATAATTTTCCTCCTTTTCTAGCTACTGTCTACTGATTCTTTAATTTCTTTCTCATTCTTTTACAAAGTAGTCGGGACTTGTCCGGGTGACTATGGGAAATACTTGACGTGGCCTCTGATGAGCACTTCTGTTTTTAGGTTCTAGCCAGAGGGCCATAGGCATGCCGAAGGCTCAAAGGAAGCCCAAGGCTGAAACTCTAGAACTCGCGGGTCATGGCACTTCAGGGGGGATTTCTATCCCTCCCTATGATGTTCTCAGTTCTTGAGCTTTCAGCTCAGCTGACATCACTGACTCACAGTCTTCAATCATTTACAAAAAAACAGAACAGTCTGGTCAGTTTATCTCTGTTTTGCTACAGGCTGTGTACTCCAAGGTCTTTGGCTGGTTACAGTGGCAGCTGCTGTGGGGGAGTGGGTCAAGGTTACTAGGCCCACTCAGAAAGGTACTGAGAGGACTGTCAGATTTTTTTTTTTTTTAATAAAGAGTGTATGTACTGGTTCCAAATTCTTTTATAGCGAGTGTCAGAAAGCACTTTGTCACCGTTTAAACAATAACACAATAGCTAACTGTTAAACTATTTTACATATGAGGATCAAAACAAACAGACAAAACTCACTGCCATCCAGTCAGTTCTGACGCAAGGAGACCTTGTAGGACAGGACTTCTATGGGTGTGTTCATTCTTGAGAATGTAGTAATTTCATGAAATTTGAATACCGTAAAGGAGATATTTTTTTTATCAGGAGAGAAGGACATCATACTTGATAAAGCAGAGTGGTTGTGAAAAAGAAGGATTGACAAAGTGGCTGCAGCAGTGAGCCCAAATAGTACAATTGAGACTGGTGCAGGACCAGGTGGTGTTTTGTTCTGATGGACATAGGGTGGCTATGGCTTGGAAGGAACCTAACAGCGAAGATATGCAGCCGCTTCGTTGTAGTGTATTGTAGTTCCAGTCAGTTCCGACCCTCGGGTACCCTGTGTGCAACAGAACAAAAGCCAGCATGGGCCTGCATTCTGGCAGGCATTGCTATGTTGGAGCCCATTGTTTCAACCACCTCTTCTGATTTACTCATCCTGACGTGTTTCTCCAGGGAATAGTCCTTGCAATCCTGATGCTGTATTCTTCTTCGTTTGGCCTAGCCTCTCTGATTATTTGTTCAGCATGCACATTAAATTAGTGTGGTGAGGGGATACAACCCTGATGTACGTCTTTCTTGATTTTTACACCATGTAATATTTCTCTCTTCTGTTCATACAACTGCCTCTTGATCCACGTACAGGTTCCATGGGAGCATAATTTAAGTGTTCTGGAATTCCCAGCTTTTTCAAGGTTATCCATAGTTCACTATGATTTGCATAGATGAATGCTTTGGTATAGGCAAAAAACCACAGAGAAACATCTTCCTGGCTTTCATCTGTTTTCAGCCAGGATCCCCTTGACGGCAGCATGGGTATCCTTCTTCCACGTCTTCTTCTGAATCTCGCGTGACTTCCTGGAAGCCCTCCATCAGTATGAGGCTGCAACTGGTGTTGGATTATCTTAAAATTTCACTTGGATGTGGTATAGTGATATTGTTCTATCATTTGTACATTCTGTTGTGTCATCTTTCTTTGGAATGAGTACAAATATGCATCTCTTCCACTTAGTTGTACAAATAGAGATCTTCAAATTTCTTGGCAGAGATGAATGAGTACTTCCAGTTCATCAGTTGAAACTTTTCATTCTTATTCCATCAATTCCTGGGCCCTTGTTTGGGGCTAATGCTTGCAGCCTTAGGCCAGTTACCAGCAGACAGCTGTCGGACATGCCTCTATCTTCCATCCTTATTTACTACATGCTGATACTGACCAGCCTTCCCATGGCATCTTACTTCTCTACTGGGTTTGGTAACTTACTGTTATGGCCACACAGCTTTCTCAAACAATACTCACAATCAGGGGAGCGAAATGGGAACAGATGTTAAGTATGTAGTTATTTTGTATGGAAGGCTGCTTCTTAGCCATGTTGTCAGGCATTTCTTGCTCTGATACTGGGTTTCTTGGTCACGTGGTCTGTTGCTACTGTCTTGTTCTGCGGTCAGGAAGCCCGCTGCTCTACCTTACAATCTTGCCACTGCTCCTCTGGTCTCCCTCATTGACTCAGCACAGTTCCTCTGCTTTTTCTTGTGGAGTGGGCATGCCTCCTCTGCTCGGTCTCATGATGTCAGTGCTGTTGCTTCTGTTGCCATTGCTTCATCCATCACATTAGACTGGGTATCACTCACACTCCACCGATTGCTCTTCTTTGTTTGTGGGCTTGGGCCTTTGTGTCTCTTCTTGGAGATGGCTCTTAGAATAAATACCCAGTGGAATGGTAAAGCTGGCCAGTCCTTTCTAACGGTGCTTCACTCACATCTTATTACATCTTACTGGTATCGTTCCACCCTATCTTCAAAGACATGGGTAGAAGGCCATTCCAAGTAATTTCACTTCACCACAAAGGATTTTCAACAAACAAGTCATTGATCTTTTAAAATTATGTCATGCAATAATCACTTGGATTGTTTTTATAATCCTGGCAAGATTTTATTACTTATATTATTATAGACTATATTATAGGAGATTTTATAAAAGGAAGACAAATGGACTCTTCTTTTACTTCTAGCTTTTAGTTATTTTCAAAAGTTTTAAAATCTAATTATAAATATGTGCATATTGAACATTTTCGAAAATAATCGTTGGAATAAATTCTCTCTGTATTTTGAATAATTAATATGATACTGCATATTGAAATGGATGTTTTCCTTTTTACTTAAAGATTTCCCTATTTTTACACTTGATCTTAGCCAAAAGGTGAGAGGCAATTGATTTCCCTATTTTTTTTTCATATTTGCCGATTTCCCTATTTTTTAAAAGATTTCCCTATTAAACATTTTATAAATCCAGATTTTGTGGGTACATGAATAATCCATCTTGCAGATCTGTTATAATTTAATCAATACATTGATGCTAAAAATTGAGTTGCAGGTTTTTTATGATCATAAATTATGCTGTGATTGAGCATATGTTGTATTTATTTCATTGCCTGAATTTCTGATTATTTTATGAAAGTACTGGGTTAAAAGGCTTGACTAGTTTTAAGGTTTGATGATGTGTATAGGTGAATTTCTTCTCTCAGACGTTCCACTTTCCACCCCTACAGGTGGCATGTGAGACTGCTGTTTCACCTTCCCCTCATCAGCATTAAGTGCTCTTGCAATTATCTGTGCTGGCCGCATGGTAAAAATGGCAGCGCAGTGTTGTTCTACGCTGCAGTCTGAGTTGCTAATGGCGACTAGAATGATTTTCTTCTTTTTTTAATCTTTTGAACGTCATGAGAACCTGCCCTGTAATGTTTTGCATATTTTTACTTAGGCTTTCCCTACTCATGTGCTTTCTGATGTTGTTACTCTTTGAATTTGATTGCTTATCTTAAGTTAAATAAGAAGGCTTAGAATTGTTAAAGATTTTTTAGTCTTTACAAGTGCTATGTTTATATTCTGTTCATTACATTGAACTACTAGCCTCTAGGATGGTGATTCAAGCCTCACCTGTAAAGATCTACAGTCTCAGAAAACCTAGATAGGTTGTTATGAGTTGGAACTGACCCAATGGCAATGTGTAGGTTAGGATACACAATCTAGAACTTTCTCATTAGGAGTAGTGTATAAACCTATATAGGCTCATAGGACATCACCACCAGGACTCTTTGCTGAATGGAAGTAGAACGCTCACAATCACTATGACATGAGATGTCCACATCTGTAGACCTCAATGCCAAGCACTGGCTTATGAGTATGCAGTACTCTAAGTGTTTCACATCGAACTCCTGCCGTAGGGGGAAGCTACAAAAGGGCGAAGACCAAGCTTGGTTGAACAGCCTTCTTGTGCCTAGAAATTGACAAGCCTGGTGATGGGAGAGAGAGCAGAACTGGGAATTAGAGTCTCACATTACTCTTTAACAGATTTTATAAATGTGTCGCTTGCCCAAACTTTCTTGAATTCTGGTTATTTCAGTATAGTAAAACCTCCATCCCCAAAACAAAACAAAACCTCAAGATTTTTGGAGTTTGAAAGCCTACTTATTATACAATTGGTTGTAAGCTGATATTTGTAATAAATATCTTTTTTTGGAGACACTGATTGCAAGTTTCGAAAATCATCAAGTAGGTTTATATCAAGTGACAAATGCCCCAAGATTAAAGGTGACTATTATGAGGTTCTTGCTGTGGCAAAGCTACTGCCAAGGTGACCCACAGTTCATGGCAGCCCTGTGCGTAACGGAGCCCAGTGCGCGCCAGGCCTCCGTCATCGTACAGTTGGTTGCAGATGGAACCCGTGTGGGCCGTGGTGTTTCATTGGTTGGCTTTCCGTAGCAAGTGCCAGGCTTTTCTTCTCGCTCTGCTTCAGTCCGGAAACTCCACTGAAACCAGTTCAACATCCTGGCAAACCCGGCAGATGGGTGGTGACTGCAGAAGAGGCACAGTGGGTGCAGTCGAACTGGATTGTTTTCACAGAAAGGGAGCTTTTGACTGTTGAACCACCAGTGCCTCATGATGATAAGACACACGATGAAAACCTGTTTTACAGTTACTTTACATAGTGAGTTAGTGCCTCATAAGTCTCATTTGAGGATAAGGTGTGCGGCCCAAGCAATGGTGCTTTCCCTCACTAAATGCTTACAGAAGTGGTGCATTGAATAGGGACGACCACGGAAGGGGTGATGCCTTAGAATTACTGTTTGGTGAAGAGTTTGAACTATGCCATGGGCCCCCCAGAAGACCAAACAGAGCTGTCTTGGGGGCAAGAGAAAACCAGAAAACTCCTAAAAGCAACGGTATCCAGACTTTGTCTTATATACATTGGATATCTCGCCAGGGTGAAGCAGGAGAAAGGCATCATTTCTGGTAAAACTGATGGTCATGAAAAAGAGGACGTGCCTTACTACCATTGCAGTAGGTTGCCCACGTGGCTGTAAATGGACTCCGTAACAGTGAGTGTGCGGATGGCGAAAGATCAGTGATGATTTGTCCTCTTGTTTACAAGCTTGCTTTGGGTCGGAATTGACTTGATGACACATGACAACAAAGTCTCCTTAGTTTTCCTGGTAAGCTGTTGCTGGTTGCCAACTCCTATGTTGTGACTCAGAAACCCCAGAATAGAGCTGCTCCCTAGGGTTTCCAAGACTATGGCATTTAGAAGCGGATCACTGGGCCTTCCTTTCAGAGCTCGATTGGGAGAATGTTGATACCCTGTCATCTAATATTTGAGTGTGGGGAAGTTTCATCCTGTCATGCACAGAGTGGCTATGAGTCAAAACCTTTTCAATGACACCTCACAACCACAACAGCGTGCATATTGTTGCCACGATGCAAACATAGATGCTGCCTTAAAAGAGGTCAATGGCTCCATCCACAAAGCAAAATGGAACATTGATGAGAAAGCTACACAGTAGAAGATCAGACCTCGACGCTAATCCGTTCTAGAAGGAGCATCGAGAGGCCATGCAGTCAGGTTCTGAATCAATTTTTCCCATAAGAAATAACTGAAACATTCTGGCATGGAGGAGGGAACCAGCAGAGAGGTCTGGGGGGGCTGGTCCCAGTCCCAAATACTAAGTGGACCCCTGCCGCGCTCCCCAGAAGAATTTATTTCAAAGGATGGCATTGAATCTGCAGCTCTGGGAGAGGGACATGTCTGATTGGAGCACACGGGAACAGATGAAGGGGGAGTAGGAGAGAGTGGAGCACCTCCTGGTCCACCAGACCTTGAGGACGATGACCCCAAGAAGAGCAGCCAGTCCATAGAGAGGACCACATGACCAGCCCCACTATGAGACATGACGCTCCTCACTAACCCATGGCCCTGCAGGGTATAACACCAAAAACACAGTGTGGGAATTGCACCTGATCTGATCCCGCCACACCAAGGCAAAGCACTGGGGGAGTGCAGCGGAACAGCAAGGGAATGGAGCAGCCAGGTCCCCAGGGAATGCTGAAAGTGGACTTTGGGACCAGGGCACGGTGCCCCAACAGACTGGACTTCAAAACACTCCTAAAGGCCAACAAAGGATCCTTGAACTAATTACAAGCTTTTCTTTCTTGTTGTGTTTTGTTTTGTTCTCTGTCAGTGGTTTGTTGTTGTTGTTTTGTTGTATATTGTTGATTGGTTTTTCTTTATCTTGTTTTTGTGCATGTTTTTATCTCCACAAGTCTGTTTAAATAAGGTAGGCTGGATGAACAATCTGGAGGAGAAAATAACGGGACTGACAGTTCCGGGGAGACATGGGAGAGGGGGAGGTGGGGGGAAAGGAAGTAGTGTTAACAAACCCAGGGACAAGAGAACAACAAGTGATCCAAATTGCTGGTGAGATGGGTGTGGGAGGCCTGGAAGGGCATGATCAAGGGTAATGTAACCAAGAGGAATCGCTGAAGCCAAGGTGGGGACGGAGCATGATAGTGGGACAGAAGGAAAGTCAAGAGAAATAAAGATCTGAGCGGCAAAGGGCATTTATAGAGGTCTAGATATGTACATATGCAAATATATTTATATATGAGGATGGGAAAATAGATCTATGTGCCTATATTTATACGTTTAGTATTAAGGTAGCAGAAGGACATAGGGCCTCCACTAAAGTACCAAAGTACTCCCTCAATGCAAGAATACTTTCTTCTGTTAAATTGTCATTTTATGATGCTCACCTTCCCGATACAACTACGGAAGACAAATGGGTGCATAAGCAAATGTGGCAAAGAAAGCTGATGGTACCCAGCTATCAAAAGCTGTAGCATCTGGGGCCATCTAACTCAGAAGCAACAAAGCCCACATGGAAGAAGCACGCCAGCTTGCGTGATCACAAGGTGCCGAAGGGATCAGTTATCAGGCATCAAAGAACAAAAAATTACATCATTGTGTGCTCACCTCCCTGATACTATCGCTGAAGACAAATGGGTGCATAAGCAAATCTGGCGAAGAAAGTTGATGGTGCCGGGCTATCCAAAGATATAGTGTCTGGGTCTTAAAGTCTTGAAGGTAAACAATTGTCCATCTAGCTCAGAAGCAACAAAGCCCACATGGAGGAACACACCAGCCTGTACGATCACGAGGTGTTGAAGGGATCAGGTCATCAGAACAAAAAAAATTTACCATAGTGAATGAGGGGGCAGTGCAGAGTGGTGACCCAAAGCCCATTTGTCAGCCACTGGAGATCCATCCCCTTGCAGAAGGGTCTCGAGGAGGAGATGAGCCAGTCAAGGTGCAATGTAACAATGATGAAAAATACAACTTTCCTCTAGTTCCTAAATGCTTTCTCCCCCGCCACTATCATGATCCCAATTCTACCTTGCAAGTCTGGTTAGACCAGAGGATGTACACTGGTACAGAAAGGAACTGGAAACACAGAGAATCTGGGGCGGATGATCCCTTCAGGACCAGTGGTTTGAGTGGTGATACTGGGAGGGTAGAGGGAAAGTAGGTTGGAAAGAGGGAACCAATTACATGGATCTACATGTGACCTCCTCCCTGGGGGACGGACAACAGAAAAATGGTTGAAGGGAGACGTCGGCCAGGGCAAGATATGACAAAATGATCATTGATTGATTATCAAGGCCTCATGAGGGAGGGGGGAACAGGGAGGGAGGAGAAAAATGAGGACCTGATGCCAGGGGCTTAAGTGGAGAGCAAATGTTTTGAGAATGAAGAGGGCAATGAATGTACAGATGTGCTTTACACAATTGAGGCATGTATGGATTGTGATCAGAGTTGTATGAGCCCCTAATAAAATGATTAAAAAAAAGAAATAACTGAAAATGGATTAATCCATTCTCAACCACTAACTTTTTACCCAACCTTGCCTTTTTATAGAAAACATTACACAGAAATTTCAAAGTACATCAAAGTTAAATAATATAATTTAAATGAGAAACACAACATTAAAGAATGTTTTAACAACTTTAGTATGGCTTGTACCTTGAGATTGATGAGGATCTGGGTCTGTGGGCACTGATGTGGAGAGGAGGTATGGAGAGAGAGAGTCAATGTTTGGAAGGGGAATCCCCTTCCATAAAATCAACTGGTAGCTGCTTTTCAGGACGGGGTTTTTCCCCCTTCTTTGTCATTTTTCACTAGAACCTGGCTTGTTTTCTCTAAAAGAAATATCTGTCTTATGTGGTCTGCTGTTGGCATTTCCTTAACTGTTTTCTAAAAGGGTTTGCTAAATTTTCATCAACAATATCGCTAACACGGTTAATCAGTTGCTTATTATGATTCTTTTCTAAAACCTCTTTCTTAGTACCCATGTCTTTTATCTAAAAACAGTACAAAAAGCCACAAAAACTAAGAAAAATATAGCAAAGCACTTAGAACACTGCCACCAAAGGTTTAAACAATGCATATTAACAACACCAACTACCTCTGCATGACCGAAACATGATCTGCTTTTGTTTATAAAATGCATTGGGTCAGATTCCAATGTTTTGTTCAAGTTCTGATGCAAAATTTTCTCGAGATTTCGTGTCAGAATCTGATTATGTCAAGTACTGATGCAGTGGAGTACCAGGGTTCTACGGTATGCTGACAATGGGATTTGAACTCATAAATAAAACCCAAACCAAGCTCACTGCCATTGACTCAGTGTGAACTGATAGTGACCCTGTACGACAGGGTTGCATTGCGCCTGTGAGCTTCCAAGGCTGTCAGGTCTTTTTGGGAGTAGAAAGCCTCATACTTCTGAGGATTAGCTGGTAGTTTCTAACTACTGACTTTTCGGATTGCAGCCCAATTCATAATTAAAGAGATCACCATATTGATTTTTCACATTGGTATGTATGTTTTCTTTATTCTACTTTAATTATATCTCATTTCTTTTTCATAGACTGGATACCTTCATATTTTTATAATCAATGTGGGTATTAACATCATGTTATAAATCATGAAACTGAAAATAGGTAGAACATTTGTTCAAAGGCGCATTTTTGTATGCAGTGAGCATGGTCTTGCATAGTATCCCTGCTTAATTCTAGTTTCTTAACCTTTGAGGAGCGCCGAGGCAGTGCAGTGGGCAAGCTCTTGGCTGTGAACTGAAAGGTGGGAGTTTGAATGTGCCTGCCTATCAGACGTGGCCACCTGTTTCTGTAAAATTCCAGCCTTGGACACTCACTGAGGCAGTTCTGCTCTGGCCTTAGATGGCCTGTGTGGGTGCCCAGTGACTCCCTGATATTAGGTGGGTTGGTTATTTGTTTAATCTTGGTGCACTCCTTCTCAATACTTTTGTATGCTTGAATGTAAACTAAGTTACTGTACTTAATATTATTTTTTGTAGACATTTGTGATGGTAAAATTAAAGGGTGTTTGTCTCCATTAGGTGCCGAATAAGCACTCAACTGCAATCGGTTTAATAAGTTAGACACAAGTATGTCTTGATATAATTAATGGTTATAATTCAAAACATCAACTTTGATAATAGCTAACTAGTTATTTTAATCAGAATTCTACAAGGCTAGATGTGTATGTGTGTGTGTGTGTGTGTGTGTGTGTGTGTGTGTGAGCATACATTAAAATAGTGCCAGTGTCTGGTGTTATTTTTTTTTTAAGTAAGAGAAACTAATCATAGGGTGTAATTAGGGGTTTGTATAAATTGAGGCCAATGTGCAGGCCTAAAACATATCAAATAAAATATATAATTTCTTTTTAAAACATTTCCTTAGGCAATTAAATATCACAAATCTTTAAGAAGTTAATTATATTTAATACAATATATTTACCAAGTAAAGAACATGGGCTTGATGGTTAATCATATTTAATACATTGTATTAGCCAAAGAAAGAAACTGGACTGTTATAATTTAGAAAGTCTCTTTCTTTATTTTTTAAGAGTGGAACTCTGATTCACCCCCAAAATATTACCTCCTCACTGCCATTGAGTCAATTTTGACTCTTAACAACCCTATAGGACAGAGTAGAAGTACCCCTGTGGGTTTCTGAGACCCTTTATGGGAGTAGAAGGCCTCATTTCCTGTAGAGTAGCTGGTGGTTTTGAACTGTTGACCTTTCATTTGCCATCCAACACAACCCACAAGACCACCAGGATACATTCAGTAACTGAAAGGTAACCAATATAGATATTAAGTTTATAAGATATTTTAGGTTGCATTGTATGCATGTGAAAATTGGATATTAAAAAGGAAGGCCAAAAGAATCCATGCATTTGAATTAATGGGGTTGCCAAAGAATATTGAAAGTACTGTGAGTGAATAAGCAAGTATGGTTGAAGAGATACAACCAGAATGCCCATTAGAAGCAAGGATGGTGAGACTTTGTCTCACATGCTTGGGCATTTCTAGAAAGACCAGTTCCTAAAGGAGAAAATCCTGCTTGGTAAAGTGGCTAAACAGTGACACAGAGGACGACCTTCAACAAGATGGATAGACACTGACTGCATCAATGGGCTCAAACATAGGACAATTGTGAGGTGGCACAAGACCATGCAGTGTTTCGTTCTGTTTTACAGCGTCCCTAAGAGTTGTAACCAACTAGCCGGCACCAAACAGCTCATTTAAAGACTTGCAGTTTCAGAAACTCACAGGAGCAGCCGTGCTCTGTCCTGCAGTGTTTCTATGAGTCAGAATTGACTTAATGGCAGTGAGTTTGTTTTTTTTGTTTTTGGATCAACTCTTCAAGACAAATCAGATTTCATTGTAACTTAATTCTGTGTCTTTAATATAGATTCACTGTCCCAGATATTTATGTGTATATTAAACTTAGTGAACTATAGTTAAAACTTAGGGTATTTTTCTTATAACTTTGTAAATATGTGAAAAACAATCTCTCATTGTCAACACTATATGGAATTAGATCATTTCCAGTTCTACAAGTGGATACTTTGCAATATTTTCTGCTGATATAGTAGGAGAAAAATGGGAAGGTAGTTAATAAGCTCATAAAAGATGGGGTGGGGTGGTTTGTCGATCCAAATTACTTAATATACAAACCTACAAAGCAAGATTTCTGGTTAGCTTGTTCAGAAAGGTCATATCATTTGATAGATTGAAGTCCTCATGACTTGGTGTCAAGTCTAGGCCATCTAGTACAACAAAGGAAACAGCACAGTGTTATGAAAGATGAGCCTTGAAAGATGTTTATCCTTCTATCATGGTCAACAATGAGGAGAAAATAGATCTTAGTAAATAAGGTAGTATGCTCTGTGTTTCGTCTTTTTTTAAAGAACACACAATATTTGCCTTGTTTTCTCAGTCAGGCCATTTAGCTTCTGTGACTTTTATTTTGTACCTCTAGGATAATTCCTAGAAATGATTCAGGTAACCAATTTTCATAAGTAATTGTAAAACCTAGTTTATATCATGAGTAAGCTAATTATTTTGGGAAAAAGTAATAGAAGGGCCACCTTTATATAATTATTTATTCTGAATATTTTAATGCCATTTGTTTGCATTCTGGTTCTAAATTCCAAGGATTTTCTAAGGGTTTATCAGGGGATTTCAAAAAGCTTATGGAAAAGTTCCTTTATTTTTTATATCCATTTCCATCCATTCTTTGAAACCCCCTCATATTATTGAAACTTGTGAAGATTTGCAAAATTTTGATTGAGCCATAAGAACTGGAATTGAATGTATTGCATAGAAATAAAGCACTTACCTTTCCAGGTTCAGGGGTATTTGCCTTGTTAAGCATGACAGGCAGGAATGAGAGACATAACATGCAAGCTCAGGGTATGCCTGCAGTTCCAGGCTGGTGTTTTCTGGGGGTTTTGAGTTTTTATTTGGGTGTTTCTTAGGTAAACAACTGGGAGGCATACATAGTGGATTGTGTGATGGGCTGTTAACTGCAACATTTGAAACCTCCAGCCACTCTGAGATCGGTTGAGCCTTCCTACTCCCATAAAGAGTTACAATGTTGGAAACCCACAGCTACAGTGGAAGTTCTAAACCAGTGGTTCTCAACCTTCCTAATGCTGCCACCCTTTAATATATAGTTCCTCATGTTGTGGTGACCCCCAACCATGAAATTATTTTCGTTGCTACTTCATTACTGTAATTTTGCTACAGTTACAAACCTGGCAACCCTGTGAAAGGGTCCTTGGACCCTCATTGGAGAACCGCTGTTCTCCACTGTACTGGAGCGACTCCATGAGGTGGGATCCATGTGAAGGCAGCAAGTTTGAGGAGCTGATAGGTAAACAAGCCTTATCAATAGTGGTCTAGGTCATGTTTTACAATAATAAACAGGATAGACTGGGGAAAACTCGGGTTTTCCATCTCATATAAATCTAATAGGAGCCCTGCTGTAGGAATACGTACATACTTGGCTGCTAACTGCAACCACCAGCCTCTCATCAGGAGGAAAACTGGACTTTCTACTCTTGCAGAGTTAAAGAAACTGTAACGGGAGCAGTTCTACCCTGTCCTGTAGGGTTGCTATGAGTTAGCATGACTCAATGGCAGAGAGATTGTTTGGGTTTTCTATATAGATAAATATATTTTTTAAATTAGTCTTCTTTGTAAAACAAAGCTTCATATAAAATGAGAGATATTACTAAAGCAAACAAACCTATGATATATTATAAAAAGACATTTGATAATTATTTATACCACTTAAACTCAATTTTAAGTCCATTTATAATAAATTATTTTCAGAATTGTGTATTTCTAGTTAAAATGTAGAGCTTTTGTTAAAAAAAGGTTGAATTAATAAATGGAATTATACCATATTTGAATTATGAAGCATTTCGTGCTAAAAGGTAAAGTTTAATGCTTTCTCATAATTTATAGTTATAGTCTCCTTATATGAGACAAAATACTCCAAAATGATATTAATCAAACTAATGGGTTATTACTTTCTGGATGTCTTGGGCACAATTGAATTATTTTACTGACTTAAATAAACTGATTTTTCACTGATATTATCATATTCAAGCTTTTTCTAATCTCATATTACTCTCAGAAATTACATATTTAATGTATATAATTATATTTTAAAGTATGTCCTCAAGGTGTATAGTTTAAGGTATTAATAATCTCAGTTTGGTGTTTGGAGATATTTTATTCAGAATTCATGACTTTATCAAAGTTAGACAAAAACTGTGTGTTCACTTTCTTCAAACATATTTTACGTAGTGTAGTTTCTCAAGACTTCGCCCTCAGACTCATCAAGGTGTCAAAGTCAATGAGTAGGCTGGTGTCTTTATTATTAAAGATCAGTGATTATAATTGAGGTTTTGAAATTTTAAGTAGCATCATTCCAGGAAGAATGATAGCACAGCTATTTGCTTAGATGTTTAAGGAAAGAAGAAAAAAAAGAAGAAAAAAGCCACAAAATTCATTGTGCTACTGAACAGACTATTAGAAACCTAACATACGTAACAGCTGGCAAGTCTGACTCTCTTTCCCGTGACACTAACTATACAGAGCTGCTGAACCGCCTTTTGTTGTCTACTGATGCCATTATTTATTTCCAAATATTCTGTTTTAAAAGATGGTGTGTTTGAGGTACCTTTTATGCTGCCGTAATCCATGCATCCTCTTAAAAATGAATCAAAATAAAGGTGGAACATTTTAGTACTCCAGACATAGTGGGAGGTGTGAGATACAGAAAATATTTCTGTAAGGCGAAACAAACCTCACCTCCTACCCCACCCCCATCTCGCCCCAAGTATGTGGATAAGTAAAAAAGATTTCCTATTAGGGTTCCAATTCAAACATACATCGGTTCATTTAAACCTGTTGAACCATAGCTCTGTGATTGGTGAATGACTGCACACGTGCTGTCAGTGACACACTTGTCTGAATCTTGCTAGAATGTCTACACATACACACGCACACACACGATCCTGTCTAAACAGTGGCTTCCTAGGAACTCTATGGGGCCAGGGAAATGCAAACCACAGGGATCAACTTAAAAAATTATGGTGACTCTTTCATGGCATTCCAAAGGGTAATCTGCATAGATTTTTTTCAAAAGATCATCACAGGGCCTGAACAGGATGGACTTTTAAAGAAATCAAAAGCTGCATCAATGAGAAAAAGACCAGAAGAGTTGTGCCAAATAATGTTTTCTCCCCATTGTGATAATATGCCTGCTCCTCCTATGAGAGCAGCAAGGTCTATACTATGAAGATTTCATTGATAAACCTTGTGGGCTAGTCTTTGTAGACTAAAGAAACAAATCATAGGCACACACATGTGTATAAAAGCCATAGTGATTGAAGGGGGAAGTTCGGAGTGGAGAGCCAAAGCCCATTTGTCGGCCACAGGAGATCTCCTCATAGAGGGGGCTAGGGGAGGAGATGGGTCAGTCAGGGTGCAATGTAGCACCGATGAAGAACACAGCTTTCCTCCAGTTCCTAAATGCTTCCTCCCCCCAACTGCTATGATCCGAATTCTCCCTTGCTAGTCTGGATAGAGCAGAGGATATACACTGGTGCATATGGGAGCTGGAGGCACAGGAAATCCAGGGTGGACGATACCTTCAGGACCAGGGGTGTGAGGGGTGATGCTGGGAGAGTAGAGGGTGAGTGGGTTGGAAAGAGGGAACCGATTACAAGGATCTACATGTGACCTCCTCCCTGGGGGACGGACAACAGAAGTGGGTGAAGGGAGATGCCGGATAGGACAAGATATGACAAAATAATAATTAATAAATTATAAGGGCTCATGAGGGAGGTGGCACAGGGGAGGGAGGGGAAAAAAGAGGACTTCATGCAAAGGGCTTAAGTGGAGAGCAAATGCTTTGAAAATGATTAGGGCAAAGAATGTACAGATGTGATTTATACAATTGATGTATGTATATGTGTGGACTCTGATAAGAGTTATATGAGCCCCTAATAAAATATTTTTTAAAAATAAAAATAAACAAGGAAATGTAACTGTACCAATTTCAAATAAATTTCAAAACTGTACTTGAAAAAAAAACAATTTAAATACAAGAGCAGTTGAATATTGCAAAAATATCCCAGCCCAGTCCAGATCAAGTCCATAAGTCCAATATTAGCCCATATGTCCAATACCAATCTACAAAATCCTTTTCAGGCTCTCAAAACACATGCAATGATGCCAAATGCAGTAAGATCACAGGCCAGTGGGTGGAAAGTCTTGTGGAATCAGTGTTGGTAGAAGCATCTCAGCCCTGGTGTGGGTCTCCACGTGGCTCCTCCAGCATCAGCAGAGTTCCACCAGGCTCATTGACAGTAATGTCTTGCAGGGCAGGGAGTGAGCATGTGTTCTTTCTCCAGTGGCTGTTTATCTCCTTAGCACCTCCAAATAAGGTCATCAAACTGTGACCTAATTGACAGCCTAGACTCTACCCCTCCACTCTTAAGTCTGAAAGTGATCACATTATGTATTCACCACACCTTACCTTACCCATCCTACATTCTTATCCTTGCCCCTTCAAAGGCCAAAAGAAAAAAGAAGCACAACCAAGTTGCAAGAGGTTGTGAAAACTACCTTGTCGACATGGTGTTAATTGAAAAGTGTAGAATTTGGGGGGGAAAGGTCAGAGATGGAAACACACCTTCTCCAGTGTATAGACTTGGATTGAGGACATGTGCAGTAGCAGTAACCAGTAGCCTCATGTTTTTCTATTTTATTTAAACAGGTCTGTGGTTTTGTAGCAGGATTTTCTGACTTATTCTCGTAGTGTATAAATATACTTTGAGAACTATGTTGAAATGATGATTTGCTTGAGGAATTCTGTAACTTCTGTTATTATGGTATCTGTTTATACAAAGTTAGCATGCTAATACCTAACATTGATCATAGATACTTAATTTGATTTTTCTTTTCCATAGTTTTTTGTTGCTGTTGGTTGCCAACAATTGACTCATGACTACTGTAGATATCAAATGACTTTTAGATAGAAAGTCACAGTGAAGAAAGGCAAAAGACTGTTTTCTTAAGTTGTCTCTAGCTACTTTTATCAATCCGGCCCCTTTGTTTTCCTCCCAGTTTATCCTGGGATTTCTTTGGGAAGCTGGCCCCTCTCAGCTGTTGGTACTAGCGCTCTTGGTGCCCCATGAAATCCATCATTTTCCTCTTCTCTTGATGTCACAGTTGTGATTTCTTCTGAAGCTTGGAGGTTAGAGGTGGTGTGTCTTCTCTCACTGCCCACCATGGACTCCCTCAGGCCGCGCCGCCCAGGCCTGACCTTGCTTTGTAAGCCTAGTGGCCTCAGCAGGCCCCTGTGGTGCTCCTGCGCATTGCTGACAGCATCCCCCTCCCAGCCAGGCGGCGCACTTCCTGGTGTCTTGTGCTCGCATAGTCCCACGGAGACTTTTGGAAACAATTAAACAATTCATTTCAGGGTTTCCTTGCTGTTGATTGCAGTGTCCTTGTGGCCTGTTTCAGTCCCTGTGAGCTGGGTTGTGTGACAGACTCCCTGCTCAGAACCCACAGCTCTGAGGCCGCTGTTGTGCTTTGGAGCCAGATTTCTGTGGATTGAGCCCTCTCCACACACAGCCTTTCTCTTGAGATGCGCGTAGAGAAGTTACCACCAGTACAAGTGGGGGCTCCTAGAAGGCATTGGGACAATTATCTTTACTGTTGTCTTTTTCAACCAAATGTGGACATTTTGAAATGTACTTTGTGGCCTCTTTGGATGGCTAAGAAGCTTTGCTTGTGGTATTGTCCAGGTAGATTTTCTTCATTTCTGCTTCTCAGCTAAAGGAGCGAATGAGCCTTCAATCAAGCAGAATGTGACCTGGAGGGCAGTCATGGCATATCCCTAAATTCCTGGGAAATTCAAATTCTTACAAAACGGACAGAGAATTGTTGTGCCAGACGGATTGTTGTGAGGATTAGAAATGTATGTGAGGTGTGGACTCCTGGGAGACTCGCATTTTGCAGTAGCTCATGCTGGCCTCCTGAGTTGGTTAGATAAATCATTAACCATTAGTCAAACAAATGAGCCTGCTCTGTTGCAGGCAGTCCAAGCTTCTGGCGTCTGACCCCAGACAGCTAACCTGCTGTAAGGCCCGTTATATGAAGCATATAGAATACACCCAATGGCTTGTACTAACAGCTCCACTCTGCTTAATTACTATGATCCATGTATTGCTAAAGATGCTTTGAGTCTCTAGAAGCAGTTCTTTAACGTGCCTTAATCAGAGAAGAGTAGCGTCCATAGTCATACTGAGACCAGAATTTGACTAACTGATGTTAGAACACTGTGCTGACTGTTTGGCCTGTTCCAGCGACGTTCCAATTTCATTGAAAGACCAAGTTAGGCCTGGCATTTATGCACAACCTAGGGGCTGTCTATCTTCTGCTTCCGAAGTTTGCCCTGGCAAGTAGTTGCTTTGCAAATTGGTTTTCTGTAGCTTCTCTAGACAATGACTTCCTCCTACTTCCCACTCTAGGTAGCCACGCGTCTGAACTTGGTCCCTTTACAATGTGATTGGATGTGAGGAGGGGCAGTCGGCTGCTGGCACATGACGCGGCATGTGACGGTCAGCAGGGAGGGGAGTGCAAAGCAGCAGCCCCGGGAGGCCAGCTTCTCTGTAAGCTCTCTGGAGCCAGGATGGGTTATCACAAAAACTAAGATGATCTCTGATGACTTTTTTCATGTTTTAAAGAAAAACATTTATTCTGTAAGACAGGATCTGCACTGTGTCCAACTGTGTGTGAGACAAGTGGTTTTCAAATAACTCGGACCTATCCGGGCATTCTCATCATGGAGTGCAGTGTCTGCCAAGGAGGAATTTAGTGCTCGTCTGATTGGGAAATTGACCAGACAGCTTGCAGGTTCTATTGGTTTGGGCCTGCAAAGATTATTTCCGTTACTTTTTTAATGGAATAATTCTGGTATTCATTTGCAAATGAATGACCTGACTTACAGTTATTTTCCATGATGTTATCGAATTTTACCAGCTATGACTATTCAGAAGAATGCTGCCTCTGATAGTAGTTATACGATATTATATTCTTCAGAGCAGTGTGGAATTTTGTCCTATTAAGGACTTTGTGGTAAAACAATCTCCTAAGAAAGGGAGGAAACGTATTCTTTCAAATGCTTTCCATTTATTAATATAGCAAAGTCAGCACCCGTGCAAGTGGGAGGCCTGCCAGCAAATAAAAACGCCAATGTTTTCCACCAGAGCAGAGCAGGGTTCGCAGACCACGGCTCCAGAGCCATCTGAGGTTCTTTCGGTACATACATGTGCCTCTGAAGTGAAGTTGAATAAATTTAAAGGATATAATTCAGATAATGGTGATGCCATTTGTTTGTAAAAATAGATGTATGGCTCTTGATAATTTTCAAATGTTATGAGGGACAGGCTCTTCCATCTCAAAAGTTGGCAAACCCCTGACACGGAGCCAGTAACGGCAATGTAGTAAACTGCAATCCATGAAAGGCAAGTTACTTTGTGAAACCCGGAAAAACCAGATGGCCTCTCAAGTTGTAGGTCTTCGAGATTTCACTCTGTACTTCTTATTCAGAGAGAGAGAGAGAGAGACTATTCTGATAATGAGCTATACTTGACATCTGTGTGGAATGTTTTCTTCCAAGCAGCCTTCTTCAAAACAATTCCCACAAATCAGATTAAAAAATAAAAAGGTTTCCCATTACTTACATCTGAGAATGTGCTAAAGAAAGCTAACACACTTTTAAACTGTTGGGTGCAATGGAACCCAGAATATGCTAATGTGCATCGGGAACTGTGAAACAGAACGTGGTGGTGCACGCCTTATGGGAAAGTCTCCTGGTAGACAGAACACACCTGGGCACCTCATGCTCCAAGGCTGCAGTTTTAAGAAGTAGTCTGTAGTTAAAGCACTGCTTCATTCTCGCCTCATTTGATTCTCACCACCCTGTGAAGTGTTTCACTGACCCAGGTCCACAGATATCATGAGACAGTATGCCCACATCACACAGCACATATTGACAGAGCTAGAGAGAGATTAGACTGTCTTGCAAAAGAAATTTTCATCTTAAATCCTCAGCGGCATGTTGTTTTGAAAGTATTTGAGAAGTTAATTGAATACAGCTTTGGTGACTAAAGAGCAATCTGTTAGAAGACATTGATTTAGAGTCTAAATCAATGTCTAATCTAAATTTTAGAGAAGGAGAGTTCAAGAATGTCAGTTTGCTACCACTGAGCACATGCGTGAAATCCTCCATTCCTTAGTTACTTCTGTTAGCACTAAGCAAGAATTTCCATAGATGTCCTATTTTTTAAAGAAGTACAATAAAGCTCTGTAATGTAAACTCTCTGGGTTCCTTTAAAGTTAAATATATAGATTAATCTATAATGTTATTATTTGTATAAACAGGCTGCTCTTGTTTCTAGCATAGGGTTTCATAATTCAAATTGCTCTGCCGCAGAGACAGACATACCGTTGAGTGTAAGGAGCTTGTTCCATTCTCTTAGTCCAGTTTCTTATTTGACAAGCTGAACTGGTCACTTCAACACCCTTACTGGGTGGTGGAATTGTATAGCGTGATTAAAGGTCACTGGAGTGGGTGTGATTGTTTTATTAACCAACGCTTATATAGCCCTAGTGGTGCTATCCAGAAGCATTAGATCTGCTAACCACAAGGTTGGTGGTTCAAACCCACCAGTCACTCTGGGAGAGAGAGGAGACCATCTGCTATCGATAGGCTTGCTATGATTTGAGATCAACTCTGTGGCAGTGAGTGTTTGGAGTACAGAGCTTCCCATTTGTATGTCAGTGTCCTAAGGGATTTATAAATACAAGCTTATTTTTTAATTCATAAATAAATAATGAGGCTCTGTTTATGTGTCAGATGATTTGCCTGGTCCTTTAGGAAATTTTATTAAATCATACACCAATTCATTTAGGAAGTGTGTCTTATTGTATACCTATTCCTCACTTCCCAACTGTCCCATCATCTGGAATTATATATTTACTTAAACTTAAAAAAATTCAGGTTGGTCTCTGTATGGACCGTGGCCAGGCTCCAAGCATGCTTAGCTGGCCATCTCAAATGATTTACTAGAGGCCTTATTATTAACCAAGCTGCATGAAGGATAACAGCTGGCCAGCCACAGGACCACTTCTGGTCTGTTTACAGAGGGGTCAGGTGGTCACAGGATGGCGTGAGGCTTTAAGTAGGTAAGCGAGCCATGGTGAGGCCACAAAGATCAGTCAGAGAGAGGGGCCAAGAGAAAAAAGGCCTATATGAGGCTGTGGGACCCTAACCGAAGGTGGTAAAGTGAGATCCCAGCTGAAACAAGTAGTGGTGGGCAGTAGGCAACTCCTGATCACCACTACCATCACCCCAAGCCCCTTGGGCACAGTGGTGGTGGGAAGGGCATTGTGGGTATCGAGGACCCATGCGTCTCATGTATCCTAAAACACATGAAGGTGTTTAATGGGCAGTGACCTACAGGATGGTGGTGGTGGGGGGGTGAAATGAAGGAGGCAAGTACTGATAAGTGACACCAAAGAGCGTGCATGTCGCCAATTTCAGTTTCACATAACAACCTGGTCTGTGGAATTTAGTTTAGTCCTTAAGGAAAGAGGGGTTAAACATATTCATTTTATAGATGAGGAAACAACTCTCTTTTAATCCCATATTTCTTAAACTAAGGTTACCCAGCTGTATGCCAGGAGTAATACAAGCAACAGATAAAAGAAATGATCATATATCTTCAAGCATCGGCTTTATGCATACGTAAGCCAAATAAATTAAATGATCTTCTCAGTTGTATTTTCGAAGAGGTCTTTCTATTGGAACTAGCTCTTGAAAAGCAGTGAAAAATCCCTCCACCTAGAACGAGATGCCTGCATAATGCTGGTGAAGGAGAGGGGCAGCGAAGGAAGGGAAGCCCCTTGACAAGATGAAGTGGCACAGTAGCTGCTGCCTCAATGCGCTGAGGCAAAAGTACAAGGGTAAGGAAGGCATAGAACTGGGTGGGGTTTGCTGTGTTGTCCATGGCTTCACTGAGAGTCAGGCAGACTCCATAGCACCTACCAACAAGAGAAACATTTTTAAAGTAAGTACTTTGAACAATTCCTTGAGGTTGGGGGAGAGATGCTAAGATACCCGAGGAATATTACGTGGTGCTTATTTAGCCACACAGTAGGGTTTCGGGAGTCTCAGCAGGGTGGGTGGTGGTTGTAGTGGCATGTAGGAAGAGATTGTAGAGAATCGCTTGAAGGACATATCTATTTGGTATTTTTCTCTCTGGACCATATGTCCATTTTCCTCTAGTAATATGTGTGTCCATTCTCTATTTTGATAGCATCGGAAAGATATTTAAGTGTTTGTGATACCAATGGTCCCCACCCTCAAGCCCTTGGTCACACATGCTAAATACTTCATCATACATGCTAAACACTTCCTAAACAGCCCCCGCCCCCGCCCATTCCATTTTGTGTTGCTGTGATGCTAGAAGTAACACCCCCAGTACTTCACATGTCAGCCAGGTCACCCACAGTGGCTGCGGACACTAGGAATAAAGACCTGCTGGCACTTGTTCCAAAAAGTAACGAGTGAAAGCCTGTGATCACAACAGAATATTGCCCCACATTGTGCTGGAGCGTGACCCCTCTGTGCTGAAAGGCATGAAACAGTTTCCTTGAAATTAAAAATTGCGCAGGACCTACACAATGATTTGCTCAGTTGTATATGAGTTTGCCGTGATTGCAGTTGACTCAGTAACAAATAATTACAAATAACTCTAATTTTACAATTATCCCTATCATGTTAACTCCAGCCGCCTCAGCAGCATAGTAGTCCTTCTTTGATCGCTATCATCTAAATCTGTTCGCAGCATTCAAATGCGTGGTGAATAATCCCGCGTACCTGAAACTGTGTAGATCTCGCTATGCCACCCAGTCATGTAGTGTCCACTTCATTCCACTTACACCTTCTCCATCATTGGGTTGTCCTCAGGACCTCTGTTCATACTTTTATTCAACTAGATTTTACTTACGTAGCTAATGAATTTACGTATGTAATCCCCAAAGATATATTTGAGAAACTAGATACTTTGAGTCTCAGTTCTGTGTTTTACTGGAATTTTGACACGTCAATATAATTTGTCCAAGCCTATTAAATGTTCAGATAGCTTGTGATATTGATTTCCCTTTCATTTTGCTCCCCTCAGCTCTAGTCATGAATTGTCGTACTTCTTCATAAGTTTCTGATAAAATGTTTACTATACAATTTCACAAAGTATTATCCATTGGATTATACGAATTCATTAATCAGGATTCTGTAAACAGACTTTCCTATCAGACACAAACCCACCTAAATGAAGGAGCATTGTGTTACTGTGTTGCATGTGAAAAAAGGGCATCTTATTAAAACTTCACTGAAATAAAGTGACTCTGGGTCTCAAGTTTAGCCTTCCCTTTACCTCTGTCTGCCACCTGTATTCTTAACAAAAACAGACCATAATAACACAGAAACCTATAGCTCTTTTTAAAACTCAATCATTGAAGAGCCTGTGGAGCATTCTTCTACTCTAGTACACATGGTGTCCCCAAGAGTTGGCATTGAGTTGGAGGAAAATGGTTTATGCTCCTTTCATATATATTCTCATGCTTGCTCTTCTGAACGCTCACAGTGTATCTATTAAGGAACTGCCTTCAAATTTGTCAGAAAATAAATGCGTGCTTTACATTATTCTCCCGTCGCCCCTTTTCATTTGGGGGTATGTGTCCTCCATCTCTTCCCCAACATTCTCCACAATTTCTGAGATTCACTTGATGATTTTGCAAAGATTCCAGTAATTGCAGGAGTACGATGAGTTAGTAGTAACTGGCTGTCTTTTCAGAGCACAGAGGAACACCTACTTCAGTTGACCTTTTAAAGGTAAGAGAGAGTCAGCCAAGAAAATAATTTATACAAGATTAGAAAATAAGCCTTGGGAATAAGCTAGAAGTGGCACATCTCTCTCCTAGAATTCGAAAGCTGAAGGTTTCCTTTATGAGCAAAGAGTATTAGGCTGGCCAGCTGTTTTTGTACATTCCCACAAAACTAAACAAAAGGAAATGGATTTAAGCTGTAAATGCTCAGGTTTTATACTTGATGTAAATAGGATTCGGTTTTTTTTAAAAACTAAACATTGTTCAAGTCTGGAGTGACTAAGGAGAGTTGTGGCTTCTCTTCCCCTGAAAATCTTTAAAAATAGCCAAGATTTTCGTCACTCCTGGAGCAATCCCACAGTGCTCCCGAGAGCCAGCAGAGGGGCTAGCTGACCTGTGCAAGTCCTCTCTTGCTCAGTCTTTCGCTCTCTTGCCAAACCTCAACCAACCTTCCCCTAGGGATCTGTTGCCTTAGCTTCCCTACTCCTTCCCCTCTGTCCTTCAAGTTATTAACATTCCATCCTAAGTCTGCTCAAGGAAAAGTGATCGTGCAGCTCTGGTGTGCTATTCTCTGCATAATCAAAAACAAGACTCTAATTTGTGTCTGTATAAAATGTAAACATTTCAGTAAATTAAATAGCAGGAGAAACTTGATAAATCATTTTTAATGACAGTGTATTTTCCAATTTACCTTCAGACTTTTGGCAGAGCGGTGTTTCTGTCTTGTAAATTTAAATATTCAATGTATCTTTTTTTATGTTTTCCTTCAAAATTTCTATTACCTGCTATTTCTTTTAGTCAAATTATTCTATAAGTATAGGTGTTCTTAAATTTTTATTGTGATATGTATTTTTAACATTAGACTACTATGGAATGGGTCATAGTGCCTATTCTAAAGGAACAAATGATACTTGAAAATATCCCCCAATTTCCTGATAATGCCAATGAAATGTATCATAAGTACAACCATAGTATATAAAAGCAAATATGTATTTCCTTAACAGTTACTACATATGTGGGGTAGTGTCATTTCTCTTTTGTTTTCTTTCATTCATACTTCATTGAGAATTAAGGACTCACAAGGTACATTAATATATGAAACCTTATACTTTAGGGTCTATGCTTAGAAATTATGTGCCCTAGAACATTTTTTTCATCATTAGCCTCAGTACTGCCATTTCTGACATCACATGGTATTGATAACGTGCGTGTCGATGAACACATATGTAAAATGCTTACTGTATTGCTTGTCACATCTTGTTCAATGCTATCAAGTTGGTGCCAAGTCATCACAGCCTTCCGTACAGCAGAAGAAACACTCAACAGCCCTGCTCTGTCTTTACAATTGTTGTTATGATCTAGCCCGTTGTTACAGCCACGTGTCAGTCCGTCTCATTGGGGGACTTCCTCTTTTGTGTGGCCTTCCACTTTACCACTCAGGGTGTTCGACTCTAAGTCCTCGTGAAAACATATACAAAGAACATGAGACAAAGTCTCGCTATCCTTCCTCTAAGGAGCTTTCCGGCTGTGCTTCTTCCATCCAAGTCAGATTTGCTCATTCTCCTAGCTGCATGTTCACTCAACACCATCATTCAAATGTATCAACTGTTCTTCTGTTTTCCCTATTCATCTGTTCAGGTTTCCCAGACCTATGAACCAATTGGAAAGCATGAATTAGGTGGCTCTGTAACATTGTATAGAGGTCTTTTGAAGCAGGCGTGCCCAGTGTGTCCTTTGCGTTCTTTGCTGTTTCATGCACATGCTTCTCCTTGAGCATAATTAAGTATCCCGGAATGTTTATCCTTCTCAATTCTATCCATAATTTGTTATAATCTACATAGCTTAATACCTTTACATAGCCAATAAAGCCACTGGTAAAAGCTTTTCTGGTTCTCTCTGCTTTTGGCCAAGATGCTAGTGACATCAGCAATCATATCTCTTGTTCTATTTTCCCTCTTAAATCTAGCATGAAGATTTAGGCACTTTCTTGCCGATGTACTGCTGCAACCATTTTTGAAATAGCTTCAGAAAAGTTTTCTTTACATGTGGTATTAATTATATTGCTGGAAGCTTCTCACATTTTCTTAGGTTCTTTCTTTGGAATGGACACAGATATACATCTCTTAGTTGGTTGCCCAGGTAACGGTCCTAAATTTTTTTCATAGGTAAATGAGCATTTCCTGTGTCGTTTCTGTTTATTGAAACATCTCAATTGGTATTCTGCCAATTCCTGGCATTCTATTTCACTAATGGTTTCCATGCATTTTAAACTTCTTCCGCCAATACCATCGATTCTTGATCCTGTGCTGCCTCAAAATGATTAAACAGCAACCAATTATCCTGTGACCATACACAGCTTCCAGCTCCTCAAGATGAGTCCTGTGTTCAGTATTTGTCCCATCGCAGAGAAACTCATCTGAGTTCACTGCCATTCAGTCAATTCCATCTTTCATGATCGCAGCACAGGACTTCAAGGTTTTTCTTCAATTCCTTCCGCCTTAAGCTGTCATTTGTTCTTCCCTTTGGGTTTGCTAACTCCAAGTCTTTGCACATTTCATTATAATTCTTCATCTTCATTGGCCACCTTCCTAATCTGCTGCTCAGAATAAAGGAATTTAATTTACTTCGACTCTTTGTCTTCCTTTCGCTTTTCTATTCAAGAGGAAGTTTCATGGTATCTTCTGAATAATTTTAATCTCTGTGATCTTTTAAATAACCGGTTACTGTCATTGTGTATGATGACCTTTATGTCATCCCACGCAGGTCTTCCATAAGCAGTGTCAAATACATCAAATCTATTATGGAGATTGTCTGCAAATCCAGGTGGGATGTACTCAAGGGTGTACAATATCCTTCTCCAGGGACTGGTCTCTGCTGGTGACATGTCTAAAGTTAATTAGAAACAATCCCACCGTTGCTCTAAATAGCATTCTGGCTGTACTGCTTCCAAGACAGATTTGTTTTTTCTTTGGGCTGACCATGGTACTTCCAATATTCTTCACCAGCGCCATATTTCAATTGCATGGATTCTTCTTTGGTCGTTCTCATTCAGTGTCCAACTTTCAATTGCATATGAAGTAATTGAAAAGGCCATGTCTTGAATCAGGGCACATCAATATTCAGAGTGACATATTTGCTCTTCCATACACTGCCATAATGCCCTTAATAAAATACTTATTCCTGGATATTCATATTGATTACACTTTATTTTAATATTGCACAAAGAAATAAATGTTTATTTCTATGAAAATAAATAGAAATATATATATTTCATAAGGATTTATAAAAATGTTTCTGTTAATAAATGGTGTCTATTCTCCCTAAATGACCATATTGTATGGCTGTGTACAACACATTTTAAAGCTTTTATTTAGAGGTGTTGAAATATATTGTCAGTTGCCCTATTAAAGTTTGTAACAGTTCTTCTAATAAAAGCAGTTGAGTTTAGTCACATCCTCTTATCATTTACTATCTGTTTTGACTAAAAATATTTTACTATCGTTTTGAATTTTGAGGCAGGTGATTAGTGACACTGACTCTGTGTGTATATTTTCAGGATGTTTGTATTTTCTCTGTTACCAGTTCTTGTTATTTACTGTTGCACATTTTATCCTCATTCTTGTCTTTATAAAGTGTCCTTGTGGCACAGTGGTTACAGGTTTGGGTGCTAACTGAAACGTCAGTAGTTGGAACCCACCAACCACTTGTTGGGAGTAGGTTGTAGTAGAAATAGCCTCGTTTCCTCATTATACTCCACCTATATCTCTCTATGAGTGATACACCTTTTCAGTACTTTCTCTTTGCTGGAGGAGAAAGGCAAATCTTTCTCCCTTGGATTGGTTGGTGTGTTCAAACTGCCGACCTTGTAGATAGCAGCCACTACGATGCTGCCACTACGTCTCCTTCTGATTGACCTTGACTACATATGGAATGTTTGGACTTGTGCTTTCCAGCCAGGTAGGCACTCTGAAACGCTACACCATAGATGAGGAGGTAGAATGAAGATTATTTAAGGAAGATTTGGTCATACCTGAACAAGTTAACATTAATTTTAGTTAAAAATTTTAGGATTGCACCACCGAAAGGAGACTCCTGAAATATCTGTAATCAGATTTTTAAATAATATTTCTAAATTGTTATATGAGGGGGTATCTCCTCCTTCCCCAAATGGAAAAAAGCTCCGCTAGGGGACCATTGAGCAACTTGCTCTGAGTTAGGGTACCCAGTGGCGTCACCTGGGAAGGCTCTTTGTGGTCACAGTGAATTTTTTTTGTAAAAGCACTTTTGCTCAAGCCTCATTTTTTGTGTGTGATTTCCAATTAAAGAGAACAGCTTGTGGCTGTGAAATTTTGTTTCCTGCTCAGGAAAAATGCCACAAAAAAACTTGTGATGTTGAACACAGCTTACAAGGACAATGCTATGGGGAAAACTCAAGTGCACAAATGATTTTTCTCCTTTCAAAAAAGGTGAATTTCAAGTCATGACAAACTGCATCCTGGACGTCCATCAACTTCCCAAACAGATGAAAGTATTGACAAAAGTCATGCACTTTTGCTCAAAGACCGATGATGATGGACTGTTGAAGAGATGGGGAAGTTTTCTGGACTGTCTTGGAGCTCGGTTCAGTGAATTTTAATGGAAGATTTGGGAATGAGAAGGATCACTGTGAAATTGATGACTCGGGTTCTGAAGAACCAGAAAAAAGAGTTTCAAGTGGAAACATGCCTTACTTTGAGAGAACAACTCCAAAGCGACCTAGACTTTTTCCCGAGACGTTTACTGGTAAAGAGACATGGTGTTATTCTTATGACTCCAAAAGCAAACATTAATCAAGCCAGTGGAAGATGCCCTCATCATTTCACCCCCCAAAAACTCACCAAGTGAAATCAAATATCAAGACGATGCTCAGTTGTTGTTGCTGCTGTTACTTTTTATATGAGGGAAATAGTTCATTTGAAATTTGTTCCACCAGGTCACACTGTTAATCAAGCTTTCTGTTTAGAGGTTCTGAAAAGATTGCTAAAGTGTGTGACAAAAAGGCCTGATTTGTTGCAGATGGGGGACTGATTTTGCCACCACGACAGAACTCCTGCTCAAGCAGCTAGCTCAGTGCTCCAGTTTTGGGCAAAAAACAGCATGTGTCTCTTGCCCCATGCACCTTACTCACCTGACCTCACTCTGTGTGACTTCTTTTTGTTCGTGGCAATGGGGAGGGACATGAAAGGACAGCGATTTGACAATGAAGAAGAGGTGAAGAGCGAAAACAAGGGAAGTGCTGTCAGCCATCTAAATAGATGAGCTTGAAAAATGTTTCCAAGACTGGAATCACAGATTTGACAAATGTATTAAGTGTAATGGAGAGTATTTTGAAGGTGGTAAGATTATTTTGTGGAAAAAATTTAAATACAAAGCTTTGAAAAAAATTTACGTTCTTTGTGGGGGTGCCCCCTCGGATACTGCTGAAATTTTTATGGATTCTCAAAGTATAGAATGCTTAACCTCTAATAGAAGCCTGAACTTAGTTGTTAGAACCATCAGAATTAGTTGAGGGAGCATACCTTATTTGTTTAATTTGAAGTTATATATTATGTCATATAATGGAATCTGCGGACACTGGCATCTTTTTAAGGAAGTTAAGATTTGGTGCATCTAGTTTTGTAGTTCTAGAGCAACAAGTTCAAATAGTCCCAAAAGAAGCCCAACAAACACACTCCATCAAGAGGATGCTCACTCACAATGACTGTCTGCACAGGACAGAGTAGATCTTCTCCACAAGCCCCTTCTCCTGCAGAGCGAATGGTGGATTCAAGCTACAGACCTTGTCAGCAGCTCAATGCATGGCACACTGTACCACAGGGCACAAAAAACGGTGTGCGCGTGCGCATGTACACACACACACACACACACACACACACACCAGGGCGTTTACAGGTTCACGGAGAGAAGATCTTAAAAACTTCCTGGATAATGGAATTAACTATTTTTTCCCAAGTAAATATTAAGCACTATTGTGAGTAGACATACACAAGCTTCCTACAATAGAGAATTTGGGAGGACATACTGTATTATATAGCTCTTTCCACGTGAGAGTTCTAAAGTTGTTTTATCAAAAGCATCTTATCTTCTAGTCCAGTGGTTCTCAACCTTTCTAATGCTGTGGCCCTTTATTATGGTTCCTCATGTGTGGTGACCCCCACCATAAAATTATTTTTGTTGGTACTTCATAACTAATTTTGCTACTGTTATGAATCAGGCCACCTCTGTGAAAGGTTCATTCCACCCCAAAAGGGGTCGCGGCCCCTAGGTTGAGAACTGCTGATCTACTGTATTGCTGAATGAAGCCGTTGACACATTGCTCAATTTCTGACTCGGTGGAAGTAGATTATTTTAAAACCTTTGACAGTAGAGGATGGCTGAAATTATATGATTCAGGCATCAAAGGAAAATAAAACACAGCAAACCCGAAAGGCAAAAAACCCCAACAAACCCAAAACAACAACGACAAAATATCCCTAAGTCAAACCCACTGCCATTGAGACACTTCCAACTCATTGTGATCCTGTGTGACAGAGTAGCACTGCTCTTGGGGTTATCAAGACAGTAACTCTATGGGAGGAGAAAACCTCATCCTTCTCATGTGGAGTGGCTGGTGGTTTCAAAGTACTGACCTTGAGAAAGGCATTAGAGAACAAACAGATCATAGAAAATTTGGGATGCTTTCCTATGAAATTTATAACAAAACATTGATAATAGAATTAATCATTTTAGAAAAAAATTCTGAGCGGAATGTGTAAGAATTGATGTGTGCCATTGAGTCAATTCTAACCTATTACAACCCTATATGATGTATTATAATGCCCCATAGGGGTTCCTTGGTTGCACATCTTTACAGGAGTGTACCACTAACCAGATCTTTTTCCAAAAGGGTGGCTGATGGGTTTGAACTGCTAATCTTTCTGTTGGCAGTCTAAGGCTAATGTCTTGTATATGCTGATATGCAAGGGAACATGTCCTATGTTAAGTCCCTGACTGCTAGCAATCGTGTTGAAGTCTTTGATGCTGTATCTTACGTATTTCCCACCTGAACTTTTAGGAATGCATGCAAATCTTGAAATCCGTTGCCTCCGTGTCCAAGGGACAACAGTCTCCGTGGTCATCCTTCTTGGTGCCGCATTGGGCTGTGTAACCAGGCCCAATGTCTGCGGACCCACCTTCCACACTCCTTGACAACTGGAGGTGTCCTGTTTGGGAAAGCTCACTCCAATTGCTTCTTTGCTAAAGGAGGGTGGGGCCCTTTTTAATGCCCTTGTTGATAGTAGGCTGCCCACATGAGGAAAGGGGAGCGAATGGCATGGTGAGCATGAAGCTGTAGGGAATAAAAGCAATTTGCTGTGATTAGAATGTGAGAGTTATGTGCATGAGTGATGAGACGGAAAAGTGGGTGGGAGCAAATGAGATTAAAGATGATTTTTATTCAGCTTGAATCATGGGAGAAATATGAGCACATTTTTCTAAATAAATTGCATAATTTTAATTCAGTCTTTTGTACAGGGTAAAAAATTGTAGCTTGAAGAATAAAACCATATCACTCAGATAGAATCAGTTAAGGTTTCAGTGCATTTTTTCTATGTACCTTTTCTGCATGAATATTTGTTTATATATAGTATGAGAATGCTTAATCTAGCTTGTGTTTTTTTTAAGTGGGAGGGTTGTTTTGTTGTTTTCTAGACAATCAGTATTTTTCTTCTCAATCACTGTTCTTTGTATTAAAGAAATCGGTGTTAGTCTGGGTTGACTAGAGAAACAAATTCATAAACACTCATATGTGTGTAAGAAAGAGCTTTTTATACAAGACCAATTGAATATTAAGAAAACATCCCAGCCTAATGCAACTCAAGTCCTTAATTCCAAAATTAACGCATATGTCTGGTAACATCTATAAATTCCTCTTCAGACTTAGGCAACACATGCAATGACGCTGAATGCAGGAAGATCACAGGCCATTGGGCGGGAAGTCTTGTGGATCCCGTGGTAGAGCATCTCAGTGCTGGCAGGTGTCTGCATGGTTCATTCTACTCCAGGGCTCTGGCACAGCTCCATGTGTCTTGTAGCTCCCTGTGTCTTGTCAATAAGCATGTTTCCCAGGGAGGGAGCATGTGTCCTGCCTCCAGAGAGCTAATTATCTCCTTAGCACCTCCAAGTGAGGTCATCAAGCTGCAGCCTGATCAAGAGGCTAAACTCCATTCCTCACTCTTAAGTCTCAAATTGACAACAGATTACATAACTACCACAAAATTTCTGCACTGATAATCATTAATTACTAGTAAGTTCTCCTGTGTATTTTTGCCTTTTCATTTTTGCTAATTTTTTGGAAACATGGGTTTTGAAGTTACCTTGTTTATTTTGCTATATATATTTAAACCAAGCCATGTTTGAATAAAATCAGTCAGTTTGAAAGCCTGGCTCTGTCAGAAGTCTGAAGAAGATAGATACTTATTTCACCCCCTCCTCCAGCAATAACCCTCAGAATAACTGAGGTGGTCAGTTTCACATGGTCTTTCCGGGACCCAAGTCCCTGCTTTCTCATTGCACCACCATCCCCTTGCCATTGTCATGGGGCAAGGTCATGGAAACATCATTTTCCAGCTCCTTATAAATGGGGAGGAGAAAGTGAATCCAAGGCTGCATTTTCCTCTTCATATGACATATCATATGACATCAGTGAGAGATTTGGTGATGTGACTCACAACTAGCAGAAAGGGAAGATTGGAAATGTGAGTAGTACCCTAAAAAAATGTAGAATGCTGAAGGATAGAACAAATGAAACAGATACATAGTATCTGCAAAGAGCCAACTTCAAGAGACTGAATCTAGGCAAGAGATTGAATCTAGGCAAGAATCTAGCTGCATTTCCCCCAACGTTCACCGTCCATTGGTGGTGGTGGTGATTAGGTGCTGTCGATTCCACTGTGACCCCCAGTGAACCTAGAGATAACAGCATGGAAGTTTGCCTCCGTCACTCTCCAAGAATCTGTGTGTGAATCTGTGGCCTAGGCTGCTTCATCAGTCCGATTTGCTGAGACTCAAATCAAACCCCCTGCCATCAAGTTGATGCTGGTTCCAGTTTATTCCCAACCATGATGTAATTTTCCAGCAATTGGTCTTTCCTGATGACATGTCCAGAGTAAGACTGACAACCGAAGTCATACTAGTACCATTTGGGTTATTAATTTTTCCTTTTTGGTATTAATTAGTGATGCCATTTATTTGTCAGAGTTCTCTAAAATGGAAAAATATATTTTAAGGTTCACTGCTGAGTAATTTGTTTTAAAATGGAACAATATATTGTTTGAAGAGGATTATTAATCATTACTGTTTTCACAGTGTTTTCTTACTGCTCTCATATGTTTATCCATATTGATAAATTTAGAATTGGTGAATGGAGTTTTAGAAAGCAGTTTGAGTGCTTGATTGACTGTATGAGAAACTAGTTCATTAGCTTAATGAGATGTGCTTTAATATGAACTTTTCCTCATTTTTCCCCTTCAGCGCCCCCCAATTTTCCAAATATTACGTTTCTTTAGTGAGCAAGTATTATTCTGTCAGTTGTTGATGCTTCCATCATGTAGGATGCACACAATTTGTAATAAATTTTTATTACTAGAGTCTGCTAAAAGTTGAGATTTCTTTTTACTTTGTACTTATATATGAATAATAGGGATTTTTGCAATATGTAGTATCTACTGAACTCACTAATTATTTCCTATTTTTTCATGGAATATTTTTTCAATCCCTATAAGAAATATTTCTTGTAATGGAAACTAGAGAAGAATTCTTTATTTTGCATAAATTTATGGACATTTAAAATGGTCTAATTGCCGAAGGCTGCTGTCATTAAATAAAGCATTTCAGCTGCTGTACTTTGGACAGTAGGGCCATAAAAATCAAGTTATCTTGGCACTGAAAATTATCCTTCTAAAATGAAATGTGTTTGAAGTTTAACTTTTTTATTGTGATATGGAATTGTGTTTAATCTCATGTAGTAGTATTTATTATTCTGAAACCTAATTAATACAATCAGGTCATTCTTTAAAAACTTACATTCTTTTCTTTGAAACTGGAAAATATATTCTGAATAACTCAACAGTGTGTGTTGGCTTTTAATAGCTACTCAACAATTTAATTGCTCATTATTTACGTCATGGCTTTTTTTTTTTTAAAGAGAAGTGATTTTTCTTCTCCGTTAGTGGTTCTCAATCTTGAGTGTGCTTACGATTGTGTGAGGGCAACAGTTTTTCTAGACTGCACCACCAGACTTCCTGCAGTATGCTTTGAGTGAGGCCTATGAAATCTAAATCTTCATGAATTCCCAGATGACCTAAATACATGGACCGGTGTGATTAAAAAAAATTCATTTACTGAAACTTCTTGTGTGTGTCTCACTGTGTGTGTGTATTCCCCTATATATGGGAATTCTCCAAATCACTGTATTAAAATAAGATTGAGATAAAGAAAGTATATGTAAGGATGATATTATAGAATTTGAATGAAGACAATGACTGTAAATGCCATTTGGGAATTATCTAAATATTTAAGCAAAACCACTTTCAAGGATTATTCAGGCTCTGAAATGTCAACCTATATAAGTTACTTGCCTGCAGTTTCATGGATGCTGACAGAAGATATGAAATTCCTGGGTCAAAGATAAAAATGAATGTAATAATAGCAGAAACTCAAGTAGTCAAAGAACCAGTAATTTTGCCAGCGAATCCACAACTTTGCTGCATTGTTCTCAGGGCCAATGAGGAAGAGAAGCCCACGAGGCTAGCACACGCTGTGGATTCTGTTGCAGAAGAGAAACCCTGAACTTAAGTAACTCACATTTTTAGATTGGGCAATCAGCCTATTTCACCATTGCCACAGGGCTGCATCATCTCTGTGACCCTGGACACTACACAATCCTGCTCTCGCCTCTGGCTGGAGGCATTATTTCTGCCTACCAAAGCTGCTCTCTGTACAAATACCCTTGAAAAATAATTCAGAAAAATATATACCAGTGCCTCTAAGGCTAAGTTTTCAGGAATGCAAAAGACTCATTACTTCCTTAACTTAAGGGGGAAAAAATTCAGGTTTATAAAGATCAATCATGCGCCCTCTTTGAAGAGAAATATCATAGCAAAAGCCTGAGCATCATTACACTTAAACTTTAGACCAAGGAATATATGGTTCCATAATAAAGAAAAATATACTCCTTGTTTGGCTTTTAATTATTTTTGTAAATGTATATAACTAGCATTGGTCTAAATCTTTTATGCTTTTAGCTCTGTTATGTTAAATGCTATGTAAAGACCCAAGCGAAAAACCAACACTTTACATGAAACAATTCAAAGTAAAATTAGCATTAATTTAATATATCCAATAATGTTATAAGAGCTAGAAAAAAAAATGGAGCGACATGATTTTTTAAAAAATTTCCAAGTGCTACAGCTCTTTTAGAATTTGTCTAGCAGGTTTTCTGGTCTTCCCGGAAAACCCCCCACACCAGTTAAAAAAATAAATAAATAAAAATAAAAAATTTCCTTTGATAAAACTTGTTAAGCACAAAAGCGTTGCTCTCAGAATTGAAACTTATGGATGGGTTTATTCTGAACAAATCATGTTCAAATGTGCCTGCAGTCTGGCTGACTACAGGCAAGATTTTTCAGCATTAGACCAGCCTGTGTCTCATCTAAATGCCTTCATTTTGTGTTTTGGAAATAGACAATTTTGAGGTCAGGGCTAATATAAAATTTTCAGAAAGGACAAGAGAATATGTTCCCCTATCATGAAGTTTCGCAAGAAGTTATGAGCATTTTGCACATAAAACAAGATATTTTAGATGGATCAAACATTCCACAGGAAGTCAAAAGACTTCAAAGGCGAATTAAAGGTAGAGAGATAACCTCAGAAGGTATGGTGATTGTTTTGGAGTTGGGGGAGTCCCAAGACATAGTCTTTATAGTTTTCCTGAAGGACACAAGATGATTACAGGGCCTTATCATAAATTAGTTTTCAGAAAACTGCATTTGTGAGAGAAAAAAATGCAACAGGATTGCACCATGGAAACTCGTCGTTCCTGACAAAGAACCTGCTCATTTTTGACATTTCACTGAGAAACCTTGCCTCCCCATCCCATCACCCTGATCTTACCCCTCAGACTTCTCTTTGCTCTTGAAACTCAACGGACATTTCTTGTTTGATAAAAATGTCTGTGGTTGGATTGCAGTACTTTCATACTGCAAGGGCAGTGAATCATTTCGTATGGTTCTTCTAGGAACGTCACTGTAACTTCCATCAAAGGACCTTTTCCTACCTGGATTTGGGTAAAAAGTTGGGGGGAGACACGGAAAGGATTCTGCTGTAATTGTTCACAGGCCACATTACTAGTGCTATCTTGCTGGGTATAAAATGAGTCCTCTGAGAAGCAAGACTAGAGGAATCTCACGACCAGCAAGCAGGAGGTGAGAGCAGAATAGGTTCTCTGAACCCTGAGATCCCTGTGCAGTGAACATTTTTGGACCAGAAGCCAACTGTGACGTTACAGCCATGGTAGCAGAACCAGGAGTCAGAGCGTGAGACAGAGTGTTGGGCTTCCCAGTCCACAGAGTACTTCACACCGAGAGCTTTGGGCAGGAGGCTGGCTTGGACCCTGGGGCACGCTGGGCCTTTCATCAGGGAGCCGGCCTCTCGGAAGCTTGGAGCTCGAGTGGCATGGCGTTGGACGGAGTGGAGTGCAGCCATTTGAGCAGGACTCACAGCCCTGAAGTAATTTTGTCACATGCTCTGACTGAACAGCTGTATCCTAAGCACTTCTCACCTACATTGCCACTTAGTTTCCTTAAAATAAACTCTTTAAACATGAATATTATGGGTGAGTTCTGTGTGGCCACTGCAAGGAAATATGTAACCGAGTAGCTGGAAGGTAAAATATACGACGAAGGACGGAGAAATAAAAGGAAAGAATGCTTTGTATGATGACCCCCTGTCCTATAATCACAAACATCCAGAGAGTTACAGAAATGAATCTGAAGCCTATGCATTTCATGACCACCTTCATCAGTAAACTCACTAGCTAGTTCAGATCATTTACACTTCCGCCTTCTCTTCTGCCTTCTGGTGGATTCTTATGAAGCAACTCTAGGCTCCACATCATCTCATATGTAAATATTTCAGTATGTATCCCCAAAAGTCAACTTCCTTAAAAATAACAATAATCCCATCATTATACCCACATAATTAACAATAATAATTTCTTTTAAAATATTTCTTATAGTGCATCATGGTTCTTTTAAATTTAAGATACTCCTGCAGTGGCCTGCACAATGACTAAATACTTCGCACCTTTTTTGTTCTCTTTAAACTTCTATAACTTTCTTTTCTGAAGCAGACGGTGTTTAATATGACCTTCATTTGATGCAAATCCATTAATAACCTTTCTTTTTCCCTCATTAACTCAAAGTTAATAAATGTAGTGTTATTTAGCACATAGATGAGTCGAACTCTTTTGGGTTCATGTGGTAGAAAGCAGACTCTTCAATGGTTCTCAAGGATGGAGATGGAGGTAGAATTGTCATCAGTTATAACCATGGTGATATATAGTGCACGCTCTGTCCTAGTTATTAGTGGGTCATTCTGTGATGCCTTTTATTCTCAAAAATCACACATTTAGTAAAATGTATAGTTTTTCTAATTAGGACTTAATTTAGTAAAATATTCAAGAAATACATCTGGACCACTCTTACCATAGCTAGCTTTGAAATTTTTTCCTTTCTTTCAAATTTCAAATGTTTTTTATTCAAAGGTTCTCAAAAGAAAATAAAAGAAAAAAAAACTAACAATCTGATCAAATGTACAGTTCAAAAATGTCTTGGCATTTTAACAACAAGTTTTAGGAAACAAAGCTACAGAGTTCATCTTGAACTGGACAAATGAGTTACCACTGGCAGAGTTACAACTTGATCATATAGCTATCTCTATGAAAATATTTTTTCAATATGTACAAAAGGTCTTTCTTCATAAATTATATACAGAAGACATGTTTCCCAAATATTACCCAGACAAATATGGCACTTTACTAGATGATCTCTCCCTTCTGACTGAATGCTCAAATCTCCATCATAACTAAGGCAAAAAGTGTCCAGTAGTGAGAGACCCAGTTCTATAGACTGTAACTTCCCTCTGTTGTGGTCTCATCCTTTTAGTGTCTTCCACGATGTAATCATAAAGATGATTCCAGTGAACCGGAAATTAATATTTTAGTGATGTGACATTTCCTGATGGATTTTACATAGATGATCGAGGAAAGAACTTGATTGTTTTAGTCTAGATCATTCTTTCTTGGGGTTGGGGGTGGGAGGTATGATAGCTTGTATTCAAAGGGTTGGATTAACCAACTGTAAGTAGATGACTGCTCCTTTGGTGGGAGGTATTTGGGTGACAAGGAGCCAAACCAGGGTGATGGATGAATGGAGTCCCCCAAGAAAGGTAACATTTGGCACTTCCTTTAGTGTCTTCCTCCCCAAATTAAACACATTGCCACTGAGTTGATTCCATTATGGAGATGCTATAGGACAGAGCAGAACTGCTCCATGACTGTCATCTTTATGTAAGCTGACCTCCAAATGTGACTCTCTAGGAGAATCAGGTGGATTTTAACTGCTTACCTTTTGGTTAGCAACAGAGAGCTTTAACCACTGCACCACCAAGGTTCCTCCTTAAAGATCTTAAAATGCAAACCTATGACCATCAAGTCAATTCTGCCTTATTGTGACTCTATGTTGGGTTTCCAAGGCCGTACGTCTTCACAGGAGTGGATAAACTCATCTTCCTACCATGGGTCACTGACAGTGTCACCAGTGCCCCTTAAAGGTCTTGGGCACCTATAAACTTAGACGTAGACCCTGCCATTACATAGACCTGTTGTGGTGGATGGAGTCATTCAACTGACTCAGAATTACTTAGTTTTGATCATTTTTTGTTGTGCGCCAGCCAGCTGGTTCCAATGCACAGCAGATGGCAGCAGTACCCAGTCCTGCTCCCTACTTGCTGTGCGTAAACCCACTGGAGTTACCATCAGTCCATTTGGTTGAGGATAGTTCTCTTTTAAACGACTCTCTTCTGATTTCAGCATCATCACCTTCAAAGACCATTCTGGCTGCATTTCTTTCAAAACAGACTTGTGCATTCTTCTGGCACTTCATTTCTTTTCCCCCGATATCATAACTCAAAATACTCATTCTTTTGTCTTTTTTATTCATCGTATAATTCAAAGTACACACTGTTCTTTAGTCTTTCTTATTCTTTTTCCAGTTTTAAATCAATATAAGGAGAGGAATGAGAACACCAGGACTTTAAGGAGGTGCACCTTAGTCCTCAAAGTGACACCTTTGCTTTGGAATACCTTACAGAGATCTTTTTTTAAAATCATATTTATTGGGGGGCTCATACAACTCATCACATTTGCCCATCTTTCCTGCTTGATCTGTGTTGTATATTTGTTTTGTATTGCAGCGGCTGTTAGTAGGATGGGTATACTTTAAAAAAACATCCTACCTGCCTCTTGACCTAAATGCAGTGCAATAGCTGACTAGTAGAGCTCCCAATGACTGTCAAGTTGATTTGGAGTCATAATGACCAGGGATACAGAGCAGAACTGCCCTATAGTGTCGCCAAGGCTCTGCATCTTTGTAGAAGCAAACTGGCACATATTTCTCCCACAGCGTGGCCAGTGGATTCAGACCAGTGAACTTTCAGTTAGCAGTCAAGACCTGAACCACTGTGCTACCATGCTAAAACATTTACCTTCTTCCCTTGCCTAATCCCCTGTGTCCCCTGTGTTTTCTAACTTTATTCCGTCAGCAGCACATATGACTCACTCTTTCGTGTCACCAGATTTCTGGATTTTGTTGAAACACAAGTCATCCACTACATGCTCATTGCAAACCAAACTCAGTGTTCCACGTTACCAGGGTGATCATGAGATATAAAGTATATTAGAATTTAAAGGTCGTGTCTAGCATCAGGACAACTTGAATCTTCCTTATTAGTTTTTCTAAAAATTCGAATCTCATGCACATAGTACAGTTGCTCGCAACCTTAATCATTACTCTTTCCGACTCGTCCTTTACATGCCTCTCAAATATTATGTCATTTAGTCTGTCTTGGACCACTGCCTTGCTTCATCAGAAGAACGGGCCCTCTCTGTGGATTCAGTAACTCCGTGTGTGGCCGCTGCTGCGTCTACTTGCAGTACTCTAGAGAGCCGAGGTGGAGTGTACCGGGGCCAGCCAGATAGAAGCCACCCAGGAGTTGTTACGTGGGTTAACCACTCATTAATTGGACCAATGTGATAGCCATAGAGCCTGCAATTGTGCTTCTAACAGAGCCCAGTACATTGTTGTTGAGTAATAAGAATGTGGTACTTATCTTGGAACTGTTTTTATTGGCTGATGCCTTTAGAGATTCAACAACTGTTTGTAAATGCAGAAAGTCCTCAGTGTGTATTCAGTTCCTGCTTTTCTACTCACTGTGAGGGTATCTTGTGAAAACTCTTAAATATTAAATCACAAATTAAGTTTAGGCATTCTACTGTCCACTTCACTACCCAATTTAAATAGGTGATTTACTCAGATGACCTGTTCTCAGAGCTCTTTCATGACTTATGTCTCTATCTGTAGGCAGATAGGGAAGAATGGAGAGGTGACGCACAGAAGTTTACTGTCTAATGGTATCAGTCACAGATAATATGCAGAAGTTCAAGTGATTCTAGATGGCTGACTGTGTGTAGCACAAGGTGGCTGTTGAGAAGCCAAGCAGAAATGGTCCATGGATGGATTACCTCTGCTTTGCAACAGGAAAATGTGGTGAAGGAGATACAGTTTGATGCTGGATAGAGTATCACCAGACTGGTAGATCAAGAGGAAGGTACAGCATTGGCAACGGAGCAGGGAATGCCAGGAAAATGGTATGTTTGAGAGTATGTGGGGTGGTCAGCAGTAGGGGTTCCTGCAACTGCAGCTGGTTCAGTCAGCTGTAGCATAAAGCCCGCTGCATGGCCTTGGGGAACTAGGAATCCCAGTGCTGAGTGTCACCAATCCTGGACCCTGCCTCTCAAACAGGCTATGACGTCTTGGTGAATGGGAGCAGGAAACTGGACAATAGACCGGTCATAACATCCTTGTTTTTATATTCCGAGATGTCCACAATAACCGACAATCAGGAGGAGGAGTCTGGAAAAGGCTTCATGTAGAGGCCACTTTTAGGTGGGATGGATATTAAAGTAGGACCTGCATTCATGAGTAGCAGTTTAGAAATATTCTCATATTGCTCTAGGGTAACATTCAGTTAATTTTGACCGATAGAGATTTGGTATGACAGCAGAGGGTTGTCTTGGCTGTAATAGTTACTGAAGCATATCAGATTGTTCTTTCATGGAACAATGGGACAGGTTTGAACTGCCAACCTTTTGGTTAGCAGTCATGTGCATAACTATTAAGCTATCAAGATTCTTCATTTCTATGTTAGGATGGCTTAACTCTGGCAACTCAAATCATGAAGGGTTCCTAAATACATGAGAGTGAAGAAGGAAATTTGAGAATGGGTCCCAGATTTATGACTTGGGTGGCCGAAGGTAAAGAAACTCAAGAGGAGACAGTTCTGTGGAGCATACCACTGTATTCCCCTCAGTAATAAATGGTGTTGTTTATTGTGTCAGGTATGAAATCAATGGTTGTTGAATAAATATTATATGAGATGAAGCTATTATAACATGAAATATTTTTAAAATTATTTTACTGGGGGCTCATACAATTCTTATCACAATCCATACATCTATCCATTGTGTCAAGCACATATGTACATTTGTTGACATCATCATTCTCAAAACATTTGCCTTCTACTTGAGCCCTTAATATCGGCTGCTCATTATCTCTCTCCCTCCCTTCTCCCCCCTCCCTCTTGAACCCTTCATAATTCATAAATTATTATTTTTCATATGTTGCACTGTCTGATGACTCCCCCTCCCTCTTCTCTGCTGTCCATCCCCCAAGGAGGAGGCTATACCTAGATTCTTGTAGTCAGTTCCCCCTTTCTACCCCTCATTCCCTCCACCCTCCAGGCATCGCCACTCAAAACACTGGTCCTGAAGCAGTCAGAAGACTCTGTCCTGGATTCCCTGTGTTTCCAGTTGCTATCTGTACCAATGTACATCTTCTGGTCTAGCCAGATTTGTAAGGTAGAATTGGGATCATGATAGTGGGGGTAGGAAGCATTTAAGAACTAGAGGAAAGTTGTATGCTGCATTGTTGCTACCCTGCACCCTGACTGGCTCATCTCCTCCCCACAACCCTTCAGTAAGGGGTGTCCAGTTGCCTACTGATGGGCTTTGTGTCTCCAGTCTGCACTCACCCACATTTACAATGATATGGTTTTTTGCTCTTTGATGCTTAATACCTGATCCCTTTGACAGCTCGGGGTCACACAGGCTGGTGTGCTTCTTCCATGTGGGCTTTGTTGCTTCTAAGCTGGATGTCTGCTTGTTTATCTTCAAGCCTTTAAGACCCCAGATGCTATATCTTTTGATAGCTGGGAACCGTCAGCTTTCTTCACTATATTTGCTTATGCACACGTTTGTGTTCATTGATCGTATCAGGAAGTTAGGCACCCACTGATAAGATTTTTAGTTCTTTGATGTCTGATAACTGGTTCCTTCTACACCTCGTGGTCAGACAGGCTGGTGTACTTCGTCCATGTGGGTTTTGATGCTTCTCAGCTAGATGGCCGCTTGTTTATCTTCATGCGTTTAAGACCGCAGACATTATATCTTTTGATAGCCGATGAAATATTTTTAGATTACTTTTCATAGGGTTGCTTGGAAGCACTGTTTTCTACTTCATAAGACCCAAAGTTTAATATTATAATTATTGGCTGACCAATTAAACTTATTCCAATTGGGAATTAAAATGTAAATAAAATTAATTTATAATTTTAAAATTTAATTACAAAAGATATAATTTTTTAAGCTTTAGGTAATCTATACAAATAATGAAAACATTTGTTTTCAATTAAGCTTATTAATTTACACATCATGAAGTAGTTTTTCACAGACAAATATGTTTCATTTTGAGGATAACCTATGTATCTGAAACTAGTAAACTATATTATGGTAGAAAATAAAATTCAACTATGTAAGAAATAAAGTGTGCTTTTTGTTGGGAGGGGAGTAGATATACCTATGTGAAGTTACTAAGAATGCCTTATTCTATATTTTTAGGTGCCGGTGAATCTGGGAAAAGTACAATTGTAAAGCAAATGAAGTAAGTAAATTTAAAACACTAAAATTGATTTTTATATTGAAATGTATCCTCCCATCAAAGAAAGTAAACATATTAATTTTTTTATTTTCCCCTTCTCCTCCTTAGAATTATCCATGAAGCTGGTTATTCAGAAGAGGAATGCAAACAGTACAAAGCAGTGGTCTACAGCAACACAATCCAGTCAATTATTGCCATTGTTCGAGCCATGGGGAGGTTGAAGATAGACTTTGGTGACTCAACTCGGGCGGTAAGTTATTAAATTTGTGGAACCAGACCTGATGTGGCAGGGAGGGAGAACTTGAATGATAATTTCATACCACATAATCTGTGATTTATTTAGAAATGGAATTTTAAAAAAATAGAAGTGAACAGAATGAGTCAGAGGCTTTTAGACATGAGTGAATATGCAGGATTATATACTTTTCCTTCATCATTATTCTACTTTCCTTATTCATCAGAAGAGTTTTGGGCAGCTCAATAATTCTTGCAGTATTTTCTGTATAACAGTTATATTGGGCACCCCTGCATAACCATAATAACATAATAGTAAGTAAGCTGCTTACAGGGGCACTTCTTAAAATCTGTTTTTAGAATTTGGAATGCTGAAATGCTCTAATCATTGTATTCACACCCAGATTAAAAAGTAATCTTATAGAATGAACAATGCTGTTTATGTTTGTTTCATTTGGAATAGGAATCTATGACCTTTAAAGGGCACGCTTGGAGACAAAAGTATTGTTGCAGTTTTATCTTACTAGTAAGAAAAACGAATCCTGGAAGGTTACCATTAAATTTGAGGTTACCAGGAAATGTAAAACATCAGATTTAATTTTATATTAAAATGTATTCTCCCATCAAAGGAATTAAGCACTTTTGTTTTCTTTTCCCACTTATATATTATGATTTGAAGTTCAGAACCCAGTACTCACACTTTGGTTATTTGATCTGGCCTAGTCCCTTGCTTAGAGCTCGGCTGAAAGCGCTCCTTCCCCCTCTAGTCCACTGACGTCTCTCCATGGCCGCTTCGATGCTGGCCTCATCTTCTTATTTCATATTTGCTTGTTTGCATTACAGGCCTTCACTAGTCCAGTTTTCAGTAATAGAATCTCTAGCTTAATTTTTAAAACCAAAATTATTATATCCTTACTCCTACAAGTGCATTTCCTCCTTCTCGTTATATTTTGTATTCAATAGGCGTATTATATATTGAATTTTATATTCAATGTTAAGAGTGCTATGAATATTTTGTGTGTAGAGACTCTATTGCCTTTTCTTCCTGTATCATTAGGATCATTCACATTGACATATGCAAAGGGGCTTCAAAAAGTTCGTGGAAAAGTAGAATTCAAAGCTGATGGAATTTTCCCCACAAATTTATTTTAGAAGTGCTTGTGTGTGCCTTTGTCTGTGTCTGTGTATGTGTGTGTCTGTTACCTGACCCCAAAGCCCAACTGTTATTGAGTCATTTCCAATTCATAGCAATCCTATAGGAAAGTAGAATTTACTTCTTAGAGTTTCTGAGATTGTAAATCTTTATAGAAGCAGACAGCCTCGTCTTTCTTCACCAGAGTGGCTGTTGGGTTTCCACAATGACTTTGTGGTTAGCAGTCCAGTGCTTAACCCATAGTGCTACTATAACTCCTTTCTATCTATCTATCTATCTATCTATCTATCTATCTATCTATCTATCTATCTATCTATCTATCCATCTATCTATCTATCTATGTAGATACAGATATATATGGACCTGCATATACAGACATAAATATATGTGTGTATATGTATGTATGTGCACATATACACAAAGGGACTTCAGTTAGTGGAATGTTTTTATCATTTATTAATTCAATAGATTCTTCTTGAGTTCTAGTTTTACACAGAAGAGAATCACCCTTAGAGTAGGAAGTATTTATATAATTTTACTGTCTACTGATTTTAGCTGCGATCATTTAAACCTTTTACCAAATTCCCGTACATAATATTCAGCATTGGCATGTTGCCTGCACTGTTTAGAGGAAAACGATCTTAAGGAGGCAATGAAGGGTCTTTGCTCCTGCTCCTTAAATAGCCCATTAAGGAGGCAAAGGAGGAGCAGCCCGAGCAACTGTTAAGCGTATTTCTCTTTGTTGTTTTTCTTTTTTTCCCAAGGACTGTCATTTCCTATTTTTATGGGTTTTTTTTCTCTACATAACTTGGACTTCATCCCAGGACCAACTAGAAATCACAGCCATTTCAGCACAAGGCTTGGTTTTTGTTTTTCATTGGTTATCTGATAGACTTTCTGGAGCCATTGAGACTGGACAAAGCCCCCAAATGACTGCCCTGAGATAATCTTAAACTGAAACTATCTCCTGAAGCCTTACTTGAACATCAGAAACAGTTTATCTTAAGTCAGACAAGTTTTCCACGAGCATTTTTTCTTTCAAAGAATGACTTCAGTGAAATCCAGTTGACAAAGCAACTGGAAATAGCAGAAGGGCAGCATACAGGCAATGAGGTGATGTCGGTTGGGGGGCAGTCTGGAGAGGGATGACAAGTATGTGCACCGCGCTAGAAATGACACACACACCTCTGGATTCTCACCAGAAAGAAGACATGCATTGTGGAAATTCAATACAGAACAATGAAAATGTTTGTCTGATGTTTTGAAATCAACCCCTAAGTCTGCTTTTGTTTTGTTTCATTTTGCCAGTGTAAGTTTGGCCAGTAACATTTAGATTCAGAAGCTGTTTCATGGACAGTGTTCTTGTTGCCTTCAGCCGATGCTTCGTTGTTTTGTCTTAGCCATATTCAGTAACTCCTTTTCCAAAGGTCTCATAATTGCACATTATTTTAGATTGGTCTAAGCCATGCTTTGTGTTGCCTTACCTATACACAATTATTAAAATGCTAATCACTTCTTGGAATTGTGCTAACGAATATGAAGATGAATTAAACATGATCATTTTTCTCATGGAAATTTCTTTAGCCTGGACAGCAAGTGGCGGGAACATTTTTATTTTGACAACCATGTATTATTGTCAAAATGGTGTTTAGTTCCTGTTGCTTAATAACATTAATTGTTAGCATTAGAGTGAAATCCCTCACCTCCTTGTTCGTGTTCAGCTTTACAGAATACGAAGGCAATTATGCAGTTGTCTTCCAGATGATCTTGAGAATTGCCTTACTTTTTTCTCATCTTTGTTAAAATGCAAAATAAACAACAATAAAGACCCTTTACTATTTTGACCTGGTTTCTGTTCACTAACTACACAGATTAATTGGTGAGAATTTGCTAAGAAGATAGAAACATGTTAAAGATGGTGAATAATTTTCTCTGCTTTGCCTAATATTTGTCACTTTCCAGCTTTGCACAGAGATTGAACATCAGCTATTTAAAATGAGAGGAAACAGAATCCCTTTACATGCTGACAGAGAGCGATACAATTTGTCCTAGATATTCTGTCAGAACTTTCTTAGAACGTGGAGACTCAACCGTGGATACTGTGCCTATAATTGATATTGCTATCTTTCTGCTGTGGATTTCGGGAAGCAGTGTGTGTGGCTTTTGGGGATGTGTTGTGCCGTGCTTCACCTAGAGCTGTGCTACTCCAGGTGTCCTACGTGTATCAGTGTTCTGCCAACAAACTGCTACTTATTTGCACGAGTTACTGGTAGAAATGAAAGATTACACGTTTGGAAACCTATCGGCAGTTTTACTCTCTCCTATAATCAACTTGATGGCAATAGATTTATAGCAACTGACATTTTTATTTTAACTCTGCCAGTTAATAAATAGCAGATTTATGCTTTGTACAAGATTGTAATTTTATTTCTGTAGTAATATTGGCTTGGAAATAAGTTGGAAACACAAGAATAAACACCAAGACACAGGCAGGCTTCTGCCCTCAAATCACACACTCTTCTGAACCAGTCTTCCAGTCAAAGAGGTAGATACCTGCCAGGTGTCTCTATCACCCCCTTTATCTGTATGTCTTAAAAACCATGTTGACAGAGGAGACTTAGCCTTAGCTGGGATCAGTTTCTCATGGTGGGGGAAGTGGGAGAAACCATTTTGTTGCTGCCGTATAATATTGTGCTAACACCACCCCAAAGCAGCCTCCTATGACAGTGATAAGTGAGCCTCACAGGAAATTCAAATCAAGATGCAGGGGGGTGGGCAAGTATGTCTTGGATACGGTGATTATACTTCTTCTGTTGGTTGGTCAAGCACCCTCCTATGGGAAGAACTACTTTACAATTCTTATATAAAACTCAAGAGGAGAATCCACCCAGGGCTGTGTGTGTTCCTAATTAGACATTTCGACCTAGTTTCTACCCAGCTCCTGGTGATCCAGGCCTTGTGCCCTAGACCGCTGGAACTTTAGACTCCGTGCTTTAAAGACGCACTACATCCTTCATGGGCCACACCCAAAGGATTCCAGATGGAAAGCCCAATAAGCACATTGGCTTTTGCCTCAAACTCGCCTGTTGCAGATATATGGAACTACTGACATGCTTCTTTGGACTTAAGACCCAAATGTCCTAGTATGAGAAGAGGCAGAAGCCTGCCATTCCAAGGTTGTGGAATTGGTGGTTATTGGGCTTTGGTCCAGATCTCTGCTTGTGGGTATCCAAAGAATTATGTCCTGGCATTACCATGTTATTCATTATTTTAATGCTCTCTTGGCATGTATTAGTCTTGTAGGCATGGTTCTTCCTCTATTAATGACTGTTATTGGAAGTTTGGCTTTAACAGAAAGCATGATTGTGTAAATAGTAACCAGTAAACATTTAATCTATATACCGTAAGGCTACAGTTCATTAATTTTGATCTAAAAAACTGGCCTATATATGTAGAATTTCCTTTTCTCAACAGTGTTTTAAATTCTATAATATTTGCTAAATTATGCCTGAGGGATGTGATTTATAATGTTCCCTGTCAAAAAATGATAATGATGTTTCTAAAGTGAACCAGAGCCATATATAGACCATATACATATGAAGGAATATGGGGCTCACACTTAATTCTAGACCTCATCAAAGAACAATTAATTTTATGACATGAACCTCCTCAGAACTTGCTCTCATGAATAGCTAGCTTACTGAAGATCTGGGTACTTTGCAAATTGTGATGAAAAAAAGCAAAGAAAAAGAATGTGCCCATATATCAGAAAGACTTGCTTCTGGAGTCTTAAAGGCTTGTCTTAAAACAAACAACCATCTAAGTGAGGGGGTGAACTAAGTCTGCATGGAAGAAGTACTCCAGCCTGTGTGATCCAAGGATTGTAAATGTTAAAGCTAAATCAGAACTTAAAATCCGAACACTCGGTTTGCAAAGGGCTGTGATCAACAGTGGGAGATCCAAATCCATTTGTAGAGTCCCCAATGGATTAAGCCCCCAGTGAATTCCCATAGTTGAGGAATGGGAATGGCCTGGCTATCCGAGCAGAAACTCAAGTGGGATTTAGAAGATGTGGAATGCAGGGTATTGTTAATATTGGATGAATTGTGGCCGAAAGAGAACACCAGAAAAGTATTTGGTTGCATTTTATTGATCATACAAAGGAATTCATTTGTATGGTGCATGAAAAATCATGTATAACATTTCAAAGAATGGGAATTACTGAACACTAAGTTGTGCTCTCCCTCGGACGTATAATGAGTCAAGAGACAGTCACTTGAACAGAGCAAGGGATATTGTGTAATTAAATTACAATCAGTAGAAGAGCATGTCAGGATTGTATTCTGTTACCATTCTTTTGCTCTTTGTGTGCTGAACAAATAATCTGAGAAACTGGACTGTATGAAGAAGAACATGGCATTAACATTGGAGGGAGATGCAGGAGCAATCTTCAGTATATTGAAGATACAACCTGGCTTACTTGAAGCCCTTAATTATGGAGATCAAAGACGACACTACTCAGACTCAACTCAGTGCCATTGAGTCAATACTGACTCATAGGGACCCCCTCTGGCTTCCCGAGACTGTCACTGTTCCCAGGAGTAGAAAGGCCCATCTTTTCAGGTGGAGCTGTGCGAGTTTCACACTGCCAGCCAAGCAGAGAGCAGCCTAACGTATAGCCTGTCCACCACCAGGGCTCCCAGTAAACTGACTAGCACATTATTACACCTCACATTATGAACACCGGAATTCTCACAACTGGGCCGATAGCACCATACTCTTCAGTACAGTATCGAGGAAAGTGCACGGGGATCATGCATAATCTCTAGCCTCATTAGAGGCAAGGAGAGTCCAGTTCCTCGTCTGCCCAAGGATGATTCCTCTGAGGCAGAATTCAGTCATGCCTCCCCGTTCCGTCTTCCCCCATCATATTCCAACACCAGTCATCCCTCCAGCGCCAGCCTGCTTCTCTGCCACACAGGGCTCCCAGATAACACTCATGATTATGTGGATTGATTAGGTTACAAGGCAAGATCAGACAGCATTGTCCAGTGCAACTCTTGGGACATGCCAACAGGCGCTTCTCTTTGTAAGTCTAATCCTCAGTCTCTCAGCCACTGCAGCCCCTAGGCCTCCTCTCCAAAGACCTCGGCTTCACTTGTGTTGTGGGCCGGGAAGCCAGCTGCTCTGTCTCACAGTTTCCACACTGCTCTTCTGCTCTGTTTCATGGTCTCAGCGTTGCTCCTCTGCCGCCTCTCTACACGGGAATGGTGGACATTCTTCACCCGTAGCTTTTTACTCTTAGTGCCGCAGGATTATCTCCCTTCCTGTGTAGGAGAGAGCTTACTCCAAACCAGAGCACTAGCAAAACGGACCAATTCTCTCTTTAGAGCCCTGTACGCCTTATTTCCCTGCGCCCACCGAGCCATTTGGTGGAAATTACAGACTATGGATGAAGGAACCATACCAAATCATTTCACCTCACTGCAAGTAGCTGCACTACCAACATGTGATTATGTGATGCACACCAATTTTCTAGATTATACATGTTTGAAATATTGCATTAGTTTGCATGTTGAATGCTTGTTGGAGTGATAATGCATTTGATATAATGGTTAACATTTTGCTAAAACTTTGTTGCCTGTTTTACCTTTTTTTAAAAAAAATGAAGCTATTATTAAATTTAGAATTTCACATAAGGTTCTCATATGTGGCTCACATTATATTTCTGTTAGATTATAATGATCTCGAGCTGTTGATTACTTATGGATGAGCATAATTACAAATATTTGCATCCTCAAAACTTAAAGTTTATTAAGCTTGTGTACAGCATTCTTTCAGTTAAAAATGTTTCCATGATATCATCTTGTAAACTATGGGTATTTTTACTAGAAAGTGGAACTTACTTTTGTTTCTTGTGCCTGGGCTCGCAAATACCCATTCCAAACCCGCCAAGGAGCCCTGGTGGTGCAGTCCCTGCGTGCTTGACTTCTAATCGAAAGACTGGCAGGTGGAGCTTCCTGGGAGAAAGACTGGTGGTATCCCTTCTAGAACAGTGGTTCTCCACCTTCCTCATGCTGCGACCCTTATATGCAGTTCCTCATGATGTTGACGACCCCCCAACCATAACAATATTTTCATTGCTACTTCAGAGCTGTCATTTTGCTACTGTTATGAATCGGGTGACCCCTGTGAAAGGTTTGTTCAATTCCAAAGGGCTCGCGACCCACGGGTTGAGAACCACAGTTGTATAAAGATGACAGTCTAGACAAAGCTCCAGTGCTGCCCGGTTCTGTCGTGTGGTATCACCGTGAGTTAAAATGGACTTGTCAGCACCCAGCAGCACCACAGACATCCGGCTGACTGGTGTTGACTTGGGCATACTTCAGTCTCCAGAAACTCCCAGACCCTTTTGTGACCCTGTCCTTTCTTACTCTGCACTGATTGTTCTGTGAACATAGCCTGCCATTCTAAAGCACGTGTGCCCTTAACTTCACGGTATTTTCATATACATTCTAAGAGTGGTAGGATCTTTTTCAGATGGGGGAAAGACATTGGCTGTTTTGTTTTCTCAAAACCGATCCTCTTCAGTTCCCAGCGTCCAGTAGAAAGAGAGTTGTTTGCTACATCCGTTCCGTGAAGGAGAAGTGCCATCGCGCTCCCGCAGCTTGCCGGACAGTGCTATCACGAAATGTTTGCTAACGCAACTAGGCCGTCACCTACGCTCTTTTGGTGGGGGAGGGGGGTAGGAAATTCATATTGTAATTCTTGCCGTGTCCGCTTTCAAACTCTCACTCCTTGTGTCTGGCTGTAGGATGACGCCCGCCAGCTCTTCGTGCTGGCTGGCGCGGCGGAAGAGGGCTTCATGACGGCGGAACTGGCCGGTGTTATAAAGCGATTGTGGCAAGACAGCGGCGTGCAAACCTGCTTCCACAGGTCCCGAGAGTACCAGCTGAACGATTCCGCAGCCTAGTGAGTAATCGTCACGACAGAGCCCAACTCTCTGGGACAGTGACTTGCAATTCCAATCTACCTCCAAGTCGGTTTTGTTGCTGACTTGGCGTACACACTCTTGTACAACTCAAGATATTTAGGGTGACGGGACTTCAGAGCCTCGGTCCTCTGGGTGTGCATGTGCTTCTACATAGGGGTGCTTTATTTCCTTTGTCTTTAGAAGTGTCTTCAGGGACGCAGGGTTATGTAGTTCTAATTGAAATGTGCAGAATGGGACTCTTTCCAATGTGTTTGGAAAAAATACTTGGCACTTTCCAACGTTCACTGGGGATTTCGGTAGATAGGTGTTTTGCCTGGGGGCAGGCAAATAGGGAACCTCTTATTTTGCTAGTGATGATACAGGAGACAAGTCTCTCTGAACGCTATGTTGAATCGAGAGTTTTGTTTTTGGAAGAGTGTACATCAGCCTCACGAATTTTCATCCACTGAGTAAAATAGTCGCACACTTGAAAGGGTCTATGTCAGTTTCCCTATTGCATCAGACACTATAGACAGATAGATACTAATGCAATTGTCCGAAGAAAAATCGGGCTGGGTCTTCTAGTAGCCCTATGAAATTTGCAAAGCAAATTGTGATAAACTTCCTCTACCTAATGTTTCCCATTAAAGTTTTCAAATTAAGTATTTGCATCAATCCTTTAGCACCCATACTCAAGTCAAATGGGAAATACGGAGTGGGTAACATCAGTCGATCCTTTGAAACATGTACTGTGGGCTTGTTTTACTCTCCAAGAGCGTTCTAGCCTCTTGGGCTCTGGCCTCTTGGGGCCCAAGTGTCTATTAGGGAAAAGGTGACAGATACTAGAAAGTCTAGAGAAGTGCACGTTCTGGGCCACATGGAAAAAGTCAACAAATGGCTCCTGTGGACAGACCGTCTTTTGGCAGCTCTGCTGTTACATGGCCAAGATGTGAATGATTTACTACAGTGAATCACGCGCATCTTTTTATGAGCTCCTGAAATCTTTTTATTAGCCTGGAGTGCTCTCAACTAGTCTTAGCACTTCGACAAGGAACTTCCTCTTGTCCCACTGGGTTGCTTCCTGTCTCCTTGTTTTGTGTACTCAGAGCCCAATGTAATTTTCGTTTATAAACAGTCACAGATTCACATTTATTTTGGTGTTGTTTTAGTTCAGTTGACTCTTTTCTGACTCTCACTATACTGTAAATTTAGGTATTGGGCTGCTAATTCCAAAGTCAATCGTTCAAACCCACTGGCACTCCATCATAAATATATGAGAGTCTCTTCTTCCCTAAATATTTACAGATGTGGAAATCCTGCGGAGAGTCACGATGAGTCAGAATTGACTCCGTGGCAGTAGTTTTGGCTTTGAGTTTTTTGTTGCTAATGTCACATCTCCAGTGCTTAAAACCGCAGCCATGCAATAAGTTTATGAATGAATAAACAACCCAAGCTTCACAGAGGCTACAAGATAAATTAGACCATTTATTTCCAGCATGAATGAAAAATCAAAATGAGAGCCTGCCTTATACAGATTGCTCTTTACAGAATCTCTGGTGGTGTAGTGGGTCTTTATGCATTGAGCTGCTAACCACAAGGTGAGTGGTTTGAACCCACCAGCTGCTGAAACGGAGAGAGTGAGGCTGTATGTTCAAGGTTTAAATTCTTGGAAACTCCAAGAGGCAGTTCACTTGGTCCTATCACAGGGTTTTTATGAGTTGGACTAGATTTGATGGCCATGAGGTGAATTTGTGCCTTCTAAGGAGCCCCGATGGTGCACCAGCTAAGCATTTGGCCCCTAACAGAAAGTCTAATGGCTCTGTGGGAAACAGACCTTGTGTGCTGCCTCCACAAAGATAACAGCCTAGAAACCCCTATGGGACAGCTCTACTCATACGGTCCCTAGGAATCAGAATCTGTATGAAGGGACCTAACAACAGTTCTTTTTATGGAGGGCGGTAGGCGGGAGGACGTCAGTCTATGGGTCAGGTTCTTCTCTCCATTTATTCTTTACTGGTATACCCATTGAGGAAAACAATTCCCTGGACTCCCTGTTATCTCATTTCTGCTTGTTCTAACCAGCCTTTTGCTTTTGTTTTTTTTTTAAGAATTAAAGAAATGATAAGAAACTTCTTCCTCACAGCGTTTAGAGGAGAGCTTGATGTTTTAGTTCTTCACCAGTTTTAGGGGTATATTGACTAACTGCCTATTCTCACTTCAAGTTTATAATCATTTAAAACATTTGGAATTTCAAATGACAATTTTTTATTTTTGTCCTTTGGCAATAGAATTGTACAGAGTTTTTAAGAGCCTATTAGCGTGTTAAGAAACCCTAGTTTTTTAGCTCTCGGTTAAGCGGCTGATTGAGGTTTTCTATTCACCAGTGACTCCATGGGAGAGAAGACTTGGTGGTCTGCTCCCTTTAAGATGTCAGCCTCGGAAGCAGTACAGAGCAGTTCCACTCTTTCCTATTGGCTAGGGATTCGTTGAAATTGACTCAATGAAAATGATTTAAACTATAGGAGCGTTAAGCCAAGAATTAAAAACCTGTGTCAACAATTAATAAATCTTAAAGAGAAGTAATGAAAACTTGCAATGGTCTATTTTTTTTCCTATTTGTCTATTTAACTCATATTTTCTTACAGTGAGGAATAAGGTTATGTATGTGAATAAAACATGGATAGAGTGCATATTGGTTATTACCGATGCAAAAATTTCAACAGTAGTAAAATTATTTTTATGCAATAAATACACTGAAAAATGGAACAAGCTTTCACCTATATATTTAAGCACTATGTAACCTAATAGTTTCAAATATTTCTAGTTGCTAATCCATCATTTACACTTGTTATTAAGAAATTCAGTGTTTAGATAGTTTTTCTAGTTTCCAACAAATAGGATATTTATTAGGCTCCTTTTGTTTGCCAGGCTCTGTTCTAATGGCTGATGTAGCTAAAAGCAGTTTAAGAGGATATATATATATATATATATATATATATATATATATATATATATATATGCAGGATAAGCAACCTGATGGAGACAGCAACAGGACCAATGGTTCCGGGGGTGGGGTGGATGGACATAAGAGGGGAGGAAGTAGGGGCAGGGAAATGGTAAGCCAACAATGACAGGGACAAGAAAAGAGCAAGGGTTTTAAAATGGACAGTGATAAGGGTGTAGCATTCCTGGGTGTATTTGATGAATTGAAAAGTGCCTGAGAGGAATCACTGAGAGGTGAGCAATGGGTAACCATGATAGTGAGGCAGGAGGAGAAAAAAAAGAGGAAAGAAGATGATATCAAAATTTATATGAATAGGTTTAAATATAGATATGTAAATATATAAATATACATTTATTTGTCTATGCATGTGCATATATCTTAAATACAACAGGAAACAGACTTTGGGCCTCTACTGAAACCTCACCTAAGTACAAAAATGATTTGTATAGTGTAGCACTGTATAATACTCACCTACACAACACAATCTCTGAAGACAAAATAGGTGCTTAAACAAAAGTGGTGAAAAAAGCAGATGGTGCCCAGCTATTAAAAAATATAGTCTGTTGTCTTAAAGGCATGTGGTCAAATAAGTGACCATCAAGCAGGTAAGCAACTAAGTCCACATGGAAGAAGCACACCAGTTAGTGTGATCGTGAGGTATAAATGGAATTAGGCATCAGAAGTTCAAAAAAGGTAATTGAATTTATGTGAAGGAGTGTGGACAAAGTGGAGACCCAAAATCCACCTGCAAGACAGTCCGACAGTTCCTCACAGAGAACTTGTGCTGAGGAGATGAAGCAATCAGGATGCAGTATAGTGCTGATTAAACACATAACTGTCCTCTGGTTATTTAATATTTCCTCCCCTTAAGGCTTAGGTTTCATGTCAGTAGTACTGTTTGACCTACATAAGTTCATCTGTACAATTACAGTCGTTCGATACAGGAATGCCAGATGGATCACCCTTCAGAAAAAGCAATGAGAGTAATGATTCCTTGAGGATACTGGAAGACAAGGGAGGATAAGGGGGGCAGGGGTGATAGCAAAGATGACTGTATAACCCCAATTGAGGGGAACAAAAAACAGAAGTGTAGGCGAATGGATATAGTAAATGGAGTAAATAAGGCTAAAATACATATATATCATAATAGAATAATAATATACAACAATAATAACAAGGGTTCCTGGGGGGAAAGGCGGGGGAGGGAAGGGATAAAGAGGATCTGATATGAAAGAGTTCAACAAGAAAGAAAATATTTTGAAACTGATTATAGTAGCAATTGTGCAAGTATGCTTGATCTATTTGAATTGTGGAATGTTATAACATCTCTAAGCTCTCTTAATAAAATGACGATTTTTAAAAAACATTTTATTAGGGGCTCATACAACTCTCATCACAATCCATACATATACATACATCAATTGTATAAAGCGCATCTGTACATTCCCTGCCCCAATCATTCTCAAAGCATTTGCTCTCCACTTAAGCCCTTTGCATCAGATCAGGTCCTTTTTTTCCCCCTCTCTCCCCGCTCCCCCCTCCCTCATGTGCCCTTGGTAATTTATACACTGTTATTTTGAAAATGATTATTTTTTTAAAAAAAGAATAAAATTAGAAGATAATGTTCCCAAGGAAGATAAAAAAGAGAATATACAACATGTTTACAATGACAATGTGTTGTGCCTATCTGAGCCAAGATTTATTTCCTAGATAATCTTTGACCACAGTGCTCTAGTATAACAAAGCACTGCACTGATGTTCTTCATGTCCAACTGACTTTAGGATTAATTGCATCTTCTCAATTCAGATCGCATACAAGGGGGTTACCCAACCCCCGCTCAAAATGGCAAAAAGCTCCCCTGGGCAGAGCTTTGGTAGTACACATCTTTTCCTGCTAGGTGAGCATGGACCATCAGCAATTTGTCCTGCGTTAGTGCACACAGTGACATCACCTGAGAAGGTTCTCTCTGGTCACAGTGAATTTTTTTCATGAAAGTAGTTTTGCTCGAACCTCGTTTTTTGTATTGGCTGATTTAAGAAAAGAGCATGTGGCTGTGAAATTTCATTTGCTGCTTTGGAAAAATGCCTCAGAAACTGTTGTGATGTTGAACACGGATTACAAGGACAGTAGTATGGGAAAAACTCAAGTGTATGAGTGTGTTTCTTGTTTCAAAAAAAGTGAAATACCAATTAATGAGAAACCTTGTTCTGGACATCTGTCACCTTCCAAAACAGATGAAAGTATTGGCTTATAGTGCATTTGGACTTCATTGCACCAGGTCAGACTGTTGATCAAGCTTTCTATTTAGAGGTTCTGAAAAGGTAGCATAACTGTGTGACAAAAAAGGCCTGTTTGTGGCAGATGGGGGACTGGTTTTACCATGACAATGCACCTGTTCACGTAGCCATCTCAGTGCGCCAGTTTGGGACAAAACACAGCCTGCCTCTGTGTCACACATCTGACTCACCTGACCTCGCTCTGTGCAACTTCTTTTTGTTTCTGCTAATGCAGAGGGGCATGAAAGAACAGTTATTTTTCTGACATAGAAGGGGTGAAGAAAAAAAATAATGGAGGTGCTATCTGCCATCCTAACAGATGAGTTTGAAAAATGTTCCCAAGAATACAATCACAGATTTGACAAATGTATTAAGTGTACTTTGAGTTCTTTGAAGGAGATAAAGTCGTTTTTGTAAAAAGCATTTAATACAAAGCTTTGAAAAAAATAATTTGTTGGCTGTGGAAACGAGGCTTGACTCTTCCAGCCTCTGTCTTGTTTTATTGCTGCCCTTGGCTGGCACAATAGCCTCTTTTCTCTCTTTATCCCATCTTTCAATTTGTTGTTTACATCCCTGACTATACACACAGGAGACCTACTGGTGCTGTGGTTGCACAATTTGACTGATCTGCAGGGTTGGAAGTTCTAACACCCCCATCCCATTTTTTTTTTCCTTGAGAGAGAAAGACAGGCCTTAGAGACTGGCATCAACTTGATGGCAGGGAGGGAGGGAGGGAGGGAGAGAGGGAGGGAAGCGGGGAGCGAGTGAGTGAGCCAGGGAATGTCCACGGATCCTTCTTTAACTACTCAGGACTAGAATAATAGCTCCCGTCTTAAACTTTCTTTGAGACTATTGAGTCTACTTTACATTTAGTTGTAAACTTTAGTCTCCAACATTGCCTGATATGTACCATACCACAGATTTTTCATGCTACAAAATCACAATGATTATTGGCAGAGTTGAATAAATGACTAAAATCAGTGAGCTATCAAGTGCAGATTAATTTACCACGTGGAGTGTTTTCCTTTGTGCTGTCTAACATAAAGCTAACTGAAAAAAAGCTAGTTGGCAGGAAGCTCATTGGTATATGCTCAAAAAATTAAAAGCTGTTTTAATCCTCACACAAAAGAGGAGTTTTGAAGCATCAATACAAACCTACATCAAACAAGTTTAATAAAAATTTTAAGAACCAAACTCTTGAAGACACTTCTAAATACAGAAAATGCTTTGCAACAAGTATTTATTAAATTATTATTTCTAAAGAAAAGTTACCAATCGTCGTCTCTAAGAAACAAAACAGATAATATAAGGTGGGGGAAAGGCTGGGAGAATTGTAAAATACTTGTATAGGTTTAAATGGAATGTATTGTATCATTACAGAAATTTTTAAACTATTACCATATATACTCAAGTATAAGCCAACCCGAATAGCCCTAATTTTACCACAAAAACGGCATACAAAGGGGAGTGGGTCAGAAAAAAAAGGCATAAAAATTGTGCTGAGAAACTTGGTGTATACTTGAGGATATATGGTAAATTAGAATATTGCATATTTCAAAATGTGTTTTATTTGCTTCAGATAATCTTTTTTGACTATATTAACTATTAGCATGCTTTTGATTTTTCTTTATTTCCTCAGCTATTTGAATGACTTGGACAGAATAGCACAACCTAATTATATCCCAACCCAGCAGGATGTTCTCCGAACCAGAGTGAAGACCACAGGGATTGTGGAAACTCATTTTACCTTCAAAGATCTCCATTTCAAGTGAGTAACTTCAAAATTGATGGCTTAAAAATTTAGGTTTAAAATATAAGTATTGCTTTAAAAACAACTATGGTAATGAAAGTTTTAAAAAAAAGTTGTAGTTGGAAAATTAATTTTAAAATTGTCTGAGAAGACTGGACAGAATAATGTTTTGTGTGAAGAAGAAAATGAAATACTCATAGGAAGAATTCATAAATTTTTAAGAAAACATAGGCAGACAAGTTCTTGTTGCCTATATTTTTCATATAAATGTAAAGAATAACAAAAATATGGGGGAGTTTATATTTAAAGGGAAAATCTTAATTTATTTTAGGCAATATTGTCATTCATTTTTAGGTAAAGAGATAAAGTTTGACTGATAGAATATGTGAGTACTTATGGACATATTAAAAATAACACCTTTTTAAAATGTCATATAAAATGCTTATTCATCACAAATGGATGTTTTCATTCTCTCATAATGACAAATAGTCATTTAATGTAAAAGGTGTGTGATATTTACTGACTAGAGTCTCAACAAATAGTGGATTGTATCTTTCAGAAATGAGAGGCACCTTAGCGTTCATCTTGTGTGATCCCTACATTTTACAGTGAACCAGGCAGCTTGACATTCTCTACGAAATATTTCACTTAGTAATCCCACTGTACATCTATTGTTCACCATCTTCATTTTATTCTAGCAAAAGCCATGACAATCAAGTCCTGGAAGAGCGGGGTATACAACCCATGTAAGGATACATACATGACTAGAGTAATTTAACGTCATGCAGTAGTCTACTGAGACAGATGTCTTCGTGTTCTTGGAAATTTTATAATCCTATAGGGTAACTAGATCATGTAAAATACTGATTAAAAATAATTATTTCCCCTTTTCCTTCATTATTATGATGTTTTAGAATATTGATGCTAAGTGAAAGGATGTACAGATGTAGCCTTTGAAAACTGCTAGCTTCCCTTCATTGGCATTTACTTAAAAATACCATTTTCTTGGTGCCTGTTGTCTTCTAAGCAGAAGGGACACGGAAAAAAATGTCTACTGAGGGCAGTGCCTACTTTATAGAATCATCAGAGATCATGTCATTCAGGCCAGTTAAAATTTGCTTATTCACTACTCCAAACACTCATTCAAGAATATCCTTGGATATATATCTTATGTGTGTCTCTATATATTGGACTACAACTAGGTTGAGGTTCACTTTAGAGCGTTACAGCTGCAAGCATGTAAGTCATTTAGAGGCTCTCCTGTACTCGGGGAGCTGTATACTGTTGACTCAAGTGAATAAAACTCCCGTTGTCGCTGCAGAAAATTGAATTTGGATTAACAAAGATACTATGTATATTTTATAAGAGATTTCATAATTTGTATACTCCGTGTTTATTTGTTTTAATGTTCCAAATATCGTGCGGACTTAGATGAATCATTTGTTCACTCTATTTTGCCACATTCTGGTTGAAGTTTTCAGGTTCCCTATAGAATTTTACAGGACTATGTATCTTTATCTACAACCCCATCTCGGCAGAAGGAAAATAGAGAATGGTACATATAAGGAACTCTGGTGGCACTGTGGGTTAGGCATTGGGCTGCCTACTTTCGTGCTGGTTCAAACCACCCGCCAGCTACTCTGAGGGAGAAAGTTGAGTCCACCTGTTCTTATAAAGGTTTACCGTCATCTCCGAAACCTCACAGGGTCACTGTGAGCCAAAATCAACTCCATGGCAATAGGTTTGGTTTTTTGTTTTATGTGTGTTTGCACGCACACATACGTGCACATGTATGCAATATTTTTGAAAAACTAGTAAAACAGCAAACTGTTAAGCCATACAAAGTTTATTTAAAAGTTATTTTTATTTGGTCTGCAAATGGTATATACCATCTCTCTATCAAAATTATTTTCCCTTTCTTGCTTTACTTAATAATTTTTTAAAAATTGACATTTGGCTTTAACATACAATATGGGTTAGACTGTTTTGTCACTTCATGTACATGTGAAAGCTGAACAGTGAGCAAGGAAATCTAGAGACAAGAATGCAGGAGGCATAGTGGTTCCACAGCTGTTTACAAGATCATCAGTTCAAATCCACCAGATGCTACATAGGAGAAACATGAGGCTTTCTACTTCTGTAAAGAATTAGCCTCAGAAACCCACCGGGGCAGTTCTACCATCTCCTGTAAGGTCACAGTGAGTTGGAACCACCTTGATGGCAGTGAAGGTGAGTTAGAGAGGGATCGATGCATCTCAGTTACGTTAGGGAACAATATCGAACATACAGCAAGTGGCAAGAAGAACAAACCAACATGTCAGAAAAAGAGCCAATGGAATGCTCCTTAAAGGGAGGATGGCGAGAGTTTATCTCCTGCTCTTTGGACATATTATCAGGAGGAACTTGTTCCTGGGAAAGGACATCATGCTTGGGAAAGTCAAATGGCCAGTGGAAAAGAGGAAGGTACTCAGAGACATGGATTGACACAGTGATTCCGAGTGATTCAGGGGCTCAAACGTAACCACACTGGGAGCACAGCACAGCCCGAGCTGCCTGTCAGTCAGAATCAATCCGACACACATCTACTAACAAGATAGATGAGACCTTAGGACCCTAAATGTATTTGATCTGCTCCTCACTTTGCCGAAGAAGAAATGTGCTCAGTGATTCCTGGTAAGTATACCAATTTGTAGTATAGCCATAGCCAGGATGAGGAGTAGACATCTGCTTTTGCAGCCCCCCCCTGGATTATTTCAGCAGTATTGCCCACTTTGAAAAATACTCACTCTTCCTCAGTGAATGCTAATGCTTTGAAATTGTGAAATTAAAAAATACCACAGTTATAATAGAATTTTTAAAAAATCCTAGTCAAAGATAAAAATTAATAATCCCGAGTAACCTTAAAAAGAAGCTACCTGTTGCAAGTTGTGAGCAGTATAGTTAAATAAATGCAGCTATATCGCTGATTTCGTTCTTATAAATATTTTAAGTAAAATACATTTGTTACTATCATGGCTCACTAAATTTTCCCACCTGGGTGGTTTATGTAATTAAAATTTTCAGAAAACTAACATTTACTTTCAGTTATTTTCATGGATATTTTCCTTTCCAAAACCCTTCAAACTAAATTAAAAAGAAAAAGGCATTTCTCACTTTTCTAAATGGAGATATGGATTGTAATTTGTTTATCTGACCATGTAACGTTCTGCTTTCTTACATGATACAGCTTTGCATTGGCTACATTTTTCTTCTTCTTGTGTTTTGTTTTCCATACAGCTTTTCCCCCACTGCTACCATTTTCCATTATTGAAATCATTCATCATCTTTATCATCTTTTAGTCTGATCACTGCTTCTGAAATAGCAAGTGACCAAATTTAAAATATGTCTTTTGAAGTGGTATAGCTTAGATGGAGATTATTGCCATAGTACCTTAAAACTATAAAATGATTATTATTTAAAAGTTTAGTGTACAAATGGATCTTTTTGCTCTTGCTTTTGATTTAGTTTTTCTAATCATTTTATGGGGAGCCTTACAGATATTATAGCAATCCATAATTCAATTAGAGCAAGCATAATTGTACAATTGCTGACCTCATCAGTTGCAAAACATTTTCTTTCTTTTGAACTCTTTGATATCAGCTCACCTTTACCCCTCCCACTGCCACCCTGACCCCCAGGAATCAGCAGATTATTCTTATTTTATTCGCCATTATCTGACTACATCCAGTTATTCATTCACCTACAGTTCCGTTATTCATTCCCGGAAGTGAGGTCATACAGTCATCATTGCTATCAGTACCCCCTTCCCCTTCTTCCTCCCCCTCTTCCCAGCCAAACCCTCGGGGAATCTTTACTCCCACTACTGTTTCTGAAGGGTGTACCTGCCCTGGAACTCATGTGTTGAATGATCTTATAAAAATATATATATATTGTCTGGGGTCTTAAAGGCTTGAAGTTAAACAAGGGCCATCTAGCAGGAAAGCAACAGACCCACATGGAAGAAGCACACCAGCCTGAGCAACTATGAGGTGTTTATGGGAATGGGTATTAGAAGTTCAAAAACAAGCAATCAAATTGATGTGAAGCAATGTCGGCAAAGTGGAGACCCCAAACCCACCTGTGAGACAGTTGGAGAGTCCCACACAGAAGGGCCACAAGGAAGGGGTAATGTATCCAGGGTGCAGTATGGCACTGATGAAACATATAGTTATTTTCTAGTTCTCTAATATTTCCTCCCTTAACTATTATGGTTTACCTCATCAATCTTGTTTTACCTGTGTACGTTCATTTGTAATTTGTATAATTAAGATCATTCAATGCATGAAATGCAAGGTGGGTTTTTTTAAGCCAATATCTGTTAAAATATGAATTTTCACTTGTTTGTTTGCCTCTTTTAAAGACCATGCCCTAAAGTAAATTTAAGTTATTGCCGTATTCTAGTACTATCTTATTCTAGCTATGGCTGGAGTTGGGGTGAGGAGGTAAGACGCACTATATAGTCTCCACTGTGAAGTTAATGGACAGACCTGCTTTAAGACTCTAATGCACATGACTGCAGCCTTGCCCTTTGCCAGGGTTTTCAACTTCTAATGAGATACTGACCACAGAGGGGGCTTCCTAAAGAGCAGAGCTCTATAAATAGTGGGAAATGGCGATGGTAAATGTGAAGGCAGTCTAACTCTGTGAAATCCTCTTTTAATCTTTGCGAGATTCACTCTGAAACATTGTCTGCTAGACCAGGCTTTTTACTTCCAGGCTCAGTTTCTTAAAATGGTCATTTCAACATCAAGCCAAGTATTCCAGTGTGTCATGAAAAGGTCTCTCACCATAACCCTTCCAGAACCTTGATTTAGATTGTTCCATTTGGTCTTCTGGAGTGGGGTAGAATTTCATGTGATATATCTTGTTACCGCTTTCTTTTTTTTCCTGCTCGCATAAAGATAAACAGAGGCTTGTCAGGAACTTCAGATAAACTTTGCCTTCTTTGTGGTCTGAATTCGGTTAAATTCCTGTCCTTGCAAACTTATATTGCAAAACTGACACCTTTGTTCTTTTTATTTGTTAAATGATCTTGATGTGCATTAGGGCACAGATGTATTTAGAATAATTATACATGAAGCTATGTTTCATATCTTGTAGTTCTGTGTGATTTTATTCTTTGTATGATTTTTAACTGCTGACATAAAACTACCAGTTTAACTTGTGGGTGTATGTGTGTGTGTGTTTAGTACAAACAGCTCAAACTGAGGCAATTAGGTGCTAATAATTTAAGAACATACATTTCACCTCTTGACGAGGCATTTGTAGACAATATCAATGTGGGTTATCTAAATACAGGTATGTACATATATAAATATATTTATATAAGAGTATAGGGAAACAGATCTATGTGCATATATTTATAGGTTTAGTAGTAAGGCAGCAGATGGACATTGGGCCTCCACTCAAGCACTTACTCAATGCAAGAACACACTGTTCTATTAAATTGGCATTCCAGGACGCACACCTTCCCTACACGATTACTGAAGAAAAATGTGTGCATAAGAAAATGTGGGGAAGAAAGCTGATGGTGTCCAGCTATTAAAAGATATAGCATCTGGGATCTTAAAGGCGTGAAGATAAACAAGCGGCCCTCTAGCTGAGAAGCATCAAAACCCACATGGAAGAAGCACGCCAGCCTGTCTGACCACGAGGTGTGGAAGGGACCAGTTATCAGACATCAAAGAACTAAAAATCCTAACAGTGGGTGACCACCTTCCTGAGATGATCACTGAAGACAAACATGTGCATAAGCAAATGTGGTGAAGAAAGCTGACAGTGCCTGGCTATCAAAAGATATAGCATCTGGAGTCTTAAAGGCTTGAAGATAAACAAGTGGTCATCTAGTTCAAAAGCAACAAAGCCCACATGAAAGAAACACACCAGCCTGTGTGACCATGAGCTGTCAAAGGGATCAGGTATCAGACATGAAGGAATGAAAAATCATATCATTGTAAATGTGGGCGAGTGCAGAATGGAGACTCAAAGCCCATCGGTAGCCTACCGGATACCCCCTTACTTAGGGTTGTGCAGAGAAGATGAGCCAGTCATGGTGCAGGGTAACAACAATGAAACATAATTTTCCTATAGTTCTTAAATGCTTCCTCCCCCCCACTATCATGATCCCAGTTCTACCTTACAAATCTGGCTAGATCAGAGGATGTACACTGGTATAGATAGCAACTGGAAACACAGGGAATCCCGGACAGATGACTCCTTCAGAACCAGTGGTGAGAGTGGCAATGCCTTGAGGATGGAGGGAATGTGGGGTAAAAAGAGGAAACTGATCACAAAAATCTACATATAGCCTCCTCCCTACGGGATGCACAGCAGAGAAGAGGGCGGGGGGAGTTATCAGACAGTGTAACATATGACTAAATAATAATAATTCATGAATTGTGAAGGGTTCATGAGGTAGGGGAGAGTAGGGAGGGAGGGGGATAATGAGCAGCCGATATTAAGGGCTCAAGTAGAAGGCAAATGTTTTGAGAATGATGATGTCAACAAATGTACATATGTGCTTGACCCAATGGATGGATGTATGGATTGTGATAAGAATTGTACTAGCCCCCAATAAAATGATTTTTTAAAAGAATAAACACTAATTGTACCATGATTTTTAAATATTTATGTATAGTTAATGCAATTCTTTGCATGTATACTTGCACAATCATTATCATAATATGAGAGACTTGTGTTTTCTGTAAAAGTATGAAAAGAAGCTTGATGGCACTGTAGGTCAGGCAGGCTGCTAACCACAGGGTTGGAGGTTCAAGAAAACCAGTCACTTTGGGGGAAGAAAGGTGAGGCTTGTTGCTCGCACAGCGACAGAGCCTTGGCCACCCTACGTGGAAGTGCAGTGAGTAGTAATGAACTTGATGGCAGCTGTTTGTTGATATCCATATTTGATCAATTCGCTCTGTACTCAGCAGTCTTTGTCATAAATAATATTAGATGACAGTCTAAGGATTCATCAGCATATTGCAGTTTTTTTAACATCTTCTTTCCAATGTAAATCAAATGAATCCCAAGGAAACTCAAATGCATTCCATACTTCCTGCTAGCCAAGAGCTTCATCTATTTCTAAGAAGGCAAGCATAGTATATTTGTCTTTCTTTTTTTAATATGAATAATATAGGCAGGTTTTAGCAACAGTAGTTACACTAGGCATGCTACTTCTAATGTATGTGTGTGTGAACCAAAGACCAATGTTCTCTACTTTGAATCTAGTATTTCAGGGAAGATAGAATCAATAGTATAATTAGTGTTCTGGTTATTTTCTTTATCTTTCTCTAAAATCTAATGAACTGTTAAACTCAGTATAATTCTTTTTAAATCATTTTATTTGGGTCTCGTACAACTCTTATCACAATCTATACATACATCCATTGCGTCAAGCACATTCATACATTTGTTGCCCTCATCATTCTCAAAACATTTGTTATCTACTTTAGCCCTTGGTATCAGTTCCTCATTTTTTCCCTCCCTCCCCTGCCCTTTCCTCATGAAACCCTGATAATCTATAAATTATTATTTTGTCATGTCTTTTACTGTAGACCCATTCTAATAATTTTTGTCCCTTAACAGTGGATTAGAACATCAGCTTCACCTACTAAATGGATTCTGATGAACCAGATTAGACTACAGGGTCTTTGTTTAAGGCCATTAAATAAATAAGCCTCAATAATTTTAGTTGATAAAAATTTAAATTTAAGACATTTCCTCCATAGTTCAACTACTTGATTACCGAGGTAAAATTATTGTATATTTAAACTAGTAGATCATGACTTGCAGCAATATCAAAGGCAATCTATTTTGCTTGAAAGTATGTTAAAATATTTTCTAGGCACATTCATGCAATAAATATGAAATTGTTACAGTATGTCTAGTGTTGTAAATAAAAAGTGAACAAAAACAAAACAAAGTCAGTTGTGATTGGGTTGATTTCAACTCAGAGTGGGTCCCTGTGCACAGAGAAGAGGGGCATTACCCACGCTGTGACCTTTGAGAAACAGATCACAGATATATACATATGCTTTATTTCAAGGCATATCTGGGTAGATTCAGTTAGTACTCGGTCAGTAAGTATTTGTGCCACCCAGGGACTCATAAAGAGATCAAGTACTTTCCTTTATATACCCTTGGCTTAGGAGGGAGGTAATGAAATAAACATATATTGAATACATCAGCTAGTAATACTATGTTATGGAGAAAAAGGCAAATAGGGAAAACATGGCTGGTTAATGTTTGATATTTGAGAAGAGAAGTTATCAAAATTTTTTATTTTTAAAGTTATTTGTCGATTTGTCATAAGCTATGGAACAAATGAGTACCCATTTTAATTTACTTCTTTGTGTGTGACTTTGATTGATCATTATTTGACCAGCTTACCTTTTAATATTTTACCTATTTTGATAGCATACTTAAACCTTAATAAAGATTACTAGCTAAGGCAATAAAATAAAGGCCACTTAAATGACGATAAAATTAACAATACTAGTTAATGTGCTCAGGTTTGGTTTGTAGGACAATAGTAATAGACATTGTTCCCCAAGAGTTAAATAGGGACTATTTTAATTAGTGCACTTTCTTGATAAATAGTGCCTTAAAAATGCACCAGTTTGTATAGTGTTGTTTCAGTTATTTAAGTGGATATTTCTTGATTACAGAATGTAGTCTATGCACATTTCAACTTTTACTTCATTGTGTGCTCTTGTAAGAAAAAAGAGAGACCACTGTTAAGGATCCCGAAGAGCTGCTTTAATCCCTGCGCATCCAGCTCCAGTGGCCACATGTCGCACACTGTCTAATATCTGAGTGCATCTCTCTATTCAGGATCTTTCAGTAGAGAGCTTTCATATTTCATCTTTCTTTTTCTCCCGACTAAAGCTTTACTTTATTTAGGCAAACCGCTTTGGCTCCATGTGTATTTCACTTGTTTGCCCCATGGTTTCTTACTTGCAGCGACTTCTCCTTTACATCAAAATCCCACCCATTGCTTCTGAGAGAAAACAGCATTCTGTGGTGGGAAGAGGGGCACGTCCTCTGCTCTAATGTTCCGAGACTTCGGCAAATTGCATACATGCGATTCTCTCTGCATTCCCTAGTTGCTCTGCATGATTATTTCTCAGTGTTTACACATAGTTTGCAGGCCAGTCATTTGTATTCTGTTTCCTCCCATAAAAAAATAAAACAAAGCAAAATCCCAACAGCAGGCTTTTCATACCCTTCTTGTGACGCCAGACCAATTTGTGTGTGTGTCTGTCTCTCCTTTTCCGCTTTTCTTCTCATCCCACACTCGCCCAGCTCTTGCGAGCTCCTTTGTTGGCATTACAGGAGGCCTCTGAGTGTTTGAACACAGTTCATGTGATGTCAACTCAGTGTTTTTCCTCTTTCAGAATGTTTGATGTGGGAGGACAGAGATCGGAGCGGAAGAAGTGGATTCATTGCTTTGAAGGAGTGACTGCGATTATCTTTTGTGTAGCACTCAGTGACTATGACCTGGTGCTAGCTGAAGATGAAGAAATGGCAAGTAGAACCCTGTTTTAAGTCAAAGGACCGGGAGCCCCTGCCAAGGTTTTGACACTTCAGGCTCTTTCCCAGAAGTTTTCTGTGTGCATGCTAAGAGGGACATAGACCAAAGACGCACAGATGGCTCCTGAGAAGCAGGAAAGGACTGAGAGCTGGGCTACATTTCTTTGTTACTTCTGTCAGCTCTGATAGATGCCATGCATTGGTTCTGCCCTTTAATTTTCATATTTGTGTAAACATACCTTAAATCAGAGGGAAATCTTTTTCAGGACTGATTTAAGACTTTGTCATTTTAAATTAATTGGAATGCAATTTGGAAGACAAGAAGAAGGCCGTTAGCTGAATTTATAAGGTTACTGCTAGACAGTTGCACTGTGGTAGGTTCGGTGAGCACCGCTGTTCATCTGCTCACGTGGGCAGGGTCAAAGACAGCAGTGCTCACTCGGAAACTACGGGCACACGGAGGGCAGGAAATAGGAGCTTCTCAATATGGAGGGTGATGGGCTTACATGCAGGGTGATGGGGCTAATTGGGTCCAAACACGTAGTATTAATCTTTAATATACTATACTTACTTTTTCATTCAAACTTAGATAAACTCTATAACAACCGTGCAATTTTATATGTATTCACAGTGGTCACCCCAAGATTGTTAACTGCTGAAAGGAGATTTTGAAAGCGTGGCATGGCACATGGTGGGCATCCAGCCAGTACTAGTTGAATGCAGAAAGGGATGAGTCATGATTAGATACCTGTCTTCCCAAAAAGCAAAGTAAACTTATTTTGAAATTGCAGATATGTATTTATGTGGTATATCATTGATTTTTAAAATCAGTAAACTCAGTTTTATTAGGATACTTATTACTTCTTAGACATGGTATTTATCATAACCATTGCTATTAATGACAAGCTGGTTGTACTTTTTTCTTTTACAGAATCGAATGCATGAAAGCATGAAGTTGTTCGACAGCATATGTAACAACAAGTGGTTTACAGACACCTCTATCATACTTTTCCTAAACAAGAAGGATCTCTTTGAAGAAAAAATTAAAAAGAGCCCTCTTACCATATGCTATCCAGAATATGCAGGTATTTTACATTCTGTAGAAAGTTATGAAATCACACATTTCTAAGTGAATGGTCCCTTTAGGCTAGATTTTACTTATTAATTTCCATCTCTTGCCTTAGTAATTCTTACCTTTCAGGAGAATTATTTATCAAACTGCATTCAAGTGCATTAGAAGAAGTTTTTTATAACCAGTTTATTGAATTATGAATGAAATGACTGAAAAAAATATACTCGTTTTATGGAAGAAGCAGAAAATGTTCATTGATGACTCCAACGTTTATATATTTAAAATATTATTTTTCCATCAATTAACAGAGGCCATGCCAGGGATCGTGTAATGCAGAATGACACGTGGCTTCTATTCACTGTGTAGTCAAAGAGACAGACTTACTAGAAAGTAAACAAGCAATAGCAAAGCTACGTATTTCTTAAAAGGACCATGAACCCTACTCTGAGGGAGAGAGGCAAAATGATGAAGGAAATAACGAAGCAGCTTACTTCAAAGGAGAGTGAAGCAAGGTTTTCCATGGAAGTTTTTCTTTATTAATGAGATTTGTAGTGCTGTTATTATCGTTTTATTGACTACTAGGGAAAAAGAGGCCTGAGCTACTGTCCTGGCTTTTCCATTATAAACCCTTTGATCGTGAACAAGGCAGTTGATTTATCTCAACTCTCCCCCATCTGAAAAACGGAATACAGTCTGGCCCTGCAGGTGGCTATAGAAGAGGGTCGGTAAGGGAGACGGATGGCTTCTGGTGTGCACCTTGCTCCTCGTTACCCTGTGTTGTCATTAAAGCAGAGTCGCTCGGTCTCAGCTGTTGTACATCGTGGGCTCTGAAGATGAGTTCATTTTAACAAAGGGGGCTCTGTGCCTGGCATAAGTGTGACGGGTTTATATATATGCTCTCTAAATCGGAATCGGTGAAGGGTTTAGCTAATGTAGCTAATGGATCCAAGTTACCTAGCCTTACCTCATTATTTCTGGTTTGGGGGGCAAAGAGAGTCTCAAGAATTGGTTCCATTTTAAATAAAATTTTTAATCATTTTTTTCTGTTGAGTCAATTATACCCCATCCTCTGATATCAGCCGTCTTGGAGTTCCACTGACACATGAAAACAGAAGGACAGGGTCGAATTCTAGACCCAGGCCTTCAGGACTCTGATGCTCAGGCCATCAGCAACTAGATTGCCTTTGATGAAGTTCTCTTTGGAATCAAAGACAGAAGTTTTGTATGATAAATATAATCACAGTTATTGTAGCATTATTTTAGTGTTTCAAAGGTTTACTTGACTCCACAGCAATTTTGCACAGTTGATTTTTGTTTGCTTTTGGAAAGTCATTATCTCAGAAATAAACCTCACGCAGAAAAAAATTCCATTGCTTATTCGGAATACAACTACTAAGTTATTTTTAATTCTATTAGAGTTAGTTCTGTTTTCAAGATTAAAGTTATCCAAAGATAAGGGGGCTCAGTTTTGCCCTTTTTTGAGACATCTTTCAGGTTATTTTTCCCTTTTCTGTTAGGAAATAACAGTTTTACAGTTACTCCCACCACCAGAGTCCCCGGAAGGTGCAAATGCTGCACAGCTACAGGAATTTGAGCACAACCTACTGCAATGTACTTGTTCGTTCTTTCCCGCCTCGGAACAGTACAACGTGATCAAGAAATGTACTTAGAGATCAGAATCCCTGATCTCACAATCCTTGAACACATCATAGGGCGCATAATTCTTTCACATTTCACTTTATTGATTATAACGTAAAATCTTCATGGATGCCCTAATTATTAACCAGCTGCTTTTTGCTTCAACTTGTACTCTCGGTTTCAATGTCTACTGCTTCCTATAGAAGAGTCCAGACTACGCTTGCACTTTATCTTCTACCGCTCTGTCTAGTCCTATTTTCTCCTCCTGCTCTTTTCATCTGTTAGTTTTCCCCAGTCCTGCCTTTAGTCCTATACGCTCTCATACTCTCTCCTTTCACAGCCCTATTTAAAACTCAGATGTGAAATTCTGTCCTCAGCTGTGATTTTCCTCTACAACTCAAGGCTTGCTCTTCCCACGGATTGTTGGATTGTGCATGTTCTCTCATGTGCATGTTTTTCTGACACCTGAAATTCAAACTGAATTCATATTAATTTTTTTCTAAAATATCATCATCTCACCTTTTAAATAGCTCATCAACTATTTGCAAAACCTAGTTAACATCCGCACTTATTATTCACGACAGGTCTATCACATGTTAGGAAATGACACAATTCCATGTTCCTCCCACATGTGCCTCTCTTTTCCTAGGATTTCAAGTCAGACTGAGGAATGTGTTCATTAGTTCATTCACAGATCCTGTTGCTCTGGGGATACAGTAATCTAGCTATTTTCTTATTGTAAGCACATATAGATTGGTTTTGTTTTCATGATCAGTTATTTACTTATATGCATTTTTAACTGATAGATTACATTAGCTGTTGAAGTCCAACAATGCACTGATTTTTGCTTCTAATTTTCAAAGCACCAGCCTTACTGTGATTTAATAAAACAGAATTTAGTTTCTAAGGATAAATGATTATCTCTAGCAACCTGTGTTATTTGAAGATCACTTTGTTTTAATTTTTCCTGTCATAGTTCCATAACTTAGGTTGCCATAGCAGTTCAAAAACATATCCCCGTGGGTCACATTGAATTGCACATGGAATTATATTTGACATAAAAATTAATTGAGGAGCTGGAGTGTATGAAGTGTTTTTTTAAGCTTCACATTCTTCTTCAGAAGACTTAATACCAAAAGTTAGTTGAGATTCTGTCAAGCTATTTAACAAAGATTAGGCAGAAGAAAATATTTTAAGAAGAAAGAACACATCCAAATTTGGTTAATGAGGGAAGCTTCTGGGTGAACAAACTTGAACGCAGTCAGATAAGCCAGCTGGAGGGAAAGTACTACAGCCACGTAAGTTCAGTTTATAGGATGGTTCTCATGACAGAAAGCTAGCCTCAAATGTGCAATAGAGAATCCTAAGCAGGGCAATACAAGAGTAACCAGTTGAACCAGTGACAGGGCCCACTGATGTTGACTCATGGCACTCCCATGCTGTCAGAGTAGAACGCATGATCCCCAGGATTTGCAGAGCTTCATTCTGAAGTGCTTCCCTGTGGAATCACACAACCGCCCTTTCAGTTAGCAGCCCAGTGCTTTAGAAATTTGCCCCACCCAGGAACTCCATTGCAAGAGTGGTGAACCTTATCAGGAAGGCAAATAATGTTGAGCTATTGCTCCTAAAGCCAATGGTAAAAGAAACAGGGCAATCCAGGACATCAGCTGTCCCTTCAATCCCCCTCTGAGTCTGCTGATGAACTCCCTGAGCCCAAGGATAAACAGGATTTTGACCTTTGCCCTCATCAATTAATTTGGAGTATTTTTAAACTTTATATAAATGTATGTTTTGTACCTAGCTTCTCTTGTGTGCTTATAAGATTCATACATGCCAGTTTGTGTAATAGTCACATATGCATTTTTATTTCTCATTACCACATCTCAGCTCATTTATGAATGTATTACACTTCGTTAGCCAGTCTGAATTCGATGAGCCCCGAGATTGCTTCCTAAAACAGACGTAGTTCTTCTCTCAGAGTGGCGGCGAAAAGAAGGCCCGCAGCCAGCTGGATTATTGGCATAGTGTTGCGAATCTGGGCTCAGTCACAGCATCTGTCATGAGGAGGGTGCTTCCTGCTCCTGTGCATACGTCACGATGGGTCAGAACCCACTCAATGGCCCCCAAGCACAGCTGCTCTTCACGTTCTTGCGTGTGTCTTCTGGTGAATGCATCTCTCTGCGTACACCTAGAAGCGGAATTGTTCAGTCACAGAGTGTGTGTATGCTGAGTTTTTGGTAATGCCAGACCATTGCTGGAGCGTTTGTCCTAGAGAGAGTCTTTGAGACGAAACCTGATTGCTCGGGTGTGTCCCTCACATGTTTAACCTGGTAGGGCGAACCTGCATTGTGGGCCATTGTCCAATTGCTCAATAAGGGCCATGACTGGGTAGTCGGCCAGTGTTTCCTGAAAAAGCCCTCGGCTAGGACTGACATGTCATGCCGCTGCAGGAATCATGGATAGTTCAGTGCTAGGAGGCGGTGAGTAGCAGGGCCTGGGGAACAAGGCATGTGGAATATGAAGATTTAAGTAAGAACAAAAAATGATGGAGAGCATGGGGTGCTATGTAAAAGGAGGGGGCATTAATATTAGGGTAACTTGCAGTCATCAACGGGCAGCATTCGTTATTTTTTATTTAAAAGAAGTGATCTGCAGAAGGAAGATCGCAGACACCGAGTCCACATATTTTACATCTGTGCAGCTGGCTCCGGTATTCGAGGTCCACTCTCGTTTATGATTTAGTTAACGTCTCGTTGTTGCTTTTCCTTTTTCCACCCCAGGCTCAAACACATACGAAGAGGCAGCTGCGTATATCCAGTGCCAGTTTGAAGACCTCAATAAGCGAAAGGACACAAAGGAAATATACACCCACTTCACGTGTGCCACAGATACGAAGAACGTGCAGTTTGTCTTTGACGCTGTGACAGACGTCATCATAAAAAATAATCTCAAGGACTGTGGCCTCTTCTGAGTTTTCGAGCCAACGATAAATTCCATTTTCAAACCAAATGAGTACTTATATGTGGATCTCTCTAGACTAGAGTCTTGCAGCAACACCGAGTGTAGTATTCAGCCAACGCCCCTGGGACCTGACCAAAGCTGTTCTGTTTTGTGTTTAACTGAAACTAAGAGAAGGGTCCTCTTGCAAAGTGACCGGTGGTCCTGCAGTTTGAAACTGACGGGCAGTGTTAATGCTGGGCTCCAGTGTACGGATGATCTCTGTGTACGTGTAAATATGCAAATGTATGTATACATGTATTTGTAAGTTTAGTTTTTCACATTACTTTTAGGTTTTAAGAATGACAACTTCAGATTCTAGTGTGAGTGGTTTGGGAAATAACAGAAATACTGAGTATGCCTGTACTGAATGACAGACAGTTATGTTTGCCAATTTTAGACAACTTTATTTATGTTCCTGTCCTACACATTTTTAAGTACAGTAATGAATATTAGGAAGTATTACATACCTTATCTGGATTAGATGTATACTTGTAATCATGAAAGTGTTATATGTGAAAGCATTGCACACAAATTATTTTAATAACATTTGTTGGTTCCAATTGATGTATCTCATTGTGATGTTCCTAAGAGGATGAATATTTCTGCCTTTAGATCCATTATTTAAACATTGTGTACGTTTTCCTTTTTCTTTTATTTTCAGAGAGCATGCTGCTTTAGTTCTCTTCAGATTGGGTTCATAAAATTAAAAGTTCAGATACTGGAGGAGATGCTAAATTAAACTTACGGTGTACTCAGTGTTTATTCAGTTTGTTTTTACTTTGAAGTTTAATATTTGGGTGATATATTTGCATTGCCTTAAAGGTAATGCCAAGATTAATTTTTATACTCTTTCAACGACTACATTTTTATTTTAAACTATGTTCAGTTGGCTGTTGAGAGTTTATTGTGGGCAGAAAAATAAAATGTCAGCATAATGAAGTTCAAGACATTCGTTTGTGTATATCCTTTGGGAAATCTCTTGTACGTAGCATATGTGATAGTTCCTTGTTTGGAAAATAGCAAGGAAGATCTTTGAAGAACCCTACTGCTCATAAAATTGAAGCTTTAAATTCGTATATGTAACTATTTTCAAATGTAATTATCACACTATGTTAAAATTACTTTCTTCCCTTGTATAGATTATTCGAGTTCCCCCACATGCTTGAGTCTGTGTTATTTCTTTTGATCATGTGCTATTATTTCTGAGGAATGGAATGGGCAATTACATTTAGAAAGTGAGTAATAGTATTTAATGCAGTCAGTGATTATATGTATGCTCCAATAAATGTTACACATTAGCTAGATATTGAACTTTAATAGAATCATTTTTCTCTTGAGTATTCATGGTGTCTCTGTGACCTTTCTTCGGCAAAATTAGCAGTTTCGGACCCTACCCCACCCTTAAAAACAAAGCAACTCATTTTTAACAGCCTCGTCAGCTTGCCTGTAAGTAGTTTATAAGTTTAGTTGTGTGCTGTCCTTTTGTGTGTTTTAAAGTATGTGTGTGCGTGTGCGCTGGGGTGGAGGGGATAATCAGAAACTGCATTTAAATGTTTTATTTGAGGGATTTTTTTCTGTAATGTAAACAAATTCAGAGTTATCAAATTTCTTAAACGTGTTTAAATTCTTTATGTGCCTTTCATGAATGGTGTTTTTTTTATTAGTTTTACCAATGGAAGATCTGTAATGTCCTGTTGTGATGCTATGTATGAAAAATTCAAATGCATTATAAATAAATTTGAATCATAAGACATATGGTTTAAAAGCCACAAAGAAGCACATATTGGTGATCATCATGGATGAATTATTGAACTTTATTCTGTGTAACTGTGTTACTAATAAATCCTAATAAATTTAAATTTTTAAAATTTTACAAATGATGTGTTATGTTAAGAATTGTCCGTTTATCCTATATTACTTTTCTTTCTCTATACATCTAAAGATCATTTCGTCTAACCAGAAGCTTGAGTTTTCCTAACCCAAGTATTCTTTGATATCCGGTGTTACATTTGGAACTGTCTGCTTAGCATTCACTTTGGAGAGTTCATTTCCTACGTCAGCTTTGTATGACCAAAGCCAAATTCATCATTCCTCTCCCTTCAATACAGGTTCACTGCAGACTAAAGTCCCTAGGTGGTGCAAGGGATCTGTGGTCCACTGCTAATTCCAGAAGAAAGGCCTGGTGGTCTGCTTCCAAGATTTCGTTGCCCTTGAGTTGCTTTCTACTTTACAGTGATCCCTTTGGACAATGCATTCTGCCCTAGAGGGTTCCAAGCTGTGAGTGATCTGTATGGAAGCAGACTGCCACACCTTTCCCTTAGTAGCCAAACCTGGAATCACTGTGCCATTATAAACCATCTTCCTGCAAATTGTAGCCACAAAAGCCACACCGGCCTCTTCCTTTCTAACACATGACCACAGTGAGTTGGAGTCTACTTGAGAGCAAGTAATAATGATACATCATTCATTTAATCTCTCAAGTAGGGAACTTCTTACCCATTATCAGCTCTTATCTCCCATCTCCATCTCTACTAGACTACGATGTGCTGAAAGTCCTACTTTTTTAATCCATATACAGGGTTTTCTTATTTTTGCTTTCCTTTCTGTTCCAACTACAGCCTCCTAAACTTATATCGTTGCTTAACTTCTACTTGAAACGGCTTATTAAATTCTCTAACTCATTTCTCCCTCCTATCATCCAGATCAAGTACTTAGTGTAGAACTGCTGGTATGTTGCCTTTTATACACTGGTTTTCATTGGCTGTGACATAAATTTACCCCAGCCTTACATTCATGTCTCTGCCCCCTGGCCACACCCCAATTGTTCCCCACTAATGCTGTATGTACACTGGGATTTCCTTCAAGTCCTGTACTACATACAAGGTTAAATTTAAAAAATATTGCAGCAAAATCAGAAACTTAATAAAAATATTGAGATGTGAAGCTATTTGTCTCATCCTGCCCTCAATTCATGGCTGTACCCTTTCCATCTCTAGGATTCTGACATTTGACACGGACTACATAGGAGAGCTTTGACATCCTTGAGGGATTCAGATCATGCCCCTTTTAATCCTATAATGCCTGAATTTTTAACTTCAGGAAAAAAGTTTTTAATCTTTACTTTCATAGTTATCAATATATATATGAATATGTGCATTTTAAAGATGATGGGCCACTCTCAGTGTGTTGGAGAATCGATTTGGGGACAAGACTCCCAAGCAACTGAGGGCTTCTCTCTTTTTCTAGTGCAGTGGTTCTCAACCTGGGTCGTGACCCCTTTGATGGTCGCACGACTCTTTCACAGGGGTCGCTTGACTCATCACAGTAGCAAAATTACAGTGATGAAGTGGCAATGAAAATAATGTTATGGTTGGGGTCACCACAACATGAGGAACCGTCTGAAAGGGTCGCAGCATGAGGAAGGTTGAGAACTACTGCCCTAGTGCTTTTGCTCCAGTTGGTGGTCCAAGTGGCCTCTTATTCCTTGGAGGCCATGTGAACCCTGAGGTCTAATGCTAGTCCGAGCAACAAAGGTGAAAGAGTGAGTACCACTATTGAAGTCACAGGAGACAACCTGGTCCTCCGTGTAACCCGGGGTTCCCTTTAGGGGATCATTGGGTGCCTGCTCCACCACCTTATTGGTGACATCATGCTGAGCAGCTTTCTCCAGACAGCAGGTAAGATCCACGACCACGTTGGGCATGGGGACACAAAATGGTAAAAAAAAAATGGGTTTCCCCTTCAGCTCTGGGAAAACTTTGCCCACGGCCTTGCAGTGCTAATAGAAGCAAGGATGATGTTCTTGGCAGCCCCACAGGACAGTTTCCCAGAGGGACCACCCACCATCTTCTGGGTGGCAGTGATGTCATGGACTGTGGTCATGAGACCTTCCATGATGCCAGAGCTGTCATGGATGACCTTGGCCAGGGGGACCAAGTAGTTGGTGTTGCAGGAGCAATATTGATAATCCTGAGGGAGTCATGCCCATTACAAACATGGGGACATTGGCTAACAGGGCAGAAGTTATCACCCTTTAATACTACCACCTTTCAAGTGAGCCCCGGGCTTCTCCGTGGTTGTGAAGACACCATGACCTCGGTGACATTCTCTGTGCAAGCTTCGTCCCACTGATGTTGGTAGGATCTCGCTCCTGAAAGATGGACTCCCATTGAAGAGAAGCTTCCCGTTGTCAGCCATTGAACTTGCCATGGGTAGAATCATACTGGAACACGTGAGCCATGTAGTTCAAGTCAATGAGAGGGTCAGGCAACAATGCTCACTTTGCCAGAGTTGAAAGCAGCCCTGGTGACCACCTGCCCCAGCGTGGGTCTGGGATGCTGCTGCGAGACGGAAGGGCATGGGAAGCTATACGATTTTCTTTGAAATTTTCCTTATGCAATGAACTTAAAATGATGACTGGAACTTTGAAATGCTCGTTTTTGTTGGCTTATGTTAGTTTTATTAGTTCGCAATTTTGCTGACAATAGCTTCCTTAGATTTAACTCGATTTCTTATTTTTTAGTCTGCCCTTAAGGCACCTGCATGATTTGGAAAGAATACCAGCCACATTCTTCGCCTTCTGACCAGTTACATGAGGAGATGTCAAAGGGAAAATGAATTAAAAGATAAAAATAAGAAATTTAATTTTAGTTCTCAGCCAAAATTTAGTTCTTCATCAAATTCAGGACACTTGTAAGGAGCCATTGAGTTGGCGCTGATCCGTAATGACCCTGTGCACAACAGAACAAAACACTGTCCTATCCTGTGTCATTCTCACTATTGTTCCTATGCCTGGACCCACTGTTGCAGCCACTGTGTCAATCCATCCTATTAAGGGCCTTCCTTTTTTCACCACCTTTCAACTTTACCAAGCATGACATCCTTCTCCAGGGACTGGTCTCTCTAGACAATATGTCCAAAGCATGTAAGATGAAGTCTTGCCATCCTTGCCTCCAAGGAGCACTCTGGTCTTACTTCTCCCAATACAGATGGGTTTGTACTTTTATCAGCCCATGTTTTTTTTCAATATTTTTCTCCAGTTATAAAAAGTCTGTAGACATGGCGTCAACGTTCCATAGGTTAATTATGGTTAGTAATTTAGATTTTTTTCTTACTTCAATTTTAGGAGAATTCCTGTTGCTGTGTTAGTCTGGGTAGACTAGAGAAACAAACCCATGGACACATGTGTATAAGAAAGGGATTTATATGCAAGAGCAATTGAACATTGAGAAAATATCCCAGTCCAGTGCATATCAAGTCCATAAGTCCGATATTAGACCATATGTCCAACACCAATCCATAAAGTCCTTCTCAGACTCACGAAGCACATGCAATGACACCGAATGTAGAAGCTCGCAGGCCAGTGGGTAGACAGTCTTTGGATCCAGTGTCATTGGAAGTATCCCAGTGCTGGCAGGGGTCTCTGCATCAGGGTGGGCTCATGTGTCTTGTCAGCTGCTATTTTCTTCCAGGGTGTCAGCAGAAAGAAGTGTCTCCTACCTCCACGGAGCAAGTACCAGGTTTCCCAGAGTTCTCAGGAGAAGGCCATGCCCACACAGAGGCCTCATTGGCTATGGTCTGATTGACAAGCCAGACTCCACCCCTACACTCTTAATCCTCAAACTGATGAACGATTATATATCTACCACAGGCACTTTTCAAAATGATGGCATCCTTCTTACCACTTCAGCCATGTTATAACAAACTAGTACAACTTTATTTTGCTCAGAAAAAGATCTGAAATCCTTGTATAGTTTTTTCATGATACAGATTTTCCATGAACATTTTGAAGCCTCCTCATGTACATGGTGGACTGAACAAGTGGCTGAAACTAATCAATAATATTCCCAGTTTCCATTGCTGAAGTCCCAAAATCTCTTCTAGTCTCCAAAATGTATTCATTCCGGTACGCATCTGAAAATACATTTTATGCTTGATCTATTTAGGCAGGTTAAATTTCTTACTGAAACAAAGCAGGCATCATGCACAAAAAAGATATATGTGTGTATATGTATATATGTATATATATATATGTATGTGTGTGTATATACCATATATACCATATTGAATGAAGGGGGAAGAGCAGAGTGGAGACCCAAGGCCCAAGTGTCGGCCAATGGAGATGCCCTCATAAAGGGGTTTAGGAGAGGAGATGGGTCAATCAGAGTGCAAGGTAGTACCGATGAAGAACACAGCTTTCCCCCAGATCCTGGATGCTTCCTCCCCCCAACTACCATGATCCGAATTCTACCTTGAAGGGCTGGATAGGGCAGAGGTTGTACAAGGTACATATGAGGGCTGGAGGCACAGGGAATCCAGGGTGGATGATACCTTCAGGACCAAGGGTATGAGAGGCGATGCTGGGAGAGTGGAGGGTGAGTGGGTTGGAAAGGGGGAACTGATTACAAGGATCCACATGTGACCTCCTCCCTGGGAGAGGGACGGCAGAGAAGGGGGGGGGGAGGGAGACTCCGGATAGGGCAAGATATGACAAAATAACGATGTATAAATTACCAAGGGCACATGAGGGAGGGGGCAGCGGGGAGGGAGGGGGGAAAAAGAGGACCTGATTCAAAGGGCTTAGGTGGAGAGCAAATGCTTTGAGAATGATTAGGGCAGGGAATGTATGGATGTGGTTTATATAATTGATGTATATATATGTATGGATTGTGATAAGAGTTGTATGAGTCCCTAATAAAATGTCAAAAAAGAAAAGAGGAAAAAAAGAAAATGATTAGGGCAAAGAATGTACAGATGTCCTTTATACAATTGATGTATGTATATGTATGGACTGTGATAAGTGTTGTATGAGCCCCTAATAAATTGTTTAAAAAAAAGAGTTGTAAAAGTTCCCAATAAAATTATCTTTTACTATAAGTAAAAAAAAAAACTAAAGTAAAACATATATGAAGGGGATTCAAAAGTTCATGGGAACATTTCATTATCTTGTCATTCAAGATTTTGATATGTTTTGAATCCTTGAATGTTTTTACCCTCCTGGTATCACTACTCTCATTATTGGTCCTGACAGGTTGATCTGTCCTGGATTCCCTGTGTTTTGAGCTCTTATCTTTACCAGTATTTATGCTCTGGTCACCATAGTGGTGGGGAGAGGACAGATTAAAGAAGTAGAGGAAAGTTGTATGCTTCATCGGTGATATACTACTGCACCCTGACTGGCTCATCTCTTCCTTGTGACCCTTCTATAAAGGGATGTCCAATTGTCTACAGATGGACTTTGGGTCTCCAGTCTGCCTTATCCCTCATTCACATTGATAGGATTTTTTTTGTTCTGGGTCTTCGATGCCTGATTCCTGATCGCATTGACACCTCATGATCACACAGGTTGGTGTGTTTCTTTATGTGGGCTTCATTGCTTCTCAGATAGATGGCCTCTTGTTTATCTTCAAGCCAGATGCTATATTTTTTGATAGCCAGGCACCATCAGCTTTCTTCACCACATTTGCTTATGCACCCATTTTGTCTTCAGCAATCTTGTCAGGAATGTGAGCATCACAGAATGCTGGGCTATTAGAACAAAGTGTTCTTGCGTTGAGGGAGTCCTTGAGTAGAGGGCCAATGCCCACCTGCTGCTTTAATAGTTAATATATAAGTGTATGCACGTACATCTATTTCCCGATCATTATATATAAATATATTTACATGTGTACATGCCCGTATTTAGACCTCTGTAAATATCCTTTGCCTCCTAGTTCTTTCCTCCATCTCCTTGAATGTTCTTAACGAATACCCAAAATATCTGAGCTAGATCAAGATAAAACTCAAAGGCTAATTAGTATGAGGTTCAGAACTAGAATTTAAACCTACGTTTTGCAAATCTATGTACATTGTTTATTCCCAAAAAGGCAACCTTGTTTTTTAAAATCCAGTTGGAATGTCTAAAAAAAATCTGTAGCAATACATACGGTGCTCTTCCAAGTTTTGCTAAATCATAATACTTAAAGTTAAAATATTTGACATTACATTTTGTATCAACATAATGGTATCAGCTGAACACTGATTAGATTAGAGGCTACTTAATGTGGACCAATAGCTTTGTGCATCTTTACAACTTTTATTGTAGCCAGAACCACTCCCAGTGCCTTATGTAAATGCCCATGATCCTTATAGATGACATCGTTGTGGTTTCCTGGTGTGTTATTTTAAGACACAGTTAACCGGGTGAAGAGCTCCAGCAAGGAGGCCGGGTTGAAACAGCTGGGAATCTAGGCAAGTTAATTCACCTTTCCTTGCCTTCTTTTCACCATTTTAACAAATGAAGGCCAAATAATCAGACCACGAATCTTAATGTCTGTCAGTATTAAATAAATTCAAACGTGTACTATGTGTATGAGCGAATCTGACATATGCTAATCACCCCACACTGTTATTATTTGAGTGTAAGAACATTTTGTTCTAAGATGTCTTCAAAATCTTAATCAAAGAGTTGGTATAAATTTTGAAATACTTCAAAACAAGAATGATGAAAATTAATCTTTTAGTTAGAAACATATCATTTTGCTGTTGACTTTGGAAATGCAAATGAGACAATGCATCTCTTTAATGAGCCTCAGAACACATCTGGATTATTATTTTAGTCTTCCTCAAACAAACAACTGGAGATTTGTGTTATTTTCAACTTGGTCTGGAGTTTGGAAAGTTTTCTCTTATAGCTGTTTTCAAAACCCTATCTAACATTTAAAATGCATTTTATGTCAAGTTTCAGATTTCACAACTCCACTGGCCTGTTTCCCGGGCATTTTTTCCATAACCAATAACTGCTTGCTTTGGTCCCTGTTGTGATTTCTGTTATTTACTTGGATTTTCAAGTTACTTTATAAAGTTATGAAACACATTTCATCAAGTCAGAAACAAACCCAAATATGCACAGGCAAGAATCCGATGCAATCGTCCAAGCCAGACTGAGGAGGCCTGACTGGGACAGCCCACCATGCAGTCAATCTTGAGTGCCAAGCATAAGGTCAAGTAATAGCAGTTGCTTTGATTTACTATCCATCTTCCTGGTTCTTCAATCCAAGAAAATGGATGAAACCCCATACAGTGTCCTTAGAAAAAATGTAATCAGTTAGAAACTTGACTGAGGGAGGAAAACAAACAAGGAAGAGCCAGCGATCCATCTGGGATGGCCACCGGTGTCATTCCTCATGAAGCAATCTTTCTTCCTGAGGGTCTGGGGGGTCTCGCTTAGAGGAAAAACCATAGAGTAAGACCCTGGGCCACTTAAGATTCAAGACTTACATGTGTTTGATGCAGGGGTTTTCACCAACCCTAAGCTGTATTATCTAACACATTCAACACTAATCATAAGTACGTGTGGCCGTAGCACACTGAAACCGCAGCTAGTTAATTGACATGTGCTATTGGTGAAAAATGCACAAGGGAATTCAATGTCTTACAAAAGAAAATGAGAATTAATCCACTGAACTGATAGAATTTCGAATGTATTGTGTTAAATTAAATGTTTAAAATCCTATCTGTTTCTTTTTTACATTTTTAAAGAAACTATTACAAATTTTAAAACTACCCAAGTGGGTAGCAATATTTTTCTATTCAAATTGCACTCTAAAATATGGAGCTGTGGTGGGCTGTGATCCTCATGGTCAGCAGTTCAGAACCACCAGCACCTCTGCAGGAGAAAGACTGGGCTATTTCTGTAAACAATTACAGTCGTGGAAACCCACAGGGGTTGCACTGAAGTCGATGGCAGCGAGAATTGAGAGTATTATCTGCAAGAGATAATTGATCTGCAAGGTCAGCGGTTTGAAACCACCAGCCTCCTCCATGTCAGAAAAAGGGGACTTAGACTCTCACAAAGAGCTACTATCTAGGAAACTCACAGGGTCAGTTTTACCCTATCCTAAAGGTCACTATGAGTCTTCATTCACTCAATGACAGGGCGTGAGTGAGTATTACAGGAAGCATTACAATGAAGGAGCATGGTGGGGTATGGGTTGGGTTGATAACAACAAGGTCAGCAGTTCAAATCCACCAACCAATCTGTGGGAGAAAGATGAGGCTTTCTGGTCCCACAAAGATCTGCAGCTTCAGAAACCTGCAGAGGCGTTCTGTTTTGTTCCTTAGACTTGCTAGGAGTGGGAACCAACTCAATGTGAGGAGGTAGGTACTGTGATGTGGACTATATTTTCCTTTTTCATCCTGAAGCAGCTTTATTTACATGCTATGGATGTATGCTCCCAAGTTTTGTGAAAGCAGTAGTTGATAAAAAAAATAAAATCAGAATGTGAAAGACCTGAGTCTTGTTGCCTTGGATAAGTCACTGCCATAGGAACTCTATTGGAAAGGGAAAGAACATTGTGAATATCAGACTATTGCAGCGCTGCATTGATTGGCTTTGACTTGATATAAGGCCTCTTCGGATGGAATGAAGAGGAATCTAAATTGTTGTCCCTTAAGATGTGTCGACTGTAAGAGAAGACACATTTTGAAATGTATACTCTGAAACTGCACTTTGGCATTAGCAGTGTCTTTAATTTTAGTTCAGACGTGGCATAGGAGTGGACTTTTCAGAGTACCCCAAAATTACTAAGTCCTGGTTTACAAACCCATTTTTTCCCTGAAGCTCTCTAGCCAAATCACAAGATTGGCTTCCTTTTAAAAAAAACTGTATTATTGTTGTGTATTTTAGTATGTTAATTCCCTCAGCAAAATTCCGTCCTTCCTCCACACCTCCCACAGGACCGGGCTGAGCACAGGCAAGCATTAGAAATGCTTCTCAGGGTAGTTCAGTTCCCGAGAGCTGTGGAGGAGGACAAGAATGTGATGCTTGCAGGACTTCACTGAGAATAGGTTATCAAATATTTCAAGTCCTTAAATGCATATCTGTTTTATGCTGATGTCAGAACATAACAAATGGGTTTGTCCTATAATGTTCAATAAAATCACATCTGCTCAACTGCAAAATTGAAGTTTATTAAATTCTAAAATATCCCCTAGGATTGGAGTTTATTAGCTTAATGGGATAAACATGAGAAAAGGTTGTGTGTGTGTGTGTGTGTGTGTGTGTGTGAGCCATACTCTTTAGAGTTTATGTATAGATCACATCATATCTATGACCAGTTTTCTATTTTGCATTATATGTATCAAATAAAACTCAATTATCAAAACACATATTGTAGAAAAAATAAGTCATTTATTTTTTAATATTGGAGTAGCCTAAATGATTAAAGGTGATTTGACTTGCTCTAGCATATGAAGAAAGACAAATGATAGATTTTATATCAACTTCTCATTTATTGAATTAGTGTAATAATTTCCAAGCTATCACACACTCCGGGTGAACTGGATTGCCTCATAGTTTGGGAGGCTATCATTCCAGATGCAAATGTTTGGCAATGCCATGGTTTCTCGGGCTACTGTAGGGAGGACCCGACCTTGTTGCTTCCATGTTCTGGGAGCCTTAGGCATTCCCTGTTTTCCTTTATTTTTAGGTGCTACTTTAATTGGCCACCATCCCTCTATGTGTTTCTTCATTTTTATGAAGGTATTACTCACATTGGATAAAAACTCACTATCATATTTTACTGTCTTCTTATTAACTGAAAACATCTTCAAAGACTCTATTTCCTAACAATATGACATTCACAGGCATGGGAGTGAGGATTTAGTTTTTTTCAGACACAATGCAATCTATAATAATTCTGTATCTAATAGAGGCATTGTGATTCAGTTAAATTTATAGCCATAGTATTTTATATCAATAAATCTAATATTTTAAAAATTATCAAATACTGCTCATATTTAACTAAGCCCTATGTCCATTCAGGCATTCTATCCAGTCCTTCCCCTCCTATCACTAAATTAGTGGAATGTATTTACTTTCACTGAAATCCATTGTGGTTCACTTGGAAGGAAAACTTTCCATGGAGAAGATGCAACATCAATCTCACTATCTGATTTCTTATCCTTCACCTTGACTTTCAAGCCCTATAATTTTCGTTGTCTAAGTGTGTGGATAATAGTACCATGACTATGCTGTTTATTAAGTGGGAGACTTCATTGGCTGATGGTTCCCGCCCAAAGTTATTTCTCGACATCACTTGCGTAAAATTTGGCAAAGTACTTCATCTAAGAAGCCATATAAATGCTCAATCTTTTCCAATTAAATGTGATCCCTCTTTCTATGAACCATGTTAAACCTTTTGACAGAAATATCCTTTTTTGCTTAGTTGGTGGCAAGAACTGCTGGGAAGCATTGACACATGAAGGACAGTGCAGCTGCCAGCTCCACATATGCAGACTGAGGTGAACTGCCAATGAAAATCAACTGAAAAATACATGTGTGTTTGCGGTAACTAATTTCCCCATGCCAAATCTAATAACTTTAATTTAGATCTCAAAAGACCGGGGAGATTTTATATGGTTTACATTTTTTGCCATGTAGTTTTGTCTAGAATATAATTATATTGATGTTTTTGTCTATGCATCTTTTCTCCAATAACATTTAGGTATTGGTTATAAAGGCATGCACTTGTTACTCTGTACCTTTGAATGGCCACTTAGCAGCTTCTCTGTGAAAAGGCCTATTGGAGGAGGCAAAGTAAGACAGCAATGAAAGAGCCAGATGGTCTGAAAATGGATCCTGGCTCTGTCGCTTCCTATTGGGTGACCTTGAACAAATGATGTGACCTCTCCAGGCCTCACTAATTTCCCTGTTTAGTGAGGACCACATTAGCAGCATCCTTCTGTAGTTATGGAAAGCGCTAAGTGAGTTTGAAATGGAAAATGCTCAATGCCACGTGGCCAGCACATCGTGTGACAGACATTTGAGTTAGTGTAATGGTGCTGAAGGCAGGGATGAAGACGGCTACATTACAGAGAATAGAGATAAAGAGGCAGCCCTTCAGAGAAACGAGAGGCAGATGATGGAGGAGATCAGCATGTGAGTAATTAATTATAATTCGAGGCCTAATGGAATGAGCACTTTAATGGAGCCATAGCAGGTCGCCATCGGCCCCATCACAGTCCTGGTGTGGCCCTGTTGTCCCAGCACAATTGCAGCGGCGTCCTATTCCACCCTCATAATTGAGGCTGTGAGTGCTGCAGATCCCTAAGATCAACCTGCTTTATGGAGCCGGAGTGTGGATGTAGGCCTCATGGAAGAAATGGCATTTGAAGCAACCTTTAAACAGAACACAGCTGGGAGAGAAAGCCATTTCCAAATGTTTCCTGAAATGACACTTTGCAGTGAAGGCTGGGTTTCCCTCGAATGTTCCGTTGAGAATGAGAAATGAGTCTGCATTCATTTACGACTGACTCAAACGATCACACACTGAGCGCCTTGAAACAGCCCCAAAATAATGGATCACATTCCGAGGTCATGAGCCTAAAAGTGGTCCGGAAGGCTGGAGGCGAGAGGCAGAGGTGGAAAACCCACAAGCGAAGTAAGCACGGGCTTACCGGTGCCTACTCACTCAGCTGGGATAAACAGTTTCTGGTGCTTCCCATCACATGGGGGATCACGTGACACCAGCTTGCCGGGCAGTCTGTTTCCTTTCTCCCGGGAGCCGCGCTCTTTCCCCATGATTAGAGCAAAGAATGTACAGATGTTCTTTATACAATTGATGTATGTATATGTATGGATTGTGATAAGAGTTGTATGAGCCCCTAATAAAATGTTTAAAATATTAAAAAAAAAGAAAAGAGACTCCGAAAGCAAACCTTCTTTAAAGACGGGAAATTAAATTGTAGTAAATAAGGATCAAAAAGGTTTACTAGGCATTTTCTCAACAAAAGAAACTAAAATCTCTAAAAATAAATATATTATCTTACAGTCAGCACAATTTTTGTTTAATTTCAACAGCACTATGTTGAAAAGTCCACAATTTGAGGATAATGTGTTCCAAAAAATATGACAGCATATGATTGCCTTCATATATATTTTCATGACCTGATCATAAAAGTTGTTTTTGAGAGTTTACCAACTTCATCAAGTACCTCTCTTAAATTATGTACCTGTGGAGACTTTGTCATCATTTGTACACGGGTTTTAATTTAGAACAATTCTCATTTGGCCTCATACTCATAAGTTGAAGAAGATGGATTATAATATTTCCCAATATTGCCTCCATTAGTGACATGCGTCATATATTATTAATAATATTTGTATTTTTATTTCTAAGTTAAGTAATACTTTCACAAAACATCAAGTCAGAAAACACAAATACAATAATTTAATGCTGGATGGGCTAAAATCTTGCTGTCATCGACACTCTTTTTTTTAAAACTTTTTATTAGCAACTCATACAACTCTTATCACAATCCATACATACATCAATTGTGTAAAGCACATCTGTACATTCTTTGCCCTCATCATTTTCAAAGTATTTGCTCTCCACTTAAGCCCTTTGTATTAATTCTTCTTTTTTCCCCTCCCTCCCCGCTACCCCCTCCCTCACGAGCCCTTGATAATTTATAAATTATTATTTTGTCATATCTTGACCTGTCCAACGTCTCCCTTCCCCCACTTTTCTGTTGTCTGTCCCCCAGGGAGGAGGTCACATGTGGATCCTTGTAATCGGTTCCCTCTTCCCAACCCACTCACCCTCTACCCTCCCAGCATCGCCCCTCACACCCCTGGTCCTGAAGGTATCATCCACCCTGGATTCCCTGTGCCTCCAGCTCCTATCTGCACCAGTGTACATCCTCTGCTCTATCCAGACTTGCAAGGTAGAATTTGGATCATGGTAGTTGGCGGGGAGGAAGCATTTAGGAACTGGAGGAAAGCTGTATTCTTCATCTGTGTTACATCACACCCTGCCTGACTCATCTCCTCCCTTGGACCCCTCTGTGAGGGGATCTCCAGTGGCCAACAAATGGGCTTTGGGTCTCCACTCTGCACTTCCGGGAACAGTAACCAATGAAATCAAGTCTTCAATGAACTCCCACGATAATGTTTACATCCTTAAACCCAAAGCATCCCCTGAGATCAGCTGAAAACTCAACAGCAATCTAAATGAACTCATGGCAAAGCCTGGAGCATTGTGCCCTTATGCTCTGTAGGGTTTTCAAGACTGTGACTTTCCTTAAAAATATATTAGTAAATTATTTTATTGGGGGCTCTTATAACTCTAATAACAACCCATACATCAATTGTATCCAGCACATTTATACATATGTTGCTATCATTATTTTCAAAATATTTTCTTTCTGTTTGAGCCCTTGGTATCAGCTCCTCTTTTTTCCCTCCCTCCCCACCCTCATGTACCCTTGATAAATTATAAATTATTATTACTTTCATATCTTACACCACCCACTGTCTTCTTTCACCCACGTCACTGTTGTTCATCCCCCTGGGGAGGGGGGAGAGTTAAATGTAAAACTTTCAAATATGTGTTTGTGCTGAAAGGATATTCAGTAAATTGCAATTATTAACTCTAGATAGTTTTCTATAATTATATCTACAAATAATTCATCATAAGAAGTGGGATCACATAACTAAAGTGTTTTATTTTCAGTATTTAATGTAGATTATAAACAAGTATGGGTAGTTTCTTCTTATATTATTAGAACATTCTTGATACTAATCCTAACTCAACATTTCCCATATTTCCCCAGTAAATGAAGTTTTCTTCAAGAGAGATATTTGGAAAACAGGAGATTTTATTTTTTGTCAAACAAATGTAGAGATAACTCATTATATCCTTTTTTGGAGGGTTAAATGCTCTAATATATTTGTTATAAAACAAAACAAACATTTCTTTAAATTTCCTATGCTTACTAGATAATGAGGTCCCTATGCTCCTTAAATACGTATAGAAATATGAGTGTACTTAGACAATTTTAGGGGAAAAAAAGAAATAAATTTTTTTTCTCATTTTCCCTTCTCCCTACCACAACTCTATTCTATTACTTAGAGCTTTAAAAATGTGTCAAGTAAAGAAGAAACTCTAAAAGGGGAGCAGAAATGAGATGAAGAAAGGATAAAAGGAAGGAGGAAAAATGTTGAAGAGAAGAAATGTTCAACAAATGTTGAGGATGCGACTAAACAAAAGGCCGTGGAGCCATAATCACCTAGACACACGAGACTTGGAGGTAAACTGCCGAAGATGCTTGTGGCCACCCTCCACAGAAACACTAGAGGAGGCTGATTCTGTGGTTAATGATGATGTTGTTACGCCCTCGCATCCATTCCAAACCATAACAAGCCTATACACAGCTGAAGGACACCCTGCCCGGTCCTGCTCCATCCTCCGAATCTGTGTTAGGACTGAGTCCACTGTTGCAGCCACTGTCCAAGGAGCCCCGACAGTGTAGTAGTTACCTGTTAGACTATGATCTTCATGGTCATTAGTTCAAAATCACCAGTCACTCCTTGGAACAAAGATGGCGATTTTCACTTCCACAGACAGAAATAATCTTGGAAACTCATAGGGAAAGTTCTACCCTGTCCTGTAAGGTCACTGTGGGTTGGCATTGACTTGAAGGTAGTGAGTTGATCTGTGTCAATCCATGGCCTTGACAGTCGTCCTCTTTTTAATAACCCTCCACTTTCCCAATCAGGATACCATTTTCCCATTATTATATATACTTGCTCGTGAATGGGTTGCAAAATATGTAAAATCTGTATGAGTGGTTTAAAGGTGGAAAACAACCACTTGCTATAAACAGTTGCAATGTCTTTGGAACTCCCAGTATGCCTGTGTCTCAGCTCTCTCTGCTCCCTCCATAGGTAACCAGAAGCTTGAATTTGTGTTTTCCATTTCATGTTTGTATGGTTTTAGTTACCATTAATTTTTATATATATATATATATATATATATATATATATATATATATATATATATATATATATATATATATATATATATATGAGCCCTGGTGGTGAGTTACATGTAGGGCTGGATACCATAAGATCAGTAGTTTGAAACCACCAGCTGTCCCGTAGGAGATGGGGCTTTCTACTCCCAAAAGGAATTACAGTCCCAGAAACCCATAAGGGCAGTCCTACCCTGCCCATAGGGGGACTATGAGTCAGAACAACTTGCTAGCAGTGAGTGAGCACTTATAATTTATTTTGCACATATTTGCCATTTGGATATATGATATTAAACTGTGCTGTTCAATGACTCTGATGATATTCAACATTGTTTACGAGATTTATTTGTGTTGACATGTAGTGATGGTACTTTAAAATTAATTTATTATTAACAGAGCTAGTTTTAATCCAATTATATATAATCCAATCATAATTTATTCAACCATTCTCCATTGCTGGACATTTGGGTTATTTCTTTTTATTTTATCAATAGTGCTATGAATATGTTTTTTTATTTTGACATCTATTAAAGAGTGAAATTAATGGGCTCAAGCATATTTACAATTTTTTAATTTTGCTAAATGTAAAGTTATTTTCCAAGTGTATGTAGTAATTCATCCTCTTACCAGTATTTTAGAAAACTTATAGTTTATCTACATCCCCAGCTAAACTTAGTATTACTAAACTTAAAACTAATTTTCCAAAGGGCAACCCACTTGTTCAATGATCAATGATTGTTTAGTGTATCCTCTGAGCACATGTCTGTATTTCTGCTTCCTTGTGAGTCATTCTAAGTTCATGCCCAGAAACTCCATTGTGGTGTGCTATTTTAGGAAACAGTATCTCAGAATATAAATATTTAACTAAGATCTATATTCCCGAAGCTGAAGGACAGTCTGCGGTCTGCCTTTGGCATGTTTCTGGACCAGTGAGTGCCTCTGCAGGAGACGCACATTCCCCACATGCACATAGTTAACTCGCTACGGAACCCACGGTGGGCGTGGCCTCCTCTGACCTTACATTCCTGTCTTCCTGCCTGCTGTTTGGAAGCAGATATTTTATTAAGTAGCTGGGCTTTGGGTAATTCAGTGTGGGCCTGAGCGGGATGAGTGAGAGAAGCTAATAAAAGGATCAAAGAGGACCTCATAGTTCATAAAGACACTTGGAAGTACAATGAATTAAGTGGAAAATAAGAAATGTGACTATATATGTACATGTACATACACACACACATATAATAAGCTAATTGTAAGCAAGGCACACCAGCTCAATATCACGAGGAAGTGAAAGCGCGCGCCTGCCCTCCTATTTTCGCAGTAAATCTAATTTGAAGGTCTTGGCCAAGTTTTTCCCTAGCAAGCCCATTCCACTGTAGCCTCACAGCTCCCTTCAAAATTCCGCTCTGTCTTATCAGTATGATTTCCTCAGAGCCTTGTCAATATTTATAGATGTTATTGCTAATGGGAATTCTAGTGTTTTAAGAAAGGATTTACTTTTTTGGAAATTTCCAACTTATGATTTGCAGTCTGAAGTGTTTCTCACTGACATTGCCCTTTATGATCATTAGGGATAAAATGGTTCACTGTTCCTGAAAGTCAAACTCCATTCTAAATATATTTAATTTATATTAAATACCCCCAACTATGCTCCATCAATTTTCCCCAGTGGTGAAACTGGACCTTGTTAACTTGTCACAGCTCTCTTTGATGGAAGTCTTGGTTACTCTGCGAGTCTGGGACTCTCTTCAATACCAATGACTTCTCCCTGACTCCCTGATGCCACTTTCATACGGCATGCTACCCATGTTTCTGATTTAAAAAGACCTTAGGCCAATGGCCCCATCTACTTATTGCACTTGTATTATAAAGAAAAGACTACTTTATCCATCAGTAAGCTCTACTTTAATAAAAGAAACCAAAAATAAATATACATTTGCTGAAATAATCAAATAAATAACTTAAATATTGACTCACATACCTCAGAGATTTAAGCAAAGGCTAAACCTGGAGTGCTTTGGACACCATTGACTCACTTTCTCCCTGTCTCTGTGCTCTTTTTCCCATATCTAATGACATCAGGCTTATGTACAGCCTTTCATGTCGTAGGATAGTTGGCTGTTGGTGGCTTCAAGCTGATATCTCTATAGCATGTGAACCAAAACAAAGAGAGCTTCTATGTAACTTCGTGAAGAGCTCAAACAAGTCATACTTGGGCCATGTCTCCCCACTTCTTAGACTACTATGTTGATTAGGGAGCTAGACTATCATGATGAGCTCAGTCTGGTCTTGCGACAGCTCTTTGGCAAGGAGATGAACAGGCAGAATATGAAAGACCTTCTTGGAACTACATGGACTGGCATTTCATCAATGGAAATGGCAGAGTGAATCATGTGTTCAAAATGAACAAATAGGCAGTTGTCTCTTGGGATCATGGAGAATTGGTCCCAGGACTGCCATGGATAACAACATTCATGGATGCTCAAATCCCTATGTAAAATAGATTTGCCTATAACCTACATAAATCTTTCTGTGTATATACTTTAAATCATCCTTGGATTACTTGTAATTCCTAATGTAGTGTAAATGCCATGTAATGTCACTTTATATTCCTTCATAGCCTTTGAGGAATCGAATGGACCACTTAATATGCTTTATAGAAGCTGTATTTCTTATCTACAGATGATTTAATCTGAAGGTGCAGAGCCTCCTGGTATGGAGGGCCAGCTATAATATGTAAATTAATCATAGTTTTTTCCGTATATATCTTCTTTTCTTTAAACGTATAAAGTTCACATAGTTCAGAAAAGAGCTCTGATAAATCAAGTAGCTGAGAGATAGAGGAAATTTCTCTGTAACACCCACGTCCTTTTCCCCCTCAATTTTCTTGGAGTAGGCAATTTGATGGTGCACTTTGGCTAGTGATTTTCAAACTTTTTCACACAGTTCTGCAAGATGTCTCTCAAGAAAATATTCCAAAGAAAGACTTCCTATTTCTTCCTCTTTGAGATTCACAAAGTGCACTGTCATACTTAGCTTCTGAATGTTTCCGCACTAAGGCAAGCTGCTTGATTTAATTTCACCCAGTACTTCCCAAATTTCTTTGACTGGCGGACGTTTGTGTGGGTAGCATCTATTAGCATTTCGTGGAATTAGTGATTGAAGAGCACAGCATTGGAAATGCTGACAAATAAAGAGATGATAACTTCTCTTTTATAAGACCATGACATCTCTGAAATGCTTTATCAGAATCTAACTACTTCCTGCAGGTGGAAAAAGGAAAGATGATTCGGGGTAGTACAACTTAGGGCATGTTGTGTGGTTGTTCAGCAGACTTGAAATGTCCGATGGCAATTAAACCTTAAGCCTCACTGAATATATTGTTCATATAACTTGGTTCATACAGCATATTGTTCATATATGCACATATAGACCATATTTAATATGCAATTTTCATTCTCAACTCTATCTTACTCTGTTGTCTCCTATGATTAATTTCTTGCTTATTTTTCTCTCATCTATCATCTATATTACCTTTATATTGTTTTAACGAAGCTCTGGTGGAATAAAGGTTCAGCAGAGCTCTCTTGCTAAACAAAAAGTCCGTGGTCAAAACTCCACTGTGGCTCCACAGGATAAAAGTCTTGGCAACCTGATCACCAGTGCTTGTCCCTGCATCTTGATGGCATTCCTGACCAAGTTCAGACCTAAGACCTTGGGATAAGTCAGCAATTTTTAAAAATCTTTAGCTTTAGTGGTTGGTTGGCACCTACATTTGAATAATAGTTGTATTAACTGGTATTCTTTGCTGGCACATAATTATTCCATCACACACACATTGTACTTCCGGATGTCTTCTTTTGGAAGATGGATTCTATGCCCCTCTTTTTTGATTTGTCATTCTGGTATGATTGTGACTCAAAACGGCCAATTATTCAGCTCCTTAATGCCTAGGATAGATCATTATGCTTTCCATTTATTTTGTGATGACTTCCAATTTTCCTATACTTACATTCTTAATTACCTGTACAAGTATTAATAGATGTTTTCAGCTGTTTCTTCTTATTTTCAGCAAATGACGGTTCTGACACCTTTGGTTCATGCACACCATGACAGTCAATGCGACTTTGGTTCCTGGGTTGTCTTTGGTGTGCCTCCAACCTAAACGGTGCCCCCATATTCTCAAGCAATTCATAAGCTCTCTCGTGTTTGTCCCTCAGAAGCGGGTCACCTGCTCCTTTTGAGTCTGTTCCTCATCTGGAATCTCCCTGGAAACCTGTCCATTGGGGTGATGCTGGTGGTATTTGAAACACCTGTGACATGGCTTCTAGTATCACGGCAACAAGAAAGCATCCACAGACAACAACCTGATGCACGAGTGGGGAGTCCACAGCATGGTGAGCTTATTTTTAAGTGTGATTATAAAATTCACCCAAGTTGAGTAACTCGTGAAAGCTGGGTTTGCCTTTGAACTGTGACTCTCTGAAGCTAATGAGAACAGCAGTGAAGCAGGGTCAACAGAACGGTGAACAAGAATGGCATAAGACTAAGTACGTGGTTGAACTTTAGGAAAAATATTGAGAGCTACCAGAGTCACCAGCTTTCAAAAAGGCTAGTGCACAGATTTTGATGCAATTGGCCAGGGATGGGGTCTTGGAAACCTTCCCTAAGGAGACCAGAAGGGGAGGCTGAGATAGTGTCTATCTAAATGCATATACTTTGCATTTTCATTTTGCTAGTTTATGTTCCATTGTCTAGTGTAGTGGTTTACAAACTTGTCGTAAGTGAGCATAGAATGACATGGAGGATTTGTCAAAAGCCAGACTTCTGACTCAGTAGGTTTCCATGGGGCCGTGGGCTTTGCATTCACAACAAGTCCTCAGACACTGCTGCTGATTCAGGTGCCAAACTTTGAAAGTATAGTCTAGGTTTGTTTGTTTCTCTCATTTGGTAAATGAGAATTTAAAAGAAGAAAATCATTTGTCTTTTGCTAGAGAAATTAAACTTTTCATTTTTTCTTCTCTTTGTATTGTCACACCTGTGCATTACAAAACATCACAAAGAAACAAAGACCTTAAAAGAGTGATGGGTATTTATTCTATTAAAAAATAGAGAAATTAATACAGAAATTTGATTTTTTTCTCACAATATCTCTACACTACTTCTTTTTTCAAGTAAATTTTGATTTAAACAAGGAAACCTTTTGTTCTTTCATTTTTTGAACATTGCATACATAATAAAGATAATCTGATATTTTTTTTCACAATTGGTGATCTAAAAGATGCTCGCTCACCCAGCATAACCATTAAGGTGGACTGTCGGACCTACATTTCTTTCTAACATGAAGCTGCAGTGCATAGCCAAACCCAGTACTGTGGCTAGATTAGCCTTCAAACTCAAACACATGATCAAGTGCATTTTAGTCTGGTCATATTCCTCATGTGGATTTCCTCTTCTTCTGACCACCTAGGTACTTTGATTAGTTTACCCAAGATATATTTTTCTTCCCACAAAATATTACCAAAATTTTTTTAACCATTGTGGATTTTATAGGTAATACTGACATGTTTCCCAAATGCACACAAATTATTTTAAGGTTCTTTTAAAAATTTAAATCCTTTTAAAAATAATAAACGTATGCATGGTTTAACAACATTCAACTTAACCTAACGTTAAGAATTAAATGTTTCCCATGAAATAAGTTTAGACTGAGAAAGGTAAATCTCACAATAGAAATTGTCTTTTCTATTCTTTAAGCTCACCACATTAACATTTCTTCTGCCTAGTTTTTAATGAAGTCTTTTAGGTATTGAGTCATTTTCATACTAAATACTTTTCAATACATTTTATTCTGTTTGACATCCTTGTACAAATCATACATCTTCCTGCACCAGTGTTATCTTCAGCAATAATAAAGCAAGTTTATATTTAAATACTAAGGACCAATTGTTGCAGAATTTTCTTTCGGAAAATATACCAATACCAAACAACACAAAAATTCAGAATATACAAGTAAGACTCTTCAAGTAAAATAAAATAATGCAATCTTGAAATTAAGGACCCAACTGATTTCTCCTCAATTAAGAAAAAAATCTGCTCAAACAGATGGATCCTGTACTGAGCCCTGAAGGCCAACAGACTCAGCTTTGGTAGACCATGACCATCAGCCATGACTTTGCCCTTTCTTTGTCATTAGCTCATAAACAGTTCCCAGGCCAGAATAGCCCAGAAATGAGGTGACTATTAAATTAACTATGGGGAGCATCTAATGACTAACAGAAAAAGGCCAACAAAGTGACACTTTTCACTTCTCATTCCAGATTACCATATATACTTGAGTAGAAGATGACCCAAATATCAGCCAAGGCACCCAATTTTACCACAAAAACAGCATTAAAAATGCTGGAAAACCTCAGCTTATACATGAGTATATACAGTAAGTCACCAAACCAGAAGAAGTTTTTTTTTTAATCAATTTTGAATAATTGCTATATTTCACCTTTACCCACCTTCTTTATATTTTATTCTTCTATAAAAAGTTCCCTGCACTCACCAAAATTCCCTTTTGAAAAAGGATAACGTTTCCATAATCTCAGAATTGTCATTCTTATGCCCTATAGAATTTTAATTTATCCAAAGCAATTATAACATTTCAGTGTGATGGGAAATTATTTTAAAATACATTATACTCCTATGAAGGATTTCACAGATAACAAATAATTGAAGCATCCATTTTCTGTCTCAACTAAAATGGACTGTTAATAATACAAACTATGGAAAAGGCACTGAGTCCCAATTCAAGAAAAATTCATGAGGTACTAAATCAATATATTATATTCGATAGTTCTTAACATGGGTCAGTTTCACTTTAACCTCTTACTGTGATGAAGTTACAGCAACCCCAAAGATAGAGTAGAATTGTCCTTGATTGTGAATCCCTTGCTTGTGGATGAAAGAGAAAGCCTCATCTTTCGTAAGAGTTCCCAACCGCTGACCTGTGGTTAGCAGCCCAACATTTAAGCTATTCTCTATGCTGCCAGAGCTTCCTCAGTTTCACTGATTTTTTAAAAATCATTTTATTGGGGGATCTTACAGCTCTTATAACATTCCATACACCAATTGTATCAAGCCTATTTGTACAAATGTTGCCATCATCATTTCCAAAACATTGTCTGCTGGAGCCCTTGGTACAAAGCTCTTCTTTCTCCCTCCCTGCCCTCCCTCCCATCCTCGTGATCCTTGATCAATTACATATTGTTATTATTATTTGATATCTTACACTGTCAATTGCCTCCCTTCACCCACATGTCTGTTATATCCTTTATATACTTTTATTATTTTTAGCAATCTAAGAATGAAATAACAATAAATTAAATAAAAATTGCCTGAGTAGTGAAATATTTAGCTAATTTAGCCATTACTAGAATATAAGATATGAATATAGAACACTTTTACAATAAGGAATATTTGTGAAAATAGTAGATATTGAGATAAAGTGAGATATTACTGATACATAATTGTGTTATTTAAATATTCTATATTTACATTGTAAATATAAATGAATTCTGTCATCCTATAAGATTGATAGATATTGTTAACATTTTGAATAAAATAAGTGATGCATTTGTGAGATATGGAGCACAGTATGAGCAAAATATTTGCAGTACTTTCTGTCTCCTTTTGCTTTAGGCCAAACAAGAGTGGTAACCTTGAAATATTTGCCGCTAGCCAATGCAGTAAAGGACATAGTGAAACAGAACTCCCAATGAAAACAATTAGCATTATTCACAGCTCTAGGAAGGGCTGTGTCTGTAGGTTAATAAATAAACAGTTTGACCATTGCAGTTTAAACAGGAAGAGAAATGAGATAATCTGGCCCCATAACCAAATTTTATTGGAAGATAATGTTTTATACCAGCATTATTTATAATTTTCCTTTTATCAAATTCCCTCCCTTCACCCACAGTTGACGTCACATTTGGGGACACATTCTAGTATGGCATAACATAAAACAAGAAAAACAAACAAATGTTTGGTATGTCGGTGTGTTTGTTAGGCACGCTGTGTTTGTTAGACAGATTCTAACACACCCCAGAGAAATGATCCTTAGTGGGGCCCAGGTTTCTGCAATTTCAACAACCCCCCCCCATAAAGATTATGTAGCAAATCATCCTTGATTGTTGTTACTATTTTATATCTTCAAGTTGCTTTCAATTCGTAGCAACCTTACATACAGTAGAATGAATCTCAACCCCGTGCTGCACCGTCCTCCCAATCTCTTGCATTGGAAACCATTATCGGAGCTGCTGTGTCCATCAATCGTATTGAGGGCTTCCTTCTTCTTCATTGGCTCTGTACTTTACCGAGAATGCTGTGTGCTCCAGGGATTTGTCTCTCCTAATACCACAGCCAAGGCATTTGTGAGAAAAACTTCCCATCCTCCTTTCTACGGAAGAAGACCAAATGATAATGAGCATCTCCATCAGCATCTCCCACAGATGTCGTCAATTTGTTTTCTGCGTGGTCCCTCTGAAGGAGTTGACTTGTATAGTTGCCTATTGTGTTGTTGGAAAAAAAGCACTGGTGACGAAGAAGTCATCGATCTTGCAAAATTCTATCATGCAATCTCCAGCTTTGTTTTCTATCGCCAAGGCCATATATTCCAACTGCTGTTGTTTGCTCTATTCTGAAGATCAAAACGGATTTGTTCATTCTTCTAGAATCATTATATATTTAATACTCTGGACCAATACAATAGTTCAAAGTCACTGATTTTTCCTTGTCCTTGCATATTCAATGTCCAGCTTTCACATACATATGAGGCAGTTGAAAATAACATGACTTAGGTCAGATACACTTCAGGCTCAAAGTGACATATTTTCTCTTGCATACTATAAACAGAGGAAGGAAGATCCACACTGCTAACAGCCATTTGGATATTTAAACCTCTTTCACAGGTCATATTGGTCATCTAATTACTTACCCCATAATATGATGCCTGGAGCAGCTTCCATTTGGTGAGACTTGTGATGTTAGCTAGTATTGATTTCAGAGGCCTTCTATAGACTGTGGGTCTGGTATTCCTACATATGCTTTAAAGTCTTATCCAATGTAATATGGTATTTGATTTTTTGACATGTGGTATGACTGTGGGTTTAATTAAAATAAAATCCGTAATAATTGTAATATTTTTTCATTTATAATTATGCTGTTTATAGGTCTAGTTGTAAGGAATTTTTACTTGGTTTATGTTGAGACCTAGAAATTCCTCATGATGTAACCTAACATAATGTAATCAACCATGAGATCTTCTGTGAGCAGCAAAACTGTTGTAAGATTAGTGTGAATTCCACAAAACTATCCTCTTCCCTACTTCCACCATTTGTCTGTCAGTTTGTCACATATAGTGGATTGTGCATTGCTGTGATTCTGGAAGCTGTGTGATCAGATACCAGTGATTTACTCAAGGTAAAGAAATTTCAGCAAAACTTCCAGACTAAGAACAGACTATAAAAAATAAATAGGCTGTCCAATTCTGAAAAATTATCTACTGAAAGCCTTTTAAAGTAGGAGAACATGGTCAGACACTGATGACTTCATCAAAGACAATGGAACATTGCCCAATATGCTGTCTGGAGATGAGTCCTTCAGGTTGAAGGCACACAACATATGACTAAGGAAGAGCTACCATCTCAAAGAAGAGTCTCCCATGATGACATGAAATGAGTAATGATTTGGTACCATCTTTTGCTGTTAGGGTATGACCCAAATTAGAAGAAACAGCTATAAACACTTATCAATAATTGGAACTTGGAATATATGAAATATGAATCTAGGAAAAGTGGAAGTCATCAAAATTGAAACAGTCTGGACTGCATCAGGATTGGGATTGGTGTTGCAGGCATTAGTAAGCTGAAATAATCTAGTACTGGCCATTTTGAATCAGAAATCATATGGCACACAATGCTGGAAATGACAAATTCAAGAGAAATGGCATTGCATTCAACATCAAAGACGGCATTTCCAGATCAACTGTTCTTGGAGTATAAGAGCTACTTTAAGGGGGTAATATCCAAACCGTTCCAAAGATATGCAGTTAATTCAAATATTATTCAGATTTATGTGAAATTGGAGAATTCTATAAAATTATTCAGTGTGAAATTGATCAAACATGCTATCAAGGTGCATTGGTAATTATTGATGAGTGGAATGCAAAAGTTGGAAATAAAGGGAAAGGAACAGTGGTTTGAATGTACATCCTTGGTTACAGGAACACAGATGGAGACTGCATGATAGAATTTTGCAAGATATGACTTTGTCAGCACAAATACTTGTTTCAACAACACAATAGGCAACTATACAAGTAGACTTCTTCAGAGGGAATACACTGAAATCAAGAGGACTATGTCTGTGGGAAAAGATGATGAAGAAGCTCAAGGTCATCAGCCAAGCTGAGGCTAAGGGCTGACTGTGGAACAGACCATTCAACATTTATACTTGTATGTAAGTTCAGTGGAAGCTGAAGGAAATTTTAAAAGTTCACGAGAGCCAAATATGACCTTGACTATATCCCACCTGAAGGCTGGGACATCCCAAGAATAGATATAATGCATTGGACCCTAGTGACAGAAGCCCTGGTGAACCATGGGGTGACATCAAGAACATCAGACATAAAGGAATTGGAAGGTCATTAGACAAATGGGTAATACTGGTCCAAAGTAGGTGTCAAAAGAAAGTCTCAAACTAGATCTTGAGAAAATAAATCAAATGGGGAAAATGTTTAAAGGAGTAGAAATTTTTTTTCAAAGGGTATCTTGAGAAGACAAATGAGTATTATAAAGAAATTTGGAAAGTTTACAGTTAGAAATCCATAAAAAAGAGCATCTCAATATATTTTATTTGAAAGAAATGAAGACAAAATTCAAGCTTTGAGTTGCAAAATTAAAAAGTTCTATGGGCAAAGCATTAAACTATACCCGAAGCATCAAAAGATGATGGAAAGAGTATAGAGGGTCAATATACCAAAAAAAAAAAAAAGCTAGTAAGAAGGTCAGAGGCAAGACAGTGCCCAGAAAAGCAGCCCATACTGGGAGCTCCATGGTAATCAGTGAACTCAGAGTCTAGGAGGATGAGTGGGAGGGCTCTGGAAAGTGAAAAGAGCCCCATGACAGCCCCGAGTTCTTCCTCTTTCTGGGAGGCTACCCTCCCCCATATCTGCCTTGCCCCAGAGCCCAGGGGATCTGTAATCTGATCCCTGGGATTTCATGGCCTGTGCAGGTCATATTGCTTCTGCATGCCACCACAGTTACCACCCACCTATCCCCCAATCCCCACCCCAGCCTTTTCACCACACCGGGAAATGGACAGCTGCACTGCTGAGTCCCCCACAACCACAGGTTGACCACCACACAGCAGCTATCTGCCTGTGGCACTACCCTAGGGGAGCTACTCCCTTCTCCTGCGGTTCCCGTTTCTCCATGTGGTGGTGGTCCTGCCAAGCTCTAGTCCCTCCCAACCACCCACACAGAGGCCCAGGGGCCAACCTACAGTCCACCTGCAGTAAGTTGGGTCACCTGCGTCGGCAGGACCCTCAGCAACATTGTCTGAGACCCCTCCATCCCTACATAGCCATATCTATGTCTACCGTGCCTGCCCTTGGGCCACAGCACCTGCCACTTCCCTTGAAGCACCTCTCCTGACCCACTGTTTAAAGAGTATATCTTTGCTTCAGGGGCATCCTTCCCTTACATGTAGCCTTTCTCCAGAACCCAGGGGATCAGCAACCTGTTCCCTGGGGTTTCCCGGCCCACATCAGCCACACTGCATCAGAACCCAACTGAGGCCACCACCCACCTTATCGCCATGCACAACAGCAGCGGCACGTCCAATGCCAGTGCAGTGTTCCCCACCCATGGCAGCAACAGCAGTCACCACCGGTGCCAGCACCTCCACCCTGTGGAGTTTTTCCCCCAGTACCTGCACCAGTGGCAGTGTGGTTGTTCCTGCCTTTGTTCAGCACCCCTTTCCATGGCAGCAAGGCCTCCCAAACAGTTGTCTTCTATTAGGTGCCTTAAAAACAAAAAACCTGCAAATCATGGCCTGACAGCCCAGACCACCCACAGCCTTACCAGTGACAAAGAGACATAGTGTAGAGCCCCATGGTCTCCCTAAAACATGGCACCTATGTCATGTAAACAACAGCACACTGCCACACTCCAAACAAGAAAACATGGAAAACAAAACAGAAGAGCTAATGACGCTCACAGAAGAATCAGATGTGGATCTGCCATTAAAAGAAATGTTTCGAAGGCTTCTTGGAGTAATACAGAAGATGAGGGAAGCAACGCAGAATTAGGGCACAATAATAGAGAAGATGAAGTCCATGATGGAGAGGACGAAGTCCACGATAGAGGGGATGAAGTCCACGCAACAAAGGGAAATACAGCAGCTAATGGATGAGGTAACAGAAGCTACACACAAGATCACGGATCTCACGAACAGATTAGAGGAGGCTGAGAATCAGATCAGTGATGTGGATGACAATCAGGCAGACCTCAGCAAATGAGAAAGACAGTCAAACAAGAAAATCAAAGAGACGGAAGAAAACCTGAGATCACTGACAGGTGCTATGAAGAAAAAGAATATTTGAATAGTAGGCCTACCAGAACAAGACACAATGAAAAAGCCAACAGCTAAATTAGTGAGGGGATTCCAGGAAGGAAACTCTCCCACCTTAATTAATGAGAATCAGATACTCATAAGGAAGCAGTGAGGACACCAATTATAGTAAACCGTAGCAAGAATTCACCAACACATATAATAGTTAAGTTATCCAACATCAAGGAAAAAGAAAATTTTAAAAGCATTAAAAGAAAGGAAGATGGGCACATACAACGATTCTCAGATAAGAATATGCTCAGACCTATCAGCAGAAACCATGAAGAAGAGGAGAGAGGGGAATAATATCTTTCAAAAGCTGAAAGAAAACACCACCTGCCCAAGAATCCACTACCCTGCCAAATTATCTATACAGATGGAAAGAGAGATAAGGGTCTTCCAGGACAAGGAAAAGCTCAAAGACAATTCCCAACTCCACAGAAGATTCTTGCCAACTCATATGGACAGAAGACCAACATCCACCAAGCATAAGCGGGGGACCACCATGTAGAACTCCATCCAGACCCAACTCCATCCAGACGCCAATGCACCAATAAAAATTACCAAGATAACATGAACTTAGATGGAAAAGAAGGGAAGAATGAAGCCCCACACACAAACACAGAACACTGATATGAAAACACCCAACACAAAAGGCATGAGATGACAGCAATGAATCCACAGATGATAATAATAGTGCTAAATGTCAAGGGTCTCAATTCATACACTAAATAAAAAGGCTATCAGACTGGCTCAGAACACAAAACCCATCAATCTGTTGCCTGCAAGACACATCTTAAGATCACAAACATAGACTAGGAATAAAAGGCTGGCAGAAAACATACCAGACAAATGGCAACCTAATCTCCGACAAAATTGACCTCAAGGTTCAAACCATAAAAAGAGACAAGGAAGGACATTATATAATGTTCAGTAAACCAGGATCAGTAAACCAGGAACCAGTGAGCATAATAAATATATACACACCTAACAAAGACCCACAAAATCATCAAATAAACTATTCAAAGGATGAAAAAAGAAATCACAGATTCAATAATCCCAGTAGGTGATTTTAATTCACCACCATCAGAAAAAGATCACTGTGAAGGGAGCTCAGCAAGGAGGCTACAGAGTGAAATACTACAATTAGGCAATTGGACCTAATAGACATATAGAGCTTTCAATCCAAAGACAAAAAAATTCACAATCTTTTCAAGCACTCGTCTCATTTTTGAAAACAGACCACATATTGGGACACAAGTTGAGCCTGAATAAATTCAAACACATAGAGATTACTCAGATGTCCTTCTCAGATCACCACGCCGTAAAGCTGGAGATCAATAAAAGGATGACCAGATAAACAAGGGAAAACAATTGCAGGGTGAATAAAAATCTTCTGCGACATGAATGGGTACTGGCCCAAATTAGAGAGGAGTTTAGGAAGTTTCTAGAAATTAATGAGAATACAACATATCGAAACTTATGGACTACTGTGAAAACAGTATTGCTATCAAGGTAGCATGATAGCAATAAGTGCATATATGAAAAAGGAAAAGAGACTTATGACTAATACACTATCACAAAACTGCCATCAACCAGAACAGAGTCGACAGAACAACCCCTCCTATAGCAAAAGAAAAGAAATAATAAAAATCAAGGCAGTGTTAAACCAGCGGGAAGACAAAAGAACAATGAAAAAAATTAATGCAGCAAAAAGCTGATTCTTTGAAAGGATCAACAGAATCAACAGACTGCTGGCAAACCTAATCAAGGGAAGGAAGGAGCAAACATCAATAGCCTTATGATCTAACTATCACTCTACTGGGCATAAATCCAGAAGAGGTAAGAAATAAAACACAACCAGGCATCTGTACTCCAATGTTTATTGTGGTGCAATTCACAATCACCCCAAGAATTGGAAACAACCTAAGTTTCCATCGATTAATGAGTGGGTTAGTTAACTCTGCCACGTGCATACAATAGAGCACTACATATCACTAAAAAGCATGGATGACCACATGAAACATGTTGTTTCTTGTGCAGAGTTGGAGGAGAAGTTATGCTAAGTAAAGTCAATCACAAAAGAACAAGCACATAGAGTCCCTTGAGGTCAGTATAATCAGCACAGTAGGTATAAAAGAAAAGTCACTTATCTCACACTATATGGGTAGAGGTAGAGACAGCTGGGTGTAGCTCAGACCAACCCCAAGGTGGTACATGATAATCCATCGAAAGAAGGGGAAAGGGGGAGAGGGGAGGAGAAAAAGGGGTTAGTCAAAAGTGAGATGAAGGCATGCGGGGAGCATGGCATTAAACCACCCAGCAGGAGAGCATTGGTTATGAGTCCACAGAATTGGGAGTGTATATATAGACCCCACCACAGCTCACCAAACCTTGAGGGCTACATAACCAAGTGGAGGAATGCATGAATAATTGGACTACAGGCCGGCCCTAACCAAAGCCAAACTGATCCCCTCCCTAGAAGTATGTGCAACAGAGAACAACACTAAGCACACAGGTTGGGGAGAGTAGCCAGCATATCACGCCCACACAGAAGCAAACCAAGAAGGAAAAAGTGAAAGGGACAACCAGTCCCATATTGGCACACCGAGCCCAGAGGGTAACATCGCTGCACACAGCTGCTTAGGCATAGAGTGTACTGTAGAGTTGAAAACAGCTCATGACATGTTATCCCCTTACTGGAGCAAACTGCGACAGAAGACAATACTGGGGACACACAGCGGGGAGGTAGTGTGGTCTGAACCCACCATAGAAGGTCAAACCAAGAAGGAAAAATAACAGAGTAGCAACTGGAACAAAGCCAAACCACAAAGTCCCTAAAGAGTCCCCCAAATAGACTTCAGGCTAGGAGGGGCAGCCACTGGAATTCCCCAGGACCAGTGGAGAATTCTTACCTCTTCATAAAGATCAGTGGACAGGCCTAGAATTATGTATTCTTTTTCATTCTTTTGTTTTCTTTTTGTTTGGTCTATGTCACTGTTGTTTTGCCTACTCATATACAACAGGCATTGGAAGCAAGCTCAAGGAGAAAGCAACAGGACCACCAGTCCCAGAAGGAGTTGGGGGATAAGATGGCAGGGGAAGGTTGCAGTAAGCAAACAATGCCATAGACAAGGGAACAACTAGGGAATTAAAATCAACAACAAGGAGGACATGGAGATCCTGGAGGTGTTATAATGGCAATCTAGTTGAAAGGAAGTAGTAAGAGGCAGAAGTAGGAGGAACATGATGGTGGGACAGGAAGAAGGTCAAAGGAAACAGAGGAAGGATCTTAAAAGCAAAACTATGGATAGAGGTAAAAGCATAGGTGTGTGCATATGTAAATATATATTTTTAAACGTTTTATAAGGGGCTCATACAACTCTTATCACAGTCCATACATATACATACATCAATTGTATAAAGCACATCCATATATTCCCCGCCCCAATCATTCTCAAAGCATTTGCTCTCCTCTTAAGCCCTTTGCATCAGGTCCTCTTTTTTTTGTAAATATATTAATCCATAAAAATAGAGGTATTAGCCTATGTACATATATTTATATGGCAAGACACTAAAGTAGTGGTTGGACTTCAGACCTCTGCTCATATCCTCCCTCAATACAAGAACACTTTGTTCTAGCCGCCTGGAAATTTATATGCTCACCCTCCTGGCGGGGTTGCTGAAGACAAAATGGGTGCATAATCAAATCTTGTGCAGAAAGCAGATGGTGCCAGGCTATCAAAAGGTACATCATCTGGGGTCTTAAAGTCTTGAAGTTAAACAAGTGACCATCCACCAGAGAAGCACTAAGCCCACATGGAAGAAGAACACTAGCAGGTGCGATCATGAGGTGTCATTGGGACCAGGTAACGGGCATCAGAAGACTCATTACATACAAACAAAAACATACTGTTGAGAATGAGGGGCAGCGGGTTGTCAGAGCAGAGATCCAAAACCCATCGTTGAAAATGGAACATCCCCCAAAGAAGGGTCACAGGGAAAAAATGAGTCAAACAGGACACAGTAAAGCACCAACGAAACACACATGATTCCTTTGGTTCCCTGAGGCTTCCACACACCCCATTATCATGACTCCATGATCATGATCTCACTTCAGACTAGACCAGAGCATATACATAGGTATAAATAAGAGATAAGAACTCACAACACATGGAATCCAGGGTAGGGAAAGGGTAAGGAAACATTGGGGAGGGGAAAGGAGGAAGGGAAACCGATCTAATCAAAACAAAATCACACACAGACCCTCTAGGGGGGACGAAAAACAGAAACCATGGGGGAAGGGAGACAGCAGTTTGTGTAATATATGATAATTATAATTTATCAAAGGGTCACAAGGATGGGGCGATGGGAAAAAGAGGAGCTGATACCAAGGGCTCAATAGAAAAAAATGATGGCAACATATGTACAACTATGCCTGATACAATTGAGGTGTGGATTGTAATAAGAGTTATAAGAGCCCTCAATATCAAAATGAACTTTTGATTTAAAAAAAAAAACAACTTAAAAATAACTCCCCAAACTAGTAAATATTCAAGCATTTCAAGAGTTAGCAGTGGCATGGAAGAAAGATGTCTAAGATGCATTGAAAGCATTAGCACAAACATGGCTCCGGGGATTGATAGGGTACCAACTGAAATGTTTGAAAGAGCTGATGAAGCACTAGACGAACTATAGGAAATTTGGAAGACATCTACCTTGCTAACTAACTAGAAGAGTTCCTTCTTTTACCCATTCCAAAGAAAGGATACACACAAGAAGACAGAAATTATTGAACAATATCATTACTGTAGCAGGCAAGTAACATTTTGCTGAAGAAAAAAACATTTTGCTGAAGATCTTTCAACAATGCTTGCAGAACATCAAAAGTGATCTGCCAGAAATTTAAGCTGAATTCAGAAGAAAACATGGAACAAATGATATCATTATTGAACAGATGGATATAGTCTGAAAGCAGAAAATACTATAGAAAGATATTTATTTGTATTTTATTGACTGTGTGAAGGTGCGAGGAGGGCGGGAGTTGCTTTTTCTTTAGGCAAACGGGACAGGACCACCACCTTCCATGGTTCCTGGCCCGCGGGAGAATGCTGATGGCTCGTCGTGGTTGCTGATGAAGCAGTGGATGGCCTGTCTCTCCATTTTAGATACACAGATACTTGCCTCCTGTTCCCTGACTAAAGCTACAGAAGACAGCAGTGTGCAAACTCCTCAGTTACTTCATGTTCCTTGCATCATTCTCCACTTCCGTCTGTTAATAACATGGCTGATGTGTTCATGCTTCTTGGTAAACCTTCAAAGTATGAACTGTCCCTTTGTCCTGTGTTGCAGGATACAAGGGACTGTATTTAAACCTTTCCCTAATAAATCATTGGGCCCTGGAGTGTCTATACTGAAGGGACCCCCACATTCCACCTTTTGGCTCTGTCTTTTGTATGTTAAGTTTTCTCATTGCAGATTGTACCCCTTTTTAACCTGTTTGAAATATAAGATAAGAGCTGGTCTACATATTATCTTACATGAAGGCATTTGACTATTTGGGTTATGACAAACTACAGATATCACTGAGATAAATGGGAATGTCACAGTAATTAATTGTACTCATGGAGAACCTGTGCATGGAACCACAATGTAGCAGTCAAGAGGAAAAAAAAAGGATTACATGAAGAATAACGACATCAGGATTGTAGGAAAGCTTGATAACGACCTGTGATACGCAGATACCCCAAATCTGTTTGCTTCCAGGGAGCAGGATTTATAGCGCTTGCTGATGAAGGTCAAGGATTTCAACCTTCAATATGGAATATAACGTAGGGTAAAGAAGTCTAAAGTCCTCATAACTGGATCAACCAATAACTCCACAATGAATGATGGAAATATGAAGTTGCCAAAGATTTTATCTTGCTTCTATCCACGAACAATGCTCATGGATCAGGATGCTTTGCCCTAGATATGTTTGCGCACAAGACTTCTTTAAGGTGTGGAAGATCAAGAATATCTTCCGTACTTTGAGAAGTATGGTGTGTACCTGATCGAAGACATAGTACTTCCAATAGCCTCATATGCATGTGAAAGTTGGACATTGAATAAGAAATATTGAGGAAAAATCAATACATTTGAATTATGGTGCTAGTGAAGAATGTTCAATGTACCCTGGACTGCCAAAAGTATAGACAAACCTGTCTTAGAAGAAGTATAGCCAGAATGCTCCTTGGAAGGGAGGGTGGTAAGACATTGTCTCATATAATTTGGCCATTTTATCAGAAGAGACCAGTGCCTTGAAAAGGTAAAGTGGCAGGGCAGAGGAGAAGAGGAAGATCCTCTAGGCGATGGATTGACACCGTGGCACCGTGGCTATATCAATGGATATGAACATAAAAATGATTGTGAGGATGTTACAAGACCAGGCGTTTGTTCATAGACTCACTATGAGTTATCACTAATTTGATGGCACCTAACAAAAACAACACAACCCCCTCACTCAGGTCCAGCCCTGATACAACTGAAATGACGTTTCCTTGAGAACGTGGCCTACTTGCTAAATAACTATTGATTCTGTGGAAAATCTTGCTTACTTTCTCTTTCATCTGCATCCTGCACGTGGCTCTTAAACCTGATTCTTTGAACTTGACCTAGCAGCTTACCTTATTGCCTGTCAATCTTGGCAGCCATCACAGGCTTCCCATTTGACCTGGTATCTCACCTGCTGCTCTTGGATTGTTCATCTCTCTAATTACAAGCCTACCTGCTTGCTGCCTTTGCAGCCTGTGGTGTCCCAGTGGTTTTGGGTCAATCAGTTCTGGAAACGAAGTAAGTCAAGAAAAAAACCTTTTCCTTAACATTTAATGTATCCACTTGAAACCAGACTGGATCATCCATTTGTACCCCTGTATGAGCCATTTTCCTGATTAAAATTTTTCTCTTTGTGTGTGTGTGTGTTTTACTATGTGTTTGACTTTTATATGTTTTAATTTGTGTGACTGGTTTTACTTCTCTAAAGAACTCAACCTAACATGTCAATCTTCTGCATTCTAATTCAGAAAACTTTGATGTTCCCATTACCACAAGTTCAGTCTTATGTTGCCCTTGGCACACTAAGGTTGGTGTGTCTCTTTGTGCTGTCTTTTTTTCTTCTTCATTTTTCACTCTGCCTTTAAAAGCAGTTGCCTCAACTAGGTGCACAAATCCCAGAACTTCTGAATACTTTCATTTCAGGAGTTCTTTTAAACTTTTTCTGATTGTTTTCTGATCTCATTGTCTTAAGAAAACTTTTTCAAATGCAGACAACAAAACAATGCTAATAGTTTGTTTACTGACTTTTGGAATTGTAGGTTTTCTGCAAAAGGTGTTCTTTGCCATTGCATAACATGGATCTGCAATTCTTCTGCTTGATAACAATTTCTTTTATTACCCATAATCTGTCTTCTAAACCATGCCACATATTTGATATTTATTAGGCAGTACCAATTTCAGGATCAAATAGGATAGAAGAAAACAATTTGTAGCTAAACCTTCAGGGAATAAAAACATTTACTTCCCACTGAGCATACATTTTAAATGGAGTTTACCAGTGTTTCCCATCTTCTGATTTTAGGCACACTGGTGGATGCACCTTCCCCCTGGGTTGCTGCTAATCTCTACAACAAGAGGAGGAGCTGTCACTTCAGTTTCTATACCTTTCACTCACATTTCATTGGTCAAAAAAGTCACTAGACTACCTAACTTCAGAGAGAGAAGGATACAGGCAAAGAGAACTGGAAACATTGTGAGCGATCACAGGAACTAGTAAAGTAGTGATTACTAAAAGCTGATTTTCCATGAGGGTTGGCTCTTTTAAATATTTTAATACATAAAATTTCCTGCCATATAGTAGTTTCTTATTCTCAATGATCACTAAGAGAATTTTAAAAATGTGCAACTCAGGGCATTAACCTTAGACATGTTCATTCCCTTTGCATGTGGAAGGTCCAGGCATCTCATTTTTAAAACCCCCTTGGTATAGTGATACTATCAGTCTGTAAAGCAGAACACTATCTAGTTTTTTATGGCAGAAAGAGACTTAATTCAAGGAATCAGAGGAAGTGTAAGAATCCATCAGTGGTAAAAATTCACAATAAAGTGCTAGGTATCTGAAGCCATCTCGGCAAAAAATCCACGTTAGTGTTTTCTGTGAGAACAGAGACAGCCTCTACTGCTTTCCACCCAATTTCAGGTAAGTGCTTTGAATTAGTGGAATCTAAATAGAAATTTTCTGTTAGAAGTTTTGGCTAATGTAGTCTGCGAGACATTGCAGAGTGTGTGCATGGGAGGGGGCCTGGATGAGGCCTCAATGCTGCTCAATGGCCAGCACATCAACTAGTACAGATGGGCAGGTAGGTTTGAAGAAATTTTTGCTTTTGTCCTGAACTATCAATTCAGGTGAGTTAACCTCTGACCAAGTGAAAAATGAGAAGGAGTTTTAAGATCTGAGAGTCTGGGAAGGAGTAGGAGGCGGAGCAGGAGAAATAGAAGATTGCTATAAGATAGAAAAGATAAAAATAAAATGAAGTTTGAGGTGAATGGGATAAGACAAGATTACTCAATGGAGCTAATAACAGAGATTCAATCAAGTGGTTTCACAAGGTCAAAAAAGAATGAAGCCATTGTTCTTTGGGCACTATACAGTAGATCCCCGGACCCCAATGCTAATCCGTTCTGGAAGGAGCTTCAAGATGTGAAGCAGTTGAGTACTGAATCAGTTTTTCCTATAAGAAACAACTGAAAATGGATTAATCTGCTCTCGACCATCAAGTTTTACCCTAACCATGCCTTTTTATACAAGACATTACTCAGACATTTCAAAGTAAATAATTTCAGAGTTAAATAATATAATTTAAATAAGAAGCACAGCATTTAAAAAGTTTTTTTTAACAACTACAGTATAACCCATTCTTTGAGATTAATGAGGATCTGGATCTGGGGACACGGATGTGGAGAGGAGGGATGGAGAGAGAGTCACTGTTGGGAAGGGGAATCCCTGTCCATAAATCAACTGGTAGCTGCTTTTCAGTTTTCCCCCCTTCTCTGCCTTTTTTTCACTAGGACCTGGCTAGCTTTCTCTAACACTAAGTCTGTCTAATGTGGTCTGCTGTTGGTGTTTTCTAAATGGGTTTACTAAATTATCATAAACAATATCAATAACACGGTTAACCAGTTCCTTATCATGATTTTCTTCAAAAAACTCTTTCTTAGGACCCATGGCTATTTTTTTTATCTAAAAATAGTACAAAAAAGCCACAAAAACGAAGAAAATTATAGCAAAATGCTTGGAACACTACTGCTAAAGGTTTAAATGTGTACTCACAACACCAACTAATGCCGAGTGCCAAAATATGAAATGCTTTTATTTACAAAAATTATGTGTATCATGTTGGATTACGGCATTTTGCGTGGAAGTCCAGTTAGGTTGCGTATTGATGCTATCGAGTATCAGGGTTCTACTGTACCAAGATTGAGTCCTACAAAACACACGGGCTTTCACCAACACTTCTGTCAGGTGTGGGTACTTACAACATGGGCCATGATCTATGTTGAGGAAATCAAAGTCCACCAAGAGTAAGGCAGGCCTCCATGAAAATATAGAACAGGAACACGTGGCTCAGGGTGCTGTGAAAACACAGAGGCACGTTTCAAGTTCAGCCAGGCAAATGAATGCAGAAGTGCACAAAAGTCAAAGGGAAACTACCAATATTTCAGGAGAGAAATCGGTGAGTGTTGAGGAAAGAACAGCAGCTGAGCAAGAAGCGTGTCGTATGCTAAAAATCAGAGTTCAGGGAATCAGAAAGAACAAGCCATTAAAATTCTACTTTGCTTGATTTATTCAGCTACGTTTTTATCTGGACAAACACTAGGTCTAACATCAAGCCTTCGGACAGAGACTATCCCTGGTCGGAAAGATGCACTTTTTCGAACTGACATTAACCAGAAACATTGCAGTTGTTATTGATTTGTGTAGTTCAAGGTAACCAAATTATTATAGAATCAGAAGTTCAGACACTGGTGAGTTTCAATTTTCTCTTGAATTCTTAACTATTTTTAGGGCGGTGAAAGAGCAACATTCTTTCTTCCAGGAAATTAAGCAAATGCCTTGCATTGCCGCAGTATCTAAATATATTCTACCAACCCAAAGCTGCTGCCATTGAGTCAATGCTGACTCCTAGCTGACCCCCGTGGCCTTCTGAGACTGTAACTGTTTGGGGAGTAGAAAGCCCAGTCTTTCTCCCTTGGAGCTGCTGGGGGTTTTGAGCTGCCTATCATGTGGATCGCAGCCCAACGTGTAACCACTACACTACCAGGGCTCCTTAAAAATATTATAGAACCTGTTCAACCCTCTTAAAAATGCTTAGAAGAAACCCCAAAGATAACAGAGATTTGACCACATTAATGCAAAAAACTACTTTATATCAAAACCAATCAAACAACCAACCAAACGAAAAGTTTTGGAAAGGAAGGGTGCCTATGATAGTGAGCAAAGAAAATTGTAGCTTAATATGTGGCCTATAATCACATAAAATCAAATTTACATATGAGCAGATACATACTACACTGAAGGAGCCATGGTTAAAATGCTTGACTGCTACCTGAAGGTCCATGATTTATTCAAAGCCACCTGCCCCTCTGGGGGAGAAAAGCACGGGTGCTCTGCTCCCATAGAGATTATAATGTAGACGGCCTCACATCAGAATGAACTTGACATCACATAAGAACACACAAACCTGGCAACGTGTCCATTTGGTAAAGTAAAAGAGAAATATGTACTCTTTATTTTATACACTTAAATTATACTCAATTAAAAAAATACAAAAACAAAAACAGTAATATAATTTTGGAGGCATATAATTTACAAATCATACAATTAATTTGCTCAATTACTTTTAAAGAAGAGTTGTATAATCATCACCATAATTTATTCTCAAAGTTTTATGATAATCTATTTGCTTTATAAATATAAAAGACATATAATTCGAGTTAAAATATTTGTCTTAAGAAATTATATTATTTGCATATTTTCATGAATCCCTAACCTTAGATTTCTTTTCAACAGTATTTTTTCCAGAACCCAAGAGTCATAACTGATAAATTATAAGAAAAAAATTATTCCATATAACTATTTTATAAATTAAAGTCAAAATATAAGGAAGAAACTATAATAAGCAAGTACTCTAAAAATATAAAGAATGAGTTTTCTAAGCATAAGTATTAGAAAGAAGAAAACATTCTAAAATCAATTGTTGTAATGATTGCACAACTCATTTTAATATAATTAAACTATTGAATTGTATGATATGTGAGTTATTTGTCCAAATAAAAAATTAAAAATTAGGAAAAGAGACTAGTTGTGACTATGTAAACCACTTACACATATAATTGATGCTAAAACAGCATAGAATATGATTATAGAATTTAATATACAATTGTGATTTTGGAACAAACAATACAGGATAAAAATTATAAAGCAAAAAAATAGATTTAGTATTAAAATGGGGATGTAAAGATTCTCATTTTTCATGTAAGAAGTGTGGGAAACACTAGGACATGCTGCCCAGATCCCCACAGGAAGGTAATTCTACAGGAGCAGCTCGTGGTTTCAAACTGTTGACCTTGTGATCAGCAGCCCAATGCACAACCACTACTCCACCAGGGCTCCTTGTGCCCAGGTCAATCGCCCTCCAAAACCACACTTTTCGACCACTGCCGTACTAGACATGAATGATGGGCCCTAAGTTCACAGAGCAGTCCAACCTCTTCAGTGATTGAGATGCGGGACCCCTCTCTGAACTCTGAAGGACACACTTCACTTTATAGCACTACATGCATTGCTACGAATTGTCTTCTTCTTCTTTTTGGTTCCAATTCTATTTTAGGTGTACAAATTATTGACAGTCAATACAATCAATGGTGGCATATCGTACTCTTAATATGGTGTTTCTATCACCAGGAATTTCCGCCTTTCCCCACCTTTGTTCCACCCTTGGTACCTTGGTATCCAGGAATAAACTTTGATCTCTCTGCATTTGCTTTTTCCCTGCTGTCTTTTGATATGCGAGGTTATACAATATTTGTCCTCTTGTTATCGACGTTCCTCAGCCTCATCTGCTGCCATGACACCCCACCCACGATGGGCAGAGGTGGTGTTAGGTGCCTGGAGTCTGGTCCAACCTTCTGCACAGCAGTAGGGATGGTGCCCTGGCCTGAGTCATTCCCATAATTGTTCCTCTGCTTAAGCTCATTGCTGCAGCCACTGTGTGCCTCCACCTCCTGGACGGCCTTTCCCTTTTTAACTGTCCCTGTACTTCACCACACATGACGTCCTTCTCTGATGCTGGTCTCTCCTGATAACATGTCCAAGGTACGTAAGGTGATGTTTCCCATACTTCATTCAAAGGAGCACTCTGGCTGCACTGTTTCCAAGACAGATTGGTTTGTCCTGTGAGCAGCCCACGGTACTTTCAATATTCTTCTTCGTACCACTATCCCCAAAGTATCAATTCTTCTTCAGACTTTCCTAGTCAATGGCCACCTTTTATATCATTCTGTAACTATGGAGAGTATGGTACTGTGCGTATGGACCAACGTTTGCTTATCCATTCTTCCATGGGTGGACATTTACGTCATTTCCATCCTCTTGCTATATGAACAGTGCTGTGAGGAACATGGCTGTACATACATCTGTTCCTTTTATATTCCTTATTTCTGTAGGGTATGTACCAAGTAGCATGGTTGTTGAGCCCCAGACCACGCCCCACAGTTTGCAATCTTTACACGCTTCCCAGTCCTCCTGTCCGCTGAGGACTTTCTGGAGACGGTGTAGCAACCGACTAGGCCCAGCCAGAGCGCACTTCCTAAACACCTTCCCCACCCAATTTCCATCTCAGACAACTTTTTTATTTTTCAGAGAACGCATCCTTTAACAGTTAGTCAAAGGATGATCCAGTATTTTCCATCTATGCTTTATTAGAACAGCATATGCATCACATTATTTAATATTCAAAGTCACCTCTATTTGCTCACAGGTGTCATCCGTAGCCTTTACCACAAAAAGAAGAAAAGGGAAACACTGGGAAAATATTTGATAAAATTCACCATCGAGTCTTAATTAAAGTAAACAAGAAAAGAAGCAAAAATTCTAGAGAAGTATAAGCAAGTAAAATGCTTTACCCTGTTTAACATTATCTACCTAATTCAACAGTAATAATAATAGTCAATAGTGAAAAAAACAAAATTTTAATTAAACAAGGTAGAGTCACCTGCTGTCATGTGTAGGGCTCGATAACGTGTAACAGACTTCAGCGAACAATGTTAACAACAGTGTAATGAAAGGATTTTTGAAAAGAGCTCAGTTGCCATCTAAAAATAAACCTAAGTGTAAATAATGTAAAACATACGCATTCTACAAGAGTGATCAATAAAATATGAATACAATGATATCTACAGTTAGCAGAAAGCAGCAATCAACAATTTGAAAATAAAATGAAAACTCCTGAGTAACAAAAAAGTTTAGCATTTGAGAAATAAAAGTAAGAAGATAAGTGTTATATATGTGAAATAATTGTTTAAAGGGCAACGATGAGCAAGGCCTTGCGGTACAAGTTTTCAAATGTCATATATGACGAATAATTGTATCAGTTTAATATAGGATAAAGAATAGATTAAAAGGTTATGAAGTTGAAGAGGATAAAAGCTCACAAAGATGTATGAGGATTTAGTTGAAGACCATACTAACATTTTACGTAAGTAGGGAAGAATAAATTGGTTAATTTAAGTGTTAAGAGGAGTAATTACTCATTTGTAAAAATATTAAATTAGATTTAGAAATCATACCATACACCATAAAAATGTAAGACTTCACTTTCCACTTGGTCACTGAATTTCAGCCCTTGCATCACCTAAAAACTTCGTGCCATCTATTTTTCTCATCTTTTCCTGAATGTCCTACATCTCTGTCCCATCAATATTTAAGAAGGCCGAAGGCCTCGTTGTCTTAAACATCCAACAGCAGAAGAGCGCTACCACCCCAACCCAACAGTTCTTTCAACTGCCATCATATTTCTTTTTTTCTCTTAACTCATCAGTATGTTTGTTTTTCCTATTTCTGCTCTAACCTTCCAATTACTGTCCTACTTGCTGCTGTATTCTGCTTTCTGTCTACATGTGAGTCCCTGGGAACACGTGTTGAAGGAGAACGTATACTCTCAAAATCTCGGCTACACATGATCTTCTCAGAATCGGTATTAGATTTATAGCTTCAGAAACTCAAGGTAGTGGTTATATTCTGTACGATAGGGTCATTAAGAGTCAGAATTGACTCGATATCTTTGAGTTTGCTTGGGGTCTCAAGGAGATACACATTTAAGAAAGGAAGGAGATACACTTCCAAGCAGAGGAGAAGGTGGCTACCATTTAGTTCCTTTGGGGGCCTCAGTTGATCTCATAGGAGTGTTCTGGAGTTCTTGAAATTAAGGCAGGAGCCTGGCCTTGAATTTCCGTATCAGGCAGCCATTGACCCAGGCTACCTCAAAGAAGGAAGTTCCTAGCACCCAAGAACAACTGCCTACAGACGAATCATCTCAAGCCTGTTTTACAATGCATACAGCCAGAATGCTCCTTACAATCAAGGATGGCAATACATTGTCTCATGTATTCTGAACATATTATCAAGACACCAGGCCTTGGAAAAGGATATTATGCTTAATAAAGTAGAAGGTCAATGAAAAATAGGGAGACCCTTGAAAGGATGGATTGACAGTGGCTGCAACAATGGCTCGACTACAGGGACACCTTTTCAGCTGGCACAGGGCTAGGTAGTGCTTCCGTCTAATGTCTATAGAGTCCCAATGACTCAGAGCAGACTTGATGGCAACAACAATGACTAACAACAGCCACAAAAATGGCTGATGACAATTAGGGTGACTGGTGCTAGAGAGGGGATTGGGGTGTGGCACCTCAGTATATACAATATGCTCTCTTTGAAGGGATCCCAACCACTTAGATCCTAAGTAATCTTTCTCCATATGGAAAAAACTTTTTCAGGATTTATTTTGCTTTGTTTCTTAGGAAAATTAAGAGAAAGCAAATAATGGGAAGAACTCCAGGTCTTGCTGATGCAAATGATATCAAAACTGTAACCGATACTCATTGTCTGTCTTCCATCATCTAATCCAGATATTCCCTACCTCAATTAGCACCTTGGCTTTTCTGCGAAGCTTGCCTGGTTGGATGACTCATACCCTTGTTCTTGAGAGGTGTGAATCTCTAATTACCATGCCATTCCCAGATTGCATATGCTTGTCAAGTTTATTACATACTTGTCACTTTGTTCAGCCCATCAAACTGGAATAGTATTTTTGTGAAATGTTCAGATAGTCCATGTTCCTTCCCAGTCACTTGTGTGTGACAGCAGGAGAGTTCACATTGTCCTAGAGCAAGATCATGAATGTTGTCCATTCACGTATGTGGATGAGAACTCTTCCAAGTTTTGCATTCTCGTATAGATGGAAAGGAACATATTTGCCAGATTAGCTACTTCAGGCCACGCATTTCAAATTGTCCATCTTTTTTAACTATGACACTTTCTAAGGCCCAGGAGCTACAATTGGGAGTACTACTTGGTTAAGTTTGTGGCAGACCACTCTCAAACACCATGTTCTATCGGCAAACTAAATGCTGATATGATGGGGCACTGCCCGGCCTTCTTTACAGGTGAAGCTATTCCTCCTATCTTTGCTTCTACTCCCGCACATTGCCTCCCTGAGGAGAGCGACAGCCCAGAGGTCTCCATTTTACTTCCCAGCTACGTCTGGAATCTCTTGCTTTTTGGTCTTTATGTAGTTACCTATCTATCTTTACTTTCTGCTCTGGTACCCCTTGGGATTGGCTGGTTGTCTCTTGGTTTTGGGGGCAGATTTTCTGTGCTTCTGTGAGTATAATTTAGTAAATCAATAGTAAAAGAGGTTTTTAATACAGAGAGTCACAGTTGGAATCCCTTCTCTCCCTATTCATCTAACCTTCATTAATAGAACTCAGACTCCCATAAAGCTTGAGTAGTCTTAGAATTCATATTATTCTTCTAATTTAAAGCCTTTTCCTAATGTTAAGAAGCTATCAAAGGTTTAGTCAAAATTTTTTATAAACTTTTTTGTTTCTTTCTCTTTTGCTAAGGATATATCCTAATTTAGAGTTAAGGGTATCTTATTTGACACACAAAAAATACATGGGTAGTAATTTCATGGCTAATATTAATTAGAAATTCACAATAGCAATCAACAAATGTAATGGCTCATATTTTTCACAAAGAACACATTTTAGAAAACTGACAGGGAAGGTTAAAATTATAAGAATGTGGGATTAAAGAAGCAAAAGTATAGGGGCAATGATCTACTGAAGCAAACAATAGGAAGTAGTTCCTGGCTTTCAGGTTAGGTTGGCTCTGATACCATCAGCCCTGATGGAGGATCCTTGGAATTCAGTGGGCCTGGGCTGTGGTGTCTGGGTTATGGACACAGTTAGGACAAAGGCAACGGACGGAACTGTGGGTCTAGATAACCGATAAGGGTCGCCACTTATATTCATGCTACCCTTTACAGCCATTTCCTTTTCAGACCTAGTCCCTAGCTGCCGCCCTAAAGACTTCTGGGGAGGTTCCCACAGAAAAGAGCTATGCACTATTGATGTTAGAGGTCTTACTATCAAGGCCAAGAACCTAGAGGTGAATCATGGCTAGGAAGAGGAGCACGTCCACTTAGGCCATAGAGGAAGCCATGGAGCCTATTACTTTTGCTGCCCTTCTGGATAATTATCGGGCTGTTAACCACAAAGTCATCAGTTCAAACCCACCAGCTGTCCCATAGGAGAAAAGTGAGGCTCTCTGCTCCAGTAAAGATATCCAGCCCTGGAAACCAAAAGGAGAAATCCTAATGCATAAGTTCACTTGGCAGAAAATATGAGATTATCTGCCACCTTACAGATTTACAGTCTCCCAAACCCTTGGGATAAGTTCTATTCTATTTTATAGGGTATCTATGAGTTGGAACATATCCCAAGGCATCCTAAAGAAAGGTGACCCAATAGAATGTGGAAATTATCAAACAATATCATTCATATTACATGCATGCAGTGTTTTGTTGAAGATAAAATGAGAGGGAGGTGCCAGAAATTAAACCAGATTCAGAAGAGGACGTGAAATGGAGCATATCATCGCTGATGTCAGATGTATCTTTGCTGATGCTACAGAGTAGCAGAAAGATGCTTGCATGTGTTTTATTGACTACACAAGGGCATTCAATTGTGTGGATCATAATTAACTATGGATAGCATTAAGAAGAACAGATATCCCAGAATACTTCATTGTGCTCATAAGGATTGCTGAAAAGCAATCTTTCAAAATGAACAAAGCAATACTGAGCACTATAACATCAGAAAAGGTATTCAACAAGGTACTTATTTCACTGAACTTATTCAATCTGTAGAGTGAGCAAATAATGCAAGAAACTAAACGATATAAAGAAGAACATGGCATCGGGATTGGAGAAGACTCATTAGCAATCTGCAACATGCAGATGACACAACTTTTATGTCTTTGTTGATGAACTTTGCTGACTGTAGTCTTCAGAATGGATTGCAACTCTATGTAAAGTAAACAAAAATCCTTCCAGCTGGTCCAATAGAGAACATCATTATAAATGGAGACAACACTGGAATTGTGAAAGATTTCATTCTGCTTAGATTCACAACTAATGTCATACAAGCAGCAGTCAAGAAGTGAAATGAAACACTGCATTGGGAACACCAGCTTCACAAGACATCTCTTAAAGTGCAAGGCTATCACTTTCATCCAAGCCATGGCATTTTCAATTGCCTCTATGCGTGTGAAAATTAGACAATGGAGAAGGAAAGCTGAGGAAGAATTAATACATTTGAATTATGCTCTTGGCACCCAGCAAGACTACCTACAAAAATTTAACTCATGTCTCATGAGGAAAGTCAGAGAAAAATGGATGCATTTTCATTATGATATTGGTAAAGAATATTAAAAGTACCATGGAATGGTAAATCAACGGACAACTCTGTCTCGGAGAAAGTATGGTCAGAAGGCTCCTTGAAAGTATGGATTCTGAGACTTTGTCTCAATACTTTTGACATCTTATCAGGAGAGACTGGTTCCTGAAAATAACATCTTTCTTGGTAAAGTAGAAAACAAACAAACAAGAACAATAAAAACAACCGTACTATCATCGAGTGATTGCTGACTCACAGGGTCAGTGAAAAAGGGATCTTCAAAGATAGATCGACACAGAGGTTGCAACCATGGACTCAGGAACCGCTGTGAGGGAGGCACAGACTGGGCATCATTGTGCTGTTTCACACAGGATCCGTGTGGGTCAGAACTGATTAGAGAGGGTCTAAGGACAATAACCGTATCAACACACATTTAATGTTTGTCAACTGTTCTTACAGCGTACAAAGTTTAATCTGCTATATAGTCAGGCCAAACATCACTAATGGCATCAATCAATTCTAGAATAAAAGAAAAAAATTAATGAATGGTAGGCTTGAGATTAAAATATATTATTTTGAATTCCAACCAAGAATGTTTTCATTAGATGAATAATGTAAAAACCTGATAGATTCTTGATTTAAATGTTTTGAATTTAAAATCATTTGACACAAAATTATTCTCAAAATAAAATTAAATTATTTTTAAAGGAGAAAAATTTAAATTTAATTTCACTTGCTTTGAAAACATCTCATTCTCTAAAGTCAATATTTTTGAGAAAATAAAATAGGAAAGGCTGCTCTCTGAGTTCCTGACGCCCTACCCATTTCTTTGTCAATTTTGCCAACACTCCTTGGCAAGTGGTGTCTATCAACAAATGCTTCCCAGCCCCCAAGCTTGGAGGAAGGGTTCCTTTGAGAGCGGAATTTACTTCATCTCAGTAGACCAGTGAGGAGGCTGACCTTTGAAAAAGGCTCAGGAATTTATTTTAAGAAGGTAGACACTCCAAATAAAAAAAATAAGCCCTGAACCAGTGGTTCTCAACCTACCTCATGCCGCGACCCTTCATACAGTTCCTAATGTTGTGGTCACCCCCACCTCCAAACATAAAATTATTTTCATTGCTACTTCATCACTGTCATTTTGTTACTGTTATGAATTGGGCGACCCCTGTGAAAGGGTCCATCGGCGCCCAGAGGGGTCGCGACCCACAGGTTGAGAACCGCTGCTCTAGATAGTAACACGACATGCATGAGCATGCACAGAAGAGTCAGAGCCAACATGTACATTAATGGCCAAATACACCATGTTTTTGATCGGAACATGAGAAAAATATAAATGAAAGATGAGTTAACAGGACAGGTACCAACTCAAATGTGTGGTGGAAGGCAGCTCTTTTTTTCTTTCAATCCTAAATAGAGATATCTGCCTTATGTTTATATAAATGTTAACCAAATACAACTATAGTTTCTTGGTTCTGTTTAAGAGGAATCACTTGTTAAAATGCAAATTTTTAAACATAGCTCATGATTTACTTAAAGTATTGAAAACCACTCTTTTAGCATATACCACTTTACTTGAGATAAAATCGTTTCCAGACCATGACCCACAGGTCCTATGTGATTGATCCTCTGATTTCTCCTCTACCTCAGTCTGCACTTCTTACTTCCCCTCTTGTTCTTTGTGCTCCAATCGCAGGTTATTTCTTATCACCTAGCGACCCCACTGTCTGCCAACTTCAGGGCTTTTGCTCCTGTTCTATCTGAAATACCAGGCTGTTGAAATGCTGCCTGCCTTTGCCAGGCCTTAGTTAACAATGCGCAATTTCAGAAAACCTGTCCCGTCGATGCACTTGAGAGTTGTTTCTTCCTTCGAAGATGCACTCTTCTGTATCATCCTATTTCTTTGGTAAGATGTACCCTTCTGAAATTACCTTGCTTATGTATGTCATTCCCGATGAATGCCCCATGTCTCTGCGCTAGCACAGAAGCTCAAAGGGACAAGAAGGATGACTGTCTTTATCAAATCCACAGGTCATGGAGAACATTTAACGCAGACTGTCTCTAAGTACAATTTTGAATGACTATTGGTCACTCCAGTTTTCATAGTTGAGGCATTATGGAGACAATTACCAAGGATTCACCAGATATGCATGTACCTCACATGCAAGCTCACTGCCATCGCATGGTTCCAGCTCATGGCGATGTCCTAGAACAGGGGGAGCTGCCCCTGGCATTTTCCTCCAGTGTAGCAGCTGGTGGGGGTTAAGGGAGAAAAAGAAACCATTCATGGGACACCAAGATCAACTGCCATAATACAGACCATAGAAATGTTTTCCATCCTACTTTGGGGAGTGGCAACTAGTGTCTGAAAAACTTACGAGTGGCAATCTAATGTACAACTCTTGGTGTTTCCCTGTGTGGAGGAGAGACAAATGATCAAAATTGAAGATGCATGGAAGCAATTAGTACACCGTAGTAAGCAAACATGAGAAATCCAGGAAAAAGACTATCGGTTTGCTGCTGGATCTACTTGAAGAATATTAAGCCCCTGCGCAGAGAAGTGGCCCCATGATATCAATATTTATGAAGGGTAATATGTCAATCATAAATTGGATGGGTTTCATGTATGAGAAAAGAGAATAAGGATACTTAAGATGCAAAATTAGCATTTCCATACCTTCCAGAAACTGTCTTTGCTTTGATAAATCTAAATTTTAATACGTGCTTAAGCTCCTTTGCCAGGGGAAGATACATTTTCTCTGTCCTGTATAAATTATTCAGACATCACTACTTAGGGAAAATGAAAGTAGTATGTCTTTACCGCCGCGTTGAGAAAGCAATATCTGGTGCACTTACGTGTCTAGTTTTCTCCTTCCTTCTCCCTCTCTGCAGGGTCTATTCCTCTTCCGTCTTGCCAAATCCTTTTCTTTTAAAATTTGTTTAGTAAAGTTTTTCATGTGACTCTAAGATGATAGCGAATGTGAAGACCAGATGAGAATAAAGTACCCAGTACTGATTCAGGAATGTTTAAGAGGGAGTGAGGAGTGAGGACAGATGTGGGAGAAGACTCCTCACAGGACCCACGGACCGACTATGGCTTCTCCGATGCACCCACAGGTGCCTTTCACGCGGGTGAAGATCGCATTTCGCTCCGTCTCTTCCGACTCGGAGTTCATGGCAGCCATGCAAGAATTTCCTTGGCTGCAGTAAGAACAGAACTCATGAAGTCACTTCAGTTCCTGTCCCTCCTCCCTCAAACATTTTTTCACACTTAAAACCCACAGGTGTCTTGTTCTTTTCCAGAGAAATTTTAATTTGCAGCAACATTATATTCAACATGATATTCAAGTGACATTTAAAAAAATGAATATTGCAGATAAATTTAATCCAGCCATCTCATTGATCATCCTGCGAGCTTTGGTTTACAGTTAGGTCTTTAATCCATTTTGAGTTATTTTTTTTGTGCACGGGGAAAAGAATGGGTCTTGTTAATTCTCTGCATATGGAAATCCAGTTTGCCCCACACCATTTGTTGAAGAGGCTGTCATTCTCTCATTAGCTCTAAGTCCCTTGTCAAAGATTACATGGCTCTAGACTGATGCGTTTTTGTCGGGGGTTTCTGTTCTGATCTAGGAATATCTCCTTGTTTGGACTACTGTGGCTTCGTAATAGGCTTTTAGCTCTGACAGCGCTAGGCCTATTTGTTTCTTCTATTTAAGAAGTTCTTTGCTTATCCTGGGTCCTTTGTCTGCTCATATGAATTTATTTGGGATTTGAACTGTATTGTATCTGTAGACTGTTTGGGGTAGTATTGTCATTTTCACAATATGAAGTTTGCCTATCCATGAGGATGGCCTATTTCTTCTAGTTATGCAAGTCCTTTTTAGTTTCTTGAAATTATGTTCTGTTGGTTTTTTGTTTGGTTGGTTTTTTTGTATAGTTCATTTATTTATTTAGTCAAGTTTATTCCGAAGGATTTCATCTTTTGTGTGGCTACTGTAAATGGTACTGATTCCTTAATGTCCTTTTCATAGCTCTCTTCACTGGCATACAGGAGACCAATTGATTTCTGGTTATTAAATTTGTTTCCTGCTACTTAGCGGCATTCCGTGATTGTTTCCAGCAGGGTTTTGTGGAAACTCTTGCATTTCTATATATAGGATTGTATCATCTGTTCCTTTGATTCCTTCTTGCCGTGTGATGGGTCTAGTTAAAGCGTCAGGACGATGCTGAATCAGAGTGGTGAGAGAGACCATCCTTGTCTGGTGCCTGTTTTCAGTGGGAATGTGTCTAGCTTTCCCCCATTGTGCATGATGTTAGCTATAGGTTTCTCATATATGGCTTTTATTATGTTGAGGAATTTTTCTTCTTTTCCTATTTTGTTGAGTGTTCTGAACAGAAATGGTGTTAAATATTGTCAAATGCCTTTTCTGCATCCATTAATATGATCGTGTGGTTTTTATTTCTTGCCTTGTTTATGTGGTAGATTACATTGATGGTTTTTCAAATACTGAACCATCCCTGCATACCTGGAAAGAATCCCACTGGGTCATGGTAAATTACTTTTTTATATATATGTTGCTGTATTTAATTGGCAAGGATTCTGTTAAGGATTTTAGCATCTATATTCATTAGGACTATTGATCTCTAATGTTCAATCATTGTGGTATATTTGCTTGGGTTTGGGCATCAATCTCATCTGGCTTCATAGAATGGGTTTGGGAGTTTGTTGTCTCTTTCAATGTTCTGAAATAGTTTGTGTAGTACTGGTGTCAGCTCTTCTTTGGATATTTTATAGAATTCCCCTGTGAAACTGTCTCGTCCCGGGCTTTTCTGGGATGGTAGTTTGCTATTGATGTACTCTATTTCCTCTTTTGTTGTAAGTCTGTTCATTTTTACAATATTTATCTACAGTAATTTGAGTGGGTGGTGTGTTTCTTGGTACCTGTCCATTTCTTCTAAATTGGTGAATTTGTTTGAGTACAGTTTTCCATAGTGGTGTGTGATTTGTTTTATTTAATTTGGAGCTGTTGAACATCACTATTTTTATATTATTCTGGGTACTTGCATCTTTTCGTTCCTTTGCTAAATTTGCCAGGTGTCTACTTTATTAATCTTTTAAAGAAACAGATTTTGTCTTCTTGATTTTTTTCCATTAAAATTTTTTTTCCAAGTAATTTGTTTCTGCCTTGATCCTTATGATATATTTCCTTCCTTTATTGGAAGGATTGTGCTGTTGTCCTTGTTCTAGTTCGTAGAGGTGCGTTAGGGTTTTGATTTTAGATTTCTTCTCTTTTTTTTATGTGTGTGTTGAGAGCTATAAATGGGCCTCCAATTACTGCTCTAACTCTGTCCCAGAGGTTTTGATATGCTGTTATCATTCTCATTTTCTAAAGGAATTTAAAAATTTTCTCCTTTATTTGCTTTATTACACAGGCATTTCTTTAGTACTATGTTATTCAGTTTACATTTGTTTGTCTTTATGTTTCTGTTCATTTTATTGTTGATTTCTAATTTTATAGCTTTGTGGTCTGAGAAGTTTGATGGTAGGATCTCAACTTTTTTGAATTTGTTGAGGCATGATATGTGGCCTCGTATGTGGTCTATTCTTGAGAATGTTCCATGTGTTGGAGAAGAATGTATACTGTTGTTTTGTTGGATGAAGCATTTGGTATTTGTCTACAAGGTAATTTTTGTTGATTTTTTTGGTAGGCTTTTTGTGTCTGTAGAGTTCAGTTTTTGTTTTTTACGTTCTGTCTTTCTTCCGAGACTGGTGTATTAAAGTCTCCTGTTTTTATTGCCGATGTGTCTATACACTCTTTTCATTTTTGTGAGGGTTTTATTGATGTATTTAATGGGCCTTTCACTGAGTGCATATATGTTTATTACAGCTACGTGTTCCTGGGCTATTGTCCTCATATTCATTATTTGGTGTCCATTTATATCTTATTACGTTTTTTAACTTGAAGTCTCTCTTCTCAGAGATTAATATTGCCACTCTCATTGTCTTTTGCTTGTTATTTGCTTGGCATACTTTTGTCCAGCCACTTGTTTTTAATTTGTTTATGTCTTTGTGTGTGAGGTTTGTTTTTATAGGTAGCATATTGATGGGTGTGCTAGTCTGGGTAGACTAAAGAGACAAATCTACAGAAACACATATGTATATAAGAGAGTTTTATATAAATGGTAAGTATACATCAAGAAAGCATCCCAACCCAGTGCTTCCCCAAACGACAAGTCCAACATCAGCCTAAATGTCTGACACCAACCCACAAAGTCCTCCTCCAGTTTACAAAACACACACAAGGATGCCAACTGCAGGAGGAAAGCAGTATCAGTGAGTGTGTAAGCATTTCAGTGCTGGCAGGGGTCTCCACGCAGCTGCTCCTGCACCCAGGGATGCATCAGGGTAGGTCCGTGTGGCTTCTCCTCAGGGATATTTCCCAGGAAGTAAGCCTTGCCAGCTGAAGCAGGGAACTGGCTTAGGTAGCTGCACCCTGCTCTGACCATCAGAGACCAAGAGACCCAAGAACTAGAAAGGTGAGGCTCACTGAGCCATTTATCTCCCACCTTTCAATTAATCCCATGTGTTTATCGACCAGGTTGGCACAATAAACTTTAACTATCTCAATGTGTTTGTTTTCTTATTAATTCTGCTAATCTCTGACTCTTTAATTATAGATTTAGTCTGTTAACGTTCAGTGAAATTATTGATATATCTGTGTTTGTGATTGTCAGTTTTCTTTATATATGTGTGTGTGTGTGTGTTGTGTGTGCTTATATGTATATTCTGTTTAGTTTCTTTGTTCTATCAGTGTCATTTTCTTACTTTGCATGTTGTTCTGTGTGTGTTGATTTTTGTGAGGAATTGTCTTACATGTTGGTTTCAGGTGTGTGTGTTTGCTGTTGTTGTTTTTCCAACAAGTAAATTACATTGGTAGTTAAAAAGCAAAGTTATATATATATATTTTTTTTCTCCCCCATCCTTTTTATTGCCCTAAAATGGGTATTATTGATTCAGTATTAACTATGAGAATACTACACAACTTTGTGAAGAGGCAGAGGAGATAGGGGTGATAGAACACAGAGTAACACCAACACCAGAGCTGCTGGGTCTTGCCCATTGCCCTGGGGTGGGAGGGGTGGAGGTTGTCAGGCGTTCCTGCCTGGTCTTGTAAAACCCACTTTGCCTGAAAAACCTGCTGAAGCTTTGCCTTGCTTTGTTATGCCACTATTTTGTTAATGAATCAAATGTGTGCACTCCAGGGAAGTTTAACAAGTTAAGGAAGGAAGGAAGGAAGGAAGGAAGGAAGGAAGGAAGGAAGGAAGGAAGGAAGGAATTTCCAGCATGGCCCTGTTATTAAGGTATGGGCCTTTGGAGTGTCTTGGGGACAGGGTTGTGCTGATTTGTACATCATAGAGGGGAGATTAAATTTGCTGAGTGTGGTTGGATTTCTCAGGGCTTGTGATCATTTGATGCCCCCCCACCTTGCTGCTTGGTAGGCTCTGTTGGCCCACTATTGGGCCCCTAGGCTGTGGGGTATCCTCTGGGGGTCTCCTAGTCTGGGCGGAGAACCAAAGAAATTTATATTTTTATCTGCCCTGTTTGGGCCCTTAGAATTATATTTCTCTTGCTCTACTGAACCTTATCCTACAACTAGGTTCTCTGGAGACCCAGGAATCTGTGTTCAGCCATCCAGAATCTGCCTATCTCCATTTCTAGAGTTGCTCCAGTGAAGTGGCTGTTGATCCAACAGCTGTTGGAATCACCCAGTAAAGTACCAAGACTGGGCACACAGTGCCTGGTGGCCCCTCACCTCTGCTCCTGCCACTGCACTTGCAGAATTTTTTTTCAAAGATAAATATTCAATGTTGTTTTTTTTACAAAACAACCTTATAACCTTCAAAGTACATTCCATTACACTTTAGACATTTGTCTTTTGGGGTGAGGTGATGATGGTGTCTTCCACTGGCTTGACTGATGTTTGCTTTCAGGGTCATAAGAACAGCACTATGTCTTGTCAACAGTAATTACCTTGGGAAAAAGTCCGAGTCGCTTTGGAGCCATTCTTTCCAAGCATGGCTTGTTTTTCCTCATCTGTCAGAACTCTTTTTTTTTTTGCTGGTCAGTCAGAACCCGATGCACCAATTTCACAATGACCTATCTCATTCCTCAAACTTCTGTTAAAATTCGCTGAACTGAGTTCCAAGAAAGTCCAGATAACTTCCTGTGTTAGTCCACATAGACTAGAGAAACAAACAAGGGGGACTTATTTGTGCATAAGAAAGAGCTTTAGATAAAGAGTAATTGAATACTAAGAAAACATTATAGTCCAGTCCAGATCAAGTCCAATATTAGCCTGTATGTCCGATACCAATCTTTAAAGTCCTCTTCAGACTCATGAAACACATGCAATGATGCCAAACGCAGGAAGATCACAAGTCTTGTGGATTCAGTGACATTGTAAACATCTCAACGCTGGCAAGGGTCTCCATATGGCTCCTTCAGTTCAGGACACTAGCTTAGCTCCATGTATGCTGTCAATAAAAATGTCTCTCAAGGAGTGAGTATGTTTCCCGCCTCCAAGGAGCTATAGATCTCCTTAGTGCTTCCAAATGAGGTCATCAAGCTGTGACCTGATTGACAGGTTAACCTACATTCCTTCACTCATAAGTCTCAAATTGATGACAGATTGTGTAACTACCATACTTGCTAATCTTTTGAATGCTCTTTTCAGTCATTGAGCACAAGTGCATGATTTTGTCAACAGTTTCATCCATTCAAGATGTTTATAGACATCCAGAATGAGGTTTGTTATCAATTGATATATTTCATCTTTTTTGAAATGAAAAAGCTACTCATACACAAGTTTTCTCCCATAGCACTGTCCTTGTAAACTGTATTCAATATCACAACAGTTTCTGCAGCATTTTTCTGGAGCAGGAAATAAAATTTCAGAGCCGCATACTGTTCTCTTAAGTTGGTCATCACAAAAAACGAAGTCAAGTGAAATTGTGTTTAAGAAAAACATCATTGTGACCAAGAGAGCTTTCCCAGGATACACTCCCAGGTGCCCTAGCTGCGAGCGATTTTCCTGATGCTCCTCTAGTGGGATGATGCACACTGAAAAGGCTCATTCCGCAGAGCTTTTTCCTGTTTGGGGGAGGTTACAACCCCTTAAATACCTGCATATGTATATATTCATACCATGAAACATATATGACACTATTTTGTCTGGTATGGTACATATTATTTTGAAATTTGTTTTAGGTTGCATATTCAGTAGTTTGGTTTCAATGTTGAGATATTTAAATATGGTCTATTTATTTAAACCATTTTATAGTATTTCATAGATATGCCACATTTAACTACCAGTTCTAATCAAGGTTATGCTTGTTTGCAGATTTTGCTACTGTGAAGGAAGTTTTAGCAAATATTTATTTATTCAAAATATACCTTCTTCATACTTCAAAGGCATCAGTTTTTATTTCTGGAAAAACAGACAAAAATTCTGTATCAATATAGCTTATATTATGTCAGGATAAACAGTAAATAATCACAACAGAGAAAGTAGACTAGAATTATAGCCAGGAAACTATGTAAGTTGGGGAAAGATAAGCAACTGTAAAACCCAAGGATAACTGAAAGGTCAGATTTTAAATAAAGGGATTAGTATAGAAACCATTGACAGAATTAGACTTGAGAAAAATTTATGAACAATAAAGGGATTGTCCACCTAAATATTTTGCAGTAGAGGGTCCCAGCCAGAGAAATTCTAAGTCAATGGCCTTAAGATTGTAGAAAGCTCTGCATGTTCCAAAGACAGTAAGGAGGTTAAGACAGTTGACACGAAGCAAGACCTAGATTGAGTAGGAAGAGAGAAGTTTGGTAGAACTGAGGTGTGTGTGTGTGTGTGTGTGTGTGTGTGTGTGTGTACACATAGTCTATATAGCCACTGTCACAATTTTAGTGTTTACTCTGAATAAAATAAGGAAACATCAGATTTTAGGTAGGTGGTGTGTACTTAAGTGAGTGTATTATTCTAGATGCTGTTTTGTGTGGAGACTTCAGGGCAACAAAGGCAGGCAGGGTGACACCCATTAGGAAGGGTGTGAACTAATTCAAACAGAAGACAATGGGTGGGTCAGTGTGGTAACTAGGTAGTGCAGGATAGAGGTTTTAAAATGAAATCACAAGGATTTACTGACAGATTAGATGTGGAAGAAGGCAGATATCCTTGAAGATAAGTTAACAATGGGTTAAACAAAATAACTATCAATGTTTCTTTTAACACACCGAGTAGATCTCTAAAAGAAATACCTAATGTCAAACAACTATGCTGTGAAATGTGTGCCTTTTTTGTCTTCGTGTCCAAACCAAACCCATTGCAATTGAGTCAGTCTGCGTCATAGTGACACTCTAGCACAGGGCAGAAAAGCTTTCTAGTGTTTTGGAGGTCGCACATCTTGAGAGGAGCAGAAAGCCACCTCATTCTTACCTGGAGTGATTTGTGGGTTCTAACTTCAGCCCTTGCAGTTAGAAGCCCAATGGTAACCAACTAGGCCAAGTTAAAAATCAAAGTCAAAACCAAGACCATCGCCCCTGAATTGATTGTAATGTACAGTAACACTATACAGGGTTCCCGAAGCTGTATCACACAGACCTTCAACTGGGTGTATCATAGCAAACTACTAATAGCACTGAGAAGAATAAAATTCCAGTATACTTCACTGTGCTCATGGGAAAACTACATGGACCAAGCGGCAGTCATATGATCGGAATGAAGGGATGCTGCATGGTTTAAAATCAGGAAGGTGTATGTCAAGGTTGTATCCTCTCATCACACTGATTCAATTGGTGTGCTGAGCAGATAACCTGAGCAGCTGGACTGTATGAGGAAGGTATTGTGATTAGAGAAAGGCTCGCCAACAACCTGTGATATGCACATGGCTCAAGCTGCTTGCTGACAGCGAGAAGGACCTGAAGCCCTTCGGAACGGAGACCAAGGAAAGCCGCCTTTGGTATGGATTACACCTAATGTACAGAAACTGAAATCCTCGCAAGTGGACAATGGGTAACATCTTGATAAACGGGGGAAAGATTTCTGTTGTCAAGGATTTCATTTTGCTTGGATCCACAATCAATACTCATGGAAGCAGAGTCAAGAGTTCAAACCATGCATTGCAATGGGTAAACCTGCTGCATAAAGCCTCTCTAAAGTGTTGAAAAGCCAGGATGTGACTTTGCCTTCTAAGGTGTGCTTGACTCAAGCCAAGGCATTCTCATGTGCATGTGAAAGCTGGACATTAAATAAGGGACCACCAAAGAAGAATTGATGCATTTTAATCATGGTGTTGGTGAAGAATACTAAAAGCACCATGAACTGCCAACAGAACAAACAAATCTGTCTAGGAGAAGGTACAGCCAGAATGCTCATCAGAAGCAAGTATGGTGGGATTTTGTCTTACAAACCCTGTCTTTGGATACCTTGGCAAGAGAGAGTAGTTCCTGGGGAAGGACATCATGCTTAAAGAGGAAACCCCAGTGAGATGACCTACCAACATCTCGTTGCTGATAAACCACAACCAGGTTGCTTCTTTATGAGAGCAAACAGCCTCATCTCTCTTCTGCAGACTCACTGATGTGTTTAAACGGCTGATCTGGCAGCTCGTACTCTAATGCTTCCTTGACCCCAAGACCAGTGCTCCCTCACACCTCATGTTGTTGCAAGATGCCATCGAAGATGCTCCATCTCATAAGGACCCTATGTTAGCAAAACAAAACATCACTGACTACTCTGCCCCCTTCACAATGGTTCTGTTTGAGCCTATTATTGCGGCTACTATGTGAATCCATTTTATCGAAGATATTCCTCTTTTTCTCTGACTCTCCACTTCACCAAGCACGATGGTCATTTCTAGGGGCTGGGCTCAAGTCAAAAGTGTGTGAAACAAGTCTTGACATCTTTGCTTCTAATGAGTATTCTCCGGACAAACAGATCCTCTTACATCACCCTGAACACTTGCCGTTCCATTTTAAATCTCATGAGCACTGCATGAGAGCTTGTTCCTTAAAGCAAAACCAATACTTAAATAGATTTGAAAAGTGAAAAATGATACATTACAGTTCCTCTGAATGAAAATTTCCTAATTATTCGTGAGATTGCATTGTTTATTTTAAAAATACATTGAAAACATTATTTTCATATTTAAGGAATAGTCTTTTTAACTGTTTCTTGTCTTCTATTTAGCTGTTTGCATGTTTCTTGAGTGCCTGAGGTCTCTGTGCAGCACACGAGTCTGTTATATTTTGGCATCTGTGGGAAACTGAGGATCCAGGAGGAAGTGCCCGTGGCTTGCTCCCAGCACTCTGGACCACAGGGCTTGGCTTGCCATCCCTAGGGAGAGACATGCTGCCACAATCCAAGACATGGAAAGTGCCTCAATTCACATGTTCCAGGAAGGACGTGCGTGTCTCCACAGCATATCTATGCCCACAGAATGCTAATATCAAGCTCTCTTCTACAAACGTCTGGCTCCTCTCAGACACCGTTAAAGGATGCTTATTCAGAAGCGCACTTGTTTCCTTTGTCCCTTAGAGAGCATTTTGCATCTCTTGTCTCTTGCCTGCCTGGTACTCCCTTGAGGGCTTGAAATATTCAAGATTTAGTACACTACCCGTTTGTTTTATGTGTATGTGTAGCAGGAGGCTTGCTTGCCTCAAGAACTATATAAACCCATTATTAAATAAACTCTAGGCCCTTTCCCCCTTCTCACTTCTCCCAATGGAGTCCAGTCCCCTGCCATCTTCTGCTGTCTTCTTTAATTGGGCATGCAGCAGGACCATTCGACTGTGGGACTGTACCCATAGGCATATATATCTTTATCTCTCTCTCTCTCTCTCTCTCTCTCTCTCTCTCTCTCTCTCTCTCTCTCTCTCTATCTATCTATCTATATATTTGAGGTTGATTCCTTTTTCCTGGATAATTACCAAATTTTTTTATTTTAATACTTTTTAAATTGTGAATTAGGTGAAGGTTTATGGAGTGGATCATTTCTTTTACATTCAACAATTCATACTAATTTTTTTCGACTCATGTCATAATTCTTTTAGGGTACCAGCACTTGTCTCATTTTCTCTTCCAGCCACCTTAACTTTGTCCTTCTTTAAATACTGGCCTTTGGTCTTACATTTCTGATGATTGCAACTTGGTGTGAGTTCAGTTCCACACCGAAGTGTGACTAAAGGCCATAGTTTTGTCATTTGATCAGTCCCTATCTGCCCATTAGACTAGACAATTTTATGCTTTAGGTTTTGTTCCACATTTTCTCCACTTTATTAAGCATCTTTAATGTAGTCCTTTCATAGCAATTCCTAGTGATAGTTGGGCACTACCTAGTTCTTCTGGCCTCAGAGTTGTGAAAACTGATATTTCATGGTCTGCAAGTTACGCCACAGCTGGCTGGGCACGCCTCCAGTCACTCCTCAACTGTTGATGTAGAACACAGTCTTTGTGAAGGACGCTATGCCAGCTGACCTTGATGTCCCCTACGGTCACAGTTCTGATCCTCCAGGCTGAGCAGAGGTGGTCACATTTTGTTTGAACACTTTTGGCTTGAAAACTTTTTTTAGTACAAAGCTTCATTACATTTTTTATCATCGATTTAATACAAAAATATCGTTCTGCTTTTATTTAGGAATTTTCATCTGGTGTTATACTTGTGTTTTAGGTAAACCAAAACAAAAAAACACTGCTGTGAAGTGGGTGGAATTCAGAGTGATTCCACAAGATAGAGTAAAACGACTCTGTAGGGTTTCCCAGCTTGCACTTCTCCACACAAGCGGACTGCCTCATCTTGTGTATGTGGGGTGGTTGGTGAATTTGAACTGCTCACTTTATGATTAGCAAGCCAATACTTAGCACATTGTGCCCCAGAGATCCTTGCTTTAGGTGAAGACTAGGTATATGATATGTTAATATATCTGTTGTGTGTGCAAATCCATGTGGAAAGTCTGCACCAATATTATTTGGTAATTCACAACATTCACCTGCCAAGAAACTCTAAAACACATGAGTTACATATTCATGTATATTCTCCATGAGGATTTTCTCTGCTGCTAGTCTTCACTGCCTTCTAACCCTCTGCTACCTGTTGTGTTGGGCATCTTCCTGAGCACCCCCAGGATTCCCTGGAAATATTTGAATAACTCAGAAAACCTATCATACGGACAGGTATGCTTTACTACCGAGAAAAGGTGCAGGCGAAAGTCAGCAAAGGCAAAAGGCAGCATGGAGTGAAGCGTAAGGTAGCAAGTGTAACAAGCTGTGCTGTTTTCTCACAGTGGCCTTTTACTGACAGCATCTGCTCCTCTCAGCAACATGCGGAGCCATGTATTGCCAATCAGGGCTACTCCTCCTTTCAATCAACCCTAAGACTATTCTAAAATTAACATAAGGTGGGTATAGTTTAAACAAAGTATTAGATGGTGAATCTAACGAGCAAAGACAACCCCGTTTTATTTACTAAGGAAGATGCAATAACTACTAACTCTTCCTACCATCATTATTAATATGGCTTTCTTAACTTTTACAAGATAGGTATTAACGGATGGTCTTAGGAACTAACAAATTGGTGCAACTTCAAGTTAAAGTAGTTAACATTTTATGTCTTCATTCTTATCACCCTTGTAATTCCAATGTTATTTATTTTTATATCATCCTCAAATGTTTACAAATATAACTATTATCCACACTGTGTAAAAGCTTAATTGAGCCTTGGAGATCAGAGTTTTTCACTGAGCTCAGTGATATGGATATGAGTTAATGAGCGACTGACCTTGATTATGAGTCTCTAGCTCCAAGCCTACAATAGAGGTCAAATTGATACAGTGTGGCCCCAGGCTCCAGTTTATGTTCACTTTGTCAGCATAAACCATCTCTAGGACCCAAAACCTCATGTATACAATTATATTGGCTTCATTCCCAAAGATGTAGCCCTTAGAAATTGAGCAAAGGTCAGTCAGCTTGGAATATGTAAGATTTGAACAGTCAAAACAATCTGAGCTAATTCTTAACTGAACATGTTCAGACAGATTAAGAAATAATTTTAAAAATATTTTGGTTCATACTTTATGTTTTTCCTAATTGGACAGGTTGGTCATACAATTGTAGAAACAAATTTTCCCTCCAGAATTTTAGAGCATTTCTCTAAGGGCGTTTCACATCTTTTGAGACACATTTTTTGTATTGTATTTTCTCTCTGATGGTTTAGAAGTTTTTCTTTGTCATTAGTTGTCAAAGTTATCCTACAATATGCTCTGGATGCCTCTTACATATTTTTTTTTGCTTATTTGTTTTGAATTTGGTTGGCATTAATTGGACTTTCACAATGTGTAAAATTGCTATTTCTATAGTCCTGAGACATTGCTTCCCATTATTTATTTGAATATTAACTGTGTAATTTTTTCTATTATTTCATTCTCATTCAAATCCTATATAAGTGAGAATTTGAACTTCTGTATTGTTTCTTGACATCTCAAGGTTTCTTAATATCTCTTTCATATTTCCTTTCTCCATATTTCCATCCTCCCTCTCTTTCTACCCTATTCGGATACCAATGGTCTCTCCCACAATACTTTCTACTCTGCAGCGGGCTCTGCATTTCGTTGCAATGGCAACACAGACTCTCAGATGCTCACGACTCCAAAGTTTACTAGGGAAGCTAACACATTATCAGGCAACAGCTGCTTAGTGAGGACAGTTTCTTCTCTGACATACTCACAGGCAGGCCTCTCTCTGGCCCTCAGCCACCTTTTTTCACCTCTACCTAATTTGGGCAAGGTTACAGAGGCCAGTGAAGGGCTGAGTGGTGCTTCATCTGCTAGTTCTGTTGCACATAGTGTCGCTTTGGGTTAGAACTGACGGGATGGCATCTAACAACAATAATAATTAACACCATGTTCTTCCCTTACAGCCACATTCTCGATGATTTCAATCGTTTAGATCTAGCAGTAACAATACTTATTTACTCTTTTCCTTGTCCTTTTCTGCTGGATAGGTCTCTTACTTCATTCCTCTTAACATATTTATATATTAATGAATATTTATTTAGTTTTATAAACTTTCTACAGTATCAGTTTTAAATTGAAAAATGACAGTGGCACATTTAAAGAGAAGCATACAATTTTCATTTATATGTTCAATCTACCATCTTGAATCTAGATGTCCATGATATTATGTCAACTTGGTGAGAGATGTAAGCAGTAGAAGCGACTTCCTACATGAAAGTTAAAAACCCACTGGCACTGAAGTGATTCCAATTACAGCAGTCCTTTGGAGGGTTTCTGAGGCTGTACATTCTTACAGGAACACACAACTTCGTCTTTTCCTGCAAACACTCTGATACATTTGAAACAGGAATCTTGTGGTTGACAGGCCCAAACCTAACCCACAGCTCCAATGGTTAGATCATCAAAATATGTAATAAAAATGCAGCCACAAACAGAGTCCCTCAACATGGAGATGTCTTATTTATATAGTTCTGCTCTAACAGAAATTCCGCAGAAATTGATTTTCTCTTGGTTTAGGAGGTTACACGCCAGAATTGAGAGAGAACTTGCTCTAAGGGAAGCTTGTTTTTGTTTTGTTTTGAACACCCGTGGGCCCACTGTGCCTTGGCGATCTCTGTGTCTCCTGGCGTGACTAGTGCCCTGCTTCTAGGGAGTTAGCAGCACTGCGTCTCTTGGTCCAAGGACATAGCCTCCTACTAGCTCTTCTTTCGTGGGAGTAGGTAAGCTCCTCTTCTATGCCAACGTCTCTCTCCTTTTATCTTTTTTAACCTAAAACCTGTGGCCCAGGCAAAGGTGTGAGCTGAGTAACGAAGATGACTTCCGTGAAGGCGATTCTGAAATTAGAGCGGGGCTTGAGTCATGGCCTCTTGTAAGGTTTGACTCAAGATATGTTCCAAACTGATTCTATAAATCATAGCAAATAATGGAGGACAACTGCCTCAGGTGACAAAATGAAGGATAAACACATGCGTGATACTGGAAATCATGGCCTAGCATGGAATCAATACGCCAGGGAACTATCCCAGCAGCCCTAGTGGCATGTTTTTTGTTTTGTTTTGTTTTTTTGGCATTGGGCTGTGAGCCACCAAGTTAGCAGTTCCAAAGAAACATGGGGCTTTCCACTCCCATAACAGGTGACACTCACAGAATCTTCCATGGACCCTGTCCTATAGGGTCACCATGAGTCAGCATCAGCACAATGGCAATACATTTGTTTTGTTTTGAGAGAAGTAGTACAAATATAGAAAATATGTACTTAGGGCCAGGACTGCCACATTTGAAAAATCTCTCAATGATGGACTGCTCTTAAATTAAAATAAAATTCACTGCCATTTAGTCAGTTTTAACTCATAGTAGCCTGAGAAGACAGAGTAGACCTGTCCCTGTGGGTTTCTGAGACTGATAATCTTTATGGAATTACAAAGCCTGTCTTTCTCCTGCAAAGCCACTGATGGTTTCAAACTGTTAACTTTGAGATGAGTGACTCAATGCATCACCCACGTTGCCACCAGGGCTTCGAGACTGATGGAGAGCAGCAGAGACACTCGGAAAGACAAGCCAAACCCAAACCAAATCCTTTGTTTATTATTCTGACTCATGGACACCTCGTGTACTTTAGAGCAGCGTTTCCTTGGCAGTAAATTTCCTGAGAGCAGAATGCCAGCCCTTGCTTTTGTGTTACTGCCGAGTGAGTTTGAACTGACAATCTTTTAGGTAAGCAGTTGTGTGTAAGCAGTTTGTCCAAACACCATTATTGCTGAAAACGTGTCGTAGAGCATTAAAAAACAAAGCGTTAGGGAAGCACACGAGTAAGCACAGCAGGTTGGCAAGAGAAATGTTTCCCTATAAGCATGCGATCCCTCTCACTCACTGCCATCAAGCTGATGCCAACTCCTAAAGGACAGGGCAGAATTAACCCGATGAGTTTCCAGAACTGTTCAGTCAAGTAGAAAGCCCTCTTTCTCCCTTGGAGAGCCTGGTGGTTTCTACCTGCTGACCCTGTAGCTCTCAGCCCAATATGTAACCATGATTCCACGAGGGATCCACCCCTGATACCTGGAATTTCAAATATTAGACACCGTTCAACGATACTCAGCAACACAAGAGAGATGAATACAGTTTTTTGTATATTTATATGCTCATATACTGTTTTTACAACATGACTTAAATTGTTAGTATGGGTGTTCTAGAGAAACAAATCCAGGGAGATTCATATGTGTATAAGAAAGAGCTTTATATACAAGAGCAATTGAATGTTGAGAAAACATCCCTGGCTATTCCAATAATAAATCCAATATTAGCCCATTTGTCCGACACCAATCTAAAAATTCCTCTTCAGACTCATGCAATACATACAATCATACTGAATGCAGGAAGATCACAGGCCAGTGGGTGGAAAATCTTGTGGCTCCAGTGGTAGTAGAAGCATCTCAGCGCTGGCGTGTGTCTCCACATGGCTCCTCCAGCTCCAGGGCTTTGGCTACATCAGCATAGCTACATCAGGGTCGTTGTCAGTAATGTCTCACAGGGAGTGAGGGTGTCCAGCCTCCCATGAGCTATTTATCTCCATAGTGCTTCCAAATGAGGTCATCAAGCTACAAACTGATTGACAGGCCAGACTCCACCCCTTCCTCAAGTTGACAGATTATGTAACTGCTACAATTAATAAGTAAAGTCACAAGATTGGTGACTTCAAAGAAGGAAGTAAATGTTGTTGTGGGTAGGTGCTGTCAATTCCATTGGTCTCAGCACAAAAGCACCACTACTGCCCGATCCCATGCCAACTTCAGAATCATCCCTATGTTGGAGTCTATGTTGCAGTGTATCAATCCATCTGATTTGATCCATCTCCTTTAGGGTCTTCTTTTTTTCGATGACTGTGTAAATCTGGGTAGACTAGAGAAAAATTCATGGACACTCACATATGTATAAGAAAGAGGTTTACATACAAGAGCAATTGACTATTGAGAAACTATCTCAGCCCAGTTCAGATTAAGTCCATAAATCCAATATTAACCCATATGTCCAAAACCAATCTAGAAAGTCCTCTTCGGAGTCATGAAACACAAAAAATGATGCCGAATGCAGGAAGATCACAAGCCATTGGTTGGAAATGTTGTCAATCCAGTGGCTTTATAAGCATCTCAGTTCTGGCAGGGGTCTCCACGTGGCTTCTCCAGTTGTGAGTCTTTGGCTGCCATCAGCCTGTCTCCAAGTGGCATGTCAATAAGAATGTCTTGAAGCAACTGAGCCAAGTGAGAGGGGGTCTCCTGTCTCCAAGGAGGAATGCAGGAGTTCCCAGAATCCTCAGGAGAAGGCCATGTCCATACAGAGGCCCCATTGGTATCACCTGATTGATAGGCTAGACCCTATCCCTTCACTCTTAATCCCTTCACATTGGCAAATGACTATATAACCCTTTGTCCCTCTGACCTTCCATTTTATAAAACACGATTTCCTTTTCCAGGAACTAGTATCTCCTGATAGTATGCCAAAATAGGCGAATTAGGTCTTGCCATCCTTGATTCTGAAGTGCATTCTGGCTATATTCAATACAGATGTGTTTGCTTTCTGGTAGTTCATGGTATAGTCAATATTATTCTTAACATCATAATGATGTAGAGAAACAGATAAATGTATGAAGTATTTTCCTTGATTTAATTTTCAGAAAGCCTGGTAGGAAAAATATAACTATGGAAACCATTTAAGTAATTTGATTAAGAAAGTAAATGTCACATAATCCCAGCCTTGAGTCACAGTTGCTTGCCTGAATAACTATGATTCTGTAAAATTCCAACTTTTAGTTTTAAACACGATATATAATAACAGCTCCAAGTGTTTGCATTACAAATGACTTACTAATCATAGGAAGATGATTTCCAAGTCCATGAGACATTTTCTCTTTCAAATTCCAGGAGTGGGAAGTTTAGGAATGCATCCAGTTATTGACTTCTTACCAGTCAACCCCCAATTGACTCATTCTCCTTAATTGCTTAATCTAAACTTTTCCCCACAGTTATTTCATAAATATGATGGTGATTTTTTTAAAGGATGAAACAGATTTTCATGACTTATTCTAGTTTCAAAAATTAGGGTAAAGGGATTGTAAATTGCATCAAGTAATAATAACATGCAAAGGTTTACTTGAAAGAATACATTCTCAACAGGGAAAAATCCCTTCCAATAGAATGAAAATGATTTCTTGGGACAGGAAAGAATCTTATTCTTTTTATATAAAAAGATTTAAGATTTATGCAATGTATAAGACTATATTTCTCCCTTTTCTTCAGAATCTACATTTTTAAAATTCTCATAGTTTTTTGTTGTTTTTTTTAAAAATTGGGGCTCATACAACTCTTATCACAATCCATTAATGCATCAATTGAGTAAAGCACCCTTATACATTCGTTGCCCTCATCATTCTCAAAGTTCCCCTTCCGCTTGGGTTCCCTGGAATCAGCTCATTTTCCTTTTTTTCCTCCCCCTCCCTCCCTGCTCCTCCTTCCCTCACGAACCCTTAATAATTTATAATTTATTATTTTATCTTATCTTACACTACCCAGCGTCTCCCTTCACCTACTTTCCTGTTGCCCATCCCCCAGAGAGGAGATTATATGTAGATTCTTGGAATTGGTTCCCCCTTTCTACCTACCCTTCCCTCCTGGTATCGCCACTCTCACTGTTGGTCCTGAGGGATTCATCTGTCCTAGATTCCCTGTTTCCAGATCCCAACTGTACCGTTGTGTATCCTCTGGTCTAACCAGGTTTGCAAGGTAGAATTGGGATCATGATAGTTGGGGGGTGGAAGCGTTTAAGACCTAGAGGAAGATTGTGAGTTTCATTATTGCTACCCTGAACCCTGAGTGACTCATCTCCTCCCCACTATTGTTAGTATTGGTTGTGCCCCACCGGACTATATTTCATAAACTAAATACAGTTGAGAATTAGTGCCTAAATGTTGGATATCCCCATCTCTATGTTTTCCTTTTGATAAATTTAAGTTGGTGTAACATTTGTGCATCACAAAGTAGTTTAAGAATTGTGTGGAGGGAGAAAGCCCCTTCTTGTAGGTAATGTTTGTAGCACAGTAACACGTCTTTCTAAGTCTTTTATTTATTTGTCTACTTGTCCCTTCCCTTTCCATTATTTGAAGCAGTCTAAACACTGACTCAATGTGTTACAAGAAATTCTACGATTCAGGTTCAAACATGTATGTGTGCATGCATCACATATGAGCATATACATACGTAAACTTTTAAAGCTTGATTTACTGACACATTTCAATGCGAAAATAGATAAAGCTCACTATGTCTCATCCCTCTTCACGATGCTTTCAAAGGCACCAGCTGTCCAGCTTGGCTGCACATTGCAATCCATGGATTAGCTTTCAAAGGACGTTCTGATGTGATAGATGCAGGATATGCCTATGCAGTAAGCAAGATTTGATCATTTTCTTTCATTAAAGTTGTATTTTTCTTTAAGTGTTGTTTTCAGGCATTTTATGTCATATTTCATTAGTTCTAGAGTGTGTGTTGTTTTCACAATCTACTCTGTGAAGTGAAGATGTGTCTAACAATCAGTAGTATCCTACATGACATGAATTGTTGTAGCTTTAGCCATTTTTAGAAATTGAATATTTTCCCTTAAATTTGCTAAAATTTAATTATTTGCACGTATAGTCAATAGTGAAATTAGTCCACAGACCTGTTTTTCTGTATTTCTTTTATTGTTAAAAGGTTACTATCTTAAAATTGAAGATCTTTCCTTCATTAAATAATAATGAAATCTTATTTTGTTCGAAGTAATTTTGCAAATATTTTTAAGTCCAACTGATCCACCATCTGTTTTGTTTTGTTTTAAATGGTACATTTTTAATCATGTTTCCAAACTCCTTTTGGGATTTCAGTTCGTTCCCTTCTTGGATCAATTTTGAATAATTTATTTTTAGCTGCTATGTTGCTTGAGACATGAATTTATGAAAGTTTTCTCAAATTATATGTCTTCTTATTCCATAAAATGATTCTCTCCTCCCAGCGTGGAGGAGGGAACCAGCGGAGAGGTCTGGGAGGCTGGCCCCAGCACCATAAATTAAGTGGATTCCTGCCCCTCCCCCGAAAAGAATTTGTTCCAAAGGACGACATTGACTCTGCAGCTCCGTGAGATGGACATATCTGATCAGAGCACACGGGAGCAGATGAAGGGGCAGGAGGAGAGAGTGGAGCACAGCCTGGCCCACCAGACCATGGTGATGATGTTCCTGAGTAGAGCAGCCAGTCCACAGAGAGAACAACATGGTTGGCCCTACTATGAGACATGATGCCCCTCAGTGACTAAGGGCGATACAGGGGACAGCACCGGAGACACAGTGTGGGAATTGCACCTGACCTGATCCCACCACACCGAGGCAAATCACTGGGGGAGTGCAGCGGAACAGCAAGGGAATGGAGTGGCAAGGTCCCCAGGGAATGCTGAAAGTGGATTTTGGGGCCAGGGCGTGGTGCCCCAACAGACTGGACTGGAAAACGCTCCTAAGGGCCAGCAAACGATCCCTGAACTAACTACAAGCTTTTCTCTTGTGAACTGTTTTGTTCTTTGTCAGTGGTTTGTTTTTGTTGTTTTGTTGTCTGGTTGTATACTGTTGCTTTGTTTTCCTCTGTCTTGTTTTCGTGCATGTTAGTGACTCCACAGGTCTGTCTGAATAGGACAGGCTGGATGAACTATCTGGAGGAAAAACAACGGGACGGACAGTTCCGGGGGGACTTGGGGTGGTGGGGTAGGGAGGGTAAGGAAGTGGTGTTAACAAACCCAGGGACAAGGGAAAAACATGGGACCCCAAATGGTAGAGAAGGGGGAGTGGCAGGCATGGTGGGAAATGATCAAGGGTAAGGTTGCTTAGAGAAGAGGTATACTCTAGCCCAGGTGGCGAGGAAGCATGGTAGTAGGGCAGGAGGAAAGTCAAGGGAGATGGAGGAAAGAGCTAGGAGTCAAAGGGCATTCATGGAGGTCTAGACAAAGACATGTACATGCAAATATATATAGGAGGATGGGGAAATAGATCTATGTGTCTATATTTATAGGTCAAGTATTAAGGTGGCGGAAGGACCTTGGGCCTCTACTCAAACACTCCCTCAATGCATAAATACCTTCTTTTATTAAATTGGAACTCTATGATGCTCACTCTCCCGACACAACGGCTGGAGCCAAAGTGGGTGAACAAGTAAATGTGGTGAAGAAAGCTGATGGTGCCTGGCTATCAAAAGAGATAGTGACTGGGTTCTTAAAGGCTTGAAGATAAACAAGCGGCCATCTAGCTCAGAAGCAACAAAGTCCACATGGAAGAACACACCAGCCTGTGTGATCGAGTGGTCCCGAAGGGATCAGATATCAGGCATCAAAGAACAAAAAATCATATCATTGACTGCACACCTCCATGATAGGATCGCTGAAGACAAATGGGTGCATAAGCAAATGTGGTGAAGAAGGCTGATGGTGCCCGGCTATCAAAAGAGATAGTATCTGGGGTCTTAAAGGCTTGAAGGTGAACAAGTGGCCATCAAGCTCAGAAGCAAAAAAGCCCACATGGAAGAAGCACACCGGCCAGTGCGATCACGAGGTGCCAAGGGACCAGGTATAAGGCATCATGCAAAAAAAAACACAATGATATAAGTGTGTGTATGTATGTGTATATATGTGTATATGTATATATATACCATATTAAATGAAGGGGGAAGTGCAGAGTGGAGACCCAAGGCCCAAGTGTCGGCCAATGGAGATCCCTCATAGAGGCGTTTAGGAGAGGAGATGGGTTAATTAGGGTGCGAGGTAGTGCCGATGAAGAACACAGCTTTCCCCCAGATCCTGGATGCTTCCTCCCCCCAACTACCATGATCCGAATTCTACCTTGCAGGCCTGGATAGGACAGAGGCTGTACACTGGTACATATGAGGGCTGGAGGTACAGGGAATCCAGGGTGGATGATACCTTCAGGACCAAGGGTGTGAGGGACGATGCTGGGAGAGTGGAGGGTGAGTGGGTTGGAAAGGGGGAACTGATTACAAGGATCCACATGTGACCTATTCCCTGGGAGAGGGACAGCAGAGAAGGGGGGAAGGGAGACTCCGGATAGGGCAAGATATGACAAAATAACGATGTATAAATTACCCAGGGCACATGAGGGAGGGGGGAAAGGGGAGGAAGGGGAAAAAAAAAGAGGACCTGATGCGAGGGGCTTAAGTGGAGAGCAAATGCCTTGAGAATGATTGGGGCAGGGAATGTATGGATGTGCTTTATACAATTGATGTATGTATATGTATGGATGGTGATAAGAGTTGTATGAGTCCCTAATAAAATGTAAAAAAAAGAAAAAAAATGATTCTCTCCTTTTTCTTTCCATCTAGTAATCCACCTTATCTAGCATTCACCTTGCCAGTCCTACTTTCTTCTTGTTAGAACTTGCAGAATATATTTTAGACCAATCAGTATTTTAGAACTTTGTATATGGTTTGCTTTTTTGTGTTTGTTGCTTGATAATTTTAAATAACAATCTTTGATGTTAGGAACACAACCCTTTCCCGTTTTAATGAAAAAAATGTATACATTGATTTGATTCCTTTTTATCTTATGTTTCTTATTTTACTGAGGTTTCTTTTGTATTTCTTGTGCTATTAAAATTTGATATAATTGCTATTCATACCTTTCTTCCTCTCTTTTTAATGTAAACTTTACTCTGTATATTATTTAGTTAATTACCATGTTCCCTTTTCTGGTGCTAATAATCATTCCTGTGAGCATACTATTATTTATGAAACATACTAATATTTTCTTTAAACATGATGTTAATTTTTTATTACATTAACATGATCCATTCTTCCCAGTTTTTCCTTAAGATAATGCTGAGATGTGGAATGTCTTTACTTTCTGGAATCTAGTTATACTACTCCTTGCTTAGAAGCAAAGGTAAACTACCCTCTCCCTAACAATTTCTAGAGCCTTTATAAATGCAGGGATACACCAAATTGCACTGTTTTGCCAAAATAATATAGAAGAACCATATGTCAAGCAATTCAAAAACAGACCAGTATTGTTTTGTTCTGCTGTACACGCAGGCTCACTATGAGTTAAAGGCAGCTACAGGGCACCTCACAACAACCTCTTTATTTGGGGCATCATGGGCTACAAGAGGTTGGTTTGTTTCTGTAGCTTGTCTTGGGTGACTCCAACATGGCAACCTTATGTACAGCGGAACAAATGCTGCCTGGTAATGAAAAGATATCGTGTCTGGGGTCTTAAAGGGTTAAAGATTAACAAGCAGCCATGTAGTTGAGAAGCAGCAAAGCCCATATTGAAGAAACACACCAACCAGCCTGTGTGATCATGAGGTGTCAATGGGATCGGGTATCAGGCATCAAAGACCCAGAACAAAAAATATCATTGATGTGAATGAGGGGGTGTGTGGAATGGAGACCCAAATCCCATCTGTGGACAATTGGACATCCCCTTACAGAAGGGCCACAAGGAAGAGACGAGCCAGTCAGGGTATAGTATAACACCAAGGAAGCATACAACTTTCCTCTAGTTCGTTAATGGTTCCTCCCCCAACCCCACCCCACCCCCATCATGATTCCCAATTCTACCTTACAAATCTGGCTAGACCAGAGCATGTACACGGGTACAGACAAGAGCTGGAAACACAGGGAATCCAGGACAGATAAACCCCTCAGGACCAATAATGAGAGTAGTGATATCAGGAGGGCAAAGTGAAGGTTGGGGGAGAAAGGGAGGACTGATCACAATGATCTACATATAACCCCCTCCCAGGGGCATGGACAACAGAAAAGTGGGTGAAGGGAGACATCAGTTAGTATAAGACATATAACAAAATATTATAAATTATCAAGGCTTCATGAGGAAGGGAGAGTGTGGATAGGGGGAAATGAGCTGATACCAAGGGCTCAATTAGAAAGAACATGCTTTGAAAATGATGATGGCAACATATATACAGATGTTCTTGATACATGGGTGTATGTGTGGATTGTGATAAGAGCCCCCAATCAAATGATTTTAAAAAAAGAAATATGACTTGCTTCAGGCCCACCTCTGTCCTCAAAATGACATCCTTGATTTTAAATCAAGTCTTCCTTTAGCAGCATGACTTTGATTTCCCAACTGCTTCTTCCATGAAGAAATGTTACACAATGAAAAGTAGAGAGTTTTAAATGATCTTTTCAGAAAATTATGAATTGTGAATATTCTTTTCCAAAAATGCAAGAAGTCATATTTATGGTTCAGCAAGCTTAATGAATTTAAGATGACAAAACTATTCAGCAGAATCAATGTAATCCCCATCAGAATCTTAGCTTGTTCTTTGTAAAAAAAAAAAAGACAAGCTGATTCTAAAATTTATAAGAAATTTTAAAAGACCGAGAATAATCAAAAGAATGTGAAAATGCAGATCGAAATTGGAGAATTCATGCTTCTTGATTTCAAAACTTAGTACAAAGTTTAAAATTTAGTACTTTAAAAAAAGCAACAGTAGTCAAGACACAGAACACTGGCATTAAGAAACAAACAGTTCAATATAATCAAATTAAGAGTATAGAAATTATCCTGCACATCATTATTTAACCAATTTTCAATAAGGGCCCTAAGATTACTCATTGGAAAAGTAATTGTCTTTCAGCAAACGGTTCTAAAACAACTGAATACTCATATACAAAATAATAAAGTACGCATTCATCTCGAGGAATATAAAAAATTATACATCAAAGATCCAAAATTTGGGAATAAAGCTATAAAACTCTTAAGAGGAAAACATAGGAATAACTCTTTATAACCTTGGATTAAACTACAGAAATTTAGATATGCCAACCAAAAACATAGGTGATAAAAGACAAGTAAATAAATTTTATCAAAATTAAAAACGTTCCTAATTCAAAAGACATAAGAAAGTGATAAAACAATCCACAAATGGGAGGAACTCTTTACACATCATATTTCTGAACATCAAAATGTATAATGTAATTCTGCTGTCAGGACTCCAAGAAAGGAAGGAGTGAGTTTGGGACTTCCATAAGTAAGCTTACGATAAGCAGAGTGCCTGGTCAACCTTCATTAATAACTGGAGGGAAAATTAAGGATGTGTTCTGATGAACCTTTCCCATGTGTGACCTTTTTAAAAACCTATCTATTGCCAGTGGTGGCATAGTGGTTACACGTTGGACGATGGTCTTCAGGGCCAGTGGTTGGAAACCACCAGCAGCTCCATAGGCGGAAGTCAAGACTTGCTACTCCACTAAACAGTTACCGTTTCAGAACACCACGGGAGCACTTCTACCCCGTCCTAGCGGGGCGCCATGACATGGCATTGACCTTATGGCAATGGGTTTTTTGTTTTCACAATACAAATGAACTTGGACATCTTAAATGGTATGTGAACCACCTAATTTAGAGCAGACATGGAAAGGAATGAGTGGTATCCGAAGGATATAGAGATATATGTAGCTATTGAATCCCAGGGCATGATCAGTCCTTCCCCGACTGTTTGAAAAGTAGTCTAGTGTGCCTGGTGAGATGGACCTGCTCACACTAGCTCATGTTTCAGGGCTGATGTTATACACACTTACTACTATCATCTATATATGGCTTTGTTCAGGATACTGTATATTACTCAGTCACTAGGCCTTCTAAGGTCATTCAAACTAACCACTAACGTAGGAGGATGGTTGATCTTTGTATGAATAGTTAATTTTTGGTTACATCATTTTTTATTGAACTTGTTTTGTAATGTGTCTTCCTATCACAAATATGTGTGGAACATTTATGGACTGTTAGTCTAAAGAGTAAACATGCCTTTTCTTTAATAAAACATACTTGTGAAACTTTTACAAGCTATACCACTATAGATACCAATTGTAATTTTGCAAAACAAATAAAGGTACTTCTATGGAAAAGGTAGTAACACACTGTCCTATTTGTCTAAGATAAAAAGTCTTTCATTATAAGAAGACTTGGATCTTGAACCATAATACTGGAAGGCTTAATTATTAAAATAAAAAAATAATCAAAGATATTTATCATATAGAGGGTTTCAACGATCAAGTGGATTGGATGACACATTCCAGACAAATAAGCCAGCCTCTTTGTTAGTCATGCCTATCATTTTTACAATGAGCTCCTGAACAAAGTGGCCATGGTAGCAGGGATAGAGGTTATACTTTGGCTTAGCAACATGGACTTCCACTCGCTAAGGCTGACTTAACTCCTGCCACTATTGAGTGCCGATCTGATAACAGCAAAGATCAATACTAAGCAAGTAATATAGGGTCATTCCTTGGGGGAGATCAGCCAGCAAGTTGGTGGCAGGTTGTCTATGTCAGACAATTTCCATCATGGAAAATTTGTTCTGACTGGAATTGATCCGTAGTCTGGATGTTTTCCCTTCATTCCTTCCATACAGTGCTTCTTCCGAAACTACCATCTGTAGACTTTTGGAATACCTTATAATCATGGTATTCTACACAGCATTAAAGGACTCACTTCACAGCAATAGAGTGTGACAATAGGCCCCTACTGGTGGAATATACCAATCTTCCCATGCTCCCCATCATCCGGAAGCAATTGCCTTTTTAGAAGGATGGAATGGCCTTCTTAAAGTACAATTACGACATCAGCTGAGTGTCAATATCTTGAAAGGTTATGGCAACGTTCCTTGGGAGGTTGTCTATGCTCTAAACCAGCATCCAATGAATGGTGCTGTTTCTCCGTTAGTTGGCATTCCTGGGTCCAGGTACCACAGGCACCCCGGGCTAGTACTCCTAGTGGTGCACTCACATTTTTGCTTCCTGTAACTGCAGCCTCATGCTCTTTATGTCTGGAGACCTTAATTCCAAAAGGAGGAAAATCTTCCCAATTGGAGATAAAATTCTGAATCCAATGAGCTGGAATTTATAAAGTCCTCTTAGTCACTTCGGCTCTTCACGCCTCTGGATCAACAGACATAGAAGGGAGCTACTACACTGGATGGTGCAATTGCTCCTGATTACCAGGGGGAAATTAGATTGATATTGCATTAAAGGATTATGTCTGGAATCCAGGAGGTTACTTAGGCTATCTCTTAGTACTACCAGGCCTTTTGATTATAGTAAATTATAAACTACAAAAACTCAATTCTGACATCTACTTAAGTCCCAGAATCGTTAGAAATGAAGGTTTAGGCCAACCCATCAGGCAAAGAACCATGGCCACCTGAGGTATTTGCTGAGGGCAAGGGGAATACAGAATGGGTGGTAGATGAAGGAAGTTCTAAATACCATCATTAGTCATGTAATGAATTTCAAAAATGAAGACTATAATTGTTTTTTTCTTTTCTAAATCAACTTATAGGGGGCTCATACAACTCATCACAATCCATACATACATCAGTTGTAAAAAGCACATTTGTACATTCATTGCCCTCATCATTCTCAAAACATTTGCTCTCCATGTAAGCCCCTAGCATCAGCTCCTCATTTCCCCCTCCCTCCCTGCTCCCCCTCAGTCATTAATCCTTGATAATTTATAAATTATTATTTTGTCATATCTTACACTGCCCGACATCTCCTTTCACCCACATTTCCGTTGTCCATCCCCCCCAGGGAGGAGGTTATATGTAGATACTTATAATTGGTTCCCCCTCTCTAGCCCACCTTCCCGGTATCACCACTCCCACCACTGATCCTGAAGGGATCATCTATTCTGGATTCGCTGTGTTTCCAGCTCCTATCTGTACTACTGTACATCCTCTGGTCTAGCCAGATTTGTAAGGTAGAATTGGGATCATGATAGTGGGTGGGGAGGAAGCATTTATGAACTAGAGGAAAGTTGTCTGTTTCATCGTTGCTACACTGCACCTTGACTGGCTTGTCCCCTCCCTGTGACCCTTCTATAAGGGGATGCCCAGTTGCCTACAGATGGGCTTTGGGTCCCCACTCTGCACTCCACCTCATTCACAATGATATGATTTTTTCTTCTTTGATGCCTGATACCTCATCTTTCTTGACAACTTGTGATCACACAGGCTGGTGTGCTTCTTCCATGTGGGCTTTGTTGCTTCTCAGTTAGATGGCCACTTATTTACCTTCAAGCTTTTAAAACCCCAGACACTATATATTTTGATAGCTGGGCCCCATCAGCCCTCCTCACCACACTTTCCATGTAACTTCTCTGTCTCCAGTGATCGCGTCGGGAAGGCTAGAAACATGCAATGCCAGTTTAATAGAACAAAGTGTTCTTGCTTTGAGGAAGTACTTGAGTGGAGGCCCAATGTCCATTTCCTACCTCAATACTAAACCTACAAATATATGCACATAAATCTATTTTCCTATCTTCATATATAAATATATTTACATATGTACATGCTTTCATTTAGACCTCTATAAATGCCCTTTGCCTCCTGTTGAAGACTATAATTGTTATGAACATTTCTTCCTTGAATGTATGCATCATACATTTTGTTTTGCTCACCTATAAAATATAGGACATAAATGTGTATTATGCATTCCATTTATACATGTGTTATTATGTCATGTTATGCACAATATATTAAAATTTCCATATACTCTATGGTTTATATATGTGAGCATGGTGCAGAGCAGGCAGTGTTTTGCTCTATTGTACATAGGTTAACTATAAATTGGAACTAACCTGTCATCATTTAACAACATATGGTTTAAGGAGCGTGTGCATATGCCAAATGGACCGTGATAGTTACATTTTTGTGTCAATATGACCACACCAGGATCTTCAGTGGCTTGTAATTTAAGACTTTATGTTAGGTCAGGCTGATAAGAGAAACAAATCCAGTGACACTCATAGGTATATAGGAAAGAGCTTTATATTAAAAAGAAAGTATATATCGAGGAAGCATCCCAGCCCAACTGAAGTTATTAAGTCCAGTACCAGTCAATAATTCCACTTACAGACTCATGAAAGCACTTGCAATGATGCAGAATGCAGGAACATCAAGGCCGGTGGGTGCAGAGTCATATGGATCCAAGATATGTGGCAATCTGGTAGGGCTCTGACAGCTCTCCAGTTCTCAAGGATGTGGCCTGCTTTCAAGAAGTAAATGCCGAGGGAAAACTTGCTGACTCTTTGCTGGGTCTAGATCTTGCATCTGCCTTTTCAACCTCCAGTTCCTTGGATTGTGTAGCAGCCTGCCATGTTGCTTGCTGATCCAGAGCTTTCAGTGGCCTGCAATCTTACCTAGAAACCTGAAATTCATTTGCCTCTTCAGACACAAGTTTATTGCTTTCCTGCCAATCTTGAGTCCATCAGCCCCAGTAGTTATCTGAGTGAGGAAAGGTTTACAGCCTAAATTCTGAGCCATAAACTTTGAACTCATCTGCTTCTCCAACGATGTAAGCCATTTCCTTGATAGACACCACTTTCTCACTCTCAGTCTAGCTATATATGTGTGTGTGTGTGTGCTCACACATATACATCCATATATATGTATAGCGATTGAATAATGTATATGCATTAGTGTGCATATATATGAACTATGCCTACCTACCTATCTATCTATCTATCTATCTATCTATCTATCTATCTATCTATCGATCCACAGAGACCTGATGGTGTTGTTAAGTGTTGGACTGTTCGTTGCAAGATGGAAAGTTCAAACCCATTGACTACTCTGTGTGAGAGAGGTAAGACGGTTTCTAGTCACCATGAGTTACGAAAGACTCGATGACAGTAGGTTTGCTTGGTGGACATAAACCTGCACAACACACCTTGCTGGGTTTGCTTCTCTACAGAATCCAGCCCAAGACAGAGCTCTTATTTATAAAGGCGAGCAGCAGTGTTTGGGCTCAAAAGAAGTAAGATTCCACATACTATAATATCTTTCAAAATTGCTTATTAGGTTTTCAAAGAAAATAAATATATGCCAAATTTGAATTATTATTTCTGTAGAATTTAATATTTTGTTTGAATGTGTCTTACTGACTTAATAGCTGGATTTACTATCATTTTCTTTCCAGGTTGTATATTAGATAATTCTGATATCAAACTAAAGAAGTATCTCTTAGTTTAAGAAGTAACACAACAAACAAAAAAGACTTCAATATGCTTTCTTGAATCCATCTAGTCCCCTTTGCTGAGGAGTAAACTACTATTTTGATGTGGGACTGCGTGTACCAAGTAGTCATGCTGTATTGCTCTTATTGACATGCTTCAAAAATGCAATTTCAGATTTGTTATGGATATGAGTTTTTAGATGGGTGTATTGGGTTTATTTGGTGAGAGCATGCCTTTGATATGCTTTTTCATTTGCTTGATCAGATAGCAATATTAGAATGACATTGTAAGACATTTTAAAGTCAAGATTTTAATAAAAAGGAAACTGGTATTTTAGGACTTGGAGGAATTTACTTTCTTTAGTTGTTCATAGTTAAAAACTAAAAAGAAAGGAATGCAAAACAGAGTCTTGGCTAGAGAAATTCCACATTAAAAACCATGGTTTCTGTCACACTGGAGGCATGACTAACACTAGAACATTCCAGTGTCTCTTTTACTTGTTTTTTTAATGTGTGCCCCTTACTTTGCATTGATATTAAGACCTGGGCCCTGTTAGTTTTAACACACTCACTCCTCAATTTTGACAGTCATTATGTGAAAATTATAAATACATGAAAATGGAGGATGATGACATCACATCACCCTTTTACTTGTATTTGAACCTGCCACTGAACCCTTGTTAAGCTTACCTGCCACAGCTTCTTTCCCTGAATTGCCTTAGAAGAGCACGGTGCCGCATCGGAATTCAGGAGAGGGTCAGCAGGTGTGCGAGACAGAGGAGCCCGCGCCCCACTTACTTCCTCATTCCTGAGGTTCTTTCCCGATCCTACCTACCTTATTTTCAGGATAATTGATTGCCACTTATCCCCTCAAGGTCTCTAAAACACCGTGGTGGTGGTATTTTCCAGGACAACAGTCTCTCTGTTGGTGGGTAAGAGGGCCTTGGTGCCAAGAGAGTTGCTTATGGACCTCCCTGCAGCGAATCCTCTGTTTTTTGCTGGGAGACCCTGTCAACTTCAAACCTTTAAGGATCTAGTACCAGTTTCCTACAAGGCTATGTTGGCCAGGTAGCTATCACTACAGCATCTTCTCCCTGCTGATCCCACTCCAGCTTTCCCTCTTCTCTTCCTGCCATTCTGATAACTGGAAAAGAGCCACAAACCCTCTCCTCCTAGGTGGAGAAATACCATACAATATAAACTTCTTTTCTACCCTGTTACGGAATATGGTGCTTGTCACTTACTACTTGAAACAGCTGAGTAGTAGCTTTTTTGGTTACTATTGTACATTTGAATGTCAAGTAAATAGATCAGAGTAGAGCACATATAGTGGGAATACTGACCTAGTTCCTCAATGTAAACACTTTATCTTCAAGTGATTTATGGAATTTTGACTGACTTTCCTTTCATCTTTATTAAGATGGTATATAGTAAGGTGCCAATTTGAGAGCATGTTTTTGTAATGAAGAATTTTTTTGACCTTTTAATTTTATATCAGGAAGGAAATGATTGTAAAACAACCTGTATTACTACACTGCCCTTTGTTAACTGCATCACCAATGTTTCTTAAGTATTGTTTTGTTCTTTAGTAAGGAAACAAACTACTCCTAGGGATGCCTCCCCCCCCCCCCCGCCCCCATGTTTTCCCATTACAGTGATGAGATTAGCCTCAACTCACGCCTATTTACCAATTGTCTGTTGAGGAACTACCAGCAAGGCTCCTTGCCAGAGAAGCAGCACTGGAACTGTGGACCGACGGCTGATGCAACACTTGTCTCTGAAGATGCCCGCCAGAAAATACGTTCAAGGTTGTTCCATAAATAGAAACTCTTTTTTCCTGCATGGTCTTTAAAAGGCGCTTCAAATGGATCTTTCGAAGGCCATGTGCATTGAGCAACAGGAAATTTTAACCAACTCATTAATACCTAATGATGTGAACTGTAGGCAAGTAGCCACAATCAGTCGTCAGACTCGGAGGGAGAAAGGCCAAGGGGAGGGCAGGTTTTATTGCAGGCCCTTCTCACTTCTTCCCTCATATATTTTTTATTCTGATGGTAGACACACTAGCTTTTACACTTTTATTTTGGTTTATTTATGGGTACAGTGCATGTCATACCTATTTCTATTTCTGCACCCTTTCCAGTGGACATTTCGGAAGTTCTTGTTGTAGTTTACTTGCATTTCTGTGATTTTAAGTAACTATGAAAACCTTCTGTCCTTGGGTCGATCCTGATTCCTAGAGACGTCTGCGGGGCACATCAGACGGCTCCATGGGGCTTCTCAGGCTGTACATCTTCACAGAGCGGACTAGCTCATCTTTCACGTGGGGAGCAGCTGGTAAGTTCACACTACTGACATGTTAGAGGGCAGCGCAGGCATTAGGCCACAGCACACCAGGGATCCTTTGAACAAGTATAACGTACCCTAAACACTCAGTTTTTTAATCAAACCCAAAATGCTTTTTAAATGAATTTTAATCAGAATCAAATTACAGACGGTGCCCAGAACAGAATTGCCATGGAGTGAGTGACTGGGTTCAAATGAGAGCGTTAACAGAGGCCTGGGTGCATGCACGTTTTCCCCAGTTCCTTCTGGCTTCTGCAATGCTGCACTTCCCTTTGCTTCTTAGAGATTCATCTGCCTCCATTGTGCACTGTGTCTGCCTGCCTTCTGTGTGTCTCACTTGGTTTCCTGCCTTTCTCTCTCGGGAGATGCCACACAGCACGAACGAGCAAGAAGGGCCACGTTAGCCCTCCCACCCTGCACTGTGTCCACATTTGCCTGCGCGGGATTTAGTCACGGGCACGCTTAGCTTGAAAGGTGGCTGGGAAATGCCATGGTTCCAGATCACTAAAAGTTCAGCCTAAGTCGATTAAACAGAAGGGATGCTAGAAAGCCATCAAGTCTCTCTGCCAAATGTAGGTCGAAGTAATGTCTGAAAGGAAGGTCCACTACAGATTCTGAAGGGCATTGCGTGCCCTTTTAGATCCCTAGGTTGTGCAAAAAGGTTGCTCTTAACTATCAATTGCAAAGTTAGTCCTTTGAACCCACCAGCAACAGCAGGAAAGCCAGGCGTGCCGCTCTGTGTCTGTGAAGATCAGAGCCAGCGAGCCTGCGGCACAATCACACACGGTCACACACAGGGTCTCTGTGACTCCGAGCGGATAACAACGGCTGTGGGTTGGTCTTGAATGCCAAGCTAAAGGAGTTGGCATTCTCTATCGTGTCGGTGCTTAGGAACCATTGTCCCCCTTTTTGTGTGTGACTCAAAAGAGAAACATGAAGAAAAAAATGATGTTTTCCGATTACAAGAATCTATGTGCTTAAATTAGGGTGCTGACAAAGAAGGTGGAAACTCCCATGGAGTGCTGAGGAAACAAGCAAGTCTGTCTAGGAAGAAGCGCAGGCCCAGTGCTCCTGATCGCCAAGGGTGGTGAGACCTGTGTCACATACTTTGAGCGTATTATGAGGACAGGCCGGTGTTTGGCCAAGGACCTCCTGCTCAGCAAACAGAGGGGCAGCAAGAAGAGGAAAGCTTCAACAAGATGGATTGACACAGAGGCAACAATAATAGGCTCAAACATAAAACCTTCATTGTGAGACTGGGGCAGGGCTCGGCAGTGTTTTGTTCTGTTGTACAGAGTCGCTATGAGTTGGAAGCAAATTGATGGCATCTGACAACAAGGACAGGGTATCGAGTGCTCCAAAGGTGAGCATCCTGGCGATCTCCTGCTGTACATGTTGGTTGTCTAGAAAACCCTACCGTCAGCTCTCCTGTGCTGCATGGATTCATTAGGAGTCAGAATGGACTCACGGGCACATCACCCACATCCACACGGACCATTTTTTCTTTTTGCACACTGACTTTTATATGAAGGATGCACTAGGCAAGGGAAACCTGAGTCAGGGAGACCATTTAGATGCCTGTGGTGGTCTGAGCATGAGGTTGTAGGACCTCGGCTGGGAGAAATGATATTAAAGGGAAAGTGTATTACATAACTAGATTTACCAACTAACTTTATGATTTAGTTATAGAAAAAGGACCTGCTGTATAGGTTTCATTGTTGCTCATTTTAGAAAATTTAATTGAAAACATCTTTAAAATAAACCAACCAATTGTGCTCAATCAATAATTGGACTACTAATGGATTTTGTTAAGTTGACATTTGATTCTTGAAACTATTTCTCTGTTTATGTTTTCATTTTTACTGTAGTGTGGAAATAACCTACCTTGTACTTGTGCTATTCTAGAAACTTTGAACTTTCGAAGTTAGGGGAGTACAGATATTAAAACATTATTTATAATGTAAAAGTGCTTATGCTTGTAGTGTGGTAATTATATAGACAAAATAACAGGATTTAATTATTGACCTAAAAGATATTGAATAAATTTGAGCAAAATTATCACTTCTCTCTTGAAACATACAAATTAAGGCTTCTTGGTAGAAAGTCCACAGATAGCAATCATAATTTTATTAGGGAATTTCAAAGCTTCTTCATTGATAATCCTGTGTTATGTAACTAAGATATGTTTATGGTTTTGCATCCTTCAATTTTAAAAACAGAGACTGAATAAACTGCTTTGATTATTTGGGCCTGATACATATTAAAATGTTTGTCTTGATATTGTTTATGGGATGGAGATTTTGGTAGGACATAGAAAGAAACGTCATAAATAAGGCTCCTTTTACTTTGAGTAGAACATTACTCTATTAAATAGTGTGCTACATGGTAAAACTAAACTGTACGTTTGTTAAATTGTTTGAAAGCTCTTATTACTCTTTCCCCATTTCCTTTTTAATGGTGGGTGATAGATCCCTAAGTACTTAGATTAAATGGCTGAACTTAGGAGTAATTTGAAGCATATCTGTGAAACTCACATACACTCTGCATGCATCATAAACTCTTCCCAAAGTGAAAATGAAATACACAGAAATAATGATTGCTGCTGAAAAATTCAGCACTTTACAAGACAGACTTTATTCTGACTGGTGCGTATTATAGTACATTTGTGAAACAAAAGACAAGTTCCTATTTTAGAGTTTGTTCCCACAATCTATGTGCCTTGAATATTTTCTAAGTCTTAGTCAAATGTGGTATGGGCTCTCTCACTTTTTTCCTCTGTCGTAAAAGTTAACTTGAATGACCTCTGGGCCATTCTAATTTACTTATAAAGTATTTAACTGTTGATTCTAGTTATTTAACCTTTGCTGAAGAAATGCCGTGGCATATAAGGATTCATTTTATGAAATGCCCAGAAGCAAAGGTCTTTGATATATCCAGATTCTATGTTTTCCCAATTTAACAGCCTACAACTTAAATCAATATCATAAACTTTCTATGGAAGCAAAATGAAGGGATAGAAAAAAGGGGTCTGACAGTAGCAATTCAATTATTAGGTCAAGTCCAAGAGGACTAGTTATAGATATTAAAATAGTCAGTAATAAAATTGATTCAAGGATTATTTATGTATTCTAAAGTATATTTACTGTCAAAATTATGATCCTTGGGTCTAATATTAAAATGTTTGAGGAAAAATTCCAATGGCTCCTAATTTTGTGAAGCCCCTTTATAATATGAATTTTCTATTTTCCTATTGATAGTGACAAAAATTTTATAGATAAAATTGATTGCACTAATAGTTATTAATAGATGTTGACTAATAAATTAATGTCTATATGAAGACATTCAGTCATAAAACTAAACTGCAACATATACCCCCGTGACATCCCATAATAAAAATTTTGGATGCAACTGCCAGGCATTGTCCATCAAACTAGTGCTCAAAGCCATTGTGAATCAGACATCTGATTTCAAAGGCAGGAATGGGGCATACTTTGTTCAAGGATAAGTTGAACTAATTAATATGAGGAAGAAAATATTACGCCAAAGTTATAGGCATACTCAAGAAGTTGAGACTTTATGCATGCGGCAATGCGGAGGCCTGAAGCAAGAGGCAAAGTTGAAACATTCGCTGGCTAGAAGGACCCAAAAAAACCAGCCATTGAGTCAATGTCAACTCCAGAGACACTGTAGGAGGGGACAGAACTGTCCCTGTGAGTCTTAGGACCTTTAACTTTTTGCTGGAGCAGAAAGCTTTGGCTTTCTCCCGAGGAAGGACTGATGGTTTCGAACTGCTGACATTGAAGTTAGCAGCCCAATACATAACCACTATACCAACACAGCTCCTTCTATGAGGACTTAAGACACATAACACCTGACTAATATGTGCTTGAAGTTGTCTTTAAAATGTGGAATTAGAAGTTTAAGTAAGTAAATTTGTCTTCAGTTACCAGTCGGTTTTGAGTGAATATGGATTTCCTGAGCTGTCTCCAGAATTGGGTTTATCCCATGATGTGCACACACCTTTGAATCAACGAGTTGAAAAAGCCTCTGAAAGAACCATGGACTGCCAGACAAGCAAGCGTCTTAGTATTGAGGGAAGTGCAGTCAGAAAGATGCTCCTTACAAGTCAGGATGGGTGAGATTTCATCTCACATACTTTGGACAGTGGAAAAGAACACGTGCTCGGTTAAGTAGAGTCAGTGAAAGAAGAAGAAGGAGAAGGAGAAGAAGAAAAGAGTGGGTTTCACACAATTTTGAAGATGATGTAAGACTGGACAGTGTTTCATTCTGTTGTACTTAGATAACTAGGAGTCAGAAACAGCAGCAGTAAACCACAACAACCCCAATATCATCTAGTCGATTCCGACTAAGCAGCCTTATGAGACAGGCTCAAACTGCACCAGTGCGCTTCTGAGACTGTAACTAGTGCAACAGTAGAAGGCCCATCGTCCTCCACCAGTGCAGTTGGTGGTTCAAACTGCTGAGCCTGTGGGGAGCAGTTCGAGGGGTAAGCCGTACGTCACGAGGGCTCTGGTAAAGGCTGGAGTCAGAAAGGCACTCAAGTGTTCTTAGAATCTGGGTCCAAGGAGTGGAATTGTACAACATATACATATAGTTTGGAATTCAACAAATTAAATATTCCTAAGCCTTTTTGAGTCCCAAAGTCCATTGTAAAAATTGACAAAAGCTAAAGAAAATCATACAAAAGGACATATGGACGCTTTAAAAGAAACTTCTGCTCCACCAAGGCTGCAATTTTTGTCATCATTTTACTCATAATGGATAGTTATGCCTAAAATGAGCCAATAAAACTGGTAGCAGTCACTTTAAAACCTGTCTGGTGGAAATCTGTTCATTTAGTTTATTATGATCTGTGTCTTTTTAAAGAACAGGAGACCCAATAGATGATAATAAAAATCTTAGGACCACAGAATGGAATCTTTAGGGATTGAGATTCTGACCCACAATAAGACATGTCTTTCTAAAGGTTACAGCTTGAATAGAATGAAACAGGACTAGGTTGGCGCATGCCCACCAAGTTCATCCTGACGGCAGCCTTATGGGTACCAACAGTAGAGGGGGCGTCACAGGGTTTCCAACGGCTGTTTTTAAGAAATGGATCATATCACCAGGCCTTTCTGAGATGCTTCTAGACTGGATTAAAACTTCCAGCATTTTGATCAGCAGGAGAAAAATTTAACCCAAAGATTCCATTGGATTGTGACTCACTCTATAATTGGAGTACTTAGAAGTCTGGCTCGTACTCTGCTCAATACCGCCCCTGTAGCTTCCCATACCCCATAAGACAAAATGGTTGAATTCTACCTTGATCTCAAAAGAAGAATTTTTCTAGTGTCCAATGTACCCTCCAATCTAAACACTCCTATTGGTTATAGGTGTTTTAAATTTTTGCAGATACCGTTAGACTAGCATAAACTTGCATATATCTGATGAACACATGATCAAATATTAAGCCACATTTCTCAATATCAGTCACATTTTCATTTATCAGACTATTTACTTTGGCAAATAGTAAACAGGGAGTGAACAAAAACACTAAGAGCTAAGACCCTCATAAATGTATTAATACATTCATATTTTCAAACCTTCTCCTTACCCCTTACAACAAGTTAACAGTAAAACAAATTTCAAAGTATAACAGATGCTAAAGAGGTGTTGAAGAAATTTGCCAAAGAATTTTCAGGATGTTGTATGTCCTTCCCTCCATCTTCTTGTACCCCAGCACTATCTTCTCTAAGATGTAACCAACTGAGTTCCAATATTAGAGAAAAAGGAAAAGTTGGCATCACCGGAATTTAATGAAGGCTGGGTTCCTGCCAAGGCGCTCAGCAAATAGAGCCTTGTCAAGCTTGTTGATTCTGTGACGGATCAGTTTATTGCTGAGCTGTTGCAGCTCCGAGATACTTATCATGATGGATGGTTAAACATAATGTTAGCAATTTCATTCGTTATCAGATCCAATGTTTTTACATATAAGACACGCTGTTCAGACTCACATGATATTCCTATTATTTGGTAGAAATATACATAAGGGCTTTGGGGTACGGATGTTGTATGAAAGGTTCATTTCCTTGTTTCTGTGATTCATGCAGCAGAAAAGATGATATTGTGAACAGAAATAAATATATCTTATTACTACATATTTCCTTATTATACTTTATTTCTTATTTATTTTCTTTCCAAATAAATTTGGTTTTAGAAAATGAATGTTACCCTAGAATTTTTAAATCATGGTATAAATATGTACTTGGTATTTGGTACAGAATATTACTACTACACGATTCAATCTTGAGGTAAATTAAAAGGAGCCCCGCTGGTCACTCAGGTAAATGCTGATCATGAGAAACTTGGCAGTTTGAACCCACCAACCACTCTGGGGGTGAAAGAGTGTTTGTCTGTTTGTTTCCATTAAAGCCACAGGCTTGGAAAGGCTACAGGGAAGTCGACTGTAGCCTACAGAGGCCCTGACAGTCAGAGTTTTCTGGATGGCAATGGGTTTGGTTTGGGCTTTAAGCTAAATTGAATGCAAAGCTGCTGCTCATACACAAACACAGTGTTCCGTGTAATGGAAGTGTATCTACAGGATACACGAACATCCCCTAGCCTTAGCCATTTTCCTAATGTGTGGGGATGAAACATTTAAACTATGGTGACAGTCAAATATCCAGGGAAAATAAGACATATTTGTTTGACCAAGACACAATGCTGTTGCTGCTAGATCCCATCAAGCATGTTTTGACTCATAGTGACCTTGGTGTACATAGATACAACAGAATGAAATACTGCCCGGTCCAATACCAGCTTCACAGTTATGTGTGGGCTCACTCTTGCAGAAAGGAATCAATCCATCTTCTTGAATAATGTCTTCTTTTTCACGAACCTTCATTTTATAATGTGAAGCCTCACTCTCCTCTACAGAGCTTTCTGAACACACTTCTTCCAAAACTAATTTGTTTGCTCTCAGGGAAATCCATGGCACTTCGATACTCTTTTCCAGCACTATAATTCAAATGCATCGCTTCTTCTCCAGTCTTCTTTAGTCATTGTCTAGCACTGGGGTTCTCAACCTGTGAGTCGTGACCCCTTTGGGGATCCAATGGCCCTTTCACAGGGGTCACCCGATTCATAACAGTAACAAAACGACAGTGATGAAGTAGCAACTAAAATAATCTTATGGTTGGGGGTGTCACCACAACATGAGGAACTGTATGAAAGGGTGATGGCATCAGTAAGGTGAGAACCACTGGTTACCAGGGGAAAATACTGTGAACATTGCTTGCGGATACTGGAAAGACGAATCTTTGAAAACTTCATTCTTTTCTCTGTTCATCATGACGTTATCTATTTGTCCAACTGTGACATTTTGGTCTTATTTACATTGTGTTGTAATCCATATCAAGGATGCAAACTTTGATTTTCACCAGAAGTGTCACATGAGACTTCTTTAAAGTGAAAGACAAAATTACTTGATACATATATATCAAGAAATATATATATACACATATATACACATATGAATATATATATACACATATGACAGGTACCCTCAAAATACAGGAATCGTGATTGTCTTGATTGAGCAGAGCCTTTGCAGTATGTACGTTTCCTACTAGCACTGAGCGCCTTACTCTGAGTTAGTGCACCCAGAGACATCGCCTGGGAATGTTCTTAGGACACAGTGAATTTTTTTGTAAAACCAGTTTTGCTTGAAACTCTTTGTGTGTGTGTGTGTGTGATGGCTGATTTAAGAGAAAAGAATGGGGCTCGGAAATTTTGTTTCCTGTTCAGGAAAAATGCCACAGAAATTGTTTTGATATTGAACACAACTTACAAAGACTGAATTATGGGAAAAACTCAAGTGTACAGTGGTTTTCTCATTTCAAAACAGGTGAAAGTTGTTGATTACTACCTAATTCTGGATGTCCATCAACTCCCCGAAGGGATGACAATGTTGTCAGTAGTGCATTTGGAGGTTGGTCCACCGGGTCAGACTGTTAATCAAGCTTTCTATTTAGAGATTCTGGAAAGATTGCATTACAGTGTGTGATGAAAAATGCCTGACTTGTGGCAGACAGGGGACTAGTTCTGCAACCATGATAATGTACCTGCTCACATAGCCATCTCGGCATGCCAGATTTTGGTCAAAAAGACAGCATGCCTATCTTGCCCAATGCATCTTACTTACCAGATCTTGTTTGTGCAACTTATTTTTGCTTCCACAAAGGAAATGGGACATGAAAGGACAGTAATTTGATGACATAGAAGAAGTGACAATAAAAATGAGGGAGATGTGGTGAGCCATCCAAACAGATGAGTTTGAAAAAGGTTTCCAAGAATGAAATAACAGATTTGATAACTGTATGAAGTCTAATGGAGGATACTTTGAAGGTGGAAAGGTTATTTTGTTTTAAAAAATTACATATATCGTTTGGAAGGAAAATTCCATTTTGGGTGGGGGGGTACTCCCTCACACCCACGTGTGCGCACGTATGTGCATCTCATTAGAGTGTGGAAGTTCAAGTCCAGGCAGGTTCCAAGTAGATGGGTCAGATGTCAGGCTGGAGGCTTCTCCTGATTTACATAGTTTGGAGCTCCATGAACTCAAGATTGGCCGGAAGACCACCAGCTGATGGCTGCAAAGGTGAACACCCAGGATGGCAGGTCAGAGAGCAGGTCTCTGAGGATTCCCAGGACTGGCAGGCAAATTGACAACCATTACCTCAAGTCCAAAACAATTGGAGGTTGATGAACAAGATGCACGATCCAGACCCAGAACAAAACAAGCAAGCTTTTCTACATCATCCACGTAGAGTGGAAAAAGGTCACCCCCCTGTGGTAAATAAACACACCAGGACTGTGGTCTGCGTAAGGGTGTTGCTGAATCTGATCCCATTATGGAAAGGTTTACAACTGGTTGGCTGTGATTACATTGTCAGGTCAGGAGAATTGCTACTTTAACTGACAAACCACTGCAAACCCTGCCCGTGGAGACAAACCTTTACCATCACAGCTGCTTCCATGAATATTGTTTTTGACAAAAGTAAAACAAAATCCTTAACCAAAGAATTTATAACTCTGAACTGGCAAAGAAGGTCCTCAAGCAGATGTTGTTGAATTTTAGTTCTGTGTTTCAAGAATAGATTAGAAGATGTGGCAATGGTTCTGAAGTCACTGGTAAGAAGTCTTGGGCCTATTGTACTTGCTAATAAGAGACTGGAGTGGAAGGTGATGTGTTACCAAACCTGTCGTAGCTACAGATAGGTCCATCATGAGTCATTAGCCAAGGAAAAGGCCACTGGACAAATCAGCTGCCAGTAAAGGCAAGTGTGTCTGATCTGCTCGTCTTGCTACTTCTTTTGTCTTTATTCAAAACTTTGGTCAGCATTCATTTATTATTATTATTATTCCTCATTTCAGCTCTAAATTTTCACAGTCACTTGATATATCCAAATCTCAATCCTTAAACCTACCGAAATTACAGTTTATATTCTCCATGTAAAGTCAAATAAATAGCTCACATGGATGAAATCAACCCAAGATCCCTAAAATACAGGGAGAAAAATTATAAAAAATGTTAGGTCAATCCACTCCTAAAGATATAAGACATATATAAAACATATATAAAATATGTTATGTGTAATTCTCATATTGGATTATTTAATGATTTGGGGTTATTTGAAAAATATCTTGCTTAATAATAGAAACAATCTAATAGAAACAATTTCTTGCAACAGAGTTCTAGCTTGATACTCATGTCAGCAGATAAAACACATTTTGTTATTTTGTTAAATTTGTTATTTTTGAGTACTGAAAATTTAATGAAGTGTTAAAAAGGTGATTTTAATATAAATTTGCCTTTAACAATTTATCATGGTAAATATATATGCAGCAAAACATTTGCTACTATCACATTTTACATGTATAATTAAATGATGATAATTAAATTCCTGATGTTAATCAAAGGGCTTCAAAATGTTCATGGAAAAAATCCATTATCTGTTAATTCTACCTTTCCACTAATTCTTTAAGCTCCCTCATGTAAAATCAGTAACAATTTAGTTTGAATAAAGCAAATATTTTCTCTGATTCAGTCTTCTGGGAGCACCTTGATGTTTCTTTTTCAATTATCCATCAAGTTATTCAGAAATAGGAAAACAGGATCCCGTAAAGATATAAAATCAACATTGTTCGAAACCAATTTTCTTAAAAACCTTCCTCTAATTCTCTAATGAGTTTCTCATACTTTCCTCCTCAGAGAACATTCTCTAGAAAATTATGTTTTACCATTTTCTGCTGGAGAGTTTTATGCATGTTTAGATTAGTCACTTAGTCACAGCTGTTGCAAAATTCTGGAGAGGAAAAGCTATTTGTGTCTGTTATTGTCTGGTGATAATATCGTCGTCAGAAATGGATCATCTCTGGAAGGTACATTTTGGAGCCCTTGGAATGTAAGTAAGGAATTGTAAGTATCACAACGCAGGCTTGATGACAGACAGGCATGGACAGTGATTGTGGGCTTACTGCCACTGAGATTTTCATGACAAAAATCATCATCCTGCTCTGTTCTTCATTTTCAACAAGGAGGGCAATGCAGAGAGTACTAGGCTATTAGTCAAAAGGAAGGAGTGAAGGCCATCTTGGGCAAACGATTTTAGCTTTGCAGAGCTTCAGTAAAGCAAAATTATCTGAAGGAATTGAATTTGTTATTTTCGAGTACTGAAAATTTAATGAAGTATGAAAAAGATTATTTTAATATCAATTTACCTTTCAAATGTATCATGGTAAATATATATGTAGCAAAACATTTGCCACTACAATATTTTACATGTGTAAGTCAAGGATGTTAATTAAATTCCTGATGTTATTCAACAATCAATACCATCTATTTGCAAATTTTCAGTCACCATTAATAGAAGCTTGGTGTCACCCAAGTAAGGAGTTTCTCTTGCTCCTTTCTGAATGCCCGTGGCAACTACCAAGGAACTTTGATATCTCTTCACTTGCTTATTCTAAGTGCTCCATGGAAACGGAATCACATAATCATTGTGACTGCCTCCAGTGAGCATGTTTTCAAAGTGAGACCAAGCTGCAGGAGTTGATGAAATATCAGTTGAGATGATTTAACCAGTTGATCCAATATAGCAACACTAATTAGTCGATATCAAGAAATCTGAAAGCGAGCTACCTGATCAAGTGAGTAGGATAGATTCATATTTGTGACCATTAAAAAAAGGGACCAATTGAATGTGGAGATTATTGAACAATATTATTAACATCACAAAACACAACATTTTTTCCTGGTGATCATTCAAAAACAGTTGCTGCAATAGTTCTACAGAAAACTGCCAGAAATTCAAACTGGATTCAAAAGAGAATATGTAATAAGGAAGAATGTTTCTGATATCAGATGGATCCTAAGTGATAACAGACTACCAGGAAAAGGTTACCCATATTTTTGCACACTGTGCAAAGGCATTTACCAGTGAGGCTCACAATATACTACTGATAACGTGGTGAACGGTGGGACTGCTAGAGCACTGGCCTGTGCTCCTGAGGAACCTGTCTCTGGACCAACAGGCTGCTGTTTGCACAGAACAAAGGGATACTTGGTGGTCTGGAGTCTGGAAAGGTGTGTGTCAGGGTCAGATTCTCACACCACACTTATTTAATCAGTATGTCGAGCAAACACTCTGAGTGGCTGGACTAGATGAAGAACGTGGCTCGAATATTGCAGTTAGACTCCTCATCAGTCTGAGCTATTTAGATGACACAACCTTGTCTGCCGCAAGGGAGGAGCATTCAAAGCACTTACTGAGAAAGATCAAACACTACATCCTCCAGCATTTAGTGCACTGTACCACTAAGCTATCAGAACGTCTCACATATCCGTGTGCTGCAGGAAATTCTGGAACTGATTTTCAAGAAGAGAAGGAGGAAAGAAACATTGGAAAACCTTTAGAGGAGACCACAATACTATGGGATATTTGACTCAGGAAAAACATGGCTTGTTGTGATTTCCTGGTACAGAAGGGGAAGCAGGAGACCGTGGACTCCTGAAATCTCCTTCAGAGGACATCTGAGGGCATTCCTTCTGGGCAACTCTGCATGCTCCCTAGCGGGCACACGCAGACCTTGGAGAGCCCCGGCCTCATTTTACCAGGCACGGATGTGTCACGCTGGACCCGATGGAGCTACCCAAGTACCACCTGTCCCGAGATCCGCAGGAATCTAGACCTAACACCCCTGTGCCCATGAGAAAGGTGTAAAGGAGCCTGTGAAGTCTTGGTGAGCTAGGGAGCCTAACAAGGTTAGGACATCCACAGAACAAAGACAATCCTCATGAAAATTAAACCCAGGACCCATTCCCATTGGCACTAATTCAGCAGTGTCCACAGAGCGCTCAATGTCCCCAAAGCTAATGGAGCAGTTCGTGCAGTTTGTTTGAAGAGCCACATATGGAAAAATTATACATATTATAAAATATATATATTTTTTTCTTAATGAGTCCTAGGAGGTAAAAATGAGTTCTCTGGATGGCTCAAAGGGAAAAGGCAATGTGGTGGAAAGTAGCCACACTGATGTGAATAGGGCCCTGAACGTGAATGTGAATGAGAAAAGGACAGATGAATGTGGGGGCGTGGACAGGGAGCAGTGCACGTGTGTGTCACTTATTGCTACTAACCCCAATCAGCGGGAGTATTTTGTCTATACTGTCAAAAAGTAAAGTTTGTATTTCTTTGGTCTAGCAGGAAACGTCTTAGGGCAGAGCGCATGGGCACCAAGTAGAAATGTTTATAACTCATAACTCATACATTCTAATTGTTTCCCTTTTCTCCTTTGTTGACCTTTGAATACGAAGACGCAGATTTTTTGTGACATCCAGAAGAAAGGAATCAATCATCTCTAATGAGTCAGAGACTTGATATTTGGGGGAGGGGATAGTCCTTTCTTCCTCCCAGGACTAGTTCTACCAGAAAGTTCACAAGCCAACTGCAAAGTCAGCCATGAAAGGAAGGCAAGGGACAGAACTCTCGGGTGTGTCATGTGTGACCATGTGAGAATATTTACACGATCTGAAGAGCCCAAAAAAAAAATCACATGAACATTCTGGTTTAATAGTACAACAAAAATATACATATGGCATGTAAGTAGGAAGACAGAAGAGAAATATATATATATAGGGGGAATCTATTTTTCTTTTTAAACTTTTCTTTGAGATTGTATAGTTATTTTTAATATTTGCATTGTTGTGTATATATTTTGAAACACATTAGTTAATGCATAGTATATGAGGGTGAGTCAAGAAGTATTGTTTGAAGGACTGAAGCTCATACACATGCAGGTTCATTACAAACAGAATGTGTTTAAACATTATTCTCTGATTAGTCGTTGGCTGTCCACAAGGTCCCTCAATAATACACTTGGGTGCCATCAGAGAAAATCCAGTCAAAACAGTCGATTTTAAAGAGGTCTGCTGGGCAGTTAACATTGAGGCAGAGGTATCAGTTCAGAGGTTATGACAATGCTTTGGGGATTTGCAAAAGTATAATTTTCATTGATGTTCTTGAAGGACACAGGGCAAGCATAGGGGCTTATTAAGAGTAATTTAAAAATAAATGAAAATTGCATTGGTGAGTAAAGGCCAAGTAATTTGTGCCAGGGATTTTTTTTTTCTTTCTTCAAATAACAACGAAATAACTGTTCGTTCTTCCAGGACAACAAGGACTGTACTAGGAGAATTCCATTGGGAAACCTTACTCCATCACCCCAAAGCCCTGAGCTAGCTCTTCCTTTGGCTTCCTGCACTAAAAGAACATTTAAAAACACCATGTTCCTTGAAGATGATGCCAACACTGTGGTTTGATGTGCTGTCAATCAAGGAGCCCAGAATTCTTCAAGGAAATATTGAAGAGCTGGAAGCTGCACACATCCAGATGAGGGAATGGGCAATAATAATCATATCACACTGGAAAATTGTTTTTATTAAAGGTTTCTATGATTTTGTAGCACTATCTTTTGACTGACATGTATGTATGTATGTAATAACTGCTATATATATGTGAGGGGACTCCAACACAAACTTCGTGGAAAATGAACTTGAAGTTAATGGAATACTTCAACCCACTTTTGAAGCCCTTTGGATATATATGAAAAGCCGTGGTGGAGTTCTGGGCTAAGGAGTTGATGGTTAGTGGTCAGTGGTTCAGATCCACCAGCCATTCAGAGGGAGAGAAGTGAGGACACTTGATTCTGTACAGATTTACAGTCTTGAAAGCTCTCAGGAGCAGATTCGCTCTGCCCTACAATTCTGGCCATGAGTCAGAATCAACTCAATGACTGTGAGTTTGGAGCTTGGGACTGCACATATTAAGGAGTCCTGGTAGAGCTGTGGGTTAGGTGTTGGGCTGCTAATTTCAACTTTGTTGGTTCAAACCCACCAGCCTTTCTGTCGAAGAAAGATGAGGCTATGTGCTCCTACAAACACTCAGAGTCTTAGAAACTCTCTCGACAGGGTCACTGTGAGAGGGAACAAACTTGATGGTAGTGATATTTTGTACACACACACTATGCAAACACACACAGTTTATATAAATACTCATAAAACCTAAGAAGCAAAATCGAGGTGTCCTTGAACAAATGTTAATGGGAGGCTGAGAAGTGGACTTTTGTCACTCTGCCCTCCTCTCGTGGTGCATAGGCAGTGCAATAATGCTCCTGCGCTTTCCGTGGCCTAGAGGAGTGTAACCTGTCTTATAAAAATTTGTAAATCATACTGCCTGATATACTCGCCGGCCTGAACTATTATTTGCACTGCAAAAATTATGATGTCTGTATTCTTCCATAATTTATTGAATTATATTCTACTTATAAACTCACAAATCCATGGAGAACCGGAGAGGGAATTGGGCGGTGGTAGGCACTGAGGTGTTAGAAAACTAATCTAACAGAACCCTAGAAAGACGCAACAGGATAATTCAACTACAGACTTTGAACAAAAAAAATGTGTGATTTATAAGCATTCTCATCTCACCTGTTACCATTTCCTGTCAAAAAGAGTAATAGGGTGTCGGATCCAAGAACTGATGGATACAATAACTTATTCAACGAATACAGTAAATGCTTGCAAAACTTTAAAATAAATCTCTGGATTACAGTAATCCTGACTGTATATATTTTAGAACATCTTTCTTTATGTAGTAGAAGTATAAGATCCAGAATAATAGCAAGTGCTTGAAATGCGCTAACCACAGATCAAACACTGTCCTGAGAACTGTACGTGTGGTACCTCACTAAATCTCACAACATTCCAGGAAGTAAAATGTCTATCACACTTACTTTAAATCTGAGGAAGCAGACACCGAAAGGTTAATTTCTTTGGCCCTGGGTCACCAGGGACAAACCCAAGATGGTCTTGAGAAAACTAAAAGTTATAGAAATTATAAGAAATTAAAAATTAGATGTGAAAATAAGTCACTATTTATTGAATGCTACCATTTTAAAATATTAGAATATGAGACAAAACAGAGTGGTGACAGGTGTATCAATTTTCTATCATCTATTTAGCTATCTATAAATCGATCCTCTGGATAGTCATTAGACAATGAAATTTTAAACACAAACAAAGAAAGGCAGTGTCATCTTCTATTCAAAGATCCTACAAAAAGGGAGAAAACTTAGGTCTCTCTAAATCAGAATTAGCAAAATTCCTCCTGGAGTGTCTTAGAATGACTTTGGAAATCTTACTGTGAACATTAGATTAAAAAATCATTTTATCTGGGGCTTATACAACTCTTATCACAATCCATACATACATCCATTGTGTCAAGCACATTGGTACATTTGTTGCTATTATCATTCTCAAAACATTTGCTTTCTGCTTAAGACCTTGGTATCACCTCATTTTCCCTCTTCTTCCCTGCTCCTCCTTCCCTGAGGAACCTTGATAATTATTATTTTGTCATATCTTTCACTGTCCGACATCTCCCTTCCCTCACTTTTCTGTTGTCCATCCCCCAGGGAGGAGATTATATGTAGATCCTTGTAATAAGTTCCCACTTTCCACCCCACCCTCTATCCACCCTCCTGGTATTGCCACTCTCACCACTGGTCCTGAAGGGATCATCTTTCCTGGATTCCCTGTGTCCAGTTCCTATCGGTATCAATGTACATCCCCTGGTCTAGCCAGATTTGTAAGATAGAATTGGGATCATGATAGTCTGGGTGGGTGGGGGGAGAAGCATTTAGGAACTAGAGGAAAGTTGTATGTCTCATTGTTGCTACACTGCACCCTGGCTGGTTCGTCTCTTCCCCATAACCTTTCTGAAAGGGGATGTCCAGTTTCCTACAAATGGGTCTTGGGTCCCCGATCTGCACTCTCCCTCATCACAATGATTTGATTTTTGTTCTTTGATGCCTGACAACTCAACCCTTCGACACCTCGTGATCACACAGGCGGGTGTGCTTCTTCAATGTAGGGTTTGGTGCTTCTGAACTTGATAGCCTCTTGTTTACCTTCAAGCCTTTAAGACCCCAGTCAGGGGTCCTCAAACTTTTTAAATAGGGGGTCAGTTCACTGTTTCTCAGATCTGTTGGAGGGCCAGACTATAGTTTTTTTTTTTAATCTATGTACAAATTCCTATGCACACTGCACATATCTTATTTTGAAGTAAAAAACAAAATGGGGCAAAAACACCCCGCAGGCTGGATAAATGTCCTCGGTGGGCTGCATGTGGCCTGTGGAGCTGTAGTTTGAGGACACCTGCCCTAGATGCTATATCTTTTGATAGCTGGGCACCAGCAGCTTTCTATACCACATTTGCTTTTATACCCACTTTGTCTTCAGTGATTGTGTCGGGAAGGTGCACATCATGGAATGCCAGTTTAATAGAAGAAAGTATTCTTGCATTGAGGGAGTACTTGAGTGGAGGTCAAATGTCCATCTGCTAACTTAATATTAAACCTATAAACATATACACATAGATCTGTTTCCCTATCCTCATATGTAAATATATTTACATATTTACATGCCTTTATTTAGACCTCTATAAATGCCCTTTGTCTCCTAGTTCTTTCCTCAATTTCCTTTTACTTTCCTCTTGTCCCACTCATGCTCAGCCTTCATTTGGGTTTCAGTAATTCCTCTCAGTTACATTACCCTTGATCATGCCCTACCAGGCCTCCTACACCCTCCTCACCACTGATTTGGATCATTTGTTGTTCCCTTGTCCTTGGGGTTGCCAACACCACTTCCTTTCCCCCACCACCCCCATGGAACCGTCGGTTCCACTGTTTTCTCCTCCAGATTGTTCATTCAGCCTATCTTATTTAGACAGACCTGTGGATATAATAGTATGCACAAAAACAAGACACAGAAAAACAAAGCAACAAAACAAAGAGCCAACAACAACAAAAAGTCAATGACAACCACACAACAAAGAAAAAAACCTATCATTAGTTCAAGGACTGTTTGTTGGCTTTTAGGAGTGTTTTCCAGTTGAGTCTGATGGGGTGCTAAGCCCAGGCCCCAAAGTCTATTTTTGGTATTCCCAGGGGACTTTGTTGCTCTGTTCTGTTGCACGCCCTTAGTGTTTTGCCTCAGTGTGGCGGCATCTGATTGGGCACAATTCCCACAAAGTGTCTCCAGTGCTGTCCCCTGTAGGGCTATGAGACAGTGAACCATATTAGATTTTTAAACATTAGTATATTTAGTAGTTTAGATCTACCCAGATCATTTTGGTTAAATGTTTTTGCCTGACAGAGTAATAAAAGTCAAATTAATTTATTTTACTGATTAAAAAATGTTACTGTTAGGTGCCATCAAGTTGGCTCTTCCCATGACTACACCGCCAGGTCCTGCATCATCTGCGCAAACATTCCTCTGGCTGAACCTACTGTGACAGCCAAGGGTGAGCCCATCTCCTGGAGGGTCTCTTTTTCACTGCCTCTCTGCTTTACCAAGAAGGGCGTCTTCCTCCTGAGACTGGTCTCTCTTGACAACATGTCCAAAGTATGTAAGGTGAGGTCTTGCCATCCTTGCCTCTAAAGAACACTATGGCTGTGTTTCTTCCAAGACAGGGCTGTTTGTCCTTTTGGCATCCGTGGTATTTTCAATGTTCTTCTCCAGCACCACCATTCCAAAGCACCAGTTTTTATTTGGTCTTTCTTATTCGATGCCCAACTCTAACATGCACATGAGGAAAATCCCTAGGCCTGTGTGAGGTGCGCCTTAGCTCCAAAGTAGCACCTTTGTTTCTCCACACGCTAAAGAGGCCTTGTGCTGCAGATATACTCTACGCTATTTGCCGTTTAATGTTAGACTTCTGCTTCCATGAACACCGATGAACTGAAACAAAAATGGTTGCCAGTACTTATTTTATAGCGCTATATTATTTCCAAAGACTTTATACAATTCTTGGTTTTCAAATTCACACTTCATTGCGCAAATTAACTCACTGATCAAATTCCTTCAATGAATATCCCAATTAACAGATAAGTCTGGTATTATAAGATTGCATGCACCCTGTTTTTAAAAGTTTCTATGCTCCGAATCTAAAGGGTTAACTGCTCTTCTTTCTGCCTCAACAAACAAGTACAGCTAATTCCCAATGGACAACGATAAAAAAGAAAAGCAACTGATCTCTCAAGAACTACTGTTATATTTCTATATCAGGAACACTACTTTTAATTATCTTTCACTTTCAAGTAAAATGTACTTTTAAACTATATGCACTTTCAAATAATATATTGATTTTATCTGTTCAGAATGTAAACCGTTGCATATCTACTAAATGTTAAATACCGTGTTACATATTGTTACATTAAAAACAAACACACAAAAACAGAAATCACCATCAAGTCTATTCCAAATCACAGAGGCTGTATAACACACAGCAAACGTGAACCATTGGGACAGTCAGTAGCGAGGATAGCATCTCTATGGGAGCAGAATCCATGGGGTACCGGCGGGGTTGGAGCCACAAACTATTCTGTTAGCAACCAAGCATTTCAGCACAGTGTCACCTGGACACTAATCACTGTACACTGGTGAAGAGCAAATAGCAGGATCCTTTTGGAAGCTAATGCATTTAGGAAGAGAACAAAAGTGGACAAACAAAACTAATACTTGTCTTTTAACTGATTTATAAATGTATGTAAATTAATGAGCCTCTCTGCTCATCGCTACCTTTTAGGATTTCTGTTTCCCCATCACCCCAAGACTATTTTGCAATCAGAAAGGCCTCCTCCAGGAGATCCAGATCAGTTCTGAGACTTCTCTTATTGCTTAATCATCTCCTGAGAGCTCAAAGACCCCTCACTGCCATCACGTTGATTCCAGCTCATAACAACCCTGGGTAGGTTTTCTAAAACGACAAGTCTCTGTGGGAGCAGACAATCTCATCTTTCCATCTGGAGGACTGATGGGTTTAAGTAGCTGATTTTATGGCTAGCAGTCCAACATCAACATGGCTCATTTTTACAAAGTATCCAAAATCCCCCCCCCAAAATCTAAACAAAACAAAAAATCATTGTCATCAAATTGATTCCTACTCGTAGTGACCTGATAGAGGTTTTCGAACACTTTAAATATTTATGGGAGCAGACAGCCTCCTCTTTCTCCCAGGAGTGCTGAAAGATTTTGTGATATATCAACACCACTACCAAGACAGTAACTGTAGCACCATAGAAAAATGACCTGTGAAGTGTCCATCTGTCAATAAGTCCTTAGAAGTTCCTTTAAGAACAAAAACCCTCTGTCTTTGTCTTATACACAGGGGGTTTCCAAAGAGTTCGTGGACAATTCAATTATCTTTTAATTCTATGGTTGCACCAACTTTGGGAAGCCTCCCCGTCTATATGAACTATCTGGAGAGACACTTTTGGTGAATCTCTTAGCTAGGATCAGTTAATGGTTGACCAAGCATGTGCTCTTACCCAATAGGGCTGGACAGGGTAGATGAAGGGTGTCTACCCCGGAAAGCAATAGGATCAAACCAAGATGGCTAGCATCAGTAATCGTTGCTAAAGTCAAGAGTTCGGAGGCTTTGGGTCAAGCGTGAAAGCAAGGTGAAGGTAGGAGCTATGATAAGTAGCTACCATCAGAAGCAGTGGATGGGGAAGACAAGTTAGAATGGGTCAGCAAATCTCAGGAGCTTTGTAAGAATTAAGTCTCTGTGCCAGAATTCATTAATTTCTGACCACAGAGGCTCATGAGACTGTGTCAGTGGCCAAGACTGGCCAAAATTGCCTCTGACCCTGCAGAAAGTATGAATGGAATGGAATGGAAAAATTTAGCTCATTTGGGTGAGAAAAAAATAGCCTAGTTTCAATTCCTGGCTCCAATGTTTGGTCCCCACAGAAAGTTATTATCTCAGATAACATTGTTTTTCATCAGCAAAATGAGATCATGCCCCCCTTCAGAATGCTCTGTGTGAAAATTAAATCCGGTCTGTACATGAAAATACCCCAAAGCTAAAATAATCCATACAAATTGAAAATTGGTTATTAATTGTGATATAATTTCAACGAAGAATGTTTGGATAATCCCTTTAGAAGACCAACTCCTTTCCCTTTTCAATTTACATATGACAGACACTTGAAGAATTCTATTTAAAAATCCCAGTTATATCAGAATTCAAACACTAAGAAGCTGATAGGGCTTAGGAAACAAATGTACGCTTGGAATCAATATGGGATTAAAAGCAAGACTTCCCTTCATGAAAAGGTTATATTTGGAGTTGTACTTGACCGTTACTCGCATTTCTGTGTGCTCTGGAGATCGCAGGGATTGCCTTCCATCGGGGTAGGTGAAGGTGGTGCATATGACAGACCTGACCACACGACTGGGGGCAGAAGTCAAGACACTGAGCATGGAGAGGAGCCACCGAAGCCCAAGGAGAATCTTCGCTTGGACTCAAATTGCTTAGTGCATTGGCCTTCACCTGCCCCCAGAGTGACCCTGCAGGGCGCGTCGTGTGTCCTCAGTGGAGTTCTGAAGATGTTGTTCCTTACATTATAAGAAAGCCTCATATTCCTTCCTTGGAGGAGCTGCTGACCTTGCAAGGAGCAGATCACAGTGTCTCCCGTGGGGAGACTTTTAATGTTTCTTCCATTTATAATAAAAACGTAGAGGGTTTTGAAAATTAGCGACAACCTCCATTTGCATAGCACGTTTCTGTTTTCAAAGCATGATCCCATGAACTACACGACTCACGGATCCTGAGAGGCAGGCACGGCCTATATTTTATGTGCTCATGTTATGCATGAGGGAATACATTTGGAGATTACGGTCTGAGCTAAGGATCTAGATTCAGAAAATGTTAGTTTCCTGCAAAACTATGTCAGATTTGGGTGTGTTTCCCTTTAAGGGCTCTTGGCAATTACAGATTACTTTGAACAATCATGTGATGCGATGGCTGCTATGGAAACTGCATTAATACGTGAAACACGCAAAGCTTGTCACCACATCAGATGTTGCTGCCCTTTGGTTATGCTGACTAACTCATCTGTTTTTATGAAAAATATTTCTTTCTTCTCCCCACCCCACCACCAAAAAACATGTGCACATTATGCTTATAATCCAAGAAATCACATTTAAGTGACTCATTCTTATGAATACATTCAATAACAGGGAACAAAAGATTCTGGTAGGAATACAACCTGGAAAGAATCTATTTTAAATATATATAGCATTCATTTTGTATTTCTGTGGCTCAACTAAAATGTGAAAAGAAGCTAACAAAAATAATTAAATTCATCAACTAAAATTACACTGAACTTATGTTCGCAAAGGCACATGATGCACCAATTGAAGGGAAATTTTATTTTTATTATAAATAAAATCTTAAGAGCTATACTAGAACTGAACTCAGGAAAAATTATACATTTTAAAACTTCACATAGACTAATAGGATATTAGCATTATGCAACATTAATAAATCTCAAAGGAGCAGACATTGCTATTATATATATGCATGCATACCTTTTTTACCATTATTCCCTTTTATTGCACCCCAAAGATACTGCATTGTTTACACATTGAAGCTTTGTTGCAGTTCTACATCCAGCAAGTCTATTGATACCATTTTTCTAGTGGTGTGTGTTTACTTGATGTCTGTATCACATTTAGGTAATTTTTACAATGTTTATAGACTCATAATGCTCTTACATATTTAATAGTTGATGATATAGTATAAACATGCCTTTTATAAACACTGGAAAATAAAAAAATAATTTGACTTGGTATATTGATAAATATATATATTATTATCGACAAATATGTATATCAATATACCAAGTCAAAATTTTATTTATATATATATGATATATACATCTCCTATCTTCTGAAGATTGATAGTGGTTATTTAAAATGAACTGAATGGCATGACCTTTCAGGCCAAAGCAAGTCAATTGTCTAGAAGTTGCTCTTGTTCCCACCCAAAGAGATAATACAAAATAAGCTGCATTATTTATATGGACCCCAAATATTTATTCTCTTATGCTCATCATTCTTGGAAATTATATCTGGAAATCTCAATTTCCTTTGCTTACCTTACTTTTCTGTTTATGATGGTAACTATTGCCTTTGAGTCTATTTCATTTCCAAGTTCACACCACTGAGCTGCTCCTCATGGCTTGTGTGGCTGTAAGTCTTTATGGGAGCTGACTACCTCATCTGTCCCCTGGAAAATGGTTGCTGGGTTTGAATCATGCCCCTTGAAGTTGGCACCAACCAGTCTGCCACCAAACTTCCTAATGATGGCTGACATATCAACTGTCTTTTTTGCCGACAATTTCTAGGCAATCAAGACAAGCTGTTATTGTTTTGTCTACATTTTTTTTCTGACTAGTAATGATTTGAATTTTAAAAAAACATGAGTTCTAGATAATTATATAACCAGTGAAATACGTATTCATACATTTGATAATCTTGCTTACTGGTATACATTTACTATTTATAAAGGGAAATAAACTGTGTTGGATCTAGCAGTTTTTCACAGTCTGCTTGTGTGATTGTATGATACTATTGTTGGTGCTGAGTCTGTAAAACTCAGTGAATTTTGAAAAACTCCATTAAGTTAAAATGAGTGGAATTTATACTACATGGTATTATATCTTATTACGTTTAAAATTCACTGATCTGTTTCTTTTAGGTCAGGCTTATTATTATAGGTTTTGGATTTATATATTCATTTCCTTTTGGAGAGTCAGTGGTTAACCATTGTGGCAGACAATGAGTGTGGGTTGAATGGTATTACAGTGAACTTGGAAATCTGGTAACCTGCCATATTGGCTTGCTGGGGGCTAGGACATCTTGCTAAAATAAAGCCCATGGTGGAGGACACAGGAGAATACAGATCTTGAGGACCCCTTTCCAGGATCACTGCACTATCAGAGGGTGTGGATAAGGCAGAGGGCAGTTACCCACTCTACCTGCCCCAGACCATCCCACAGGGTCCTGAAAGCAGCCATCATTTCAACCCCAGCCGGCCCTCTGTAATTGAGAAGCAGGAATTCGAAGAGTCCCTGCGATGATCTGAAGCAGGGACAGGAAAACACGGGCCAGGGTGGGCTGGGTAGGATGGACTGGGATTTCTGGGCTGGAAAAGACCTGGAGGCCTCCAACAGTCTTCTCGTTGGTGCTGCCACTCCAAGCTCCAAGAAAGGCACTTTTGATAGTATAGGCAATATAAGGCTCTTGGTACAGTGTGGTTAGTTGTTGTCGGTTCATTCCCAAATACGGCGACCTCACCAGTTAAACAGGAGAACAGCGCAAGCAGATTTTGTTTGTTGTAAACTTTACGGAGAAAGACACTTCGACCTTTCAGTCACCACCACCCTCGGGGTGAGCAGTCACTTGCACAACCTGTGTTACCTAGATTGATGTTAATTTTAATTATTGAAAGGGAACCTCATTGATGTATTCTAAATTTTATCTGTCAGACTAAAGTTTTATGTACAAAAATCTAAAGGGTTTTTCATCGACTCATGTGTTCCATGGTTTTGAAGCAGTAGCCAGAATTATTCTTGATATAATTTAAAATCTGGATAAAGATTTAAATTTTCATAGCTGAATTCCATAATTATAATATATCCTAATGATTTTATGCTTTGCTAGTTTTCTCTTTTCCACATATGAGCAATCACATGCACTTTACACTTCCATTGTTATCTATTGTAATGATCAAAATGCTGAAGATTGTGTGTGAACTGGTCTGGGCCAGGATACTCAGCAGTCACTCAGTTATGGTGTAGTTTGGTAGATACGGAAAGATGTAGTTATCCTTCCTGATGCTGTTCTTGTTCTTAGGTGTCATCAGGCCTATTCAAAATCCATAGCAACTTTATACACCGAACAGTGAAACACTGCTTGGTCCCATGAACCCTACTGTTCCTGTGTGAGTCCATTAAGGAAGCCACTGTGCCCACCCATTTCCTGGAAGGGCTTCCTTCCTTTCACAGGCCCTCCACTTTGCCAAGCATGATGTCCTTTTCGAGGGATTGGGCTCTCCATCCTTCCCTCCATAGAGCACTGTGGCATACTTTCCCCAAGACAGAGTAGTTTGGCACTTGAGTAGGTAATGACATTCTCAAGCACAATAATTCAAATGTATCCGTTCATCTTCGGTCTTCCTTCTTCAATGCCCAACGTTCACATGGCTATGAGGCAATTGACAACATCATGGCTTGGGTCAGACACACCATAATTTTCAAGGTAACAGCACCTTTGCTTTCCAATGCTCTAAAGAGGTCTTGTGCGGCACATTTACCTAATGCAAAATGCATTTTGACCTCTTGACTCCTGCTTCCATGACCATTGCTTGTGGGTCCAAACAAGACAAAGTCCTTGACAATTTAAACCTTTTCTCCATTGATCATGATGCTCTCTATTGGTCCAGTTGTGAGGATTTTGATCATCTTCACATTGAGTTATAATCCACACTGAAAGCTTCCATCTCTATGTTCATCAGGTAGGGTTTTAAGTCCACTTTACTTTCAGCAAGTAAGGTTGTGTCATCTGCATACCACAGGTGATTCATAAAACTTCTTCCAATACCAATGCTGCATTCTTCTTCATGTACGCCAGCTTCCTCGATGGTTTGCTCAGCATACAGATTGAATAGATCTGGTACAATGATACAACCATAATGCATACTTTTCCTGATCTTAAACCATGCATTATGCCTTCGCTCTGCTGACACAATTGCCTCATGATCCATGCACAGGTTCATGAAGTGTTCTGGAATCCCCATTCTTCCCTAGGTTGTCCATAGTTTGTGTGACCTTGTGTATTCACACAGTTGAATGTCTTTGTACATTCAATAAAACACAAGTAAACATCTTTCTGGTATTCTCTGCTTTTAGTCAAGATCCATTTGACATAAAACACTTTCTCTGCTTTATTTAGTTTTATTTATTTAGATTTACTTTCAATGTTAATATTAACCTAGAGGAAGGAATATTGGACGTTGGGGAAAATAGCTTTCAAAATTTTGTGTACCCGAACAGTTACGAGAAAACGAGTTAATATCTGATATGAGATCAAAATGATATTGGACAAGTTTCTCTGAATACATATATCTTGGAAAACGAGTATAAACTTTTCCTAGGCCTACTCTCTGCAAAATGGGCATTTCAAAGCCATAGAACTGCTTCCACTCACAGTCCTAAAGCTAGCAGCCCAGGATATTGGCAGGGCCATCATTTCTCTGAAGACTCTAGGAAGAGAGCCTTCCTTAATATCCATTGTTGTCTCCCAGTTTCTGGAAGCTGCAGCTATTCCTTGACTTTTAATTGTATCATTAAATGACTGTCCTTCCCCTGTTCTCTTTGTCTCTTCTTTTTTGTAAGGACACCACTCAGGTTGCATTAGAACTACCAAACTCCCCGGTAGTGTTGCAGGATACACGAGTAACAAGCAGAAATCAATTGGGTTCCTATACACCACTGATGGGAACTCTGAGGAAGACATCAAAGAAATTACCATTCACAATAGCTGTGCGAAGGTGAAGTACCCAGGAAAAAACTAACCCCAAACACTAAAAACTGGAAGAATCTACTGAAAATTACTACATAAATGGAGGAACACCCTTATTCTTGCATTGTAAGATGGAATATTGTGAAAATTCCAATATTACCTAAAGCATCTACAGAGTCATGCAATCCTGATAAAATCCCAGCATCTTTCTCCAAAGAAATGGGAAAAAATGATGACCAGCTTCATATGCAGAGGGAAGAATCCCAGGACAGGCAAAGCACTCCTAAAACAACCCCAACGCATATATGAGGGTATTGCAGGAGTGCTAGTTCATTGGTGGTCACCCTCTTGAAGTTGCAATGTATGCTTTCTTGTCTTGCGGGGTGTGAAAACCAGGACTGCTGAAGCTATAGAGTGAGCAAGTGGAACAAGTGTTTGGGGGAGAGAGGGAAGTGGAGGCAGGGTCAAGGGGTCCATATTTTGAGACTGTGGTAACAAATATACAATTCTGCTGGAAGTGATTGAAATATGGAATGATTTGATATATGTGTTCAGCCCAACTAATAAGGATGAAAAAACTACCAAAATCCTGTATGACCTCATGCTAATTTAACTGATAACATATTTGAATATTTTATGTTCAAACACATTCACATTCACAGATATAGAGAGGCATTAAGACTTTGGAATCTTTTGAAGTAGGGGGGCATGGTTCAGTCTATAACCATCGGCACTGGACACAATTTTTTTTATTCAGGAGGGGTGATGGTGCTATGATGCTAAATTAGTAATTTATATAAAGTATGAAATAATTAACTGGTAAATTAAATTTATGTGAGTCAAGTGAATTATTCTTAGCCCCAAGAACAAGCAATTCCTTTCCCTTGTGAAGTTTTCTTGTGCTTCAAAAAAGCCAACAATATAGCAAAGGGTTGATGATGCAGGAACATAGCTCAGAGAGCACTGTGCTCTCCGAAGATGCTCTCACCCACCCTTTCCTTCCTGCCCTGCATCACTCTCACGGCACAGGGAAGACTTGCACTGGACAGAATTACAAGAAAGCGTTTTTTTTATGGCAATAACACTATGTTTCATAATCAACTCTACAGCACTGAGTTTTTGTTGTTTGTAACTGCATTCTATGGTTTTATTCATAGATTTAGACATATAATTACAAACCCAGCAACGATTGCTTTGGGGCTTTTAAGAAGGAAGGACAGCTCCAACTAAAAGAAAGACATGCACTTGAAACCATGAAATACCATAGACAAGCTACAATTTGTAACTTGAGTCCTATATACACTGCAGTTTTGATGATGGAAACTGTAAAACAAATCTATATTAGTTTTTTTCATTCACAAAAGAGCTTATATTTACTACTATCCGCTGTCTCTGAACTGTATGGTGACTTGCTTGTCGCTGTGATACATACCAGTAGGTTTACTCTCGGTGTACAGGTTTCAGGGAAGCTTCTGTCTAGAAGACCAACAGATGGAAAAGAAAAACCTGATGATATGCTTCCAGAAGTTGGCCAAGGAAAACCTTCTGGATAGCAGCAGAACTTTGCCTAGTCCACTTGTGTTTGACAAGTCATCAGAGGCACGGCGTGCTTGGTGAAGAAGGCCCATGAGTTTTGGTGAGATGGATTTAAACTTGTTGATGTGTATGAATATAATGCAGGTTGAGGCAATGCTTTATTGTGTTGTAGGTAAGGTTGCCGTGAGCCAAAGTGAACTAGAAATGTAGCTAACAATAATACGAGGACTGCAAAGGAAGATAAAACAAAACTAGTTGCCTTCCAATGAGCTCTGAATCATGAAAATCCCATGTCTTCAGGTTAGGACTGTGTCCTATCTGATTTTCAAAGCTGTGACCTTTCAGAAACAGATTGCCAGGCCTTTCCTCTAAGGCAAACCTGGGCACGTTTGAACTGCCAACCCTTTGGTTAGTATTGGGAATCTTATGCATTCATTTCCAAAATATTAAAAGCAACAATAAAACTATGTATAAAGTGTAGGAACAATGCTTGGAACACAGTGGTGATAAATGTTAATAATTAGACTTATTGCAATTACTGGAAGTTTGTAAGACAGTAGAAACACTCCATAACATTAGGAAGCAAGCAAACGGCCAGTGTGGGATTTCAGCAATTTTAGAGAAGGTATGAGCAAGGGACGGGGAGATCTAACCAGAATCAGGACAGAGAGGAGTTTGTTGTTCTTTCCTAAGGACTTCCTTAATCTACTCATAGAAAAGGAGCAACATCAAAACATTAGAAGTTCTATAAAAGATAGTACTTCTTCAGCCTGGTGCTCGATTATCTGGACTTTTATTGAGTTAAACGGCTTCAATCAAGAGATGTATAAAGATTACCTTTATATAAAATTCCGTGACAATAACAGTAACAATAATATCAGTAAAAACCATGAAGAGCCCAAGGCCCAAGTGTCGGCCACTGGAGATCCCCTCATAGAGGGGTTTAGGAGAGGAGATGGGTCAGTCAGGGTGCGAGGTAATACCGATGAAGAACACAGCTTTCCCCCAGATCCTGGATGCTTCCTCCCCCCAACTACCATCATCCGAATTCTACCTTGCAGGCCTGGATAGGGCAGAGGTTGTACACTGGTACATATGAGGGTTGGAGGCACAGGGAATCCAGGGTGGATGATACCTTCAGGACCAAGGGTGTGAGGGACGATGCTGGGAGAGTGTAGGGTGAGTGGGTTGGAAAGGGGGAACTGATTACAAGGATCCACATGTGACCTCTTCCCTGGGAGAGGGACAGCAGAGAAGGGGGGGAAGGGAGACTCCGGATAGGGCAAGATATGACAAAATAACGAGGTATAAATTACCAAGGGCACATGAGGGAGGAGGGAGCGGGGAGGGAGGGGAAAATAAAAGAGGACCTGATGCAAGGGGCTTAAGTGGAGAGCAAATGCCTTGAGAATGATTGGGGCAGGGAATGTATGGATGTGCTTTATACAATTGATGTATGTATATGTATGGATGGTGATAAGAGTTGTATGAGTCCCTAATAAAATGTAAAAAAAGAAAAGAGGAGAAAAAATGATTAGGGCAAAGACTGTACAGATGTGCTTTATACAATTGATGTATGTATATGTATGAACTGTGATAAGAATTGTATGAGCCCCAATAAATTGTTAAAATAAAAAAAATAAGAAAGTAAAAAAAAAAACCCATGAAGAGTAAGGATAGGAACCAATGACAATTCTAGGGTAGGTGATCATTTTGTACATGCACCCAAAACTATTGTCTTAAATAAAATTAACACAATAAAGTAATTCAATTAAAAATTGCAATACTGTCGGTAAATGAAAAAAACTCACCACATTTTCTATTGGGATTATCTAAAAGCCTAATTATTAGACATTGACCCCAGATGAGTTTCAATGCCTATAAAACTTGAAATGGCTCAATATGTACCACGGACTTTAAGAAATAGTGTGTTTCCAAAGTACTACTACTCAGATGATGAAGTAAAACAGAAAAGTAGGAAATGTGAAACAAATCTTAAAACCTGAGATTTAGCTCTGAATTGTCTGATTAAAAAAAAAACAGGAACAAACAAAACCCTAATAACTTTGTGACCATTTATCTTTGGTAAAAACAGCCGAAGTTGATAAAATAGTTTCTGAAAAGATTAATAGCTACAAAGCATGTTATGCTACCACATTTTCAGATATCTTATCAAACTCCAAAGGGAAATTCTACTCAGAGAGTTAGAGAATTATCAAAGTAAGACAACACCCTGAAAGAGATTAGAGATGGAAAGTATTAGGAGTCCGTGTTCCCTAATTCTCTATTTGCTCACGAGAAAGGAGCCATTATATCACAGAAGAGCATAAGGACACAGGGGACTTCCTATCGACGGCACTGTAAAGTCTACTCTTACAGATGTGTTTTATGTAAATAAAACACAGTGTAAGTCTGTGAAGCAATTATAGATTGAAATTAAGGAAATTGTTTTCTAGAGGGAAGCAGTTCACTCTTACTAAAGCAACTCTTCCGATGATCTGTCAGGAACCTCTGTGCCCTGCAAGGTCTCAAACCAGAGAAAGCAAAAATGTTCACAACTCAACCGATAAGCAATCACAATAAATGGGAACATAGTGATGTCGCCGAGGATTTAATCAACCCCCAGGGATTCAGTGGTCAAAAACTCAACAATGCATTGCGATGAGAAAATTTGCAGTGAAAGTCATCTTTAAAGTATTTTAAACCAAAGGTGCATTTGGAAGATTGATTACTTTGAATTGTGGTACTGAATATTGATACCATGGACTGAGAGACAAATGAACAAGCCTGCCTTAACAGAGTAGCCACAATGCTCCTTCAAAGTAGGGGCAGTAAAACTTTGTCTGACATTCCTTGGATCTGTTAGTAGATGGGGCCGTATGTCCTGGTGAAGGACATCACTCACGGTAGAGTGCTAGCGAAGAAGAGGCAGATGCAGAGAGACGGACTGACAGAATGATGTGCGCTGCAACGATGAGTTCAAACAGATCAAGCATGGTGGGGATGTTGCAGCACTCGGCACGGGTTAGCTTTGTTCTGTTCCTTTAAAAGTTCCCTGGGAGTTGGAGCTAACTGGATAGCACCTAACTACCATTGCATTTCTATGATGACTGTGATGATTAGGTATTTTTGTGCCAAAATGGCACCTGTAAGAAGACTTGGGTTGAGTGTAGCTTGTCAATCAAGTTGCAGTTTGCTGACCTTTTGTGGAGGTGTAATCGAGATAAATGGTCTTCTGGAGGCCAGCCTCTCTCTCTTTGTCTGCCTTCACCTTCCTGTTGACAGCCATACCAGGACCTGCAGGTGCCCTGTGATGTGGCCACCGCCACTGGATCCACACAGCTCTGCACAAGAACCTGCGACCTTCCTGTATTCTGCATCATTGCATGTGGGTGCGTGAGTCTGAAGAGGAATTTATGGACGGATATCAGATGTAAGTTGGACTGGGCTGGGATGTATTATTGATGCATTATTACTTCTTGGTATAAAGCTGTTTCTTATAATACATATATGAGCATCAATGGATTTGTTTCTATAGCCAATCTAGCCTAACACAATTATGAATGAGAATTTAGTTCTCTTTTTATTTATTTATTTATATCATTTTATTGGGGGCTCATACAATTCTTATCACAATCCATACATATATCCATTGTGTCAAGAACATATGTACACTTGTTGCCATCATCATTCTCAAAACATTTGCCTTCTACTTGAGCCCTTAATATCTGCTGCTCATTTTCCCCCTCCCTCCCCAATCCCCCCTACCTTGTGAACCCTTCATCATTCATATATTATTATTATTTTGTCATATATTACACTGTCTGATATCTCTTCCTGCCCTCCCTCCCCTAGGGAGGAGGCTATATGTAGATTCCTGTAATCAGTTCCCCCTTTCTACCCCACATTCTCTCTACCCTCCAGGCATCGCCACTCTCATCACTGGTTCTGGAGGAGTCATCTATCCTGGATTCTCTGTGTTTCCAGTTGCTATCTGTACCAATGTACATTCTCTGATCTAGACAGATTTTCAAGGTAGTATTGGGATCCTGATAGTGGTTGTGGGGGGGGGGGGGAAGTATTTAAGAACTAGAGGAAAGTTATATGTTTCATCGTTGCTACCCTGCACTCTGCCTGGTTCATCTCCTCCCCACAACCCTTCAGCAAGGGGTATCTGATTGGCTACCATTGGGCTTTGAGTCTCCACTCTGAACTCACCCACATTTTCAATGATATAATTTTATGTTCCTTGATGCTTGATACCTGATCCCTTCAACACCTTGTGATCGCACAGGCTGGTGTGTTTCTTCCATGTGGGCTTTGTTGCTTTTGAGCTATATGGTCACTTGTTTATCTTGAATTTAGTTCTTTTATACCACCAACCTCTCTTCTTCATCTCCATTTGAGCACAATATAGTTAGCTTAATACTATTGGTAAAATAAATACTTAGAATTTGTATTATTATATGTACACAAGTAGTATTCAAAGGTGTCAATTACAATGTACTCTGACTAGAGGAGAAGGGCAGCAAAAAGAGGAAGGCCCTCCACACAATGGACAGACGCAGCACTTTCAACGATGCGCTCACACACAAGAACAGACGGATGGACATAGTGCTTCCAATGAAGCGCTCAAACCTAAGAACACTGTGAGGCTCTCTTGGGCCTGGGATGGGTTTCATTCTATCACACAGGGTCGCTCTAAGTCAGAATTACTCAGTGTCACCTAACAACAACGTGACTATATTTTCCTTACCAGACTTCTTTTTACTTGAGCTAACAAAATTTTATCTTTATTTGTATGAATCCCATTCTACACTCTTCTCAATCCACTGCTGCTGCTGTTCCCTTTGAGATACCTGTCCGAAGACCACCGGTGATTTTCTTTCCAGTCAAGGGTTTGTCTTTGTAAAAATGATTTTGCCGTTATCTTTGACATTTTCTTTGCCTTTCCCCTGAGCTGAATTTCTATTTCCTGTACTTCATATATTTTTCTTCGACAGATTTAATTTTAGTAATTCATATGTTCCATTCGTTTTGTCACGTTTGAAAATGTGGAACATGGGAGGGATGCTGTATGGTAGAGCCATTTTAAAAACAGGTCGGCACTTTCTTCCAAAGTTAAATGTGCCTTGAGCGTAAGACCAAGCAATGCTACTCCTGGGTATTTACCAATAAAATGAAACATGTTCATAAAAGTTCTTGTTGCTCTTTGGTGCCACTGAGTGGACTCCAACACGTAGCAACCCTACGCACACAGAATAAAACACTGCTGGGCCCTGAGCTGTCCTTATCCCGGTTCCTATGCCGGAGCCCATTGACTCAGCCACTGTGTTCAGCCACCTCATGAAGGGCCTTTCTCTTTTTCAGCCCCCCTCCCTGTCCATAACATTATGTTCTTCTCCAGGCGTCGGTCTCTTTGGACAATATGTCCAAAATATGTAAGGCAAAGTCTTACTGTGCTTGCCTCTAAGCAGTGCTCTGGCCCTATTTCTTCCAATACAGATTGGTCTGTCCATTGAGTAGTCCTTGGTCCTGTTAATATTCTTCAAAAGCACTGATTCTTTGTTGGTCTTCCTTATTCAATGTTCAATTTTCACATGCATATGATGCATTGAGGAATACCATGATTTGGTTCAGGCACACCATAATCTCAAAGTCACATCGTGCTCTTCAGTTCTCTAAAGAAGTCTTGTGCAGCAGAAGACCCAATGCAATAGGTCTTCTGATTTCTTGACCGTTGCTTTCAGGAGCATTGATTGTAGATTCAAATAAGACAAGGTCCCTGACAACTTCAAACTTTTCTCCATTTATCATGATGTTATGGTCCACTTGTAAGGATTTTGGTCTTCCTTACATTGAATGCTGATCCTTATTGAAGGCTACAATCAGGGTACAATCCTTGATCTTCATCAGAAAGTGATTCAAGTCCTCCTCACGGCCAGCAAACAAGTTTCTGTTATCTGCAAATGTCACGTCATTAATAAGCCTTCCTTCAATTCTGAGACCATATTCTTCTTCATATCATCCAGGTTCTCTGATCATTTGCTCAGCATACATATTGAACAAATATCATGAGAGGGCATAATCCTAGTGAACCTTTCCTGATTTTAATCCATGTTATATTCCTTCTGTTTTAGTAAAACTGACTCTTGATCCATGTACAAATTTTGAATAAGCATAATGCAGTGTTCTGGAAAACCCATTCTTCTCAAAGTTATATACACTTTATTATTTTCCACATTCGAATGCATTTTAATAGCAAATGAAACACAGGTAAATGTCTTGCTGGTATTCTCTGCTTTGAGCCAAGATCCATCTGACTTGAGCAATGCTATCCTTTGTTCCACACCTCTTCTGAATCCGGCCTGCACATCTGATAGTCCCTTGTCACTGTACTGCTACAGCTGTTCTTAGATGATCTTCAGCAAAACTTTTATTTGTGCACATTAACAGTGATATAGTTTCATAGTTTGAGCATTCTGTTAGGTCACCTTTCTTTGGAATAGGCACAAATCTGGATCTCTTCCAGTCAGTTGGCCAGGTAGCTTATCTTCCAAATTTCCTGGCATAAATACCTGCATGCTTTCACACTCCAAGGGGTGGATTTCTGGAGCCTTGTTTTTGGCTAGGAGAACTGGGGTGTAGTTGGTACATGTTGGGCTTTGATCTGCCTGGGTTTTGGCTTGAAACCACCAGTAGCTCTGCCAGAAAATGATTGGGTTTCTAAGACTGTTAACTGTTAGTCTCAGATCATTAGCCGCATTGACTTGATGGAAGTGAGTTTGGTTGTTTAGTTTTGGTTTTGGCCAATGCATTCAGTGTAGCTTGGACTTCTTCCATCAGCACCATTAGTTTCTTGTGTATATGCTACTTCCTGAAAGGGTGGACTGTGGACTAGCTGTTTTTGGTACAGCGACTCTGTGTATTCATTCTATCTTCCCTTGATGTTTACTGCATCTTTCAATATTTTGCCTATAGAATCTGTAAAATTTGCAATTTGAGGTTTCCATTTTTCCTTGAGTTCTTTCAGTTTCATATATGCTAAGTATGTTCTTCCTGATTGATTTTCTATGTCTAAGACCTCAAATATTACGATATTTGGACTTATCTTCTTGAGCTGTCCTTTAAAATTTCGATTCAAACCTCCTTGACTTCATCTTTTCTTCCGTTTGCTTTAGCTATTCTATGATTCCTAGCGTTTCAGTTTCTTCTGAAAAATCCACTTTGATATTTTCCTTCTTCCTGTCCTTTTAATGATCTTTCCCTTTCTTCATGAATGATAGTCTTTATGCCTCGAAAGCTCCTCAGGGTTCCTGCCATTAGTGCTCAGCTCAGGGTTTCCAATCTGTTCTTGAGATGTTCTTGGAATTCAGGTGGAATACGCTCAAGGTCATACTTTGACTCTTATGGAGTTGTTTTAATTTTCATCAGTTTTGCCTTGAATTTACATGAGAGCAATAGATGGTCTGTTCCATAGTTTCCCCTTGTTCCAATTTTAGCTGCTGATGGACAGCTCTGATCTCATGTCTTCCCACAGATGAACTCAATTTAAATTTGTGTAGTTCATCAGGAGACATCCATATGTAGAGTCACCTTTTATATTGTTGACAAAAGCTATTTGCTGTGGACAAGTCATTGGTTTTGCAAAATGCTATCACGCAATCCCCAGCTTAATTTCTATTCCATACAAAACCTGTATGTAAATGTTTGCAAGAAATCTGTTCATCATACCCAAACTGACTGGGAAACCATCAAGAAGGTAATAACTAAGTAAACAGATAAATAATGTTTGGCATGCCCATACAATGGAGTACAACTCAGCAAAAAACCATAAATATACTATCCATCAGTGAAATAGCAAGGATGAATTCCAAACCCTATGGCTCGTAATAAAAGTCAAACAGTAAAGGTTGCATCGCATATGATTCTTGACAAAGAAAACATTACAGGGCGAACAATCAGAGCAAAAGTTCCCAAGGAGCTGAGATAAAAGGTAAAAGAGGAACTAGTGCTTGGCTGTTCATTTCATTGTAGGGTGAAGGAAATGCTTTGTGATGGTAATTGCATAACTGACATAAACATCAAGGTGGGCTGAGAAAACATTCTGAGGTTAATTAGCAGGAAAGTAGAGCCTTCTAATTTGGGTCATACAGATATTTAACAAGAAAAAGAAGTTAGTTTGCAGAGAGAAGCAAGTACAGGGGGATGTCTGGGACCAATCCAAACTCACTGCTGTCAATTGCTTCAAACTCATAAGACCCTCCATGAGGGGGAGGGGTGGTGGTGGAATTTTTAAGCACAATTGGGATGCTATTCAACACAAATTGCTTCTCTTCCGTGTTTTCCGGAGGATAGTATCTACCAGAAGAGGTCTTGATAACAAGCACAGTGAAGTTCTGACACAATCTTCCCCGCATCACATGCCCAAATCTGTGGCTAGCACATTCTGTTATCACATTTTAGTGACCGCAGAGAGAATCTTTGATAAGCCATACAAAAGAAAACTCACAAAACTGGAGAGCCAGTGGTAGTATCAGTTAGCAGGCGGAAATGGCATGAGAAAGCACCCATACCATTGCCTTTGAATCCATGCTGGCTCCTAGAAGCCTAATAGAGCAGAATGGCCCCAGCGTTTCCACGGACGTGACCCCTTCAGAACTGGCATTTACTTCTTTCTCTAGGGGGTTGCTACAAGGACTGAACTATTGACGTTGCAGTTAGTAACCCAGAATTTAAGCACCGCTTCGCCACAGCACTCCTGTCAATAAGCAGAGGGAACAACAACTATCTACAAAAAGCTTCCTGCTGCCCAGTGGACTGACGAGCAGAGAGCTCCCGCTGTACTCAGGGAGCTTGACCAGAGAGAAATGGGGGCTCTGCAGCAGAGCTGAGAAGAGCAGTCCCAGACAACTCTTTGGAAGCAATTTTTTATGTTGAAAGGATATGTGGGGAAAGGTGCGCGGAAATCTCTCATTCCTGGGTAAGAAAATAATAGCTTCTCCTTTTAGGAAATAATTACTATTAGATATTCATATAGTTACCAGGTCAATTTTTTTTCTCTAATGATTGATTTCAGCTGGGACTGAGAGGCAGCATGGCTTTCTTTTTTTGAATCTATGCTTTGAAATTCATTCAGCTGTTCTCTATATGAAGGATTAAGAAGATGTAAAGAATGTAGTTTTTATTTTTTTAATGCAACCAAATCAATATAAGGTGGTGATTTCAAAATGATATTGAAGGAGATCTTGGTATTTTGTGATTTATTTGACTGCAATGGAAACACCAACATGAATTTGAGTGAGAACACATAATGATAGAGAAAGCCAATGATGGCAAGCCAGGCCAGCACGGACGTCCACATAGGGAATGGCAATCACGCAATTAAGAAAATGTGTTCAGAATGTTAACTATGTCTGACAACCTGTCACCAATTAGCCCACCGAGAGTCAATACTAGAATTCAAGGATACAAAGCTTCCAGAAGGTTAAATCATACAGGTGAGACCCCAGAGAACTAGGTACTCTCCTTTACAATGGTGATGGGATGAAGAAAGTGCACTTCTTGGACATACAGTAGACCCCGGGACGCTAATCTGTTCTAGAAGGAGCATCGAAACATGATGCAGTTGAGTTCTGAATCAGTTTTTTTTCCCATAACAAATACCTGGAAACAGATGAATCCATTCTCTACCACCAAGTTTTTACCCTAACTTTGACTTTTTATACAAAACATTACACAGAAATGTCCAAGTAAATAAGTCCAGAGTTAATGTAATTTAAATAAGAAACACATTTTAAAAAGTTTTTGTAACAGCTATGGTATGGCCCTTACCTTGAGACTAAGGAGGATCTGGATCTGTGGACACGGATGTGGAGAGGAGGGATGGAGAGTCATTGTTTGGAAGCTGTTTTTCAGGAGTTGTTCCCCGGCTTTGCCTTTTTCACCAGGACCTGGCTGGCTTTCTCTTAAATAAATAAATAAATAGATAAATAAATAAATAGACCTGTTTCATGTAGTCCGCTGTTGGTGTTTCCTTTAACTGTTTTCTACAAAGGTTTACTAAATTATCATCAGCAATATTGGTAACACAGTTAACCAGTTCCTTATCATGATGATTCTTTTCAAAAAACTCTTTCTTAGGACTCATGTTTTTGTTTTAAGAGCCATAAAAAGTAAGAAAATTCTACCAAAACACTTGGAACACAGCTGCCAAAGGTTTTAACAACGCCTACTAACAACGCCAATTAACGCTGAGTGACGGAAACAAGAACTGCTTTTGTTTACCACAATCTCATGCGTCCCATCGGATTCCATGCTTTGTGCGATCTCTGATACAAAATTCTGGACGTTTTTCGCGTCGAAATCCGATTCTGTGGAGCACTGAGGCGGTCGAGTCCTGGGTCTGCTGTGGTAGGATCGCAGCACCCACTGAGCCAGGAAGTCCTTTATGAAATGGTTCTCCCTGAATTCTACGGGAGTCCCGGCCCACACACTTTGCTGCCGTTGAGGTGCTCTCGAGTGAGATCGGGTCCTGATTCCGCAGCATCCTCACCGGTGGCGGTATGCTGCTGTAGTCTCTGTGTCCGTCTGTCCATCCGTCCCTTTGAAGGCCTTCCGCGGACCCTTCCCATGCCAGCTTTGGCTCAAACAAAACGTGTTCAAACGTCTCTGTGACGCGGGGAGGCTGCCGGTACATTCTCCCAGTAATGCACTTGTCTTGGTCTCCCTAGGATGTGTGAAAAACAAAAGGGTACCTTTGTTTTGTTCCGTGTGTGGGAAAGCATTCTGAGGCCTGGGCCAATAGCTCCTTTGTAACACAACTCTGGCCTCAGGTTGACATCCTCCCAAACCACTGACCATTTGCAGCAGGTCTGCAGGAATGCTGCCCCACGTGAAAGTCGTTTCTACTTAGTGCAGGGTTGCGAGGACATTTAGAAGATCTCAGAGATAAATTCAGAAAGAGAGGTTATCCCCGAAGCTTCTGGTGACTGCATTGGAAGGACTGCCACGGGAGAACCTTGATCATTCTTCTCAGAGGAAACAGGATGATCGCAGGTAGGAGCTTATTGGGAGGATGTTTTAAGAAAATTGAAAACTGAATCGGTGAGAAAAAGACCAACACAGTTGCTTCAGAAGTTTATGCCAACAAAACAGTGTGCCTGCAGGCTCATTCTTTGAGGGTGAAAAGGGAACCCTCCCTCATCCACCCACAGTCCTGAATTTGCCCCTTAAGACTGTGCTTGCTCTGGACTGAAAGACCATTGACAAGGAGCATACTTAGAATCCCTGCTGATCGAAGTGTCCTTCCGATCGCTCTGCGGGGGGATGGAACGCAGTCTTCTGCAGTGTGTGGACCTAGGTGTGTTGAGAAGCTGTAGCTTCATCATGTGATATTTTTGTTTAATAACTATTTCTATGATTTTATTGCAATAGTTTTCATTTAGCCTTTTAAATGAAAGCAGATAAAACTCGGGCTTTATTTACCAAATTGTGTAACACTCTTGCCAAAACTTTGGTTCTGGAATTTTCCCCACATAAAACTTAAAATCTTAGTAATAATGAAGTTAAACGTAAGCATCCTTTAAGATGACATTAAAAAATAATGTTATCATTTACAGCTCTTCTAACATTCCATGCATTAATCACATCAAACATGTGTGTACATAGGTTGCCATCTTCATGTTTGAAACATTTACTTTCTCTTCCAGCCCTTGATATCAGCTCCTCTTTTTTCCCTCCCTCCTAAGATGACTGTTTTTAACAACCTTGTGGAACTTCAGATTATTCAACACGGATGTGATATCATGGAAGATCTTGATTATGATTTTTTCTGGTTTAAATAGAAAATGTTTTTTTTAATTTTCATAGTTTTATCGTGTTAGGTCTTTGTGAGTTTTATGAGCAAGTCTGAGCTACACACACCTTTCCTGTAAATGCATCTTTCCTCATTTGCAGCAGCTGGAAACATCTGACACACTGATAACAGAATAAACGAGAGAGGAAGTGGATGCCGTTAATGTCATTTATATTCCACAAATAATATCTTTTCACTAGTAAAATTCAAAAGATAACCCAAAAGAAAATAATCACCTTTGGTCAAAACATCCAGAAAAAGGAGCTGTTATTTTAATGAAGAAGCTAAACAATTCTTGTTATGCATAGCTAAAAAGTACATTAAAATTTTATTTAGAATTGGAACACAGTTTTTCACATTTATTCTGCCCTCTCTCTGAACACTGTGCCACACTATGTGTAGAGATTCCAGTCTTAATTCTCCATGATTTTTCAGGAGTGCTTCGCTTTATTGCACTTCACAGACACTGCATTTTTATGGAAGTTTTGTGACAAGGCTGGATTGAGTAAATCTATAGACATCATTTTTCTAGCAGTATGTCCTCTCCTGTGTCTCTGTGCTGCATTTTGCTAAGTCTCCCAATGTGTCAGATGGATTCATAATGCTTTTGTGCATCGATTAGACTATACTATAGTATAAATAAAATTTTACATGCACTAGGAAGCCACAAATGTGCATGAGTCATTTTATTGAGATATTTATTTGATTGCAGTGGCCTAGGGCCAAATATGCAATGTCTCTGAAGTACATGTATTTGGATTTCAAATATATGAGTTTTCCACGTTATTTTTCCCTTCATGTGCCTTTAGAGTGGGCAGTATATTTCCCTGACTTTCACTAATAAAAAGATTTACAATAATCATGCTTCTGAATATATGTTTGCCAACATATTTTATTTTTTTTATGATTGAAGCTATGGCAGGGGTCCCGGGCCTGACCTCCTCTGACTACAGTAAGGAAGAGGAGAATCCAGCCCCAGGCTGAATGCCACAAGGCAGAGGTCAGCCAAGCCTCCAGCCTCCATCCTCCTTCAGCCTCTTCTAGACACCAACCGTCCTTGTGACACTTCACCCTGCTGGATCCAAGAATCCCTTTCAACAGCCACATGGAGCTCTAAGTTAATACAACGATGGGATTTATTAGCGATACTAAGAGGTTACAAGAAGGTAAGCATACAGTTATTTTGTACAGAGTGCCTCCTCTCCCCATGCTGACAGGCATATCTCTGCTCCTGGATCTCTCAGTCAGGGGGCTCATTGGCCTCTGCTTTGTTCTCTGGGTTGGGAAGCCTATGCGTCTGCCTTCTGTTTCTCTGCTCTGTCTCACACTTGGCTCGACTCATCTCATCTTTCCCAGAATCCTAGTGCTGCTGCCTCTGGCGCCACCACCACTTCCAATGGGGATCTCGCTCTTGCTTCGCTGGTGGTTCTTCTGGTTCTAAAATGGAGTTCTTCTTCCTAGAGGAATGGAAAAACTGATCAATCTCCTCTTTTAGTGTTCCACACACCCTATGTGCATGCCACCCCTCCCCCCGACCCCCAGTGGTGGGATTCAGCTGGGTCACATCAGTTCAGCGGAATATTTGGTTGACATTGGTGAACCCGTTGCTAAAATGGCCCTTGTACTCAGCGTGCTAAGTGGGCTAGCACTGGGAGTAGTGGTCACTCTGTCCGTCAGCATAAAAAATTAAATGGAATTATGTCTAATATTTCATGAACTCATTTTAACATTGCCAAAATAATATATCTGTATTCCCTTGAGTGTGTTGCTTCCATAAAAGTATAAAGTAACGAGGGAAAGTGCCAGACAACTCAAGGGTGGTATGCTGTCATTCATTTCAGCTCTGTGTTAAACCCCCAATTCCCACAAGATATTATGAGTAAACTATGCAAGTCCTGAAAGTGTTCAAAGAGGGAAAAATATCGTCAGAACAATTGCTGTGAGTCCAACAGAAGTATAAAGGGGCTTTTCAAATATGAACATAATATTTTCAGAGAAGAGTAGCTGTTTCTACTACATTAAGCACAGTGACAATTGTCTAATTGGTCTACCTCAGAAGGCATGGAATCCCTTCCTCCAGTGAAAAGATGGGGAAGGAAGAGTCACACAGCCGATGATGCTTGTAACAAAGCAAAGAATGCTGCAAGTGAGGATGCCTATCAAGAAGCAACATGGAAATAGCTAAACAGTTTAATTGTTTTTGCAAAGTATTATTTAATATTTAATTAATATGTTAAAACACTCTCTTATAATATAGTTTTCTGTACCTCTCTTATTGTTCTTATTTATTAACTCCATGAAATGATAAACTAGATTTCAGTGTATAACTCAAAACTCACAGCCATCAAGTTTGTGACTCATAACCACCCTATATGACAGGGTAGAACAGCCCCTATGGGTTTCTGAGGTTGTAACTTTACAGGAGTAGAAAGCCCTGTCTTTCTACCAAAGAACACCTGATGGTTTTGAACTGTTGACCTTGCAGTTAATAGTCCAATGCATAACCACGACACCAGAGCTATAGTTATTTTTTATATACTGAAAATAGTAATTAGGGCAGTGAACTAGTTGTTAACTTATTTGAATCCTACCACAAATAGCACCCAGTTATTTGATGGGAGATACAAATACATGGACAGAAAAGCTATGTTTAAGCAATTTCATTTCACCACAATGATCTAGTGGTATAATTTATAGCTTGCATGGCATACTGTTTTCGAACATTTTATTATTAATGTTGGTGAATTACCCTTTAGAAACTGTACCAATTTAATTTCTGAAGAATGCCTCTTTCTCCAATCCATATTTTCAACAACAACAAAAAAGAATCTGAACTTATAAATTAATATTTAAGGGAAATAAAGTGCTGACTGGAATACAAGCCTTTGGACAACTTACAGAAACAAAAATTACAAGTTTATAACATGATCAGAGAACAGAAAGGTTTGTGATTATTCCCCCCAAAACATTTTGACTAACTTTTAGACACAGAGCTTTGATAGGTAAAACCAGATGTACGATATTGTTTTGTTGGTTGTAGATTTATGAGGCAAACTTAATTCAGTTAAACTAGGTTTATTATGTAAAAGTTGAGATTGATGTGGGAACCTGCTGATAGAGTGCGCTGAATTGGAGGATTGATATTGCCTGATTCTACTAGCCCACTCTCTCTGTGAGATGCAGTGTCTCTTCCCTTCTGAGGTCAGAACCTTCCTTTCCCTGAAGATTCTACAGGACCAAAGTAAAGCAGCCCTTGGAAGACAAAACACATTGGATTTAAGAACCGGGCACATCACTTCTTAGATGTGTTCCATAATGGAAAGAGTGTCCCAGAAGTGAGGCAGAATTGCAAAGTAATACAGGAGGGGATGCCAGACACACTGCACACACAGCGGGATTTTCCCAGTAGGTCTCCAGAGAGACCAAGAAAATGTGGCTGGGAAGGATCCTTTGAGTGTATACAGGAACGCATATACACACATTGCTTTATCATACTATATTTCTGCTATGATTGAAGTTTGGGGAGCTTCTGGAGTCACTATATAAGTTTGAGCAGTCAGAAGTGGCACCTAACAGTTTAATCAGTCTCCTGACTGAAAGCCGAATGTAGCACTGACTTAAATAGGGTTGAGGTGCCAGAACTTCCTTGGTTTAATTCATAGGTTCCCAAATTTATTTGACTTACTGCCACCACCTCCTCTTCAGGAAAAAAAAATTACTCAGTGCCCTCATGGAATAAAAAAATCTTTTGCACTTTAGCCTGTAATCTAAGAAAAGGTGTAGAGATCTGCTGTTCCAGTCCCCTGGATCTTTCTAGCACCTCTTCTGGGTGGAATCCTCTACTTTGGGAAACACCCCACTGGCTTTCAAGACTAGTGAAGACAGCACTCCCATCCTTGGCATGTGGGAAGTCTGATTCCTAAAGAATTGAGCAGTCTTCCTGAAAATGTTACCTGCTGTACATAATATGTACTTGATCTGTGTATTCATTAAAAATTCTAGATTTTGACACTGCCCTTACGTCAATTCCAACTCATAACAGCCCGGGGATCTTGGTGGTGTCCCTTGGAACAGGTGCACGGGTTTGAACTGCTTGCTGCATAGAAGGTAGCGTCCAATGCTTCTTTAACAGTGTCACCAGGGATCTAGGATTGGTTGATTAGAGACCGGCATTAAATCATTACAATGGAGAGTCACATGTCCTCACCTCAATCCTAGATTTGCTTTAGTTCACGCATCCAGAAAGTTTGGAAAGAAGAGAAGGCAAGTTGCATAGCAGAAGGCTACAATAAAATTGCCACAAGCGTTTACTACAAATATTTTTTCAGCTTTCCATAAAGTGGCCTGAGACCATGTAAAAAGGTGACCAGGCACTGAGTAATAGTAATGTCCCAGTTTTTATAAAGTCCTTCTGAACATTAGTCCTGAACTGACACTAAGATGTGAGGTCTGACACTGCTACAACCGGACGTTGGTTTTACTGGTATCAGTTAAAGTCTAATGTTTTGACACATATTATTATGATTGTCTTGGTTGCTACTCAAGCTTCTGCATATACAGTTGGAATAGATATGCTCAGCAACTGATAGAATCTCTGCACTGGTTTTCTGACTTGGAAAACAAGGCCACTTTAGTAGAAAATGAAAAATAGATGCTGAAGAAATAATCATTTCTACAAAAATTGGACATCAAAAGTAATGTCATATCATTGGGCAATCAAAGAAATTAATGGAACTACCAAATAATTAACAACTGAACAGTTAAATTACTATTGCGCTCCTATTTAACTCAGGTATGTACTACTTTGTGAGCACCAGACCAATAGACAGATATTGGAGAAGATTAACTGATTGTCATGAAAGTAACCAAGTAACAGTTCCTACTTTTAGCAATTGCAGATGTGATGTACATCAGATGATGTTGTTAGGTGCCATCCAATCAGCTCCAACCCATAGTGACCTTGTGCACAATAGAACAAAGCTCCACACAGTCCTGTGTCATCGTCATGATTGTGCTTATACCTGAGCTCCTTGGTGCAGCCACTGTGTTGATCCATCTCATTGAGGGCTTTCCTCTTTTCCACAATCGCTCCACCTTACCAAACATGATGTCCTTCTCCAGGGCCCGGTGACTTCTGATGATATAGCCAAAGAATGTACGACAAATCTTGCCATCTTTACCTCTAAGAAGCACTCTGGCCTTACTTCTTCCAATATGGATCAGTTGGCACTTTCGGCAGTCCAGAGGACTTTCCATATTCTCATTCAGAACCACAATTCAAGTCCATCGATTCTCCTATTGTCTTCCTTATTCAATGTTCAACTTTCACATACCTAAGATGCAATGGAGAATACCATGGGCTGAGTCAGGTGTATCTTAATCCTCAAAGGAACATTCTTGCTATTCAATACTGTAATGAGGTCTTGTGCAGCAGATTTACCTAATACAATATGTCTTTTGATCTCTTGACTACTGTTTCTATGAGAATTGCTTGTGAATCCATTTAAGACAAAATCCTTGACAACTAAAACTTCTCCATTTATCGTGATGCTACCTACTGGGGAGTTGTGAAGATTTTGGTCTTCTTACATTGACTTGTAATCAATCATTGACCTTCATCAGCAAGTGTTTCAAGTTCCTCAATTCAGCAGGCAAGGTTATGTCATTTGCATATTGCATGTTGTTAATAAGCCTTCCTTCAATCATAATATCATGCTCTTCTTCATATATGCCAGTTTCTCTGAAGATTTGGTTATATATGAAGGGATACTCCCCCCACCCCCCCCCACCCCCCACCCCCGCAAAAAAAAAAACACCTGAAAAAAAGCTCTGCTGTGCTGAGCTCTCATACGATGTCTTTTTCTGGCTAAGTAAGCATCCAGCACCTCTTTTGTGTTTGTGCACTCATTGCGCACCTGGAAAGCTCTCTCCAGTCCCAGTGAATTTTTTCCTAAAAGCATTTTTGCTCAAATTGTGTTTATTATGATGATCAATTTAAGAGAGCAGCATGTGGCTGTGAAATTTTATTTCCTGCTCAGGAATAATGTGGCAGAAACTGTTTTTATGTTGAACCCATAATTCAAGGAAAGTTCTGTGGGAAAAACTCAAATGTATGAGTGGTTTTCCTGTTTCAAAAAAGGTGAAAGAAATATCGATTGATGGCAAACATCAGCTTCCTGAATGGATGAAAATGTCAAAAAACTCCATGCATTTGAGGAGACCCTAGAAGAGATGAGGAAGTTACACAAACTGTCTTGAAGCTCGGTTCAGCGAATTTTAACAGAGGATTTGGAAACAAGAAGGATCACTGTGAAGTGTATGCCTAGAGTTCTGACTGACCAGAAAAAGGGCTTCGACTTGACACATGCCAAGGTCAGAAAGAACACCTTCGTTGGGACCCAGCCTTTTCCCAAGGTCATTACTGGTGATGAGACACGGTGCTATTCCTTCTTTTTAACTCAGAAGAGAACAGCATTTCTATGTAGCATTTCATGGTTTGATCTTTTTAAAAAATATATCATTTTATTGGGGCTCATACAACTCTTATCTCAATCCATACATCCATCCATTGTGTCAAGCACATTTGTGCATTTGTTGCCATCATCATTCTCAAAACATTTGCTTTCTGTTTGAGCCCTTGGTATCAGCTCCTCATTTTTTTCCTTCCCACCCCACCCACCATCCCTCATGAACCCTTGATAATTTATAAATTATTATATTTTTGTAATGTCCTACACTGTCCGATGTCTCCCTTCACCACATTTTCTGTTGTCCATCCCCCCTGGGAAGGGGTTATATGTAGATCCTTGTAATTGGTTCCCCCTTTCTATCCAACCTTCCCTCCACCCTCCGGTATCACTCTAGCCACTGGTCCTGAGGGGTTCATCTGTCCTGGATTCCCTGTGTTTCGGGTTCCTATCTGTACCAGTGTACATCCTCTGGTCTAGCCGGATTTTTAAGGTAGAATTGGGATCATAATAGTGGGTAGGAGGAAGCTATTAGAACTAGAAGAAAGTTGCATGTTTCATCATTGCTGCACTGCATCCTGACTGGCTCATCTCCTCCCACAACTCTTTTGTAAGGGATGTCCAGTTGCCCACAGATGGGCTTTGGGTCCCCACCCTTCACTCAACCTCATTCACAGTGTTATGGTTTTTTGTTCTTTGATGCCTGATACCTGATCCCTTTAACACCTCAGGATCACACAGGCTGGTGTGATTCTTCCATGTGGGCTTTGTTGTTTCTCAACTAGATGGTTGCTTGTTTACCTTCAAAATACTATATCTTTTGATAGCTGGGCACCATCAATTTTACGACCCTGAGAGCAAACATAACTCAAGCCAGTGGAAGATACATCATCAGCTCACCCCCCAAAAACCCATCAAGTGAAATCAAAGATTAAGGTGAGGCTTATTTAAAAATTGATTTTTTAAAAAAAATTATGTGAGGGGCACAGTACACTTGGAGTTCATTCCACCAGGTCAGATGGTTAATCAAGCTTTCTATTTAGAGGTTCTGAAAGGATTGCATAAGAGTGTGCAACAAAAAAGACCTGAACTTTGGCAGATGGGAGACTGGTTTTACCACCACAACAATGCACCATCTCAGTGTGTCAGCTTTTGGCAAAAACACAGCATGCCGCTCTTGCCCCACACATCTTACTCACCTGACCTCACTCTGTGAAACTCCTTTTTGTTTCCACAAATGAAGAGGGAGCTGAAAGGACAGCACTTGGACAGTGTAAAGGAGGTGAAGAAAAAAAGCAAAGAACGTGCTGTCAGCTGTCCAAACAGATGAGTTTGAAAATAGTTTTCAAGAATGCAATCACAGATTGGATAAAAGTATAAAGTGTAATGGAGAATACTTTGAAGATGATAAGGTTGTTTTGTAACATAAATACATAGCCTTAAAAAAATCTCTCCCTGGTGTGTGTGTGTGTGTGTGTGTGTGTGTGTGTGTGTGTGTGTTGAAATATGCAAAGACTAAGTCTTAGAAACGCAGAAAGAGACCACGTGCGTAGTGTATCCTGAACCAAAATAACTAAAGAAAAACAGTTCAAGCCTTGAGTTTCAACTTTGAAAGAGTCTGTGGGAAAAATATTGAATAGTGCAGGATGCATCAAAGAAGATGGGAAGAACGCACAGAGCCATTGTCCCCAACGCTTGCCTATGTTCTGCCATTGCAGGAGGTAGCATGTGTGCAGGGACCTATAGCACCAAAGGAAGTTCAAGTGGCTCTGAAAGCCTTAGCCTCCTGCTATTGGTGGAATACCAGTTGATAGGTTTCAGCAAGCTGATGAAGCACTGGACGCACTTACTCCACTATGCCAGGGAATTAGGAAGATAGCTACTTGACTAAATGACTGAAAGATATCCACTTGTCAACTATTTGACAGTTCCATTAATTTATTCAATTGCTCAATGATATGCATTAATTTTGATCTCCAGTTTGGTGGAACTTCATGACCATTTCAGAGAAAAGTGACACAACATAATTTTCTTTTTTTTGGAGACGTTGATAATGTTATTTATTTTATTGCGTTATTCAAAATATTTCTTTTTTTCATTGTTTTATTAGGGACTCATACAATGCTTATCAAAATCCATACATACATCAATTATGTAAAGCACATTTGTACATCCATTGCCCTCATCATTCTCAAAACATTTACTCTCCACCTAAGCCCCCAGCATCAGCTCCTCATTTTTCCCCTCCCTCATTAACCCTTGACAATTTATAAATTATTTTGTCACATCTTGCCCTGTCCGACGTCTCCCTTCACCCACTTTTCTGTTGTCTATACCCCAGGGAGGAGATCACATGTAGATCCTTGTCATCGGTTCCCCCTTGGAACCCACCCTTCCTCCTCCCTTCCAGTATCGCCACTCACACCATTGGTCATGAAGGGATCATCCACCCTGGATTCCCTGTGTTTCCAGTTCCTATCTGTACCAATGTGCATCCTCTGGTCCAGCCAGATTTGTAAGGTAGAATTGCGATCATGGTTGTTGGGGAGAAGGAAGCATTTAGGAACTAGAGGAAAGTTGTATGTTTCATCGGACACAACATAATTTTTAATGTATAGAATGATACCATTAAAACATACACAAGTAAAATTCGCTGAATATCATCCAACAATTGCAGCAGCATATTAACAGGGATTATCAGAAATTCAGGCCAAATTCAGAAGAGAACATGGCATAAGGAATATTATTGCTGATGTCAGATGGATCTTTGTTGAAAGCAGAGAGCACAAGAAAATGTTTACTTATATTTTATCAACTAGGCAATGGCATTTGACTGGATCATCATAAAGTGTGGAGAGGCTTGAGAAGAAGGGGAACTCCAGAACACCTAGCTGTGCTCTCGCAGGATCCATCCATGCACCACGAGGCAGTGGTGTGCTCAGAACAAGGGACTACTGCATGCTTTATACAAGGAAAGTTGTGCATCACGGTTGAACCCCTTCGCCACACGTTTTCAGTGTGTATGCTGAGCAAATAATCAGACAGACTGGCTTGTCTGAAGGCTTATTCACAGACTGTGATTGCAGATGACACAACGTTTCTTGCTGAATGTGAAAAAGACATAAAGTGATGATAATCGATACCAAGGATTGCAGCTCTCAGTGTGGGTAGCAATTCCACACAATGAAGACCAACATCGTCACAACTGGAAAGATAGCTAACATCATGACAAATGGAGAAATAACTGTAGTTTTCAAGGATTTTGGCTTGCTTGGAACCAGGACCATTGCTCATGGAATCAGCAGTCGAGTGATCAAAGATATATTGCACCGGGTAAATCTGCAGCAGGATCTCTTTAAAGTGTTGAAAAGCAAAGTGGTTACTTGGATGACTAAGGTGCACTTGCCCCAAGCCATCGTATGCATTTAAAAGTAGAGGGGAAATGTCAAAGAGAAGCCCCTGGACAAACAAAATGGATTGACACAGTGGCTTCACCAATGGACTTAGACATAAGAACAGTTGTGAGGATGGCACAGGACCAGTTAGTGTTTTGCTCTGTTGGCACAGGACCAGTTAGTGTTTTGCTCTGTTGGCACAGGACCAGTTAGTGTTTTGCTCTGTTGGCACATGACCAGTTAGTGTTTTGCTCTGTTGCACACAGTGTTGTTAGGAGTTAGAAGCCACTCAATGGCGCCTAACAGCAACAATAGATGCAATCACCTTTTAAATCAAATTATCTCCTAAAATACAGCATAGAGTTATTGTTATTGATCCGACAAGTGTGATTTCCACCCTCCCCCACTTTGTAGTAATTAGCAAAGACCAACATAAGAAAGTTTGCTTTCACTTGGTAGAGATGGCAGAAAATATTCGTCATGTAACTTTAGGGTTAAATCGGCTAATTCGCTTTCTGTCATTAGTTTTGTCTAAGTTATCTATTATTCCTTTAACCGATACAGCAAGTAGTGGCTTTATAATAATACATTTATTTTCTCACACTTTAAGAGCCTAGATGTCCAAATTAAAGGCATCAGCTATAGGGAAAAGGATAAGGTCTCTCCTTTTCCTTGGCTCTAGAGACAGATGCTGTCTCATCAATTTCTATGCCTTGGCTTTTTGGTGACTGTGTTTGGCCAGGATGACTAGAGAAGCAAATCCAGTAACATTCACATACGTATAAGAAAGAACTTATATCAAGCAGTCTATTATATATCAACAAAACATCCCAACCTAATACAACTCAAATCCTTAAGTCTGATACTAGTCCGTAAGACTCGGGCAACCTCATGCAATGATGCAGAATGCAGGAAGATCACAGGCCGGTGGGTGCAGAGTCATGTAGATACAAGGTTGATGGAAACATGGTAGAGTTCCAGTAGCTCTCAGGGTCAGTGACCCAGTCCCAGCAGGCATGATAGGGAAGGGGAGAGTGAGAAGGAGAGTCTCAGGGTCCTCTTCTAAGGAGGCCACACCCCCAAGGAGGCCACACCCCCAAGGAGGCACCAACAGACTGAGAAAGTTCTGCAGTACAGCAAGCTGCGTGGTCTCTTAGAATTTGTGACCCACAGGATTCAAGGAGGGCTCAAGATATCTGTGGGAGAGGGGTTTGCCCTTGCAAGTGTTGATGGGTAGCTTATAATATGTACCCCTGCGATTTTGAAGCAGTCTCACCCTGCCCAGGTAGCAATTCTTTTAAGAAAGTGTCTGGCTAGCTTTTCAGTTCTACTAGGGACAGAGTGATTTACTATAGGACATTCACTCATCATATAACTTAAGTTGTCCATCACAAGTAATATCCATCATTAATAAGTAATATATATGCATTGATAAGTAATATATATGAGACCAGGCCCAAGCAGCACAGTGAATTGTTTGAGCAGGTAATCCAGACACCAAAGCCTTAAGTCCTGCTTAAGTGTTACCTTTATTTGAACGTTCTCATATGGTTTGTGGTGCCCTCTGACCGGTTGTCTGAGGCAGTAAAGCATCTGATCGAGTTTACAGGTAGTTCTAAGTATGGTATCACCTGTTAAAAATTGGTGAATAATTTATCTTATTCTTGATCATTCTCTAAATATAATATCACTGAGGCAATCCCTCCTTTTATTCCATGTTTCAATTCCTCATCTCTTTCTTAACTATTCTTAACATTGTCCTTGGGTACATGCTGACCTTTTCATCTCAAATGATTAAGATACCTAGCTTATCATTACCTTACTAGTGTTATTGATCCCCCTTATAGACCTGTATATTGTTTGGCTGAAGAAAAGAAAGGAAAGGGAGGGAGGGAGGGAGGGGAAAAGCTACAGGAGTAAGTTCAGGTGCAGATCTGAAGAATGAGGGAAGTCCTTAGTCTTTGGGGTTTCCAATCTCTATCCCAGTAGTAAATCTGGTCTCTTGTACGATTTTGCGTTTTGCTTCACATTTTCTTCCCATTTCTCTAATCACTCACTGATGTGATTCCTTCCAGAGCAGTTGATGGCGGTATCTGGTCATAAAGAGTTCAACTCTGAGTTCTAGAAAGTGATGTTTTGTGGTCCGTTCATCTGCTGAGCAAATGAATTCCATGTTTCTTTGGTTTTTGTCACTTTTCTTTCCTCCAGAGAGGGAGAAACAAATAGCTGCATTCTGGGCAGTTCCTCGTGAGCTTTTTTAACTCATCAAAGCGGAAGGCAGAAAATTTCTATGTGAACAGTGTTAAAAGTGCATTGGATTTTTAATTTGATCTTAAATGAACAGTGGTCAAAGGTACTGATCTATATCACTGCACAAGTAGAGACTAATGGATAAACCTCTGATCACTGATTTGAATGGAATAAAATACAATGAAGAATGGAAAATAAAGCGGGAGAAAATATATGTCATCACTCATAAAAGGTCCAAAGAACACTTTCAATAACTGTTGGATATGACACTAAATTCTGGGAAGAAAGTCAGCTTTCTGTCTCTGTCATTTCTTTCTTGATCAACAGACTCATGGCCATAATGGCCGAGGTAGTTAGGATGGAGTTTAACAACATCGGATATTTTTCTCACAGGGCTCAAACAGCGACCACTGCTGCTGAAGAGTGAGCTCAATAACTGCACAGACTGAATTTGAACCTCTCACGTGGCACCAATTTGGGGGAGACTCATGAGTCATGTGTTGACAGAAGTAAAGCACTGGGCATTTTCTGGGATAGCTAAGATGATGTGCTTACTCAGATGAGCCAGCGTTATCAGTGTTATGACAGTGAAGATGTAATCATCTCCCAGGATGAGAGCTAATATGATATAATCATATTGTTAATGGGATTTGTTAGAGCAGCCAGCCAATGTAAAGGATTTTTATCTGCTTCTGATATATGAGACCACTTGGGCAAGCTGTTTTGTTTTGGGCTGAATCTGGATCATGCATGCAGCTCATCACCTCATCTTCAGTTCTTTGGATTTGAGCCAGTGGCCGGTCAGATTGCCAGTTGATCCTAGGGGTCTTTGGCATCCTGCCATCTTACTTGCCCATCTTGGATTCACTCACCTCTGCAGCTAGAAACCATCAGGCATGCTGATCTTGGATTCATCAACCACTATAGCTCCAAGAATCAGGGGAAGCCTATACCTGGACATCTTAATCATGGATTTGGATCTTGCCCATATGAGCATTTACTTGTGGTAATAGTCTCACATACGTACATATATAAGCTTCACTGGTTTTGTTTCTCTAGAGAAAATATCCAAAGCAATAGTTAACATGATGTTGCATCTTATGAAACAACAGAAGTAATGACTCATACCCAATAAACTCAGTAACCTTATCATAGACTACATCATCCATAAATCACTGACATGATGGAATGGTAAAACAATTTACTGAAGAAACATTACATTTCCTATTGAATGGACCAAAATTAAAACAACCTAACCTTACTGTCTCCATAAACCAAATTCACTGAAGAAGTGCTGAATGTACTCACTTGTCTATGCCGGGAAATTTAGAAGACAGCTACCTGGCCAACTGACTGGAAGAGATCCCTATGTGTGCCGCCAGCAAAGAAAGGTGACCCAACTGCATGGTCCAACTATAAAACGATATCATTGATACCTCACACAAGTAGAGCTTTGTTGAAGCTCATCCACCAATGGTTATAGCAGTACATTGACAGGGAACTGCCAGAGGTCCAGGCCAGGTTCAGGAGAGGCTGTGGAACAAGGTACATCATTGCTGAAGTTTGATGGATCTTGGCTCATAGCAAAGAATACCGGAAAGATGTTTAATAGAGTTTCATGGACTATGCAGAGGCATTCTACTAATTGGCACATAATAAATTGTCGATGAATTTGAGAAGAATGAGAGTTCCAGAACACTCCATTGTGTTCATTTGGAACTGATGTGTAGATCCAGAGGCAATTGTGTGGACAAAACAAAGAGATGCCACATGTTTACAATCAGGAAAGGTGTGTCAGGGTTGTATTCTCTCACCATACTTATTCAATTTGTATGCTGAGCAAATTATCAGAGAAGAGTGTGACATCAGGATTGGAGGAAGGCTTAATAACAATGTGAGGGCATATAGGTGACACAACCTTGGTTGCTGAAAATGAGGATTTAAACACTTGCTAATGAAAACCAGGGATCAGAGTCGTCAGTGTGGATTACAACTCACTGGAAGGAAGACCAAAATCCTCACAACTGGACCAGTAGGTAACATCCTGCTAATGGAGAAAAGCTTGAAGCTGTTAAGGATATTGTCTTACAAGGATCCACAATCAATGCTCATGACAGCAACACTCAAGAGATCAAAAGACATATCGCATTGGGTAAATCTGCTGCAGATCTCTTTCGAGCATTGAAGAGCAAGGCTGTTACTTTGAGGCCTAATGTGTGCCTGACCCAAGCCATCATATTCTCAATTGCATCATATGCATGTGAAAATTGGACATTGAATGAGGAAGACCATAGAACAATCGATGCATTTGAGTTGTGATACCAGAAAGCATATTGAAAAACCACGGACTGATGAAAGGAGAAACTGAATCAGGCCAAAGTGCTCCTCACGGAGAGGGTGGCAAGACGTCCTCTTATAGTCTTTAGACCTATTGTCAGCAAAGACTAGTCCCTGGAGAAGGACATCATGTTCCGTAAAGTGGAAAGGCAGCAAAAAAGGAAGGAAACAGTTAGACCCTCAGCAAGATGGACTGACCAGTGGCTGCATCACGGAGCTTGGGCGTAGGAGCAACTGTGCGTATGTCGCAGGCCGGTGCGGCATTTCCTTCTGTTGTGCAGAGGACGGCTACGGGTTGCAGCCAACTCTTTGGCACCTAACCCCATCAACTGCCTCCACTTACAGTCCCAATTTTCCCCTTCAGACATATTTTTGGTCCTGAAATTTAAAAAACCACTTAAAAGGAACAGGATTTTCATCCCCTGAGGACACCAACACTACTATTTTGATGTGGTATACAGTAAAGAGTCCAGACTCCTTCTGCCAAGGGTTAAAGAAACGGAACCCTGCTGTCATCACTGTATAGACTTAGATGGAGACTATATCTAGAAACAATTGTTTCATATCTTGAAATTTTTGTTTTGTAAAGTTTACTTCTTTTTATTTACCCAAGCATTATAGAGATGCATGCTTTCCCTTAATTTTCATATTTAACATTTTGATATATTCACTTATTCCCTCTTTCCTGTTCTCTTGACAAGAGAAAATTGTGTTATGATACATTTCCACAACTGCCACTGGAAGTCTTTCCTCATTGTTTCTCATGTTCTATGGGAAAAAATATGTGTATTGGCCCCAGGGAAGAGAAACATTCCTCTCTTCACTTAAGGGAGATGTCATCTGTTTTCCGGTTGCATCCTGCATTCTTCCCTTTAAATGTTTTTCCAGGGTGTTACAGAGCTCCAGAATCCTTGCTAATCTTGCCAAGAACAAACTGTGAATTAGCCATGAACCCATTACCTACTACCCTGCTGTTGTTCATCTTAATTTGACAAAATCGCTGTCCTTGCCCAACAAAGTTGCTGTGTAAGAACTTCTTAGAAGGTTTAGTTAATATGGCAGCTTCCCTTTGGGCAAAACAGCAAGTCTTGGTTTCAGAAGTGTAGAGGGCTCACATGTTTGTAGCTGCTTTTCTGTTCTGTTTTGCTTTTTTTTAAGGAGAGACAGCCCTGTAGAAGACTGAACCAGGTGGGTTCTGGAGGAAGCTTTATGGCTAGATAAACAGCTGCAGTGTTTGGGGTCACGTTTTTCTAGAAAAATCACTCTGTAGATCTGGATAGAGACTTGTGAAAGGCATCAGCACTGAAAACAACAGCTTCAGCTGCAAACCCGAAAGCACTCGATCTCTGTGTGACAGTTTGTTCCTTAGCCTTCCCAGGCCAAGGGCGTGGACACAGCCAGCACAGGTAACAGCAGCAAGCGAGTCATTTGTATCCGACACTGTTTGCATTTATGTACACGAGTGAACAAATAGAAGGTAAGGAAACACATTTGAAACACGGCTCTGTGACTAAGAACCTAGTCTTATCATCAAAGTCATAAATTGTGTGACCCACCTCCTGCCTGTTGAACCTCTTAAGGCCACTCCAGCAGCCCAGCTGTCATTGCTAGACCACAGTCCCCAAAGAATGAGGGTCCTGAGAGCTCTGAGGATCAAGCTGGAGGACTGGTAATCCTCAGAAGCAGAGATGCAGGGTGTTTGGTTTACGTAAGGGACTGTTGTGGGGACGGTAGAAGAAGGAAGGAGAAACGACGGTAATTGGATCGATGCGATAAAGAGGCCAAAACAAAAAATTCACATTGCTGCCACTAAGGATAATTTGATTCCTGGTGACCTCAGGCATTCCAGAGTTGAGTTGTTCCTCAGGGGATTCTCTTGGCTGTAATCTTTATAGAAGCAGATTTCCAGGTACTTTCTTCCATGGTGCAGCTGTGTGGGATTGAACTGCCAGCCTTAATTTAGTAGTCGAGTATGAATGGTTTGTGCCACTCTGGTGTTCCTTCCAGTGAATGGAACCAGCAGCCAGCTCTGAATTTCTTTGTCACTGATTTATTACCTGCCTTGTGATAGAAGTCTACTTTGTTTGCTTTGCAATATAATTTGATTTCTTATTCAAATTAAATAACACATGTAATTTTGTGTTTAAATGTAAACTCTCTTATATAAAGACAAGAGTGACAGAAATTCACAGCAAACTATGGCTTTGTCTATCTTGCATTGAAACCATGTAAAACATGGAAGGCCGCACACGAAGCAACCAATGGATAGAGTCTCATTATTCTCGTATGCTGTGTGGATTTCAGAATTCCTGCTCTGGGACAATGCAAAATCATGTTGTTTTTTAAAAGCTAGATTTTTAAAAACCCCTAGAGCTATATGAATGGAATTTATTTTGGTTATGCTGTGTTTTCATTTAATAGTTTTAAGTGTTTTATGAACATGTGTTGGTCAGAAGGATGTTGTCTTGGTGCTGCTGATGACCTCTAGAGACTGTCTCACTAGAGCCCCTGCTTTCTGAGGTTGGCTTTGGTTGGTGAAAGGTGCCAGCCGAAGATCAGAAGCGAGAAAGGAGGTCAGTGTGTCTCTACTGAGCTTGCTCCCTGCCAAGTCATGGTGTAGGGCAAGCAATGACTATTCTTTTAGGCAAGGTTATAGCAGGCTCTCTCTCTCTAGGTTGTAACATCAGCTCCCTACCTCCCCTCGGAAATCTTGGTGCAAGCTCTCCTGGTTGTAGTTTGGCTTTGGCATTCTGTCCTCCATTTATACTGGCCACCCCTTTGTAGCCCCTTCATTGAATCTCCTCACTAACCCCTGGGCACACATATTCAACATTCTTAGGGTTTCTTGAGCTGTTTTGCTATTATGTGGTCTGTTCACATTATCTTTATGGATACATCTATTTGTCATGTTGATTTTTACCTCAGCCCTGTGATCCTGGCAAACAGGGCAAGTGAAGAAATTTCTCATCATTGTATCTCAGGAAAGGAAAAGGGCTTACTGCCTAGAACCACCCCATTCTCATTTGACTTAGATATGATTCTTGGAGAGCCCCTTGTGCACCTGTGCAAAGACCAGACACAGATGCTCCAAATGTCCTTTCTTTGCTTTATCAGTGATGAACTAAACTGCCTGTTGAGTGGTTTGGGTGACAGTTTTCTCCTAACCCCACCCCTGGATTTGGGTCTGCTCCAAGCCTGAACCTGATTGTCCTTGAGCACATCTGCTGCGCAAGACCTCTTCGCATGTGGCAGGACGAGCATGCCACTTGAGGACTGAGGAGTGCCTTATTCAAGCCGCGGGATTGGCAATGATCTCGTGGCATGTGAAAGTTGGAAAATGAATAGGAAGACTGAACAGAATGTATGCTCTTGAGCTATCGTGTTGGCAAAGAACAGCAAAAGTATCTTGGACAGCCAGAAAAACAAACACAGCTTTGGAGGAAGTACAGTCACAATGTTCCTTGGAAGCAAGGAAGGTGACGATTTGCCTTACATCCTTGAGACCTGTCACCAGGTGAAATTAATCCCTGGAAAAGGGCATCATGCTCATTAAATTACATGGAAAGCCAAGGAGAGGAGCACCCCGGGTGCGATGCATTGACACAGTGGTGAGAACAATGAGTTAAGGAAAAGAGTGATGGGAAGAATGGTGTCGTCCTATTTTAAGTCAGGGTTGGCTCCTTGGTACCGAACAACAACAACAACGAACTTGAGCTAGAGAATTACTGTGGCATTGTGAGTTAGACGTTGGGCTGCTCATCACAGGGCAGTAGTTGCGACCGACCAGCTGTTCCAGTAGAGAATGATGAGGTGGCTCCATTCATAACGATTCAGAGCAGTGGTCCTCAGCCTTCCTAAGGCCACGACCCTTTCATTTAAGCTCCTCATGTGGTGGTGACGTCCCCAAGCATAAAATTATTTTCGTTGTTACTTCATCACTGTGATTTTGCTACTGGTTTGAATCGTGCGAGCCCTGGAAAAGGGTCGTTCAACCCCCACAGGTGAGAACCGCTGATTTAGAGTCTCAGAAACAGTAAGGATCACTATTCTGCCCTATAAATTCACTAAATATTGGAATCTACGCAACAGCAGTGGAGTTGGTTTGTTTTATTTACAAAAGTGTCTTCTGTAGTCCATTGTGTTAGTCTGGATTGACTGGAGAAACAAGTCCAGAGACACATATGTGTGTAAGAGAGAGTTCTATATCCAAGAGTAATTGTATATTTAGAAAACCTCCCAGTCCAGTCCAGATCAAGTCCATAAGTTTGATACTAGTCCATAAGTCTGATATTAGCCCATATGTCCAATACTAGTCCAAAAATTCTTCTATAGACTCATGCAGCAGCACATGCAATGATGCTGAAAGCAGGAAGATCACAGGCCAGTGGGTGAAAGTCTTGTGGAAGCATCTCAGCGCCGGGGTGGCTCTCTACGTGGCTCCTCCAGCTTCAGGGCTCTGGCTGCCATCAACATAGCTTCATGTGACTTGTCAACAGAAGGTGAAGGAGAGAGAGTGTGTGTCCCCCTCCAGGGAGGTAGACAGGAGTTCCCCAAATCCTCAGGAGAAGGCCATGCCCACACAAAGGTATCATTGGCTATGAGCTGATTGACAGGCTAGACTCCACCCCTTTGCTCATATTGACAGATTATATAACCACCGCACCCATTCTCCTCAATAATTCTTTACAGTATTGTTTCTTTTTATTAAGTCTAGATTTATTTATTTATTTGACAAAGTCTATTATTTTAAAAAGGAGCCCTGATGGCAGTGATTATGTGTTGGACCACTGCCTGTAAGGTCAGCAGCTCAAAACCACTTGTCCCTCCACAGAAGAAATAAGGGGATTTCTACTCACTTGAAGAGTTAAGGTGTCAGAAACTCACAAGGGCAGTTTGACCCTCTCTGATAGGGTCCCTCTGAGTTGGCATTTACTTGACAGCAGTGAGTTTGGGTTTTGGGTTTTATTTAAAAAGCAATGTGAATACTATCTAATGCCTTTTGTGTTACAGTCATTTTCTGGGAAATTTTGATGGTATTAGAAAATGGATAAGCAAGAATTTATAAATAAAAGAACTCATATAAAACAATTTAATTATAAAAGTCTCATTCTAGGACTTACTGACAGGGACAGGCTATATTATAATACATGCATAACTTTTAGTAGTATACACGTTGAGTTGAAAGAAGCATATTTTATTTATTTGAGTGTTTTCCTAAATGAACTACTGCTTTAGGATTATTAGGAGAGATTTTGAAATTATTTGCCAGATGAGGTAGTTAGTTTATTGTGCCAACCTGGCCGATAAGCACATGGAGTTCATTGAAGGGCAGAGGGATAAATGGCTCAGTGAGCCTCACCTTTCTAGTTCTTGGGTCTCTTGCTTTTTGATGGTCGCACCTGGGTGCAGCTGCCTTAGCAGTTCCCTGCTTCAGCTTGCAAGGCTGACTTCCTGCAACCCCCAAGGAGAACCACATGGACCTGCCCCGATGCAGCCCTGGGTGCTGGAGCAGCCGTGTGGCGACCCCTGCCAGCACTGAGATGCTTACACGTTCACTGACTCGGCTTTCCTCCTGCAGTCGGCATCATAGCATGTGTTTTGTGAGATGGAGGAGGACTTTGTGGATGGGTGACGGACATAATGGGTTAATGCTGGACTTGTGGGCTTAGGCAGCACTGGGTTGGGATGTTTCTTGATGTGCACTTAACTTTATATAAAACTCTCTCGTATACATGAGTTTCTATGGATTTGCTTCTCTAAAGTACCCAGACTAATACACCAGATTTAATATGACTAAATATTTCAGGCTTTGGATTTCAACAAAGTATTTGTCAATGCTTCTCCTGATAATATAACAACAACTCATGATAATACAGCCAGGTAGAGGATGCTTTGAGTGAGACCCAAAGGAAGATCTCATTAATGTGGAATGTGAGCAATGGACTCAGCAGGATGCATAGTTTTCAGTGAAGAAACGGTTAACAAAATTCTGGCTGCTGTGATTCTCAATCTGACCATATTGTAAATTCACCTGGGGAGATTAAAAAAACAAACAAACCACTAACACCTGAATCTTATCCTTATTTAATTGACGAAGGATGTAGGAAAATCTTTAAGAACTCTCCAGTGAGTCTAATGTGTGATCAAAATTGAAAATCATGGCTTAGTAGAAAAGAATAAGGTAAAGGCAACTGGCATTTGTAACAACTGCACTGTGTTACTAAGAAGGGTGTGTGTCTCGCTGTGCTTGTGAGTATAATGCGTTCTCCATGTAAGTGACAGTCTAGGAAAGGACTTGGAGATCAGATGTTTTGGTGCCCGAACTGCCCACCGGCTGAATCTTTTTCAGTAGGAGAGTAAATAGACAGTAGTGAGTAGTCAACAATGAGATTCTAGAGCAAGCCTTCCTGCATAATATCTGAGTGTTCAGATTTTATCCTGAGGACAGGGAGGAGTTCCTAGAATATCATTTGATTGGCAATTAAGGGGATTATTGTGTTATAATGTGATGAGGACAATGGTCTGGCATGCAAAGATAGCACTTATTTAAATATTTCTGATCAGAGGTGTCAAAGGCTTGGATTAAGATGTTAGACATAGAAATGCTTCCAAAGAATGAACACAACACTGGAAGTGCTCAGAGATTTGAAAGAAAGCTCGCTGGCCAGCAGACTGGAAGAGAGCCACATTCCTGGTCCTTTCAAAGAAGGGCTATCCAAATTGCACAAATGATCCTGTAATACAACGAAAATAAAATTATGTTGACGATAATTTAAAAAAATAGCCATATCAGTTCATCAACACAGAGATGCCAGAAATTCAGTAAAGGAACAAGGAACAATTATCATTCCCAATATCAAAGGGATTTTGGCAGAAAACAGAATACCAGAAAGATGTTTACTGTGTTTTATTGAGTATGTGATGACATGCCACTGTGTATATCATAGCAAATTATGAATAACATGGCAGGAATGTGAATTTCAGACTACTGGATTGACTCCTACAGTAGCTGTACACAGATCAAGAGGCAGTTGTTCCAGCAGAGCAAGGGAAGACTACATGCTAAAAATTGGGAAAAGGCATATCATTTTAATATCCTTATCCAATGGATATGCCGAGCAAACGCTTTGAGAATATGCCTTTATAACGAAGAGTGCTCTTTCAGCTTAGAGGGAGGCTCACAACAGCATTAGCTAAAACTAAGAGGATTTGAAATTCTTACTGCTAAATATCAATGATTACAGCCTTTAATATGGGTCACAGCTTACCATAAAATAAAAGTCCTTATAATTGGACCAATAATCCACGTCATGATAAAGGAAGATTGAAGTTGGCAAAGATTTTATTTTACTAGAACTCAGTCAACACTCAGGGAAGCAGCAATGAAGAAATAAATCACATGACATTACCCGGAGAAATCAGCAGCAAAACTCCTCACCTCACCAAAATGTTCAAGATCAAAGATATTATTTTGAGGACTAATGGGCTCCTGACTCAAACCATGGTATTTTCAATCATTTCATGTGCTTATAAAGTGGACGATGCGTATGGCAGATGTGAGAAGAACCAATGTCTTTGAATCATGGTGCTAGTGGAGAATAATAAATGTGTCATGGGTTGGCAGAAGAACAGAGCTTAAATTGTGAGATTCTAGTGTGCAGAAGGCTATGGAGGACAGTGGAAACCAAAAATACATTTGTGGGATCTGCATGGAACAAACCTCCAAGGAGGTCCCTGTAAACCATAGTGCAGGGATGGGGATAATCTGGTTGTCAGACAGAGCATGTTAGAGGAATGACTACAGTAGAGTAAAATGTAAATCAGACTTAAATGGTTAAAACGTTGCCACTTGATCTCCCCTGTGATACACTTTAGGCTTCATCTGGTTTTTAATATTTTTTGTTTTTCTCTTCATATTAAGGTTCATCTCTCTTGTTTCTGTCATTGTGGGCACCTTCTTGAATCTTTGGTATGTGTTTTTCTATGTTTTCCAGTACAGGAAACCCAGGATAGTTGAACCTATAGCTACAACAACTAGAACAAGGGTTCCTGAGGGTATGGTGAGGAAATAGATGGGAGCTGAGATCAAGGAGTTCAAGAAGGAAGAACATGTTTTGGCACTGATTAAAGTAGCAATTGTACAATACTGCTTAATGATGTTTTGATTAGCTCCTAATAAAATGGTTTGGAAAAACAATAACAAAACTTCATAATCATTAGGTACATGAAAGATGCAAAAAACGATTACAGCAAATGTGACAGTTTAATTAAAAGCAAGCAAAAAATAAACAGAAATAGAAAATTAATTCTGGAGAGGGTGTGGAGAGATTGGAACACTCATACACCCTCGGTGGGTCTGTAAATATGTGCAACCACCATGGAATGATATATGGTGCTACCTCAAACAATTAGGAATAGAAATTTAATGCAAACCAGCAATACATCTGCTGGGTGTGTTCCATAAAAAGTATGAACAGACAGACACACTCGTGTTCATCACAGCACTGTTCAAAATAGCAAGGAGTTGGAAAGAGTCTAAATGTCCACTGTTAGATGAATAAATAAATACAGTGCAATACTATGCAAAGAAATAAAATAAGAATGATGGAATACTAATTCACCTAATGACATGGACGGGCAAGGAGAGCATCGTGCTAAGCGGATCTAGTCAGTCATCAAAAAGGAAAATATTGGAATAGATAACTAATATAAAGAGAAAAACCAAGCTTAAGGTTTGCATGCCTAAGGGAATAGACTTTGGACGTACTCCAAGGAATGGGTTAAAAGGTGGGAAGATGAAACAATGGGCTAGAAGGTTGAGAGATACTGACTGCATAAAAGGGCAGATGGAGGTCAAAGGGTGAAGAGAACCCAGAGTGGGTTGAGATCGAATACAGGGGAGGGGTTCTTGATGCGTAGTTTGAACTGCTGCATCCAGACTTGATGGTCTGATACAGGCCTTCCTGCCTAATACACAATGCAAGCCTGTTAACAAAGAAAAAATACAGGCAAACAAATCCTATCCAACACTTCTACTCCGACTTCCTCAGGGTTTTCATGAATTAGAATAATACTGGAAATATTGGAAGTTCTATCTTCTGAATATGTTTCATTACCTAGTCAAAATGTTATCCAGGTTTTCAAATTATGCATTATATACATTTTAATCCATTTCTGAAACAATAATAACTTGCTGGTTTCTGATGTTGAATGAAAGAGATATTAGAGGAAAAGCAAGCATCTTCCCAGAATATCAAATATTTATTTTCCTGTGAAGAAAATGAGAAGATTCTTCAACTTGAAGTATTTAGCAAAAAAAATATATTTTAAAGTCTTAGAAAATTTTCTATTGTGGCTGTGTTAATTTCTTGGCTTTCAATTCTATTTATTGTTAATAAAGATACATTTTTAGCTAATATTATAACCAACCTGTATATACCATCTCAAAATGAGTGGCAAATCCTACTAGCAAGAACATTTTATTGTAGGTGCACAAATGATTATGTATTTGAAACCTGGCTCAATTAATTCTATGAGTAAACACACGCTTTGCCAAATTAAAAAATATAACTAATATGTGCTTCACTTGGTTTCCAAAATGCCAGTTTCAGCTGTCTTTAGGAACACAGCGGTGAGAAAACAGGACACTTGAAATTGGCATGAAGAATTACTTAGTATAAATGGCAAGTTTAAGAGCAGAGAGGGTGACAAGATTCTGGAAATCCTAAAGGAACAATTTCTAAATCCATCATGAGAGTGAGAAATGAATCAGAGAGATGGATGTATTCATAGTTCTCAATTGCAATTCAGCTGCATAAGTAGATTCTTTAAAAAGGAATGGTATATTTATGATTCGGAAGTCAAAATAGTACATTTCATCCAATAGTAAAGGTGGTACAGATGTCCCCTGTCTTACGGACTCAGTGACTCACCTGAGCTAGGTCATTCTATTTTAATGGGTATTTGTATCAGTCAAACTACTTGATTTCTATATTCATATGAAACTCTATTAAAAATGTAGACTAAAACCTACAGGGAAACAATAGTCTCTATTTTTATATATCCTTTATTGAATTGGTTCGAGACAATAGATTGAGTAGAATTTCTTTCATTTTGCTTTCTGTTTTGTTACACTTGGGGGTATGTGAAATCCATTTCTCCCATAGTTTGACCTCTTTGTTATATCACGTCTGATGTCAAAAACTGAGCAGTCGATACAAATCTATCTGCCATAAACATTACAATAGCTCAGAACTCAAACTCTTTCCTTCAGTGCTTACGTTGTTGCTGTCAGAGGCTGTTGACTGTCAGCTTTTGTAAAAGCAGATCTCTGTGGGACCAGCTGATGTGAACGTGAACGTGTGCGTGTGCATGTGCGTGTGCGTGTGAGCGCCATGTAAAACCTGATGAAAACTCGCTCTGTCACAACTACACAGAGGATTTGTTAGATCTCTCCCTTGGGGGAGACATATATACCTTGGTCCTTGGCTCCGCGCAAGAAAAAGTTCACACCGAAGCTGCTTTGTGATCCAAGTGAGTTTATGGAGAAGAATAGCGGCTCTGGGACCACAGCGTGGTCACCGCTGCCCCAGGTTGAGCCTTGGGTGGGTCAGGGGAGGGCTGGGGGGGGAGGCAGAGCACAACTTCTGGCTTTTTTTGGGGGGGGGGCGGCCCGCTGGGAGGCGTGGTCAATGATACTGGTCGACCCCATTGGCTGAATCAAATTCACCTGGCTTAGATGGGCCACTCCACAAGTAATGCCCACCTAGGTGTGCCGCCCCTTCCTGGCCAGAAGTTGGAACCTAACAGCATCTAGATGGTAAAAATGTAGCAAAGGAGTAGAGGTGTTTTCATATGGAAAACAGTCAAAGTTCCCTGTACTGAAACGCACTCTGCTTCTAGAAAGCCTCTGCCAGAGCAAGAGGGAAAATGAGAAGTTAGCAGGTACTTTTGCACAGAACTGTTGGTCAGTGATCACTATTTTTTTTACATTTTTAAGATGATCTTTTAAGTATTTTTATTAAAAGATAAATTGTTTTGGGGACGCTTACAGCTCTTATGACAATCCATATATCAATTGTATCAAGCATATTTGTACATGCTTTGCCATCATCATTTTCTAGACATTTGCTTTCTATTGAACCCTTGGTATTAGCCCTTCTCTCCCCACCCCCTCTGACTCTTTGATAAATATAAATTATTATTCATATCTTACACCAACCCTTCCCCCATGGTTTCTGTTGTTCGTCCCCCTGGAGGGGTGTGTGGTTATGTGTTGATCATTAGAGCTGTTTCCCAGTCCTCCCCTCTTCTCTCCACTTTCCCCCTACCCTCCTGGTATAGCTACTCCCATTCCTGTTCCTGGATTCCATGTCTGGAGCGCTTATCTCTGCTCTATACCTGTGTACATGCTCCAGTCTAGCCTGCAGTGGAAGGCATGAAAGGCAGGACTGGGGTCATGATATTGGCAGTGGGGGTGGTTGTGGGGGTGAGGAAGCCTCAAGTAACCAGAGAATATTGTGTGTTTCATTGGTGCTTTACTGAGCACCGGTTGACTCATTTCTTCCTTTTGGCCCTTCTGTGAGGGAATGTACCATAGTCCGCAGATGGGTTTGGGATCTCTGCTCTGACCCCAATCATTCTCAATAATATTGTTTTGTTTGACTGTGTGCTTGTTTGTTTGTTTGTTTTGGTCATTGGATGCCTGTTATCCAGTCCCTACAATATCTCATGATCACACAGACTGGCGTGCTTCTTCCAAGTAGGCTTGTTGCATCTCTGCTAGATGGCTGCTTGTTTAACTTCAAACCCTAAGACCCCAGACAATGTAGCTTTTGATAGCTGAGCACCATCTGATTTCTTCACTACATTTGCTTATGCACCCATTTTGTGGGGAAGGATGGTCATCACAGAATCCCAGTTTGTTAAAACAAAATGCTCTTGCATTTGAGGGAGGGTATGCACAAAAGCCCCAAATCTGTCCAATACCTCAGTGTACTGACATATAAATATATGTACCCAGGCCAATACCTCTATTTTAGTGAATTAATGTATTTACATATGTATACACTTATACCGCTATACATATACCCATACCGCTATAGGTATACCACTATAGGTATAGGTATTACCACTATAGCTATACTGCTATATATATACCTATACCACTATACATATTTACATATGTATACACCTATACCGCTGTTTATATATTTGCTTCCTGGATCACTCCTGTTTCCTTTTACCTTCCTCCTGCCTCACCATCATGCTTGCCCTACTTTCACCTCTTAGTGATCACTGTTTTTAAGAGGAGATTTTAACAGCATCTTTGTGAGAATGGTGCATTATACTGAGCTACATAAGTAAGTAAAAAAGGGTGGAAGAAAAATCAGGCTGTTTGATCCTGGAAGGGTTTGCAGTGTTTGAAACTCTAGGGTTCCAGCGCACACAGGTGCCGGTTTATTCCAAAGAAAACAAATGACGTATCTCTGTGATAAGTGGATGGCTGCAGGTACATTCTCTGTGTAATGCATTTGGCTTAATATCCTTAGAGTTTCTTTGTGTTTTTTTAATGTCAATCAAAAGAGTGACTTCCAAG